>NC_090439.1:869591059-870250432 GCF_031143425.1 Pleurodeles waltl
TATTTGTAGTTAGCGCAGCAGCCAGCTGTGAGAGTCTTGTTTTATAAACCCTGTGACAGACGCACAGGATAATTGGAACCTCTGCCATACTCTTCCCGGGTATGGCTGAAGGGCTTGCCTTCAGCGAGGAGGAGCTCCAGGCCATCCTCGCAGCACCCTCACTTTTAGGAGATTCTTCTCTTTCCAAGACAATAGCCCAATTAGGGGATTGGGATACTTTGATTGAATTAAAAAGGACACAAGTTAAAACCATACTACATGGGGCTGTCCTTACTGAATATCTGAGGAAAAACGCAGCACCAAATGGGCTGATCATCACTACTGAACCGCGTATCTTCCTAGAAGATAAAGAATTTAGAAAAGATTGGTCACTAATAGCCCTGGAAGTGCACACGTGATTGGTTAATCCTAATCATTAAGACAGCCACCAGACTATCAGATGCCCTAGTGATCCAAATTAAAACGGCAGAAAGTAACCTAAAAACTGGACTTACGGCCGCGGCATTTAAGAAGAAACTAGAAGAAACAAATAAGACAATCGGTGAGTTCAAAGACTACTTGACTCACCGTAAAATTGCCAAATTCCAGAAAGATCTGGACAGGTTCTCCCTAGAGAGAGTTCATCCCTACTCTAGGGAAGATTTTGCAGCCCAATCCTCTTTGCCTTCCGATACCTCCTCCGGCGGTTACTCCAGTTCAGACTCCGACTCGAACCGGACACAACCAACACGGCCAAGGCGGGGTAGGAGGGGGAATACTCGGAATAACTGGCCTACGCCATTCACAGGCCCACCACCCCCGTTGCTCAACATACCTCCCTGGGCGTGGCCCTCCCCTTATGGGCCACCCAACCAATTCCAAGCCCCACTGTATCCCCAGTCACAAACCACGTGGTCTTATCCCAATGTTCCTTTTTTTGGGAGAGGCCCCGGACGGGGAAGGGGCAGGAAAAAGGGAGTCAGTTGGAACCTAAAGGAAGGACCAACAGACGACGAATCCCCCAGCACCAGCAGAACGTAACTAAGGGGTCCACCACAGTTGTTAACTTAAGCTCAAGAGTGCTAAATATTAACGAGCTCCAAGCCTTAGAGAAAGGTCTGGGTTTCGTCCCCACCCCAAAACTTGACGTCTTTAAACTAAGGATAGAACTAGCAGAGTTCTTTCGGAAGATCAGGCTTAGAACCTTCTTCCTCCAGAATCCCAAACCCAACCCGGAACGAGAAAAAAACACTGGGCTACGTCCCAAATCCAAATTTACCCCCACCTCCCACCTCATGCCACCCGAAGTCTAGGCATTTGAAAAATCAGTGAGCAGGAGGATCGACGATCTACAGAAGACTCAGAGGGAGTCTTTTCATAACATCAGCACCGAAGAACTCTCAGCCCTCCACGACCTTAGTAACGACTCTTCCATCACTATTAAACCAGCCGACAAGGGCGGGGCTATAGTAATAATGCCCACAGTGATGTATAATACTGAATGCCTACGCCTACTAAACAATGACCATCACTACAAGAGACTATCAAGGGACCCAACAGAAGAGGTCAGGGAAGAGATCACTTTCCTTGTAGACAAAGGCATGAGTAACGGTTGGATCACCAAACATGAGGCCTCCTTCCTCACTCAACCTGATCCAAAAACTCCGTATTTCTATATTCTGCCCAAAATCCACAAGGACAAGCATCCACCCCCGGGGAGACCAATAGTTTCCGGGATTGGTTCTTTGCTGAACCACTATCGCAATTCTGCGACTGGTTTCTCCAACCATTCGTGAAACAAATTCCCACGTACCTGAAAGACACAACAGACGTGCTCTCCCTTATAAACACCTTAGAATTTGACAAAGATAGCGAGCACCTCATGACATTGGATGTGGAGTCGCTATACACTAATATTCCACAAGAAGCAACTCTAGAAGTGGTCAGCGATCTACTAAATAAGGACACCTGGAATTACATCACCCCTCCAGAATTTATCCTGGATCTAGCCCACTTGGCTCTAACCAGAAATTTCTTTGAGTTCGATAAGAACTTCTTTTTACAGATCCAGGGCACCTCAATGGGGAGCACTTTTGCACCCAGCCTGGCATGCCTATACGTGGATCACTTCGAGAAAGCAATGGTACTCACTGAAGAAAACCCATACATCAACCATATCAGGTTATGGAAAAGATATATCGATGATATCTTGATTATCTGGAGAGGTACCAGGGAAGAAGCAACCATCTTCATCACGTGGCTAAACACCCTAAATCCCTTTTTAAGATTTACAGCCACAGTAGGCAACCCGGCAGTCTCCTTTCTCGACCTACTAATAACTGAAAGAAATGGCTCACTTATAACAGAAGTGTATTACAAGCCCACTGATAGGAACACTCTCCTCCAGTTTCAGAGCTTTCATCCACGTTCCCTCAGGGAAAACCTCCCAGTGGGGCAATACCTCTGCCTCAGACGGAACTGTACTGAACTAACAGACTATAAAAAGCATGCTCAGCTACTTAGTGGCAAACTTCGAGCAAGAGGATACCCGGATCACCTATTGAGGAGAGCAGACAAACGGGCCCGTGTGAGCCCCAGAGAGAGACTCTACTGCATCCAAGCAGTCGAACCAGTAAGGGGAACCCTTTGATCTGTGTGACCACATTCAACCCAGCGTCCAACATAATCAAAAAGATAATAAATGAAGACTGGAAAATCCTCACCTCTGGTGGTCTCCCTTTCGAGATCCCCATGAATGCCTACAGAAAGGCAAAAAGCATCCGGGATATGATCGTGCATACCCGCCCTCGGATAAACCCCACCACAAGCAGACAAAAGACCCTCTGGGACCTTCCCCCTCCCAAAGGACATTACCCTTGCGGCAATTGCAGTGTTTGCGCCTTTACCAGAAAAACCCTCACACTTGATTTGGGATTACAAACACCCTGGGAGCTTAGGCAACTAACGAACTGCAACAGTAAAAATGTGGTGTATATGATCACATGCCCTTGTGACAAGAAATACATTGGAATGACGACACGAAGAGTGGGCACACGCATCTGCGAGCATAGGAGCACCATCCGTTGCAAAAGAGATGCCACAAGACTCACAGAGCATTATATCACCAGCAATCACCATCCTGATGACATGCAGTGGGTGGTACTGGATCAACTTAAATCCACAACAACCAATGCCAAACACAAGCTCCTACTGTATGAACAGAGATGGATCTGGAGGTTGCGAACGGACACCTTAGGACTGAATGACAATATTCAATGGTCAGCTCTAGGCTGATGACTAAATACCAACATGAGATCCCTTTTCTATGAAAACCCACCTATGATTATAACCGGTATTAGATAACTTTACCGACATTCCACGAGCCCTATTAATCCCCATTGCGGGGCGTAGTATTTTTCATACTTGTGTATCACAACCTTACCCGACCCACTAGAATAGTTCCCCCTTCTCCTAGTAGATAAGCCATTGTCGCTCCTCCCTTCTCATACCCTCTCTCCTTTTTTTCTCCCCCTCTCTTTCTCTTTCTTCTCTATTTTCTAATACATCTGCTGGATTCCCCCTTCTCTCTCCCTCACTACTCCCCGCCCCTGTGTTTGCTCTCTTTCCTCTTTCCCTTTCTTTCTTTTTCTCCCCCCCCCCCCCCCCGGAGTTGTGTCCTTCCTGCCTGCTCCAATTGTAACCCCTCCTCTGTTTAAACCCCCCCCCCTCCATTCTTTTCCCCTTTTTTCCACTCCCCCCTTCTCCTTCCGTCTGGGTTCCTTTCCCTCCTTTTTTTCCTCCCAGGCGCCCGCCCCCGCCCCCCCCCCACCTTTTTGCCCCCTACTTGTGTCTTCTTTCCCCTTTTTCTCAGCTCCTTTTCCTATTGGCCCTTATATTGGCCTTTTCAGTTTTCCGTTTTTTTTTTTCTCCTCTCTTGTTTCCTGCTCATTTCTCCTATTTCTTTTCCATTTTCTTTATCCACTCCCTAAACCCAGTCTTTATGTTTAGCCCCAGCGTTGTTCCCCACCCAGAGTCCCTTTCTTTAGTTCTTCTCTCATTTCCCTTCTCTCCCCTCCTCTCCTTTTCCCTCCCCCCCCTTATTTTGTTGTTTTTTTCCCCTTCCCCCCCCCCCCCCCCCCTTCTTCTTTATCACTTTTCCCTGGTCGCCCATATGGAAAAACCAGGCTTTCCCCGCGGGACTCACTTCCCCAGAGTCCCACGGGTTCTAGTGACGCGCCGCGTTACACGCGACGCGTCACTGCAGGACGTTCGCCCGTGCGCGCTAGCCGCGCCTCGGACGAGGCGCCCTGCCTCTCCACACCGTCACCATACGCGACGCTCCCCGCGGGGCCCCGGACCCGGGAGCCGCCGCGGGACGTTGCGCCCCACCGGGACCAATCGGGGCCCTGTGGGCTCCGAACCGAGCGCAGCCCCCGAGGGGGCGCGGCTGGCTCCGGGGCGTGGCAACAGTTTCCCCGACGTGCTGGGTGTTCCGTTTCTGTGACGCGCAACACACCTGAGTGTAATTACTGGGCACCGCCCCTGGCCTCAGCAGCTTCACATCGATTGGCCACAGCTCCACATAAAGACCTGGCAAGCTGTTCAGTCAGTACCAGAGCGGCCTGGCTCCGGCATGTAGGTACCCCCCATGGTATTCCCTTTGGCGTGGTAAGTGTGGGCTACTCTGGCCCTTTTAATCACCTTTTTCCTCCCTTTTTTCCCCCCTTTTCCTTCATAGCTACCGGTCATTTCCTCTGGTATCTTTTAATTTTCTTTCAGCCAGGCCTTTTCTATCTTTAGTACCTTTTCTTTCTTTCTCTTCCTTTTCTTCTTTCTTTCTCTCCCTGTGGCATTCCTTCTCTCTCCCTTTCTTAACCAGATCTTTATGTTTACCTTTTTATCTCTTGCACTTCCCTTTTCTCACTAACCTGCTCTATTGGCCTCCCCCTGTCTGTAGCGCACCCTGCGCAGTTTCCTCCCCTCTGTAAGCGCACTACACGTCCTCAGTCCCCTTCCTTCTCCTTGTCCCCCCTTGCTAAACCCTTAATCTCCTCAGAGTGTGACTACAAGGGAAACCCCCCCCCCCCCCCGGTTCTAGCCAGACCAGAGGCAATACGCCCCCAGCTCCGGGGTAAGTCACAATTGCATGCATGTGTGAGTGCATTGTTTCATTTTCTCACCTATTGCTGTGTCGTGTGCTGTGGTTTGCCACTTCTTTGTCACTTTGAATTAATTGTGATTTATTTATCATTTACTATAGGCCTACCCCACCGTGAACTACCTGTTCAGGTAGGCCACACACTTTTCACTTTGAGCACCGTACCTATTACATGTGCTCTGACCCTGACGAATGCCCCTGACCTACCAGCACTTAGTGAGGGCAGAAACATGTTGGTCTTGTCCATCCCCTTTTAGACTCCAAGAGACATCATTCTCTAACGAGCCTTCCCCCTTAGTTTTAGTCTTACCAACATGCACCACCATTAAAACTAACAAGAGCCACCGGTGACATGTTCGGTAATTTTATTATTCACCCCCTCTGGATCACTGTAACTATCCAGTCAATTTAATTTCGGCACTCCCCCTGGTTCTTTTAACCAGAGGTTGAGTCCGCCTGAGTAGTATCATCTTTCTTGGGTGGGGCTAGGTGGTCATATGATGAAGCAAGACACTATTATGTGTGTGAGACCACCTAGTCCGTAAAGGAAAATCCCCCTCTACTCCTGTAGGTCAACACAGCACCCCCTATAAAGCAACCTAATGTAACCAGGCACTGAAAAAAAGACTAACTCAGTCTTACCCCCAGTTCCTACTACCCCACACCTTTTGTGATTATATAGTTTCTTTTGGGAGGCGGTGTGGGTTAGCCTTGCTTCCCTTGCTCTCTTTCTGTGTATTTGCGATTAAAGGACAGCCATTCCCTTACGAATTAACTCCACGTGAAGTTTTATATATCCAAATGTGAATTTTGTAAAATGGAAAAAAAGCTTACTTCTGGTCAAAGGTGGCTTGTTCATCAGAGTGTTAGGACTCCACCGCTCTACAGCAACCACATTATAAGGCTGCAGTTTGCTAAAGGATAACAGGGTTTTCAAAACCAGTGACTGGTTATATGATCTAAAGTCTCAGCACAAGACAGAACTCTGATATAAAAAAAATGCAAACGTTTTTGAAATGCTATGGGAAACACAGTCAATGTACGACAACGAGATGGAAATAGATAGCGATAGCATGAGGTAAAGCTAGCATTAAAAGAAGCAACATTTAGATCTAGCAAAAAATGCAGACAGTGTGAACTGATGAAGACTGAATGAAGGTTTATTTGTAAAGCACACAAGGACTTCAAAAAGACACCCAGGCACAATTATTCATTAATTAGCCAAAGATGGAGAAATGCATTTTGTAGTGGTATGGACAATAAACCAAGGGGCATATTTAAGAGCCCCTAGTGGCAACGGAGCCTCACCTTTCGTGACGCTCCGGTGGCGCTAAGCCCTGCTCCATAATTACAAGGAGGTGTAACGCCACTTGTTTTGTGGCGTTAAGCCTCCTTGTAAACATAGGCCCCTCCGATGCTGTTTTCTGCATCAGATGGGCGTGCAATGGGTGTTGCTGTCGACGTGCCACCGCAACACACATTGCTTTTGACGCTGCCTCAGATTTATGAGTTGTCGGAAACCTGAGGCAGTGCCAAAAACTAACGCCACTCCAGAGGTGGCATTGGCATAGCAAAACGAGGAGGAATGTCTTTATTCCTCCTCGTTTATTGATTTTTCTATGAATGCAGTAGAAGCAAGGGCAAGCAAAAGATGCTTCATGTGGCATCCAATGAGGAGAAGCTGGCTATTGTTACCCGAGATGTTCTTTGAAGAGATGAGTCTTCAGCTGTTTCCTGAAGAGGAGGCAGAACTTGATGAATCTGTGTCAGATGGTTTTCCAGATTCTAGGCGCACAGCAGGACAGGGCCCTGCGGTCGTTTCATTCCTACATTTCCCCATTATTAGTTTGGTAATGTTCCTGCTCCAAGTGCTAATTTCTCTGCCCCACTTCTTAACCATCTTGTGAAGCAGCAGTGGCTCAGAAGCTGATAGAACACGCCTTGAACGACTGATGGGAGTGAGCAAAAGAGTCGGTGTCTTTCCTGAATCATGTCTGTGATGTGATCATATTGTCTCGTGCTTTTATTGAGGCATGCGGTTGCAGGAAGGATACTCTTCAATAGTGTAATATGGACAACAAGAAAACATTGCAACAGTTTAAGTGGAATGTGGACCTGGTTCGTTCGGAATTCTAAAAATGACAAAATCAAGCTGGAATACGGTAGGTGTTTTAGAAGAGAGACAGAAAGGAAAAGACGGCGTTAATGGGAGCAAATATGACAACTGAAAATAAAAGCTAGCAGTAAGAGGAGATGAAAAGTATAAGGTGAACATCGAGAGGAAAATATAGCACAATAGGTAGCAAATTAAATAGCGAGATTTCGAACAAACAGAGATAGTGAGAGATCTTTATAGCTGCATATATAAATAGACATTACATGGGAGGTGTTTTGCCAGTGAAAACAGGCATGGAGATAGTTCAGGAGAAAGAAAGCAAGAGGTTGGGAGGGCAAGAGAACAAACGATATATGTTGGTAGCAATAAGTAAATCCAGCCCTAGTGAGGGCTTGAATAGTACGAAAACAGAAAGACAGTATTTGGGTAGAGGAGTGTATACAGAGAATTTACAGAACGTTTACACTACATATGTCAAGCATTACAGATGACTTTATGCAATGCGTCTGCAGGAGCTGTAAGACCATGCTATCCCCCTTCAATATACATTAAGAAGGAGTGTGAGCGATATTTATGTCGGAGACTAGTGGTGATGAGGGCATAACTATTTCTAGAAGCTACTTTTGTGGGCTGTTTTGAAGGTTCCGAGGCCTGTGGTACAGCTTGAGTTGAGGAGAAGGGAGCTCCAGAGGTGTAGTGGCAGGATTAAAAGTACCTGAATCCTGAAGAAGCAGAGAGGATTTAATAGGCTAATGAATTACTGATTTATGAGCTAGCCATGGATCTAGAGATGTTTGTGCATGCTAAGGGGGAGGCAGATGTGGCACAAAGCCATAGGAGTTAAACCCGAGAGGTTGTACATCTTGAGTCAGCTTCGACAGTGGTGGTGAGACTGCGATCGGTGGATGTGGGGGAGGAATAAAATAAACGAGAAGGATAGAGACAGTAAGATTGATGGCAACACCATGAAAGACGGCGCTAACAAAGCATAATAAAACAGATATAGAAGACATGTAGATTGCTAAATAGGTATACAGATATTCCTGACCATATGTACCTTTATATTATGATCACAGCGAACTTTATTATTCTCTGCTTCTTGCACTACTAAGAACATAATACCATGCCATACCATGGCAATGGCACATACCATATATCTCTAAATTAACCATGGAACATAACTTTAGTTCTTTGGCCTTCTCTTACATTGCAGCATTTTAATGTTATAGATATTGCTTAGTGGCAATTGTGAGTGGACATATGACCAGGTATAGTGTTTAGAACACAAAAAAGCATTAATACTTCTTATTTTGTATGTTTGGTATGTATTTTACAGATACACCCAGCTTTGACGAATAAAAAGAGTTTGCATTCATCGCATCATTCCTGGCCAGGCCCTATTCTGCTGCATTGTTGAACATTCCGGAGATGTTTTGGGGGTCAAACGGCTAAAGTATCGAACGCCATATTACCAACACGATACTATCCAGGAATAGAGCTTATTTCAAGTACCTTCTGGAAGACAAGATGCCAAGACTTCAACAAATTGATACACTGTGTTAATTTTACTGAACGACCATATTGTGCCTGCTAGACTAAGCGACCAGCCAGCGAGACAGTGTTCCTAGAAACAGCACTATACTTTGTACAGAAATATTTAAACTAGGAACACATAGAGCTAATTGGGATCTATCGTTGAGGGATATTTCTTGCTGTAAAGAATAATACTTATGTTAATGTTGCACTGTCTTTTGATCAACTTTGAAAATCCACTGTAAAATGTGCAAATCTACTTCCAGACATCGGAAAGTAAAATCAGTAATGGAAAGTCAACTAAGGCCAGAGAGCAAGGGCCTATTGGCTGCAGACAAAGCTTCTGAAATCCGATGGTATGAACAAAACCAACACTGATGCATAACTGGGTGGAATCACAGAAAAGTGAGACTGCCTGAAAAGCCACCCCCCACAAAAGATCCTTTTGCCCAACCCAGGAAGATGTAATTATACCAGTATTGGGAAGATTAGTGGGCAAATACAGAAAATGTTCTGATGGAGTCCATTTTGGATCCAAGTGAAAAAGTGATATATTTCCAGTTATGTAGTCTGTAGAATGGGACCAGTGGAGCCGCAGGCGTGAAAGCACAGTACAGGGGCTTTCAAGTTAGTGAGAGAAGCTACTCAAAAGACCCTCAATCTTGAATATCTTGAGAAAATTATCCTCTTTAGTAATCATACCCGGGTCAAATAAATAATTTGTATGAATAAGGGGGAAATACTTTTAAGATGACTGATCTGGCAATCTAGTCTGATGCCATTTATGGCAACTAGGATTAATAAGTAATTATATAGCACATAGTATTTTTTGGGAGCTATGAGTATATATTATAGCAATTATAATACTGACCTTGCTGCCTACAACAACCTACAAACTCAATTGTCTTGGTAGAAATTAAAACATAGTACTAGTACCGAACAAGGACTTGTCCAAGACTAAAAGAACCATCCACACCTATGAATGCCAATGTCATAAATCTATGTCAGAGGAGGACTAAACCATATGTCAGAGATTCTGTAGAAAGTCCCACAGTTCACTGAAGAGTCACAGGTTTACCTAGTCAAATGATTCTGGAAACCACGAAACAAACAAGAGAGCTCTCATGTTAGGGGCATTATTCGAAAACCCCTAAAGCAAATCACAATTATCAATCCTCTCTTGAAGAAACCAATAGCTGGTCGGGGACACTGGCTCCATATCACCTTCCCATTCTGTAGAAAGATCGTGGAGAAGGAAGTGAAGAGACAACTCCTGGAATACAGTAAAAATAAACCACATCATTATTAATAATCACTTTCGAGTCATGTCTTCTAGAGGTTATGAATGAACCATTTCATTCAACAGAGTAGAATTCCCATTGTCCTTGGATGAAAGCAAGAACGTAACCATCCATCAGCGTCTTACAATACCATTGAGAGTACTGCTCTGCCTTGGCTTCAAGAGTGGGCTAGAGTATATGGAACCACCTTGGAATGTATCAGGTCCTTTTTATTCGTCCACCACCACTCAGGCAGAATCGCAAACTTTTGAATCATCTTCCCACACAATAACAAGCAGCTTCCCCTCCCCCCCCCTTCTCCCCTTTCCTACGACTTATTCAATATTTACATGTCATCTGGCTCACTGTGTAGACTGGGATCACATCATTGCCTTGCGCTGATTGTCTTTTATGTGGCCCACACTTCGATCCAACTTCTTCCACAACTGTGGAACATTGGAATCCAGTTCAACTTCAAACTCTTTTTCACATCTTTATCGAAGAAACGGACCAAAAACATCAATCTACAGCTTTCCCTGCTACAGAATCCTCAACCTGTCTTCCATATAGACCACTGAGTTATGCTGACAAGAGCTGTGGGCTATGATACATCTTAGTTATTGCAATATCATCTACACAGGACTCCCGGGGAACGTCATCAACAGGCTCCAAAGGCTTCATAACCAAGCAGCCAAAATGTGCCTAAATTAATGGAGAGTACCACATCAAACCAACTCTGAAAGTGTCTCACTGGATCCCAGTGGGCGACGAAAACATTAAATTCAAGGTCCTGTTCACAGTACAAAAAACTTACTGGAGCAAGGGCTCAGAATACGTACACCCAACTCTGACATTCAGAGGTGCCTAAGATCACTAAATCTCGCAAAGAGCTTCCAGATTCCTGAAACATGGAGGAAGACCCTTGGAATGCGAGGCCCAAGCTTTTGGATGCATGGAGCGTATTCCTGAGGTCCTAACTCATCCACACGTGCTACTGGAAGAATTTGAAAACGTAACTTTTCAAGCTCTTCTATGATTGAACTCTACTTTCTTGGGGGATTCTACTTGAGAATTTCAGTGTGGGCCTCACTTTCCCAGACTGGACTCTAACTTTGCGGTACCCCAATTGTACCTTTTCTGATTCCATTAAGTGTCTGAAATAACCAGAAAAAACAACTTGTAGTGCTCTGCAACTCTCTTTAAATTTTAAATAACTTCTTTGCACCCATGTTTTATCAAACTCCAAACGGTGTGAAGGCAGACTACTGTGCACCATCATTCAAACCTATGATGGTGACCTTCAAGTTGCACTTTCATTTTGACAGCACGCAAACTGCGTCTCACGAGCTCAGATGTATGTTGGGTAAAATGTGATGATCTAGACATGGCACACAAATGTGTTAATTACTGCTTTGGTGAGTTCAGATCATGTAGTTTTGTGCAAAGTCTCTGTATGGTCTAATTTCGGAGTTAGCTAAAGCAAGACATTGTTAATTGATGCTTAGAATATCAGACTTCTAATAGTCATTACTTCTTGTATCACAATTATATTCATAACTGCTGATTTCCAGTGTTACTGAATGGTACCTGTGTTTTGAACTCACATATCAGTGGTGTGAATAGCAACAGCACCCCGCCAATTAATTGTTTGTGTTATTTATGAAATGTATAAAAATATTTAAGTACCAACACAGGGCAATTTTTGAAACTCAGAGTAAAAGGTAAAATTCCACAGAAACAAAGTGTAAATTATCTATTCCAATGTTCTCTTTCCTGTTTCTTTTTTTTTTTTTTTGTATTAATAAACAGAATGGCATGCAACAGCATATGGAAAATGTAAAATATCAGTGTGTGCAATTATACATTTGAAATAAAATTCCAATGTCTTTGTTCTTTTTGTTGACCGTGGAGGTGATATAGTGGAGGCAAAAGAAAATGTACTATTACTTTGCCTTTCATTATTGCATCTGTCTCTCAGCAGAATATCGACCTTCAGTTCTCGAAGGTTGACACATCCTAATACCCTCTGATGGCGTTGTTCCTACGAGTAGAATTGTAACCCATTCACTCTTATCAAGAGCTTCAGTCATTCTGGCCATGCAGACCATCTGAAGTACCTCCATTTCGCTCACTGGTATATTCTGAACCATGTCAGCCACATTCTTAGCAGCAGCCAGGAAGAGGAAACGCTTCCTGGACACTTGCACAGCTTGGATGGTTCTGCTTAGGAGGAAGGGCTTTAATGGAGATGTGTGGAATGAGACTGTAAGAGGCCAGTTAGCAGTGTGGAGAGCCCCACAAGCAAGTCTTCCTAGAAAAAGGAAGCATTATGTGACTATTATTCCCATTATTAGTCAATATATAGCATATGTGGGCTATGTAATAAGGCAATTATGAGTCACTGTAGGTGACACATATGAGCAGCATTCTGTGGCACTGTTTAAATACTCTGTGGCGTTGGAGTGCACTATTCCGACACATATTTGTATTCTGTCACATATTTGGGTATTATTCTTCAGCAGTGAAGGGAACCATAACTGGTTATGTTCTATGGTACTACAGTTTCGGATCATAAGCATGCTCCTTTGACTGAGGTTATCAAGGAACCTATACTACGTTTTTTAAATGTAGCACAATGTATGATTTTAGTATAGAACCTTAACTTTCCTTTAGTAAAGATTTCGGGGTCAATTTATTTGCTTTTGCAATACTTTGTCGACTGTATTTTCTGCAGGGTTTACAAAGAAGGCAGTCTGTTTACTGGATAAACAAGCATTTGCAATGCACTAGGGTCTTGCATTTCTCCGAGTTATAGCTATTAGCAGTTGTAAACTCCCAACCGGATTTTTCTTTCAAAATTGAAAAAAAAACAGCGCGATCGCACGGCTATTAGCAGATCGCACCGCAAACAAAAGATAAAAAGTAGTCCACAAACCTGACGGGAAACAGCGAGCCTTGCATGTTTTCAGAACTTGGTCGCTGCGTACAAGGAGGGCTAACTACCGAAAAGGCATGACATATGCGTGCCTTCCACTAATGAAAGCAAGCAGATTTTAACAGGCAAGCCCACGAACCAATGAAAGACAACTGACATGACGTTAACAGGGCTCCGAGCACTTTTCTAACTCCTAAAGCGTCTCGCGAGCAACGCAGGCTCAATCCTAACAAGCGCATGAAACGCAGGCTCGACCCTAAAAATGACAAATTCTGCTACACTGCGTGGTGTCATATATAATCAAAAGTACTGCCTACATTCCCCTTGCTTCATTTATATATACTTTACGTTCTCTGACCTCCACCACAATGGCACTTCTGATAGACGTGCACCTATAGCACGTTTCATTGATTGTAGCTCGATGGCAGGTCAGCATAGATGAAAGTGGCAGTATTATTTTGTGCTGTTTGGACATACAGATTTCCATGAGCCCCTCGACGTTCACGTTCAAGTGTTTTATCCACGTCTGGCTGCACCCTAGCTGGACTCAATGCTTTCTTGTGATACCCTCCCTGCACAGATTATTACATTTCCCCCCCTACCACTTTTTAAAGCTAGATCAGAGGGAGCTATGTTTTTTTTAACAGCATTATTGATCTAATTTAGTGTAATTAGTGTTGGAAATGGGGATTAAGGCTGTCGGCGAATCCAGACTGATATGTTTCTAAACCCAGAAAACATTATGAAATTCAGCAAAAGGTCTTTTGAGCCATGTCTGTAGATAGTGTAAGGTTCCCCTCACAAGAGTCTCACTGACATCACAGAAACAGTGAGTATAAATTGAAAAAAACGTAAATGTGACAAGGTTTACACCTGTAATTTTTTGTACTCAACGCATGTCTATGACTACTCTTCTCATAGCATGTATAACTTTTAAACCTTTTCCAAAAACATGAAGAATTGAGATGTGGGTTGCACTGATTTTTTATTGTGCGCAGACTATGTATCAGATGTCAGTGCAAAATAAAGTGGATTGATCCAGGTAAGGCGTGCATTGTTTAATTGCACTTATGAACTTGAGCGTTGAGGAATAGATGACAATTGCACCTCACCCATATTTGGAACACGTCTAATGCCATGTGATTATGAGGAAGTTTTAGGGAAAAAAAGGTTTTTGTATTCACATATAAAACTCAAATGAAATAAGCATGTATCCTACCATGTTGCATTACAACACACCCCCTAGTAAAACACTACCCCATATATCTGGATGGACATGGCAAACTGCCCCACAACAAGAGCATTTTAATGCGCATTTCCAGAGATGTTTGAGATAGCAACAGTATTCATCTATGTGGTCAAATTGCACCCAGAGAACATAAAAGCACCAGAATGGCTGCAAGAAAACAATGTTCTCATATTTGTTTTAGCTTTAAACCCCTCATATTTGCTACCCTTAGCACACATCAAAACCTCCTGCGTTTTCCCATGTCTCAGGATACAAACAATTTAAATAGTGGTGTTTTCCACAGACGTTTGGTAAATGGAATGGATGCAGTGTTGGCCAGAGGGTTTTCTGACACTCCATAAAAGACACTTTGTGCTCTGACCGAATATCATTTATTAGCCAGTTACATCCAACATCCATCATCAGGTCTTGTAGCAAGACCAACAACCAACTGATCTGCATAGAATCACATACACAGTATGGTGAGAGCAATGTCCTCACGTACAGATTACATGTTATTTTAAGGAATCTTAGATGACTTGGCAGTTTTCCATCCCAGCAACTTGGACCCACAAACTGCATGACCACCCTTCTTGAAACACAATACTGTGATCTCCAAATAAGCACACTCCCATGAGGAAGAGGCACACACAAAAAGACCGGGCAAACACATCACTTACACACAACCAACTACTCTACAGATAGACCCACACTCTCCTACACACTGGCTCAAGAAGGCTAAAACGCAAAGAACTCTCACTGCATGAACTAATCCTAAAATATAACAAGTACTCCTGCCTCTACCTCTTCACAGCATATCACAGCCCATAGCACTCACACCACTTCTATTCTATCCCATCAACAGTTCCACATCACTCATGAACATAGTCTCGCTCCTCTGCCTACTGTGCTCTCTCCTGTAATGACCTCCATCATCTTAAACTTTCCTTTAAAGCCATACATTGCCTGTTCCACTTCTCACCATCACTAAGTGTTGCACAGTTTCTTCTACCTCCTTTCCCCAATATCAAGGAAAAGAATTTGAAAACACAACTTGCACGCCTTCCCAACTTTATCTTATGCAGAGCTCTGGCAGAGCCAACGGGAACTCTCTGGATTTATACCTACATCTGCACCTCCGTGATCCCCACTTCGGTTCTTGTTTTTCTCGCATCCTCTCAATTAGGCAAAGTGGCACTAAACTGCATACCAGCCACTGTTCTGCGCAATAGTTGAAAAGAAGAGATGTAATTGACTAAAGCTCTTGTTATCCTGATGCCCCTACACCACTAACTCTACCAAATTTCTGACATGCTTCCTTCTCACTGCAGCTTTTGTATGCCTTCCATATGCCCTCCCGACCAATCTATTCTCTTTCTACGTGTCATTTGGAATAGGGTTTACATAATGAAACCAAAACACTCTCTCAAAAACCATTTCATTTCATTAGAGGTTATCTGCACCACGTTGATATTCACTGGTTTCAACAGAAATCTTTTGTAGCTCTTACTTCAGGCAATACTTTTGTAGATCTTCTAGTGGCTACCTCCCTCGTAAAAGTTGCCTCCACTGATTTTGAAAAATAAGCTACCATCACTTGTCCCTCAGGACATTCATTGGTCCAATGAAGCCTAGGCCTATTTTCTTCCATGCTTTCCCTAGGCTGTTAATTTGTTCTTTGGTTCCTCACCCAACAGGCAACCTCTTTTCACTCATTTCTTTTTTTGCAACTGCACCAAATCTGTGATTTCACCATCCATGAGCATACATCCAAAAATCCCCCAGTCCTTCTCCTCAGGGTCTGACCTAAATGGCCCTCGTGCACCAACCGAAAAACTTTCTCCTTACATCACCTACGGCCTCATTCATAGTACTGAGTATATACTGAGAAGCAATGTCGCACTGGGGGGAAATCCATCTCCACACTTTGATGTGTTCATCTGGTGCAAAATCACCATCAACTTGTCAGCAAGCTGTATCTAATTTCCAATAACTACTCACCATATCATTGACTTCTCGCAAATCCCTGTTATGAATCCCAAACTCCATGTGCTGTTTCTCATTAACCACAGCCTTCACACGTTCTACCACATCCACCAAATTGGTCATATCTCTCACACATACCTCACATCTGTCTTCTATCTGCTCTTTCATATCTTTCCACCTTAGTGCTAACTTCACGAGGACATCTGCAATTTCGCTGTTCCATCCTGGAACAAATGCGCCCTTTTCTTTTTCAAAGCATGTTTTATTAATTATTTTGTTTTTTTTTATTTATCAACTACAGCAGTTTTCTAGGCACACGTTTCTACTTCATTCTGGTGTTACAGAGTTAGCATTCACGGTGGATATCAACACCTGAAGGAGCATCTTATTCGATTATCCACATTCATTTCCGACTAAGCTTTGTACGATTTGTACATAGTAAATCAATATACCGTAAAAAGTTAACTCCAGTAGAAGTGCACATACTACGATAATCTATCTATCAATAATATTCATTTACGCAGGAACTGTGTGGCGTATGGTAAATGCATTAATCACCACAATAACAGGGTGTGAAGAAAAAGGAAAAAAATCCCAAACTAACAAACCAGGCACTTGCGTCTCTATGATGTTTTGTGATGGCTCATCTGCTTCCTTTATGACTAAGTAGGTCTCTTTGTATAGTTTGAATTGATCTGAGTAATGTTTATCCTATGTGTATTTATTGCTATCATGTTAAGATTAATACAATAAAATCTGATCTAACCTAAAACCTATCAAACCACACAAACTAGACAAACTTTCGCCCACGCAATGTGCAAAGCCAAACACACAAAATAAATGTTACATTATGACAGATATGCATCTGAATATTTGCTTTTTATGTATGCAATCACAAACAAAGCCTAATTCCAAAAACATTGTTCTAAAGTGATAATTTTAATTTCATCACATCAATAATATGTAATATATTGTCAAAATATACCAACATTACAAAAGTCACAAAATACAAGGTGGTTGGAGAGTGCAGATGCATACTTTTAATAATGCAACATATATTGTGTTTTTGGTATTGTACATTGCAACGGGTAAAGAGTTTTTTCTAGCTTTTTTTTGTCTAACTACATTAAGCGTTCAGCAGGACAGTGCACATAATGCTGACTCTGGGGGCACGCACTATGATGCCCTTGTGAGTTCTTAGGGGAGGGCAAGTCTGTCCAAACAGGACTCCACTAGTGTCGGGCAAGAAGCTTAGAGTTGGGCATTTTCAATCTGACATCTCTATTACTTGGTTCCCTGGGACCTCAGTCCCGATTGTTGCGTCTACCTACTCCTTGAAAGAGTGTAGTATCTCTTCCCATCCTTGGGTAAACTCCCCCTTAACTCTGCAGTTTCATAACCTGAGGGCCTGATTCACAAAGGTAAGCGATAAGTTCCAAAACCGCAAAATATTCTTGATATCTGAATAATACTTTAAGTACAAGCCAAACCACCAACCTGCAAGGAGGGAGACAAACTCCCAAATGTCACAGATCTTCAAACCCTAGTCCAGTGAATGCACGGAATGTGGTGACACACACACACACACACACACACACACACACACTCTGACACCACCGGCATTCCATGTTAACCACAGGCAAGTTTATACACAGCAGTACGCCTACGCTTTTCTGCAATTTTATAAGAATGTCCTATCTGTTTATGTGCAGAGAGTCCACAGTCATGAAGATACTACTAGTAAAAAAAAAAAGCCTTTGTCATTAGCAAGCAATCATAAACTTACACAAACATGCAAGCTTACCTCTTTGAATCAGGCCCCAAGTGTCTTCCTCCTTAAGACCATCAATAGACTTCCACGGCTTTCCACTGTCTGTTGCAGGGCCCATACACCAAGCTCCACATCAGTGTAATGTTTTTTCTAGTACTGCTGTAGCTTAAATGTTGTATGATGAGACACTCACAGGGCATGCCACACCACTTTCCCCAGTACTGGCCCAAGTCCTGTTTCTCTTTCAGTTGTGTCAATTGTCCTTGGAGGCTTAATTGCAGTGCCCTATACATGTGTATGATAGCCTTCCTTCTGTTGTCCATTGTGCATGAGTTGTAGTGTGCTGCTATTAGTGGGTTCTTACACAATTATATTTTCACATCTATCCTCTAATGTCCCCTCAAGGTAGCCACAGTGTAAAAAATGGCCTGACTGTATCAAGTTCTCCATGTAGATATAGGTTGCCCACCATGTAGACTTCAAAATACTCCTAGCTTGGCACCTATCCAGTTCTGTCTCAATTAGAACCTGTTCTAAGTTTGAATTTATGCAGAAATTTGACCCAAACCTGTTTGGGGACCAAAGCCAGCCCTGCGTATGTGCTTCTTTAGCATTTGTTTGGACACATCACAACCGCCATTTTTCATGTGCGTTCCTCTCCTGCCAGGCTCACCTCATATCAGCTGACAGTGTCTCAGAAAACCACCAGGCAGCCCACTGCAGTTGTGCTACTATATAACAAAAGGAAAAAGTTGGCATCCCTTGGTGGAGATTGCTTTCTTATGATCTTCAAGACAACTTTTTCCTATTGTTGGTACACATCAAGATCATCTGCAGTGAGTCCAGCTTCCTAAAAAAAAAAAAATCGGCAGCAGGAAAGGCTTATTAGTGAAACATTAAAGACCTGAGGAAGCACAACCATCTTTGCGAGCTTCATCCTCTCTATAGTGGAACTCAGCAATCTAATTCAGAAGGCAGTGATACCTTTTAGGGATCTAATTGACTTCCTGAGATTTTTTACTCAATCATGTCTTACTCCTTGTGATATGTCTGGATACCTAGATGTTATGTTATAGAATTTGTATAGCGCACTAAACCCAAAGCTGTCAAAGCGCTTTGGGAGGCAGTGTTTAGCAGTTACTAGGCTGACTAAGGGGAAAGTCTCATCTTGAAGTGTTTTTTAAAAACAGAAAAAAGTCAAAACGAGCGATGTGGGTAGGAAGGGTGTTCCAATGTTTGCCACTGGCCACCAAGATGGAGCGACCACTCCATCCAGCCTTCCGAAATCTGAGAATTATTGCCTTTTTGTGAGAGGATGATCTGAGAGGCCTGCTAGGAAAGTACCAGCGAAAAAGTGAGTTGAGTTGACAGCTCCCTTTCGGATTCAGGGCTAAGAACGTCATACAGGCAGCTTTAACAGTGATCCTTTTTTATGGTGAGCCAGTGAAGGGAAATGATTCCATCTCTGACTGACACGTGTGCGGGGATCTGAAGGACTGAACGGGCCGCCGCGTTCTGGGCAATTTGGAGCTTATGAGGGCAAGAGTTCTTAATGTTGAGATATGAATAATTGCAGTAATCCAATTGTGAGGTGACAGAGCGATGATAACAGATTGGTAAAGTTCTCGGGAAATGTAGGGAAAAATCTTCCTCAAGATCCTAATAATGAGGAAGCAGGTACTGGTGGTATGGCTGACCTGGATAACACCCAGATTTTTGGCTGACTTGACCAGAGTGGGAAATGGTCTACAATCCTTCACCTGCCAAATGTTGGACCAGATGTATTCCTGTGTGCCAAACACTAGAAGCTCAGTTTTATATGCATTCAGTTTTTAGGGCGTTGTCTTTCATCCACCCACTGACACTAGTCATATATTGACTGACCTTCTCTGCCACCAAAGTAGGATCGTTGGAAATAGACAAGATGATCTGTGTGGTGTTGGCGTATGACAGTACATGGAACCTGAAGGAGTGCACCACTTCTGCATGGGGAGCCGCATAAACATTAAAAAGCGTCAAGCTAAGGAATAAGCCCTGGGGTACTCCACAGGGGAGGTTAAAAGCTTCCACCCTGAATCTGACAATTTGTGTTCTGTTGGTTAGGAAAGAGCAAGGAAGCGTCAGGGCGGTGCCAAGTACACAGACTTGCCAGAGATGTTGGGCCATCCGAACCGGTGGGACAGTCAAATGCTGCAAATAGATCAAGAATCACTAGAATGGCCGTGCCCTCTCTCCCCATCCACCTGACGCTGAATATTGTCTGCGGCCACAATTAGAGCTGTTTCTGTGCTGTGGCCACTCCTGGAACTGTTTTGTGAGGGGTCAAGGATCTCATGAGTCTCAATAAATTTGACTAATTCCTGATTCAGGATTTTTTCAAAAATCTTAGCAGGAGCTGGTTGCAGTGAACTGGGTAGATACCTATAAATGTGTGGTTCCCGTCTTAGCCTTGCCTTCCGACCCCAAGGTTGAATCTTCTGGTTTGCTAGGCTAATTGGAATCGTACATGACTTACTTAATGGACCATTCCAGTTTGATCCCAGCCATGTGCAAATCAGTCGACACTATTCCCCATGGGAGCAGTTCTGCCCGAACTGCCAGGCCAGGTCCTCCCTGGACCAGAAACAAGCATCCTGGGACCAGTTTCGGGGTAGCACCATCAATCCTAGAAGGGTATAATATCTGCTCAATTAGCTCAGGGCTATCTCTTTTCTTTCTGCAGCACCTTCTGAACTGGTTGGAGCCACCTCAAACAATATTGGTATTGGTCTCCCACATGAGGCCAGTGTCTTTATGAATGCACATCAAGCAGAAACTGTGGTAGTAGGACTGCCTCACCCTACCTATAGGGACAAATAGTTTCACAAGGAGAATAGGAAAATGTGCATGTGCAGGCCCTTGGGTTGAAGATTGCCCTTGACAACCTTACACAAAGCAAACTAGTATCTTGAGTTGCAAACATATATACACACATAAATAGATGGAGTTCAGTGGTCTCCATCATCCACCTTGACAGGCACATATATGAACCCACCACACCACACCACACACACTTAGAAATTGGGTTGTTAGTTAAGAGGGGTTGACGCCCCAGTCTGGCAATTACCACAATCCTTGTCAGGGTGAACCACAAAAAACTAAATTAACCTGCGCTTACCTCCCTCCTAGCTTTGCACAAAGCAGTCAGACTTAACTTACAGGTAATGGGTAAAGTATTTATGCAGCACGTAAACAGTAATAAAGTGAAAACACAACACAAGAAAAATCCATAAACCAATCTCAAAAAAAGAGTAGTCTTTTATAAATAAAATGATACCAGAACAACAAATATCTAATCAGTAGCACAAAAGATACAGAATTTTAAAAATGTCTTTCCGAGCATTGAAAGGGAGGTTCACTGCTTGCTTTGGAATGGGGGGACACCTAGGATTGCTCTTGCCAGGATACAGAACAGTGTGTATGACGGGGGCTTGGCGATTCCTGACATCAAAAACTATTACTGAGTGGCACATCTTCTGATAATTGACAAATGGATCTTTGTGGATCAACAGGACCCGGCCTACCGGTTGGACAGAAATATAATGGATAGGTGTGGCCCTGAGGCGCTGTTGGGCAATGCCCGTCGGGAGACAGACCTTCCATATCGCACACTGGCTGTGATATGGGCATGGAAGGAGGCAAATGAGTTTCTCGGCTAGAGGGGGAGATTAACTGAACCTACCCCACTTTGGTATAGTGACATGTTGTCGGAGGTAAGGGTTTTACAGGGGTTCAAAAAGTGGGAATTGATAGGTATTGAACACTTGGGGGACGTATGGAGGGGACCTGCATTTATTAGCTTCGAAGAGCTTCGTCAGAACTTTGGTATGATGGAGACTGAGCGTTTTTGGTATCTCCAGCTGGGCCATGCACTTAGGAGACACATCACAGAAGGAGAACTCTTGCCTGAATTTTCCAGTTAGAGGACCGGGTGATAACAGAGCCCATACTTGGAAAAGGGGTTTTGGTAATTTAAAAGAAATTGCTCAATAACTCTCCGGACCTCTTGGAGACTGCTAGTACTGGCTTCTACTGGCTAGATGGCCCTTTGGCAGTCTAGGCTACGTAGTAAAATAATACTGCAAATGTTACAAACATGTAGAAAAGGTACTGAGCTGTGCAACAATTTTATTTTCCAAAATGTGAAAAATCACTGAAATGCAAAATAAATAACTAGGCCCTTACTTAAACTCCAGGCCAGCCAACGCTATAAAATTAAAAAAAAAAAATCACATTAAAAGTACAAAGAAACACTTGGGCATGCCCAAGCAAACAAACACCCTTATACATTCGTTTGTGAACTTACTGGAGCGATTTCACAAAAAACAAAGCCCTTAAATCCAAATGTATATCCAGGAGACAAAGAATGACCCTTCCACCTTGAAATCCAAATGAAAAGTGACCGGGAGATAGACAAAGCAATGGGAGAAGCCTGCTGGATTGGAACAGGAAGTTGGAGTCTTTGGGGGCACTTCCTTCTTGTTTGAAAAAGAAAAGGCTTCTCTCACACTAAAAAACAGCTTGAAGGGTCCCATTGGAAAAGAAAATCCAGTTAAATACCTCTTTTTGACTGAATTTAGATGCATCTCAAGAAGAAAATTTACTCCAGGTGAATTTGTACTCGCGAACGGGACTGTTTTGGCCACCATAGTGTCTGGAAGCAGCATGTTCTAATGCAAAGTCTCATGCACTGCTGAGAGCAGTGTGATAGAATGAAAAGTCTTGTGTGTGCTCGCTAGCAGCACAAGAGTATTGTGGCGCTTGCTTGTGATCGCCAAAAGCAAAGGTTGTGCACGTGAATGAACTTCGCTTCATGCCAAAAGGCAGAATAAGGGAACTGAGTATTACTTCGCGTAGCACCCAAATTACGCAAATTCCTCAGACGGAGAGGAGTTCTACACTTGGGCCTAGTTTTTACATAATTGTTTCAGATTTGAAGGCGAAAATTACCCCTGTATTTCAGCAACTGTGGTGGGCTATACAAATTAAAGTGCTGGTACAATGGTAAAAGGCTAGGAGGGTGAATTCCTTTGTGGAAAAGAAAGCAATCTGAAAGTAATGCGTTCTTTTATAGGAAGCCGGTTCAGCACGACTAAAGCTGGGAAGCTATTGTCTCTTAACTTCAGATCTATGCTGCCAGGCTGGTGCTGGGTTTGAAGTAGCTGCAGTGGATCAAAAATGAAGATCAAGACAGACCGAGTTGCAGGAATCTAGATGGGCAGAAATAAATGAGTTGAAAAATAGCACCATGTGAGAAAAAAAAAGAAAAGATGCGCAATGCATCATCATACAGAATAGAAACAAACAGGATTTGACAATAACCTTAACTTGGTCTGTCATTATCAGAGCAGACTTATCTAGCTTCTTCATGCATGTGACAGGAGTGGTCACAACAAAAGTGGTTAGAATGGAAGATTTCATGGAGGGGCGGGTCTGACAGGGCGCTACACTTTAGCAGCCTTAGCTGTAATAAAACCTTTCAACACTATCTGGTGGATGTATACAATTTGAATGCTCCAATATACATGGCTTGGGCTCGAGTTTGGGGGTCGGATGAGCCTGCTTTATACTAAGCTAACAGCAAAGAGGTGAACAGAAAATATATACTAGTGTCAGAAAGCATGGCATTCAACGAGGCTGCCCACTATCACCACTACTATTTGCTCTGGCAGATGAACCACTAGCAAGCAGACTTAGAAAAGTGACTAGCTGAATGGGTGACAGGAATCACCACACATGTAGTCTCCATGTGCACTGATGATACATTAACTTACATATGGGAGCCTGATAAATCAGTCCTATTTCTATTGCAGGAGAATGAAGTATTCACTAAACTTTCAGGGTTGCACACTAACTGGCATAAATCTATGCTGTTCCAATTTAGAAGCCTGGCAATGGTGCAGTGATCTTTCCTACCAGATAGTGCCTTGGAGATGGATTGATTCAGATGTTTAGTAAAACAGGTAAGATATTACTTTCCTTTTGTAACAGCATTTCTAGTAGCTAATCTGTCTAACTGCAGATTCCTCACCTTGTAAGTCTCTCCAGGTGCCAGCATGGATCACGAAACATTTTGCATCAGAAAAAAAGATTGTTAATCTAGGTACTTAGTGCTATCGATGTAAAAACTAAGGGCCAACCCTGGATCTAACTTGTATATCCTTTCCTTCGCGTAAGGGGCGTTTGACGCAGAGAAGAACACAGGGAGCATAATTAACTGCACCCATTAAAGAGCAATACCACTATCAGAAGAAAGGATGTACGAGTACTAAGAAGTATCTTGTCAAGGAAGATGGTACTGCAATGAGGCTGTACTGACCACACCTGCAGCTTGCTGATGTGACAGGCACACCTTATTGCAATGAAGAACATGGTCAGAAGTATCTGGGTACAACTACAAAGAGGTTTGAAAGAAGTGCATATCAAGAATGCTATTACTAAATTAAACTCCCTCTGTGGCATAACAAATGGAACGGGGGAAACCAACAAAAGCCCTTTTAGGATGTGTCACAACGAGTAATTTCAATAAAGAGGGCTGATCAGCCAAACAAAGAAAGGCACAATAAGTAGAACTGACACATAAAAGCCTTACCGGGCCACAGACAGCATGAACAAAAGCACATCAGACAACTTAGCTTGTAGAGGACTAACCTGCTTCTTCTCGCACCAAGTGACAAACGTGAACCAACTGTCCAAGTAGATCGATTAAGTGGAAGGGCGGCAAGTAGCTGAAATTGCATTCACTACCTTGGAAGGACGATGAAAACTTCTCAACTAGCTCTGCTCACTCTCCATGCACAGAGCTGTACATGGGTGCAACACCTTGCCCTGTTGCTGGGATAGCAGATCCTTCCAAAGAGGCAGCCAAAGAGGAAGGTAGATTTTGAAGGTCAACACCTCTGGATACTAAATCCTCCTAGTCACAGTTTGAGGCCACCCAGAACTGCTGCTCTCAGTCTGGCCCGACTTTCTTCGGGAACAGTTGGACCCCAAAGGGCAAATAAACTCTGCGCCACCTCTGGGTGCAGCTAAAAATCATGGTCTACAAGATGACGACCGCAGAGCTTATCTGCCCTCATTTTAAGGGATGCTCCTGGTGACTTACTGTCAGGGACAGCTTGTGAAGATCCAGCTACTGCCACAACCTTAATACCTCCAGACGGAGGGTACTGGACTGCACTCTGTCCTGCTTGTTTGCGTACCAGATTGCAGTCGTTGTCTGCTAGAATGTGGATGAACTGCTCTAGGTGTAAGTCAGAAAAGCCTTGGGGGGCCAGAAGGACGGCACACAGCTCCAAAAGACAGATGTGAGGAAACGACTTCATTGGAGACCAGACTCCCCCGACTTCTACACTGCCCAGATGACTTCCCCAGCCCAGAGCCGACATGCCACTGTAAGCTTTGAATGAAGGCAAACAGTGCTGCATGTCAGGTTGCACCTCCCTCTCACGGCTGAAGGTTCTGAATCACTTTGTCCAATATGCAGGTGCTGTGCAAAAGATTTTCCCAATGCGGGGTTAAATGAACGTAAACGTTTAACTGAAGGGGCTGCAGGTCCAATTGGTGTGAGGAAGCAGCATGAAACTCTAGGCAAGTAGCATCAGATGTCTAGGAACCATCAGTGCCTGAACAAACGCTTTCACTGAAGTTATTAGGATTAACGTTTGAATGTCCTGGGCCTATTGCAAGGGTGAAAAGGCCTTGGAAGCCAGCGAGTCCAGGATGACCCCTGTAAAAGGACTCCTCCGCACAGGGCAAAGATGGGATTTTGGTTCCGGGTGGACAGCACTAAAATGCTTTCAGGTGGCCTGGCAACAGCTGCGTTGAGCCCGCCTTATGGTATCCCTAACCGGTGAAGATGGCCACTAACACCGATATGACTACTGTGAACAACAAAGGGGCTGAGGTAAGGACAAGGCACAGGACAGTGATTTGAAAATGTTATGACCCAACCACAAAACAGAGATTAATCCTGTGGGACAGCAGGATCAGCACATGGAAGTCCATGCCCTGCAAACCCAAGACACCGTCCAGTCCTCGGAGTGCAGGATTCAAATAATGTGGGCAAGTGCCAGCATATTGAATTGTGAAACTGAAATTTTGGGCATAAAGAATTGTTACATTGCACAGCATAGAGGAAAAAAAGTGGGGAACTCCCATTATACACCCCCTTTATTTTGTGATTCGTGATGGGTCAACAAAGTGCACTGTGCGAGAGAGAAAGACCTTTCTCAGTCACAATGTGCTTCTTTTTCTGGACAAAGTTTGAGTATTGCCTAATTTGCAACAGCAAAAACGTTTTGTATGATGGGCCATAAATGGCAGTCCTCAAAATCCCAGCAGCACTTACCACGAAACAAAGTATATTATTCAGTCCGATTCATGTGTACTTATAACTTGCTTGACACCAACAGAACATGCCCTGCCTCTTAACACTAAAGTGAGCACAACACAGTAGAAAAGCAATTTAGTTATCAAGACTTTGAGACCACAAAAGCATACCCCACCCACCATACCATTCAGAAGAGGTTAGCTTAAATCTACCACACTCCCAGCCTGACAAGGATGGGCAATGAACAAACTTTCACCACAGTTAAAAGAAATGAACTGCAAAGTCCATTGGTACACATGCATAGTATACTATTTAGAACAATGTTTATTTTTTCACAATGACCACGTAAATCATTATTAATACAATGGGTATACCAGTCTTCATTAACTAAAGACAACTACCCCATAGGAACACTGAAACTATATGGGAAGGGCACTCATATTATGAAGGTGCCAGAGTGCCATAAAGATAGTAGAAGATGCTGTAGAAAAACTGGTAACAAAGTAGATAAGTCTTCTAGGGCTTTGAAGGTTTTCACAGTAATTTGTGTAGGCGATTGGTTTAGGAGAGGGGGGGCTACAATAACCTCAATGCCAAATCTTTACACAACCTCTGAAGTGATGATCAGGGAAAACTACATGTCTTTCTTTACTTAGATGTAATCTTTATCAACCGCCGTCTAACACTTTGTAATATCCTTGTATATACCTGATGCAGGTTATGCAGGGGAAGGTTAATCAAACTAATTGTTCTTAGAAGCAAAGGCAATGCTTTAGTTCACATTATTGGTGGCATTACGTTTCCTTTTAAGTTAGGATGTCATCAGAAAAGCATATTTTGGTTTTGTTAAGAGTCACAATTTAGGAACTATTTTAAATCAAAGGCGATTTCGTTGGGTAGGATGCGTCATGCCAGACTAGACAGAGATGGACAAAAATCATAGTCAGACACAACAAAAGTTGGTTTTCCTGCACGTGGCTTCTTAGAGTGAATGAGCTTTGCATGAACTTAAACTCAAACTGGCAGTATCTCAGAGCTGCTAGAACCTATGGTTGTATATAAAGGGAAACCAAACTTAAAATGAGCTGCTGGCAGACTATATTAGGATTGAGAAATCTCTGAACGTGTATATGGGGCATCTCGATCCATAGACATTTTCCACAATGCTGGAGCCGCCAAAGTCTTTCAAATACGGTGGAAGAGATCCAGACATTACATTGAAATGCAGTACACTCTACTGTGGTTATGTAATACAGATGTGCCTTGTAGATACTTCTCCTGTACAATAAGTCACTGAAAGCATTCTTCTGAGGGCCAAACAGCTTATGTCTGTGTGTAAAATGTGTAACATGATGAACGCATCCTTTAGGTCATTAAAATTTTCACTGCTTTTTTACCTTTCCGAGGCAGGGTCACTAGGCACTAGTTGCAGGTTTTTAATTCAAGCGAGAACCTTCGCCACCCTACAGATATTTCTTGGTTGGCATCTGGTTGGCATCTAGGCATCGCTAAGTCGAGACCCAGAAGCCTCATGTCAATACGATTGGGAAATCTCAACCGACATTTCGAAACATAAAATGCATAATTATTGCACGGTTCTGTTATTGTGTAATACTGGAAATAGTCATGTCAGTGTTCTTATGAAAATTGAAATATATATTGTTCTTTAGTTAAATAAATGAATTGCAAAGCAGGCAAGATCCTATCCTTCTACTATTAGGAAGAAAATGAAACAAACAAAAAACTGAGAGACTTTCTAGAACTGTACGTTTATTGTAACTATCAAAATGAAGTTTGTTCCAGCAAAACAGTCTCAAGAGAATAAGACAGTCCCGAAAGGCTGTGTTCAAATCAGATCTATATTTCTGTCCTAAAAATTAATGCTACCCAATAACCTGTTGAGAGCTCTGGACGTGGTGTAAAGGGCCTGGTATGTGAGCCTTCAACAAAGCAGCATTGTTGATGGAAGCCGGTCTCATCGGAATTGCATCTGTAAAGGGTAAACACAAAACGTCTGCTGACAGATAGTAGAGTGCGTGGTAATATGGATGGGTGACACTACCTACTTACCGGAGAAAGAAGCATGTTCATGTATTAAGTTACAATAATAACGAATTGTTCATCAGACTTGGAAGTCAAGATATGAGTTATAAGTATTGAGCGCAGAAATGTAAAGCACCCCAGACATATGACAACCGCAGCATAAGCCATGTGCAACATTCCAAGCCAGCAGCTCCCTGGGGAAGGGTGAAATCCAAACTTTTGATGTGTATGAACTGGTGATTACTTTGTGGTACAACACAGGAAGGTACACAACAGAACGTGATCATCACCATTGTATGCAGACCCTTAGGAAACCATCACACACCTGTGCTTTAGACTTGAACCACAGAATCCACTCATACCCCAGAGCTATTAATGGCCAACAGGCAAGAAACTATCGGAACCTTAAAATGAAATGTTGTGGGTCACAAACCTTTCATTATCATTGGCTAATGTGAAAGACCTGCTGGGCAGGAATGTCAAAATACGAAACTAAGAGTTGTGAACCTCGCACTTAATGGCGCTTTGCACACCGCGGAGTCCCCTTTTATCACTCATGATCTTTGGCAGTCGCTTCAGGCCAAGTAGACCAGCTGCTTTACAATAACTATCTGCTCGCGCCAAGCAAACCGAGTCTGCAGAATCAGGTTCAGAAGGGAGAGGGTATCCATCAAGCAGCAATACCTTCCTTCTCAGAAGTAATCTTACGACAAATTCGGAACTAATGTGCGGCAAAAGTGCATCAATAAGATTTAAAAATGGACCAATGAGTTATAGGCAGGAGACCACTCCTTGAGGGTCAGAAAATCTGTATGGGGTATTGGTTAACAAGATAGGTCAGAAAAAAACAAAGGGTGGTTGTTATCTGTAAATTACAAGTGTTATTGAACACAGACCACAGTTTTTCTCAAAATCAGAAAGAACTCTAAAATGAATAGCAGTGTGGTTTATCTAGTTTGAAGAAATTATTCAATTAGTACTAAAAATGTACACATTGATAACAAAACATTTATATTTATATCAATCAAGCAGTGATTGGTTGATCTGTCCAGGTTCAGAGGTTGCTTAGTCATTCCGATGCCTCTGTGATGGGGCCCACAACAGCTACTGCTTCAATCTCCACAAGCCCATTCTAAAAGAAAATACCAAACACTTTAAATACACTAATATTTGTACAGTGTAAAGGCTATCAGATTTACAATTTTTTTTAAGTACAGCAAATACTGATGGTTCTACATATTGGCACGTGACTGCAATAACTGCTTCATTAACTCTTACTACAGCAAGATTCACTGGCACACCTGTAGCACAATACAGTGGTTCCCAACCTGTGGGCCGGGGACCCCTGGGGGTCTGCAAAGCCTCCTTTGTTGGGGAATGGGCTCTGTGACTGCTTAGAAAATTAAGATTAACAGATTACAAACTGTATACAAATTAGGCAGCTAACTGTACAATTGAAAATTTTAAAACATACTGTAAATGTCAAGGAATTTAAAATTGGAGGCTAAAAATTAAATTAGTATCCTTAGATTAATTTGTGGGCGCAGTGCAGGTGCAGCTATACTGAATATAGTATAGACAATATGTGGCTTCCATTGAATTTAGAAAAGTTCCAACCTTCCTATTAAAATTAAAAATACTTTTTTTATATTATTTGTTTGCAAATCAAATAAAATGTGTTATCATTTGTGCATGTGCTTGATGAAATGCTCGTTTTTGTATTTTTGTGTATTGTTTTGTGGTGCGAATCATCGACAACGTTTAGGCCGGGGTTCTCGGCTTCCACTAATGACTCAGTGGGGGGTGAGGGGGTCCCCGGATTCCAATAATGATTCAGTCGGGGTTCCCGTAATGATAAAGTGGGAGTCGACAGACATTAAAAGGTTGGGAACCACTGGTATAATGCAAAGAGTACACTTTAGATGCATTGGGTGCCCCTAAATCTGTAATATTTGTCTTAAAAAAATAAATTAAATAAAAATACACAAATGTGTTTTCCTACAAAAGATACAAAAAACATACATATTAAAAATAAAAAATATTGTTCAAAAGGTAAGTTTGAGAATCACCACACCCAGAGTTCCTCCTAATTCGTATCATCTAACAATCAAATGCAAATGATTCCCATGCCTGATACCTTCTTAAAATTACTGTAGGTGTCTGGGTGAAACGTTTCTTTCTGAAACAATGGTGAGGAAAATTTTGGTAGCGGAGAGCCACTCTGTATTAGTTTTAAGCTACCAACCAAATAAAATAAAGTCACAAAATGTTGCTGATTTTGTGTGCTTTAAACTGAAATCCAGTAGCATGTCACCAGGTTTGACCAGATTTCTTGCACTGTACAACCAGCTCCAAGAAAGCACTGTAGTCGTCAACCTTTCGTGAGTCACTGAATTTTCTGCCAACTGCACCAGGGTTATGGGGAATGCAGTCAGACTTTTTCCATCATGAGCATGGGTCCAGAAGTCCAGGCATGTTTGCCACAGTGGTTCACTGGCAGCTCTTAGTAATGCAAAATTCTTTGGGACCAAGGTAACATTCCTCAATGGCCCAAATTCCCCCTGGTAGCCGAGGCACACGTAGGAAGGGGCAATGCACAAGCTCAAGCCTCTGCTGACAAGAATTGATTGTCAGACTGGGATGGGGGAAGAGCATAATGTCCGCACTCCAGACTTTTATTTTACATGTCATTATTATCAAATGTGCTAGCCGGATTGAGAGAAAACTGCAAGACCCACAATGCAATTATTTGAATAGTGGAAGCTCACGATTCTGAGCCTGTGTCCCGCCGGTGACAAGGCTTGATGCGTGGAAAGGTTCCAATAGTCTCAGACCCTGGCAAATGCTCAGACAGCAATCCATTCCAGCATTTTTTTATACAGAATGTGCTACACCAGATGGTAACAACCATATACAAATCAGTCTTGAAGTAGGTTCTGCTGCAAGGGGAACAGGTCAAATACCCTCTGTGTAGGGACACAAACAAGAACAGCCTTTTAGGACTTCATCAGTGAGATGCACCTTGGATCCTATTGCAGAGTGAGCTTAGACCCTACATCTGGACATACCCATCTTACTTCCAGTACAAATTAAAGATATACAGAACCATTAGAGACCCAATTTACTGCAACTGTACCAGCACACATTCATGTGTAAAGGAAGAAGTCAGCAAAATAAATTTTGGCACAAGTGAAGGGATTGGGGGGGCACAACATGGAGTGGTTCATTCCAGCTTGTAATGCCAAGTAGGCACACAAGCTAGATAGTTGGATCAGTCTCACTGCAGACACTGCGTAGGCTTGGATGCAACTGGTGCTAATCCTTGTGACAAGTGCTTGGTGGTTTAGTTATTCAGCAGTGAAATGTTATATAGTGTGTCACACACATGTAGAGGCAGGCCTTCCAGCACAATTTAGCATGTTCCAGCAGCCCCCTAAAACTGCAAGAATGGGTGTGATGTCCTCAAGTCTTTACAAATATGTAGCCATCTTATCCTGAGTCACTAACAGAATTTGCTGGTCGAAAATCCTACAAAGGAGAGGGTGGACAGTGAGAGCAGCGCTGCAGACATTTCTGTTGGAAAAGGTATACCCTAGTGTTCTGCGGTCACTGTCGAAGCACTGGGATGAGAACAAGATCTTAAACATTATACAAGCTGGCTTTTATTTAGGGGTGCAACTGTGATTGCAACAGCATCATTGTAATAAAACCTCTGCCACGATATGGCAGGGTCACATCAGGATAGGTCGAACTACACTAAATGTACAGAATTTTTTCAAGATGGCATCCCACTTGCTCCTGTCCACTTTAACTGTATATGACCTCTCCCCCACCCGCCAGACCCTGGCCCTTCCAACTCATTTCGTAAGTTGTCCATAATTTTAGTACACAGGGGCCACATCTACCCAGTCTGGATCACGTTATATTGCCGATGGTTCACTCTTTTGATGTGCAAGCTACAAATCAAGATGTGCCGCCCCCTGACTTTCACATACATCCTGAAGGTATGAACGAATGGCATGTATAAAGCACAGTTACTCACTAAGGTAAATCCTGGTGCTGATAGCTAAACGGAAGGCCAAGAGAGAAAAGAATCGGAACAGCTAATGAGCAAATAGGTTTCTTACTAAATAATTATTCTGACGGGCCGAGACAAATTTTCAATGGTATGTGTTAGACCAGACAGCCTTAGGGTGGTCACCCCTAACTTTTTGCCTGCATCCCTCCACCTTTTGGACACTGTTTTCGCTGGTTTTAGGACTCCGCACTTTACCACTGCTTACCAGTGCTAAAGTGCAGAAGCTCTCTCCCTTAAAACATGGTGACATTGGATATGAACCAATTGGCTTATTTAATCTACTTGTAAGTCCCCAGTGAAGTGCATTACGTGTGCCCAGGGCCTGTAGATTAAATGCTACTAGTGGGCCTGCAGCACTGATTGTGCCACCCACATAAGTAGCCCCTTAACCATGCCTCAGGCCTGCCATTGCAAGGCCTGTGTGTGCAGTTTCACTGCCAATTCGACTTGGCATTTAAAAGTACTTGCCAAGCCTCAAACTTCCCTTTTTCTACATATATGTCACCCCTAAGGTAGGCCCTAGGTAATCATAGGGCAGGGTGCTATGTAGATAAAGGGCAGGACATATACCTTTGTAGTTTATATGTACTGGTAGTGTAGAACTCCTACATTCATTTTACACTGCTGTGAGGCTTGCACCTTTCATAGCCTAAGATTAAGGCTACCCTCATATACTGTTTGAGTGGTAGATTCTGATCTGAATGGAGTAACAAGGTTATATTTAGTATGGCCAGAATGGTAATACAAAATCCTGCTGACTGATGAAGTTGGATTTATTACTATTTTAGAAATGCCACTTTTAGAAAGAGAGTATTTCTCTGCACTTAAATCCTTCTGTGCCTGACAATCCACATCTGGCTAGGTTAGTTGACAGCTCCCTTGTGCATTTCACTCAGACAACCCCAAACACAGGATGCTCAGTCACACCTGCACACATCTGCATACTGAATGGGTCTTCCTGGGCTGGGAGGGTGGAGGGCCTGACACTTAAATTTGAAAGGACAGTGGCCTGCCCTCACACAATGGACTGCCAAACCCCCTACTGAGACCCTGGCAGACAGGATGGAACTGAAAGGGGACCTGGTGCACCTCTAAGCCACTCTTTGAAGTCTCCCCCCACTTCAAAGGCACATTTGGGTATTTAAACAGGGTCTCTGACCCTATCAACTCAGACACTTCTTGACAAGATACCACTGGTGAAGAAACTCTGAACCAGAACCTGCAACCTGCCAAGAGGAACTGCCTGGCTGCCCAAATGACTCATCTGACAGCTTTTCTGCAAAGGACTGCTGCCCTGCTGCCCTCTGGCTCTGTTAAGAAGTGCTCTCCAAGGGCTTGGATAGAGCTTGCATCCTGTTCCTTGAAGTCTCAAGGCCGAAAAGACTTCATCCTGCAAAGAACTCCTTGTGTGGGGAAAATTCGACACAGCCTGCAAGAAAAGACGCATAGCCTGCATTGCGGTGAGAAAATCACTGGACGCCGATCCAGAACGGCGCAGCCCGGCTCCCCGAGAGGAGACTGACGCAGCACCCTAGTTGCGACCGGAACTTCGACGCACGGCCCACTGGATTGACGCATAGCCGAGCCAGAACGACGCAGTCTGACTTCCTGCGAGAAGAATCAATGCAGCGCCTGCCGTGCAACAGACATTTCCCCTCATCACCCACCAATCGACGCAGCTCCTGTGACTTCGTCCCGCATGCCCATGATTTCTCTGCATCGTCCCCGGGGCGTCCAAATACCCCGCAACCTGAAAAGGATCCAAGTCTGTGCGCCGTAAATCGATGCAAAGCCCTGGCTGCGTGAAAAAATATCCACATGTCTGTGTGTGCCCAGAGAAACCGACGCACAACTCCCCGTTTTTCACGCATCTCCTCCTCTGCGGCCCCCAGCGGATAATTTAGACGCAAACCAGGTACTTTGTGCTTGCAAGAGACCCTTGTTGCTTTTTAAAGACTAAAGACTCTTTTTAGCATTCTCTAAAGTGATATTTCAACGTGTACTTATCAAATCATGATCGTTTTGACCTGCATATAACCAGATAAATAATCTATATTTTTCTAAATACTGGCTGGTGTATTTTTGTGGTGTTATACTGTGTTATTGCATGATTTATTGCACAAATACTTTACACATTGCCTTCTAAGTTAAGCCTGACTGCTCAGTGCCAAGCTACCAGAGGGTGGGCACAGGATAATTTGGACTGTGTGTGACTTACCCTGACTAGAGTGAGGGTCCTTGCTTGGACAGGGGGTAACCTGACTGCCAACCAAAGACCCCATTTCTAACAGTATGCTGTTCCAGAACTTGGAAACCTAGTAGCAGAAGGCACGTCCACCTCGCCTACCCTTGGTGATGTGTGATATACAGACGAGATTAACATTGGAAGAATGTAACTCTCAAGTGCGTCAATAGTGACTTAACAGACTATGCAAGTAAACAGGACCTTTGTGGAAAAAAGGTTCTGAACATTAAGCAGAGAGCCTTGAAGATGGAGCGCTTGACAACAGGTAGCCAGTGTAGTTGCGCAAGATGACTTGAAATTGAGTGGTGACAAGCAACAGTAAAAAGGAATATAGGAGCTGCTTTTGGACTATCTGAAGGAACTGTAAGAGATACTGTGGCAGGCCAAGATACAATTCTGAATTTCCAAAGTCCTGACATGACGTATTAAGAAACTGCACTCCAGTCTTTCAGGAGGATACTGGTAGAAGCAGAAGCCCTTTTCTTATAGAGCTCAGAAGGTTGAGGCAGATGGTGGATACTCTATAAGCGTTCCTTTGATCATTATGCCTACAGTCAAATCATAGCCCATTGTTTGTAGCAAATTGAGATGGCGATCATTCAACCAGCAGCAGTAGCAGGTGACTCCCTGTCCCAGGAGCCCTGTTTAACAAGGAGGGGGCGGAGCCTGAGAACAAGCACTCTTAGCACGTCGCATCGTCCCGCAGCGCAGAATGCACGCTGGCCGCACCCAGGCAAAGCCCGGGCCAAGGGCTGGCCCATCCCCGCCCATCTGAGTCCGTGTGAGACTGGGCTGGGCCATCCCCCGTGGTTTTGAGGTAGGAACGTCGGGGGGCTTTCGTTTGACACTTGAATTTGTTTAAAGGTGACATTGTCTTAAAATGGGGAAGCGTAAGGCGAAAGGAAGCCCTGTAGCGGGTTTAGTGCAAACTTCAGAAGCTTCATCAAACATCATATGCCTTTTCAAATTGCGTATCTAACGAGATCGATCCCCTGATTGAAGAGGTTGAATCTATATTGAATCTATATTGAATAAAAAAGAGAAGATTCCACGGAGAGGGTTGAAATCTGGTACTCTTGTTCCCTTCTTGACCACAAGTCGCCTTTCTAGAGGAAATGTCCCTTCAAATAAAGTCCCTTCGCCCGACCTTATATCTCAGCCTGATGGTCCAAATATAAAAACTGTGGGACGGAGCACGGCACATCTAAACTCAGTTGACCCCACCCCAGATATTGTGACTGTACATAACATCCCATGCTCTAATCGCTTCCTGCCATGGGACCTACAGGTCCAAACATGTGAACAAGGGGGTCCTTCCTTAAATTTGCGATCTCCAGAACATTTACTTCCAACGGTTCCCTCTCAGGTGGAGGTGGTTTCTCTCATATTGGGTTTACAAGAAGAGGTGAGGGGACTAAAGCAAGTATTAACAGAAGTATTTAACATCTTGCGTTTAACTAGCTTAACGGGGGTCACTGTATCTGCACAAAAAGAAGAACCTCCGATTACTAATATCCCCACCTCCTTGCAACCAGGAACCAGTGTGAATGCAACTGGCTCTAGTATTTCTGCTCGGCCAGTATATGATATAAGAGACTTCCCGGTCAAGCCCTATGGTCCATTGTGTTCTAAGGGCCATTTTAGAGCTTCATCCGGGCCACGACCGCATGTGAAAATGATGTGGGTCTCTATGGTCACTCAAACATCTTGTATGCATCCTAGCGAGAACCATTCCCTCTATATGTGCAAGGTACCTCCTTTACCTCCAAAGTCGTGCAAATATAATTCATCCCTGATAAATAAGGTTGTACATTGGTTAAGACATACCAGACAATGTGGCTCTATTATTTATTCAGACATAATTTCGGCTAAACGCTAGAGATTTGATCTTAGACCCTTCTTCTCAGAAGAGTTTGGCTTTGTCACTCAAAGACATTACATCTAAATCACAATTTATACAGAGTCATATTGGAGCGGGCCCTTCTGAGCTCTCCCTAAAGAGCTCCAGGGTCCATGAGACATTAACATCAAAATTTATAACATGGAATGTGGTGGGAAGCAGAAATAAAATAGACGATGTTGACTGGGGGATGTATATAGATAAATTTAGTATAGGTTTGTTTCAGGAAACTTGGGCTACTTCAAATATATATAGACAGGGGTTTATTTCCTTTTGTAAGGAAGCTAGGCGGTCCTCTGCTGGTAAAGCAGCTGAAGGGCTTATTACTTGGATAAGAATATCAGAGGTGGGCAAAGTTAAAGAAGTTCATGTGGAGTCGCCTGATATATTGGCCCTGTTTATTCAGACAAAGCAAGGCTTACCGTTACTTTGTGTTAATGTCTACAACAGACCGGATCAGCCAAACCAAACGTCTAAAACCATTCAGACTTTGAATGCTCTTGTGCTTGATCATGGCTCGACCCACTTTATCATCATAGCTGGCGACTTTAACGTGTCACTGGAACCTAATTCTGCTTTTTCAGAAATCACTCAGATAGAGGATACGATATGGAATATTCCTCCGAATACATCTCAGATCAAGCAGTCAAAATCCAACATCTGGGCCTTTTAGGTTATAGATCTTATATTAACTCATGGCCTTTGTCCAGGGAATGGCCGTTTTCCATCTGATGCTCCTGCCAAACCCAAGTATTTTAGAGGGTCTTACCGTAGCACTCTCAATCTTGTACTCATTGACGTGAGATTATGGTATATTATCAAAGATCTTAAAGTGGGTGACCAATATAATAGCGATCATGCCCCTCTCTTGGTAATATATGACAGGCAGCTCTTCATAAAAAAAGGTGTGCAATCACATAAGTCCCTCTTTCTTTAGAGGTATCTTCTAATAAGCGTACCTTGAAATGAAATTAATTTAGAAACTCAAATAAATGATGGGAAAAACTCTGTAATTTAGTCCTTACTCACCAACTACCCATTAGATCCTCCCCATGCTCCCCGAATGAGGTAATGGACTTGCATGAGGGCCTTTTTCTTGCCATGAGAGAGTTATTTATTAGATCTAGTGGTCTGAACAAATGTTAGGGAGCAAACCCGCACCACAGATGGTTTGGTAAGATATGTGAAGACGCCAAGAGCAATCTCCTAAGAGACGGCTCTGGAGGGTTGAACAGTGCCTGTCAGCAACCAGCTAGAAGACCAAAAAGGTGGTTTATTACAGAAGAGCAGAATCTCCGTTTGTTCGCAATTCATCTTAAGGCAGCTGGAGTTCATCTATCTAGCAACGGCCAATATGCAGCTGCAGAATTTTTCCTGAATATCTGATCAATTGTTGCGGATTGGCACAATGAGTTGTGTGCCATTTTCTTAGGAAAAGATTTCAAAGCTGAATGGGAATACAAAAGTAGCTGTAAGAAAGTGCCTCTTTCGTATGGTCATCCCTAAACTGTTGGACTGATGCTGCTGGTATTTCGACTCTGAAGACCACTGGGTCCTGCTCACAAAGCCCCAGTGCATGTGCTCAAACCCTCAAAGTATGTATTACTGGCTAATCCCAACTTGCATATTTCATTGAATTTATCTATAAGTCCCTAGTGTATGGTACAAAGTGTATCCAAGGCTGGTAAGTTAAGTGTCAGTAGCAGACGGCAGCACTTAATTGTGCCACCGCTGTAGTGACAAAGTGAAAACATGGCTCTGGGTCTGCCACTGAAGCCTACTCAGGCAGCTTTCAAACTGCCAACTTGACACAGCAAAATAAACCCTTTTGCTAAGTACAAATAGCCCTTTTAATTATTTAGTCTCATTGGCTAACATGGGGTTACACTAGTCCAACTACCAAGTGATAACTTCAATTTGGGACCCCAAATATAGTACTTCGAGGTAACAAATGAATTGTTACATTAAACCCGACTTATAGCTGAAGTCGGATTTAATGTAACTTTTATCTGAAGGTGGCTTTAGAAAGTCACCACTTTCTTATCCTAAAGTTCTAGTAGCCATTTCTGATTCACTACATCAGTTGTCACCCATGGCAGCCTGCTGCCCTCCTGCCAGGAGGTGTGAATGGCTCTCAAGGAAGAGGAACAAACGGCATGCTGGTGGGAGGAGGTCTTACCTTCTCCTGACAGGATAGCCAGAGGGCTGGGGCCGCAGATGGCCAAGCTTTAAGGAGGCGACCATCTCTGATAGGCAAATAAAAGTCACGCCTTAGTTTGCCCGCCCAATTGTGGAGGAAGAAAGGCTCACATCTCTCCCAGAGGGGGAAAATCTACAGCAGAACCGGGTTTCCAGTAGGGGTGGCTCATTGTACTAGGCACACCTCGGGGTATGCCATAGCTCTGTCTCAGGGAAGAAGGGTTCTGACATCTTGGATTTGGGCGGAGAGATGCACTGTGGTATTGTTTGGTTCCAATCCCCCAGAAAGTGAGGTTAATAGTGGGCTAGGGTTGCTCATTGTGAATTCTGCCCCCATTGATTAGAGAGTACCTCCACACCCACAAACTCAAAATGGCATAAAAGTGGCACCCCAGGCTTCCAACCTCAGAACTCTACCGGGCTCAGAAAAAAGTGAAGGACTGCACCTGTTGAACCTGTGGACCTCAGTAAGAAAGGCTGCACCAAGAAAGACTGCACCTGCTGAACCAAGACAGCAGAAAGAGAAGGGTTGTTCTTGGTGGTGACTTCGTGGAGAGAGACCCCATGGGCTAGACTTGTTCCCATTTGTGCAAACTACTAGTGAGTGGACTTAAAGGGATAGCTGGCTAGCCTGCTGTTAAGCTTCATGGACGCAAAAGCTAAAGGAGCCCTGCAACTGGAAAGTGCCCAGCTACCACTAGACTCAGCTGGTGTAGCCCATGAGATCAAGCACTAGCCCCCCAAGAGGTTCCCTCCAGGTCCTTGACCTTTGGCTGGGGCTAGAGTGTATTCTTTCTCCCCAAAGAACTAGAATAAGTGGGCCTAAACATTTCTGGGAACAGAATAGGAGGTTCATACAGTACTGCTATTTACTGGTTGGTAGGTAGCCTCAAACGCTGTTGAGAACCAAGGCTACCACCAGACTGCTGGACTTCGCCTGTTTTGCCGATGTCGAATGCAACATTGGACTCAAGATGCAGAGGACCCTGCAGATTGCCATTGTTGAGAAAAAGAAACTGAAAAGTTTCTAAGTGAGATGGTCGAATTTTGACTGGAATCAACCCGTCCCTTGCATCCGACCCAGGCTCCACCACATTCGGCCTGAAACTTGGACCTGGACCTGTGCGTCAAGGCTCATAGGTTACTGCGAAAGGTGAAAAACAGTGATTTACAAAATGTTTTGGAGTGAATTGAAGTGATTTAAGAAAACCCAGAAAAAACATAGCTCTGGTTTCCTTCTTCAGATTTTGTTTTGCATTTTGTGTCTAAAGATAAAAATATATACTATTTTTTTATATATTGGAGTAGATTTTCTATTGTATCGGGGTTCTTACTTATTGAGTTAAGCTTGACTGCTACCAAGGATTGAGTTAAGGTTTGATTTAAAGAAAGCTAACTGCACTTAATACAGGATAGTGACATTATTACTTGGTGAGGTCTCACAACCACCCCAACTAATAACCACTTTCACACTAGTGTTTAAGCAGTGGGATCCAGAGCTTGTGTTTAGCAGCACCACTTAGCCAGTAAGCTAAGAAATTCAAAATCCACAAATTGTCATCTAGCAAAAACAGTTTATTTTGTAATTGGGTCCAAGTCTTCAATTGGGTCATTTTCGATTATCCAAATAAATGTTTTATTCCAATTGTTGCTCTTTTTGAAAGTTAAAGGAACTATGGAGCTAGACATGGCTAGCCTGAACAAACTTCTCCACTGGGAGATGAAAGCCCTGTGCAAAGAAAGGATTCTCAAGATAGGCAACAGGGATACCAAAGTCAATTTCCAGAGAGCCCTTATGGTCTATGTTAGAAATGGGGTCTCTAGTTGGCAGTAGCTTGCACTCAAGTCAGGGTGAGGGAGTCACACAGCTAAGATAACCCCTGCTCACCCCCTTGGTAGCTTGGCACGAGCAGTCAGGCTTACCTTAGAGGCATTGTGTAAAGTATTTGTGTACGTGTATTACTACGCCACCGCCGCCACCACCACCACCACCACCAAAGGACTCTACACCAGTTTAGAAAAATAGCCAATATTTATCTGATAAAACAAGACCAAAATGACAAAAAAACAACATACACAAGTAAAGATATCACTTTTTAAAAGCTAAAAAGAAAGAGTCTTAACCCATAGAAATCAAGGGTTGTATCTTTTTAGCACAAAGTACCTGGGATGCGTAAAAAACAAAGACGATGTGGGCCACAGGGGAGGTAAAGCACCGAATAGCAAAGCGATGTGTCTGTTCCTTACTGTGCAGGGGAGGTGATGCATAGATTCTTTCCTCACAGGAAAGGCGATGCATCGGTTCCTTACTGCACAGGGGAGGTGATGTGCAGATTCTTTCCTCACAGGAGAGGCAATGTGTCTGTTCCTTACTGGCAGGGGAGGTGATGTGTCAACTCTTTCCTCACAGGAAAGGCGATGCGTTGATTTTCGGACACACAGCCATGGTTCCTTACTGAGGTGCAGGGTCGAAGAGAAATGGACGCCCAGGGGACGATGCGTGGAAAATTCAGACGCACTGTGTTAATGGAGCTGCTGTGAAACAGGCACTGCTTCCATTCTCCAGCTGCAAGACAGGCGCTGCATCGATTTTTCCACCACTGCGCTTCAGTGCATGGTTTTTCTCTTCCCGGTCACCAGCTGACACTTCTGAGGGCCCACGGACTGAGTTGGCATCACTTGGCAAGTCAGTACTCTCAGCAGAAGAGCCCAGGCACTAGCAGATGAAGTCTTTTATGTCCCTGAGACTTCTTAACAGGAGGCAAGCTCAATTCAAGCCCTCTGAGAAACTTGGAAAGCAGGATGTAGAAAGCAAAGTCCAGTCCTTTCATTCACAGGACAGAAGCGGTAAGCAGCAGGCCAGCACAACAAAGCAACAGCCAGAGTGGCAGTCTCTCCTATAGCATCCAGCTCTTCTTCCTGGCAGAACATCCTCAGTCCAAAAGTGTTCTAACTTTGTGGGGTCAGAGGTTCAGTACTTATATCCATTTCTGTATTTGTAGTAGGGAAACTTCAAAGAGAAGTCTTTGTAGTGCACAAGACCCTGCCTTTCCCTGCCCTCGCCTTAGACACACTCCAGGAGGTTGGAGACTGCTTTGTGTGAGGACAGGCACAGCCCTATCCGGGTGCAAGTGTCAGCTCCTCCCTCCATTCTAGCTCAGGAAGACGCTTCAGCCTGGTGATGATCCATCAGGATATGCAGGGCACACCTCAGCTCCATTTGTGTGATTGTCTAGAGTAAATGCACAAACAGCCCAAATGTCATCTTGACCCAGAGGTGTATTCAGCAGACCGGCAAAGGCACAGAATGTTTAAGCAAGAAAATGCCTACTTTCTAAAAGGGGCATTTTCAAACTTACAATTCAAAAACCAACTTCATAAAAAGATGAAATTTAAATTTCAGAGACCCCAAAATCTACATCTCTATCTGCTCCCAATTAGTAATTACACTTAAAAGATATTTCAAGGCAATTCCCACATTAGCTTATGGGAAAGATAAGGCCTTGCAATAGCGAAAACCGAAATTCGCAGTATTTCACTATAAGGACATGTAAAACACACCATTACATGTCCTACCTTTTGAATACAATGTACCTGGTCCATGGGGCTACCTTGCGCCTACCTTAAGGGTAACTTACAGATAATAAAAGGAAGGTTTCGGCCTGCCAAATAGGTGCACTTGCCAGGCCAACATGGCAGTTTCAAACTGCACATACAGACACCGCAATGGTAGGCCTGAGATAGGTTTGCAGGGCTACTCATGTGGGTGGCACAATTAGTGCTGCAGGCCCACTAGTAGCATTTGATTTACAGGCCCTGGGTGCACCTGGTGCACTATACTAGGGACTTGCCAGTAAATCAATTATGGTAATCAAGAAGAAACCAATCACAAATACATTTTAGACAGAGAGCATATGCACTTTTAGCACTGGTTAACAGTGGTAGAGGGCCCAAACTCCTAAAGCCAACAAAAACAGATCAGAAAAAATAGGAGGAAGCAGGCAAAAAACTTGGGGATAACCCTGCAAAAAGGGCCAGGTCCAACAGTCTGGGAGGTTAGCCAAGGCCACCTCTGAAGCAGAAAAAGCCACGGAGAGGGAAAAAGAGGACATCCCTCCATTGGAGGAAGATTTTTAGGAGAACAACTTGTCCCAAGGCATTCCTTCAAGGGCACTCTCCGAAGATGGCAGTGAAGGAAGCTCAACCCACACCAGTTAGTCTGACAAGGCTCGCAAACAGCTGGAAGAGTAAATGGCAATTATGGCCTACTGGCCCTGGTGGAAAAGAAATTGTCTCTGGAGGAAAAGAAATGGGCCCCTGAGAAAAGGAAGTTGGTCCTGGAAGCAAGGAGATCCATGTTGGCCCTGAAGCCCAAGTGAGATAGCCTCAGCAAACAAAAGCTATATACAGGGGAAAACAGAGGGGGGAAATTGGACAACCCTAGAATGGTCAAAGGGATTTGCCTACTTTTGTGGTTGGCAGAGCTGCAAGTGGAAGGAGGACCCTCCAGGAAGGATTCTTGCCAAAAAGAGAGGACCTGTCCTACTCTTGAGGGCCTTCTGCAGCAGGCTGAAGCTCAAGAAAAAGGGGATGTCAGTGACATCAACAGGGTCTACTGGAACAATGGTGTCTTATGTAGTGAAGCAAGGCACCCCAAAGCTACAGCAGCTAGGAGATTGGTGGTCCCGAACTGTACAGGACATTCCTACTCAAAATGGAGTTGTATCCCTCCGGCCTCCACCTGTTAAATGAATGCCAAGCCAAGAGAATTCCACTAGCTGTGATTGGGACATGTTTTGAGAGGGTGAGGGTTGATATTGCTGGTACCCTAGACCACCCCACTGGTTTGGACAATAGGTTCATCCTAGCGGTGGTGGACCAGGCCACAAGCTCCCCAGAGGCAATACCCCTAAGGGCAGTGACTGCCCACCCAGTGGCCAGAGCCTTGATTGGTGTCCTCACCAGAGTTGAGTTTCTTAAGGAGGTGGTATCTGACATGGCCGCAAACTTCATGTCTCCATACCTCAGGGCTAAGTGGGATGTGTAGGGAGTAACATAAGTTTACCACCCTTTATCACACCCACAGCAAAGGTTTAGTTGATAGATTCAATAAAACCATGAAGGGCATGATTATGGGTTTGCCTGACAAACTCACATCAGAAGAAGGTGGGATGTCCTTCTGCCATGCCCTTTTGCCTACAGTCTTGTACCGAAAAAAGGAGTGGGCTTCAACCCCTTTAAACATTTATTGGGTATTCTTTGAGGGGTCCCTTGAGCCTGGGGAGAGAAGGGTGGGAGAAACCTCCCAGAGATCAAAGCAGGGCACTATGGACTATGTTTTGGGGGTGTGTTCATACATGGCAAAGTATATGAAAAAGGAAAATAAGAATTTAGAGACCAACCAGGAGCTTATGAAGCGCTGGTATAACCAAAAGACTGCCTTGGTTGAGTATCCGCCAGGTCAAAAGATGTGGGTGTTGGAGCCTCTGCCTTCCCGAACCAACCAGAACAAGAGGACTGGGCTCTACCAGATACTAGAAAAGAAAGGGGAAGTCACCTACTTGGTGGACCTAGGTGCACCCATAGGGCGATTCATTTAAACGGTTAAACTCCAGCATGACAGGGCTGACATGACAATGCTCATGGTGACAGATGGAATGCAGGATGAGGAAGAAAGCGAGCTCCTCTCAGATCTCCTGCTAATGGATGACTCAGTGGAAGGAGTGGTGCTATCCTCCACACTGACATAGAAAGAACATTAGGACTGTCGAAACATGTAAAGCCAGTTTGCTGATTTGTTCTTTTCAACAACAGGAAAGACCCAGTGTTATGTCCATGATGTGGGCACAGGTGACAGCTTACTGGTCAACATCAAAATCTACAGGTTGTCTGATTGGGATCTGAGCATCCTCAGCTTTAATGTTGACCTTTAACTGGAGTTCTTTCAGGGGTCCTTGGCCCAGCCCAGTGGTACTGTGTACCCAACCCAAAAGGCAGGAAACCAGAGTTAAGATTTTGTGAGGACTACATGGGACTCCGTGCAGTAACCAAGACTGATGCTCACCCCATAGCTCATAGATGAAGTTGGGCTGCTAAATATCTGAGCATCTCTGTCCTTACCTCCGGATACTGGCAGATTGCCCTAACAGAGGGAGCCAAGGAGAGGTCTGCGTTCACCACAGCAGAGGGCCACTTTCAGTTCCCAAGATGCCCTTCGGTCTAAGCAATGCTCCTGTCACCTTCCAGAGGTTGGTGAACAATGTTCTGTCTGGCATGAAAGCATTTAGCACAGAATATCTAGATCATATTGGTGTATTTGGCCCCACCTGGCAGGATCACTTCACACACCTAAATGAAGTACTTCAGGCCTTGCAGAAGGCAGATCCGACTATTAAGGCAAGCAAGTGCCAAATAGGACAAGGGAATGTTGTACACCTGGCACACCTTGTAGGTGAGGGCATGTACAGACTCTTCTGGCCAAGATCCAGACAATTCAGACCTGGAAATCTCCCAAACACCAAAATCAATTCAGAGCCTTTCTTGGTCTGATTGGATTCTAAAGGTGGTTTGTAAAAGGGTCTGGCTCTATTCTAGTACCCCTAACAGAACTCGCATCTAACAACCAAACCAAGAAAGTTATTTGGACTGATGAGTGTCAGAAGGCCTTTGCCACCCTGAAAGGAGCAAAGTGATCCGCACCTGTCCTAAATGTACCTGACCATAGCAGAAATTATGTATTGTCCAGTCAGATGCTTTAGAACATGGGATTTGGGGCAATGTTGCCACAGTTAAATGATGACGTCTTGGACCAACCAGTTGCCTTTATTAGTAGGTGGCTCCACCCCAAAGAGCAGCGTTACAGTGCCACTGACAGGGAAGGCTTTGTTGTGGCTTAGTCCCTAAAAAAGCAGAGACCATACGTTTTTTAGGACGCACTTCAAAGTTCAAACCAACCACAGGCCTCTCATGAAGATGGGGGTTGGGGGGGGCACCCTAAAGAGTTGAGGTGGTTCATCTCCCTACAGAGTATGGGTTTTAGAGTGGAACACATACCTGGGATTGACCATGTCAACGCAGATGGCGATTCTAGGTTTTTCCGCTTGATGATGAGAATTACCAGGGAATAGGTGAGTTTGTTATCACTTTTTGTCTGGAGGAGGACCCTGTAAGTGCATCGTTTTGGATGGTTACCCCCCTAGAATGTTTGGACTGATGCTGGTCTTTCGACTCTGAAGTACATTGGGCCCTGCTGACCAGACCCCAGTGTAATGTGCTCTGACCCCAAAAAGTGTATGGGAAATTGGCAAATCCTGCATTGACTTGATCTTACCTACAAGTCCCTAGTATATGGTGTATCTGGGGCTGGTAAGTTAAATGGCACTAGTGTTCTGCAGTAGTTCACTGTGCCACCACTGCAGTGGCAAAGTGAAAGCATGGTTCTAGGTCTGCCACAGAAGTGTCGTCAGGCAGCTTTCAAACTGCCAACTCAACATGGCAAAACAAATCCTTTTGCCAAATCCAAATGTTCCTTTTTAATATTTATAAGTCACCCCTGGTGAAGGCCTTAAAAGCCCATAAAGCAGGGTGGTAAATATTAAAAAGGACATGTTTCTTTTAAGCTTTACTTGGCCCGACAGTGAAAACCTGCAATTGTCATTTTCACTGTAGCACTGACCTAACGCCGGCCTCAAGCTGAAGAGGACCCTGCAGATGAGCCCGTCATCGAGAAAGAGAACCAGAAAAGTTTATAAGTGGGAAGTTAAAAGTTTGACTGAAACAAACCATCTGTGAAAAGGCCCATTGGATACGGATTCTGTTCTAATTCTTATACACAAACTAAACTAAGAACATAGTTATTGCAAAACGTGAAAAGGTCATTGCCTGAAAAATGCGGAGTCTAGAAAGAGAAATCAAATGTAATACTCACTTTTGGCAAAGCGACAACCTGGTACGCTGCCCTTGCAGGGCAATTATTTGGAAAAACTAAAGAATAAAAAACAGAAGATATTTAAATACACCACTAGAGATGATATGCAATTGTTACAGTTCTAAATAATCTTAAATATGTTTCTCTGCAATGAGAATGCAGGTAAAGTCAGTGAGCTAGATGTACTCCAAAACTTAACACCCACCAGCACAAACATGCAGAGCTCACACAATGGAATATGGCTACATTGCATTAGGTACAAAACGATGAGAGAAGCATTATTAGAAGAGCAAAGGTTTTGAATTGGCTTGACTAAGTTAATTGGTAAAAGTGGAATTGATACACTATCAATGGCAGAAAGTAAAAAAAAAAAAAAAAAAAAAAACGACTAAAAACTCATATCTATCTACATCCATCTGTTGTACGCACATATACCCACACTGAAATATACGTGCCCATACACACAGACATATCTAGAAGTCCACTGATTCCAAAACTGATTCGACTGGGTCAGTATCTCACCAACATCTTTTCACTAGTGGCATTACACCATCCCTGTATCCGATTCATGGTATAGCACAACTCCCTCTAACGGAGTGTAGAGCCTCGTCAGCCAGGTGTGGCGCCTAAACTGTACATGCGGTCTTCCATCATTTTTTTAAAGGTTTTGAAAGCCTCACACACCCCTAATAAACCTTAGGGGGGATAAGACATATAGACAAAGTATCCCGGCACATAGAACTTTATGATTTATGCGCTATGTGAAGAGAAAATGGACAACTCGGCTTTTCTAAACCAGTACCCCAGTATGAAGTTTACTGAAAGCATTTGATTTTCTTCCGTTTGCGTTATTTTTTCCTTTTTTTATGGGTTTGCGAGTTGCCAACCATGGCCAAAACATAACATAATACGGTTGTAGTGGAACAAAAACACAAGGGAATAGGACACTATAACAGCAAAGGATTCTGCACACATTTCTATCTGACAATCTAAACAAGTTATCAACGTTCAATGACTGTCAACAAAAACGACATAGCTAAGTTCAAAGTATCAAATATGGTCATTTTCAGGAATTCGTTGTTGATAAACAGATACACACGGAAAACGCAACAAAATGGATATATAAAAGTATCTCCTTTGTATGCAAAGTCTAGTCTAGGCATCTCTAAAGCATGTAGCTAACTAATGGGCCCCCAGCGATGTGCAGCAAATATCCAGACCGCTTTTCCACCTGACTTAGACGAATAGCAAGGTTTTCTGTTGCTTTCTAAACCTCAGCTCCTCATCAGTCTTGCAGATCTTCACAAGTAAGGCATTCCATAATCTGGGAACCAGATAGGTGAAGGACCTGCCACCACTTCAAGCCCTTAGGGATCACCAACTGAGATGAGGCAGTTGACCGCAAAGCCCTGTTGGAGATATAAGGTTGTAACCAATGCTGTAGTAGTAGAGGGACATTATTATGTAGAGCTTGGTGAGCCATACAAAGAACTTTGAACTGGATCCTCTGTTTAACAGGTAGCCAGTGAAGGGATGCAACCAAACCTGACACTAACGTGTTTGGGAATCTTTAGCAGGAAGGTGGCCATCGAATTTTGCTCCACCTGAAGTCTTCTCACCATGCAGTGGGGACTTTCAAGATAGAGAAAATTACCATAGTCAAGACAGGAAAGAATTACTGCTTGGACCACAAGGCTCCTGGAAGAGAAAGGTAGAAACTAAGATTTTTCTGAGTATTCTTGTAATTCCAAAACTACTGGCTGCTGATGTTCGCATTGGTGAGTTTGTTATGCAGACAAATAACCAGGTTTTTTACTGCATTTTTGAGAGTGGGGTTACTACCTAGAGAGTCTGGCCAGCACATCATTAACCAACAAATAAAATCGTTGCCCACCACCATCACTTCTGTTTTATCCCAATCCATTCTGCTATGTCCTTTAAACAGGATGTGAGCTGATCAGAGGTAGATGTGTCAGGTGGGAGGGCGAATGCAATCAGTTTCATCAGCATATGACACATTTAATCTATATGTAAGCCCCTTGGCAGAAATGTGCAATCTCATGGCCAATTTCCGACAAGGGGCATACATATAGATTAAATAATGTAGGGCTCAGAGACGAACCCTGCAGTACACCACACTTCAGAGAATAGGCCTTTGAGTAAAAATGGCTTCTCGTAAACCAGAAAACTTCTCCCCTCTAAGGAGCAAGATTGACAAAACCTGCCTGCTTCAGCCTTTGCAGTACGACTGGTTGTGATACAGTGACAAAGGCTGCACTGAAATCTAGCAATATTACTGCAGCTGAGCCACACTGATGGAGGACTTTTCTCAGTTCTTCTGTGACATCTAATAATCCTGCTTTTGTCCCATGTCCTTGCCTGAAACAGTCTGAGTAAAAAAGAACCTACTACGATTGTCCAAAAATAACAGTAAATGATGCTTAATGTGTTTTTTATTTTTTAGATTTTGCTTACTCCAGGCAATAAGGATATCGGCCTGTAGCTCTCCGTTAATGTAAGGTCTAACAATGTCTTTTATTTTAGTGAAGGCTTTACAGCCATGTGTTTCCAGGAATTGGGGGGACTACACCACTTTGTAGGGAGAGATTAAGCAACTCTACAAATATAGGGTAAATTGAGTCTGCACCTTGCAAAAGAATAAAAAGTGTGGCAGGGTCCAACGCTGAACCTGATTTAACCAATTCCCTTAATGATGCTAAATCGTATTTACCAGTGAGAGGAAAAAGAGGATGAGTTGCGAAGGAGCCGCTCTGCATATCGTTATATCATGTCTCAGCAAGATTACTAAAAATTGAATCAAGAAAGTGGCATTTGTGAGTGTTGGGTCCTCAACTAACTATCAATTGTAAGGATCCAAATCTTGTTTAAGATAACTTGAAATTTCACAGCTCAGGTCATTTTGATGTATATTTAAATCACCCAATAAGTTGAAATTAGCCTTTTTTAGTACCATGCCAGCAGGTGCATTTGGGAGAGCTTGTAAAAACTGGGCAGCTGGCCCAGAATGGCGATAGGCCAAGACCCCTAAGAAAGTGAAAGTAGGAATAAGAGTGATGGCAAAAGGAGAGCTTTCACAACCTGGTATATTGAAAGGACTAAAGCACAATTTAAAGTTTCCTTGTAGATTATTAGCAATCCCTCCATAATGTTTTCCAAACTGACCACTTCTGGACATATCTTATCTGTTACATAATGCCAGTAGTATGTTCAGCATGGAGTCTCCAAGGAGCCAGGCTTCTGTAAAAAAATAAAAATAAAAAAAAATACTGCCTCCGGCTGCTCCTCAAATAGTAAACAGATCTAACTTATGTCTCAGCAGAGATCTACAATTGATTAAGAACATATGCTACATTGCTTGTTCTTTGTGCGTTGGCTCATGCATCGGTTGTTGCTTCAACGATTGTTGTCTTTTCTGATTGAGACCCAAATTAAAATTGCATGTCTTACAAAGCAACGTAGCTGCATTGGGGATCAACTGAATTGAGACGCCTGTCTTCTGTCCTTACATTTACAAAGCTTTATGCATCAACACAATCTGCATCCCATAAGGTATAACATTTATAGTTACTTGTTGTGAGGAAATGGGGTACATTATATGGTGTGGCTATACAACCTCACCATATAGTAAGTACACTTACTGACCCCTTTTGTGCCCTTGGGTTTCGTCTGCCAAACCCTCAGCTCAGTCCTTGGTAGCTGTGGCACTGAGCAGCAAGGCATACAAAGAGGAACAATGTTAAGCAATAAAACAGCACCAGAACAATTGAAGAAGTTGATAACACTCATGAAATCTGACACTAATTTATAAATATAGGTTGAATGTTTTATAAGAGTTTAGACACTGGAACTAAAAAGTTCCACCAGAGGGTTCTGGAGGTATAGATTTTACAAACAATTAAAAAAACAGAGAAAAAAAAACAACTGTGAAATTTTACTCAACCTTGAACAAGCTTTGGCAGTCAATGAATTGGACACTTAGAAACTTTTTCAAGGAAAACCTGAGTAAGTGTCAATGCGGTTGGTTAGAAGCACTTTTGGCGGCTAACTCTGACAGGGAGCTAGTCAGGGGAACCAGCAAGGTCCTCAAGAACAGTAACTTTCACAGGATAAACAGTCCTTCAACAGTTCCAAGCACTTTATCCGCATTGCAATGGATTCCTATGGGGTGGTCTTGATGCAAGGGATGATGAATACTGAGAATGCTCTAAGGATGTTGTGGATGCGATGCAGTAGTTGCGGGTTTTCCTGCAGGGATTCTTCGGTTCACGAAAAAGGTGAGGGGGTCGGTCCTCTTTGCAAGGTTGATGTTCCACTGGTGGGTCGCAAGCCGATTTTTGGTGGGTTGTGAAAGTCCAAGCAATAAATAAAGGTGCCTTTAAATTCTGTATTTATTGTGTCATTTGCTGTGCTTCAAAAACAAAGGTCAAATATCAATCTGTGTAGTCTGACAAATTCCTGTTTTTTTTGGTGTTTTTTTTTTTTAAACTTCACATAGGGACTGGTGCTTACAAACTCCCCTCATTGTGCAGTCAGAGAAAGAAGAGTAAAGTGAATTATGTGATATCTTGTTGGGGTAGAATGAGCGTGAGAGGAAAGGCTCTAGGCTGTCATTTTTGTAACAGACAACATGTAAATACCTGTAAATTACCTGTATATGTTCAGCAGGTATGAAAGCAAAAACGAAGCATTTTTTCAAATTCTCAAGTCTAATTCTCAATAAATAATTTAATATGATAAAAACAAGACACTTTATTTGGTAATGTACAAATGATAAATAGTCAATGAAACTCAATTTCCACTCATTATTATTTGTGCGCAATATAGTTTTAACACTAAAACTGTGTGTTTGTGCAAGCTTAGAGGCCATTTCAATGCAAAATGTGCTGTCTGTAAATGACAGTGCACTAGTACAACATGCTTTCGTAACATTAAAAACAAATTGCCCATCTCAAGTCCATTAAAGCTAGGTGGGTTACAAAGGTTTGCTGTACTAAAATTGGGTTGTGGTTGTAAAACGTTTGGGAAACACTGCTATAGTGGTATCTTTATAGGACTGGCATATCCATGCACTCGGTCACAGGTAACTCTCAACCTTATCTGTAGGACTCCACTACTAAGAACATCTGGCAGTTGAGAGTTGCCTTGCAGTGCTTTAGGTTTTGTATGTCCAGGCATTTATGTAAAATTAAACCTATGACGAGTTCTTGTCCCTTTAGGAAACATTCTACAGTTTGCAATATTCACTGCGTGCAGCAACATTTGCATGTTGTGATTACATTTTTTTAACATAGCGACTCCTGGATCCAGGGTACAGGGATATAAAACAAAGACAGATGATTACCAACCGTAGAAATATTTTGTACCTAAAGCCATCTTTAGGACAATGGTTTAGGCTCTAGATCCGCCAGGGGTGATGGAGGAAATATACTGTTTGTTTATCAAAGTTCTCACAAGTATGAGATTTTGCATTTTGAAGTCCCTTTTGATCTGATACAAGGCAGTTTGACTGAAACTCACAAAGCCTTTGACCGTCACTGGTGTGCTATGGAGGCATGGGAACTTGCGGTAAGTTTTATATGCAAGTCACTGCACTAAGACACCAGGATACATAGTGCAGACCACAAAGGAGGAAAGGTAAAGAATGCTTAGAGATTTAGAGTAAAATGTAATAAACAAAATTACAGAAATTCAATGAGAGGAACCAGTGATGTGAATTTTTAAAGTTTTAAGTAGAAAAAGCACCAAAAAGCACAAAGTGGCAATGATACTCTATAGTAGAACGCGGTGTAGGTGCAATTAGAGGCTGACCGTGATGGAGCGCGAGTTGAATACACCAACAAGGTTCATTCTGGTCAAATACTTTCCCTCCTGACTTAGTCCTTTAAGTCCTACTCCACCACAGGAGTACACTTCTGAAGCGGGGCAGCACATCGTAGGAGGCACTTACAGGCTCATGTGGGAAGGAGGAGGAGGGGCGATGGGGGTTGGAGTGTCAGGAAGAGGCAAACAGTAGGGTCCAGTCCAGGTCCAGTTGGTACTGTTCATCCAGGAGTTGCAGGAAAAGTCTTTGTAGCTTGTTCATCCCTAAAGCTTGAACAGGAGGTCAGCCAACTGACCCTTATTGTCCACTTGTTTGACCTGGGAAAAAGGGGGAGCAGGTCTGGCCCTTCATGGCTCCTCTCAGGTCACAGACAGCAGGTTCAATCCTCTTTTATGGTCCTGAAAGCATTCTGAAGTGGGTGCCTGGAGATGCTACATTTACGTCTGGCATGAGCTAGTGGGTGGGAATGACTCCTTGTCAGTCACTCTGGCAAGGACGGGAGGCAGGGTAAAAGTAGTAAGCAGAATATTGGGTATAGAGTTGCCCAGGTTCAACAGGGAGCCAAATGAGTAAAGGAATCCGAAGGGGAGGCTCTGCACAAGGAAACAAGATGGTCAAAACTCAGAAAGGCAGACACTCATGAGGCAAACTGGCATTCAGACCAAGACCAACTAACATCCAGGATGGACATGCAAGACATATATATATATATATATATAAATATAAAACAATAATAATAAAAGGAATGTGCGGTAAGCACTCGGGGAGCCTCACACGGTAAGACTGAAGCTCAGTAAGTTTCTCACCCACAATTGCTGTTCAGATGCTGACTGCAAATGCCAACAGATAGGATATACATGCAAAGGCAGAGTCAGCAAAGCTGATAACTATGGTGATGTTATAAAAGTAACACCAAAACAATACTCACAGTGGACAAGAAACACCACCTGTTAGCTGTGCCCACAGATCCTGGCGATTAAACAACTCCCAAGGCAATAACAGCAAGGGCGTAGAAATAAATACATTGCCATGATAGACAAGGAGCTAACAAGGAGGAGTGCTTCATAGGGAAGAACAGAAAACAAAGGTAACGCTTGGATGAAAGCATGTTACAACCACCCAAGAAAACTAGAGGCTAAGACAGCAGGAATAAGAAGGTAGCAAACTAGAAACTGAAAAGGGAAAGAAAGCAGGAACAGGGAAAAATACAGAAGAAAAGTCTTCAAAGGTGCGTTAAAACAGTGCTAGCTCAGAAGTCAAGGGAGCACTGCAGGCAGTGCTGGGTCAGGAACAAGGATTAGCTAGTGCTCAGGAATCAAGGAACATGGATAGCAAAACAAGGACTAGCAACTGCTGAGGAATTTAGGAAACAAAGGGTCAGTCTAACAGGAACATTGCTACAATGACCAACACTCAATTGAAGGAAACTGGGACTTAAAAGAGCTCCAGTGATCACATGCTTCATGTACGAGCAAGCTAGCACGTACCAGCCAAAGGTGTACTGAATTCCTCCTCCCATCAAAAGGACTGCAGGGGTGGGGATGAAGTTTAGAGAAGGGAATTCTAGGTATTTGAGTAGTTAGCCGGAACAGACTGGCTTCCACAAAACCTACCATGGATCGGTAATGGACAGGAATTTCTGAATAGTGTCTAAGAGCCTGAAAATAAATCAGTATATGCATATAGTGGAAGGTCCAGAAATGTATTAGGCCATTGGATAGTCCTACAGGTAGGCACCCTGGTGGGGGGCGAGAGCACAGGAAGCAAACAGTGACACTCCTGAACACTACCTAACCAATGGGGTTAAAGTTCCCAGGGTCAACCCTACCAACTTTGGTCATCTGGAGGATGGCAAAAGCCTTCAACCACACTAAACAAGGACTCTGGGGTTAGTGGGAATAAGGTGGAGTGTACTATAGTAGTCCTAGTGTCATCCTACATCTAACACCAAAATCCAGTTTGAAGCAGCCACTGTAACCCCGATAAACCCAGAGACAGAAGTCTAGCAGGACAAACAAGGGTTTTCCAGCAAACAGGCAGTGGATACACAAGAACTGTTGTGGCATCCTGTTCTCTGCCTTTCACGTGTGCCCCAAGTGTTGTATGTGAAACCCAGTTGACCTGTCTAGCAGTATTTGACAAAGTAATGACCAAAAGTTTTCACAGCTCTCACCCTTATCCCAAGTTCCATCGAGTCAGCCCTGCCTATTTAGGTAGGCCTGTCAATCATAGTGACCAATTATGTAGCTCCTGGGAGGCATTTACACCTTTGTCACCCCTATCTAAATGCTAATCCCTGGGTGAGAGAAAACAGAGGGCTACACAAATTATCCTCCCGGAAGTGTAGGCAGGGAAAAGGTAACTGCCTGAAAGTTACTTTTCCTTAATATTAATTAAAAATCCAACTTCCCCACTGAATTGGCTTCTTAATAACTATTAAAAATAGTTGCTTAATTTTTTTTAACTAGCTAACAGTGGAGAAAGTATCCTTGGATTAAGTGTCCTTTGCAAATGGAAAAGCCTTGGAGACTTTACAGCATTATTGTACAATCTGTTTAATGACTTCTTAATTCAATGTAAAAAAGTTTTTTTTATTTCTGGATTCAGAAGCGAGAACCAAATCAAGGCCAACATTTATCCTCACAGTTATTCCAAAATTAGGAAAGGCCCTGTAATGTGTTCTTTGTTTAGGCCCATGCCAATGTCCTTGTATTCAGCCCACTGAATATTCTACTTATTTTAATTGGCAATTGGATTCACTGAAGACAGACACTAATGGCAACTGTACAGTTGACCAACTATTTAGTGGTAAAGACTTTACCCTTAACGTTTCTTTACTTGATGCAGAGAAGACATTTGATGATGCACACTGAAAATACTTAAGACTGGGTTAAAACAATGATGGTAAATGACTGGGATTAAACATATTAGTAAATAGTTTCAAGTCCTCTTTTAGACTTAGATTTAATAATGAGTGATACCCTAACATAATCCTGCACCATGGAATGGCAAAGGAGCGGAAATGTGTGTGGTTTAGCAAAAAAGAAATTGCCTTGTATGCAGATGAGTTCTTATGGCCCAAAATTCAGTGAATCAATTCTGGAAAGCATGGGAAAGTTAAATACTTTCCAAGAAGTTGCAGGTTTTAAATAAATGTCTAAATGCTACCATTTGAACCTTACGAAAAGGGAAAATGGAAAAGAAAAAGAAAAAAAAAAAAAAAGGCGAACTTCCAGGTGAAATTTCCATTACGCCAATGTAATTTCACCAAATCTCAGTAATTTAGCATTACGTGAAGTTCCCGAAATTATGATTGAGCGCCACGTTGTATAATTATATGCTGTTTGTGGAAAAAAATATCGTGAGCTCATACATAAAAACCATGCGAACGACTAGAACACAAGCAGTTGCTGTTTGTGGTGCTTACGTTTTTTACGTTTTCTTTTTAGTGCCAAATGGGTCCTCACATCCAAAATGAACACGAGGAGGCATTTCATGCTAAAATATAGTACCAAAAACTGTTTTTTCATTTCACCAAATATTTGCAAAATTTCACATAATTTTGAATGCAAATTAAGTGAGTTTTGCACAGCCCTAGTTAGAGGAGGATGAGTTTGAATATCTGGAAATCTGTCTCACCTAACCATATGAATCCTCATGCAGGTACAATTTCCTTCTGCCACATGAATACTCCAGTTTCAGTATTTGGATTACTGTAGAAAGCTGAAATTCTATGGCTAGATAAAATAGCCATAGTTAAATATATTCCTGCCTCAAAATAATCTAATTTAGGGTCCTTCAACTGATGCTGCTTAAATTCCCATGTCCACTGCAAAGGGCGGCTAGGAGGTTCAGTTTTATAGCCTGGCTGTTGATAGCTCTAAAATGGCTTCCTGTGCAACTTTGTCAGTAGTCAATGAATACTTAGAACTTACAAATACTTTGTCACTAATACTATTTGGCACTGGGATACGAGAAACACAAATATGGGACATCCATTTTCCCTTATGCCATTTACTAGGTGTGGGATAATCCAGATTTTCTCCCCAGACTATCATTAGCATACTTTTACATTCTTGGACAAATGAGGGCTTTGGACTCTGGGACAGTTACACAGTGAACATGTACAGCTGACTTTTAATCGCTGAATGGGACAGATTTTATTAAGTACAACTGAATCACTTAGCAGGATGTCAAGTGGGAGATGGTGGTAGAGTTGAAACTACAGATTCCTTTGAGACCCTATTTTAGAATGTTACAAAAAATACAGCCATCCTATCTTTATAAATTTTATGCCAAGACCGGAGGCTCCTATTATGCGTTTCTCTTCTCGCTTTATTAACACAGCAGTCAAGAAGAAACTACAAATCCCATGGTACCAACACAGGGAACCAATGGGATTAAAAACGTAGTACATAACATGTTGACCAATAGAAACACCTCCGTGCCATTATGATGTCACTTGACTGCAAGCAGCCCTCTTTTCTTGCTGCTGCAGTCAAGATAAGTTCACTTTTCTTTCCTCCAATGTTATTGAGATTTTATAATATCATTGTGTGTTCTATTCACGTTTATTTTTTCCCCAGTGTGAATGCCATGTTGTCGGCAAGTTGCCGCATTGCCTTATTCAAGCGCTTTTCTCGCGCTCACGTTCATTTTTCTGCCCTCGGATAGCAACTTCGTTGCTCCCAGGTCAGAAAAACAAACGGCTTTGTGCGCGCGACGCGCTCAGGCTTTCCCTCGCGTCTAGGAAATAACCGTCATTCGGTTTTTCCTGACGTGAGGAACCCAGCTTCTACTCGCGCGTTCCTCACCTCATTCGACGACCGGAGAGCCCATTTCACCGTCCCGAACAAGGGATTCCCTGGTCTCCCTCATTTTTCTACTGGCAACACCTTCCTTGGCCCGCCCTCGAGAGGGAGGGGTTTTCTTTCCCTAGTTCAGCCACAGTTCTGCTAAGTTAACCCCCGGTTGTCTGAATTTTTGCAAAAAGGCAATTTCCATTATTTCAAGCTCTTTTTTTCAGGAGTTTTTTCCTACTTACCAAAAACTTTGAAAGAGGAAACCCTGACATGGAACCTAATACATCTTCTGGGGAACAGGGTGTACCCAGTGAGATTGAAGATATCAGAAATGAACTTCGGAATTTTATTAAAAACTCTGTTCAACAGGCAATGGCGTCATCTATGCAAAAATTATCAAAAAATCTAGAGTCAAATTTTTTATCTAAATCTTCGGCCCAGTCTGCGGGGGAATGCAGTCAACGCCAGCCTGTCAACCCTGTGGGTTTGACACAAACGAACAGTGAGTTTACCTCACACATGCCAGAGGACGCGGTTCCTCACAAGGCTCCTGCCAAGGAGTATAATAATATGGTCCCCAAACCCTCATTGAAACGGACAGCTAAACAACGTAATATTTCCCTCCCCACTCCCACTGCTTCCACTCCAGATTCCGATGAAGATATCCCTAATGCGGATTCTGACTGCTTGGTCTCTGACAAAGACGATACTGATTCCTTTTCCCCTCCTCCTCCCAAGAAACCTAAAGTTCCCTCTGTTCCCTCCCCCCCCTCTTTTTGATGCAGAAGGCTTCCCCATGTTTGACCCTTCCCACATTCTTCGTCCCAATTCCACGGAATGGTTCCCTGCGGACCATGTTGGTCGCTACGTGGCTCAAAAATTATTTTCTCCACTGGATAAGCAAACCAGAGCCAAACTCAAATCAGAATGCCCTCGTCCGGTGCTCCCACACAAGGCTACTTCTACCCCTTACATCGACCAGCAGATGCTAACCTTTTTCAATAAACAAGGTAAAGACCCTTGCAAAGGGGTAGATAAGGCATGGTCGTCCTGTCAGGACAAGTTGTTGGACGTCATTGGTCCACTTACCAGAATTTTCGACATGGTTGAAACGGCTAAACTGGATGGTAGCTTTTTAGATCCTGAAGAACTATCTTTGTGGGTACAACGTTGTTTTTGTCTTCTGGGCAATGCTAACTCCTCTCTTATACACGAGAGACGGAAGGGCCTCCTTATAAAATTAGACCCTAAATTGATTAATTTGGCAACGGTTCAACCTCAAATTCACACGGAAGGACAGCTTTTCGGGGATTCTTTCATCAAAGACCTCGGTAAATATGTTGCTACATTCACCTCCTTGGACAAAGCACAACAGTCCATGAGAAAGATGTTCAGTCAATGTGTTTTTGCCACGGCCGGTAGAGGCAGGGGCCGCTTTACCGGCCGAGGTACCGCAACCCAAGGCTCCAGAGGGTACTACGGTTCTTACCAACAAGACTTTAGACCACAATTCTACCCCCAACGCGGCAGAGGTTATCGTGCCAGATCCTTCAGACACAACAAGACCTCCAATCCCACAGGTAAGCTCCCAAGTTGGTTTCTTTCCAACAGGGGGTCACATCTTCCATTTTCTTTCAAATTGGTTTACAATTACTGCGGATGTTTGGGTGCTAAATACTGTACAAGGTTACATCATAGACCTTTATTCTACCCCAGTGCAAACGTCCTCCATTCCTCTACCCCATTTTTCCACAGAAATGACCCATCTAATATCTCTCGAAGTAAATTCTCTCTTGCAAAAACAAGCAATTTCAATCACCCAACCCCATCCTTTCGGATTTACCAGCCCAATTTTCCTAGTTCAAAAGAAGAACAAAAAGATGCGTCCAGTCATCAACCTAAAACATTTCAATCGGTTTGTAGTATACAGACATTTCAAAATGGAAACAATTCTCCACCTCAGAGATATACTTCTCCAAAACGACTGGATGGTCAGACTGGATCTGCAGGACGCATATTTAGTGGTTCCTGTACATCCAGACTCAAGGAAATGCCTTCAGTTCCATTGGCTCGACCAAACTTATCACTTTACCTCTCTACCCTTCGGGCTATCGTCTGCCCCTTGGTGCTTCACCAAGCTCTTGAAACCCGTGGTGGCTTTTCTAAGGTCCCAGTGCATAAGGCTCCTAATTTACTTAGACGATATCCTCATTTTGAGTCAGTCTCCCCAAACTCTCCTTCTCCACTTACAAACAGCCTGGTCCCTTCTAGAGGATCTAGGTTTCATCATAAACAGAGAAAAATCTCTCCTAGTGCCTTCCCAGGTCATAGAATTTTTGGGATTTCAAATCAATTCCATCTCGGCCACCCTGCTTCTACCTTCCACAAAAATAAGATCCATAAAGTCAGAGATTCTACAACTCCTTTGCAGTTCTCTTATCTCTCTCAGGACATTGGCTCGAATAGTAGGCCTGCTGTCGTCTTCCATACAGGCAATCTTTCCAGGTCCCCTCCATTACCGCTCCCTTCAATGACTAAAGATCCAACACTTGAGGAAGGGTCTATCGTATTCCGACCTCATTCCCTTAGACGTGGAGTCCCGCACAGAACTTCAATGGTGGATAGACCATTTGGATGCTTGGAACGGGAAAAGTATTTTTCCATCAGCCCCAGATCTTGTATTAGAGTCCGATGCAAGTCGCCTAGGCTGAGGGGCCCGGTGTGGTCCCATCTCGACTGGAGGTACATGGTCTTCCGAGGAGTCCAAATTGCATATCAATTGTTTAGAGATGCTTGCCGGCTCCTTTGCAATCAGAAGTCTAGCAAAACACAAAGTGCATTGCGCAATACTCCTCAGGATGGACAATATTTCGGCGGTAAGATACATAAATCATCTTGGAGGCACAAAATCCAAACCTCTAGCGGATTTGGCCAAGAGTTTTTGGGAATTCTGCCTTTCAAACCATCTTTCGGTTCATGCAGAGTACCTTCCAGGTGTTCTCAATTCAGTCGCGGATTGGCATTCTCGCCATCTCCGAGACTCCAGCGATTGGAGAATGCACCCTTCAATTTTTCACAAGAGTCATTCCTTATGGGGTCCTTTCTCCATAGATCTGTTCGCATCACGACTGAACACTCAGCTCCCCCAATTTTACAGCTGGCGCCCAGATCCCTTAGCTTTGGCATCAGATGCCTTCTTACAGGATTGGTCTCATTCCCTCAATTACGCCTTTCCCCCCTTTATCATGATCAACAGGGTCCTTGCTCACGCCAGACGCCAACAGGCCTCTCTTATCCTCATTGTACCGTTCTGGCAGTCCCAAGTATGGTTCCCTACCCTCCTGGATCTCTCAATAGATTTTCCATTGTTAATTCCGTCCTTCCCAGACTTACTGTTGGACCCTCTCCAGCGTCCTCATCCCCTCATTGTGGACAACATCCTCACTCTATCCGCCTGGAAGATCTCAGGAATTCCCAATCTCTCCCTGTCATTTCGTCAGAAGCTTCCCAATACATCTCAAATTCCTGGGCCCCGGGTACAAAGAAAGCCTATAAATCAGCCTGGTCTTTATGGGACGGCTGGTGTTTGGGAAGGCACCTTGGTCCCTTTTCAGCGGATGTAATTTTTGTAGTTAATTTTTTGGCCGCAGAAGCCAGTAAAGGTAAAGCTTTCCGTACCATCAACCTTTATAGGTCGGCTATTTCTTCTAACCATATACATGTTAATGGCAAACCGATAGGCGAACATCCACTGGTATGCAGATTAATAAAGGGAGTAAAATTTTCCAAACCTCCTTTACCCAAATATAACCAATTATGGGACGTTAATATTGTTCTAAAATTTCTGATTTCATTGCCGGATAATCCTTTTTTGTCTCTAAAAATGTTATCTGCTAAATTAACAATGTTATTGTGTCTAGTTTCCATCAAACGTTTATCAGATGTAAAGGCTCTGGACGTCTCCAGCCGACAGTACACTCCTTCGGGGGTGCTATTTTCGGTTGTACGACGCACCAAGACCAGTTTATCGTCAGTTTTTTATCCTTATTTCCCACAGCATCCCAAATTATGTGTGGGCCAATGTCTTAAAGTTTATGAACAAAAAAACTGCAGATTTGAGAACATCCTCCTCCCAACTTCTTATTTCCTTTAGGAAACCCTATCTCCCGGCTCGATGGGTCAGGTGGATTATGTCCCTAGCGGGTATCGATATTTCCAGATTTGGGGCTCATTCTACCAGAGGGGCTATGGCCTCCAAAGCCTTCTGGGCAGGTTCCCGTTTAGAGGATATTCTGAAATCTGCAGACTGGTCTAATGACAATACCTTTAGAGTCTTTTATTGCAAACCTGTTGATGATGTTTCGTTAAATGTAATTAATATGCTTTGAACTCGCATAATAGGAGCCTCCGGTCTTGGCATAAAATGTAGATTTTCCTAGTTTATGACGGAAAGTCTTAATTTTATTAAAGACACGGAGGCGAGTATTATCCCACCTCTAGTTTAAACATTGTTCCTCCCTCTTACAGCGACAGTTCCAGCCGCTCAACCAGGGTCCTAGTACGATTTCTTCACACCTTGGGAAGGCTTCGTTCAGGACAAGCACAGAATCGTATTCTCCTGATTTAATGGACCACTCCTTTCTTTGTAGGATTTTTCTTCTGACGTTTTTGCTTTCCTGATGGCTTTGTTTATTCTTTGTTCTCTATTCCCGTTATTATTCAACAATTGACTTCATTCGCAAGAAAAGAGGGCTGCTTTCAGTCAAGTGACATCATAATGGCACGGAGGTGTTTCTATTGGTCAACATGTTATGTACTACGTTTTTAATCCCATTGGTTCCCTGTGTTGGTACCATGGGATTTGTAGTTTCTTCTTGACTGCTGTGTTAATAAAGCGAGAAGAGAAACGCATAATACTCGCCTCCGTGTCTTTAATAAAATTAAGTCATAAACCAGGAAAATCTACATTTCTGGAACAGACTGGCCCTATATTTAGTTTTGACTCCATGCAAAAAAATAAGAGGGGTTAATCAAAGAAAGAAATTATGTTAGAACATGGGAAAACTCAGTGTCTTGCATGAAAATATTACAAAAGCATACAAAACTGAAAATATTAATATGACGTGCTGCAGGTTGTACATGATCACAGATTGAAACAATTTAATCAGATCACCCTGATCTCTGTGGAAGTGGTCACATCTTAAAATAGTTTCCTCCTTTTTTAAACTGGCCACCATTTTCATGCACAGTTAAAGGGAACAATATGCTGTACCCCGGGCCTTCTCCTCACGTCAATGTTCAACCTCTAATTGACTTAATTGCTGGGACAATACCATGTGCATATGTATGCCGGTGACAGAATATGTCAGCAGGATACTTTCTGTATTCAATCCAATGTTACCAATGACCAGTCTTTTCAACACGGGCAGTGCAGAATAAGGCAGTCAAACTTTGCCTAAATCTCCAGAAACAAGACTAAAGAAAAACTGCATTGAAACCAGACCATTGGCTTCTAGTAGAGTCAAAGATAAAACGGAGGGTTCTGTGCACCAAACACACAGCTTATTGAAGCAAACACTAGATCTCACCAAAGCCATTCCTACAACCAATACACATCTGATAAAAAACAAAGCTTCAAAAGACAAACGTGGGGGCAAATCCCAGGATCTACAGGGTTATAGACCATGGAATGACTTGAACCACAAATAGTGGGCAGAACCCAATTATTCTGATTTAGGAAACTCAAGAAAATAATACTGTTCAGGATATTATTTGACTGAGTTCCTGTGAGTATTAACAAATATTTGAAGAATACCGGATAAGGGAGCAGTTCTTGCATCCAGTTAGAACAAGTGTCATTGTCAAGCTTCCACATTTTGTCACTTAATGTAGCATGCCAAAGTAACATTAAAGTGGCAGTTGGCAACTATGGGGAATTGGAAATTGCTGATAACAGAGCAAGAAACTTACATCAGAGATAGAGAAATATTTTAGCTATTTTAAAAATAAAACCTGATCCCGTTGGCGACATAACATCTTATTTGGGCATGCAAAGACTAGGCTCAGGCTGAATGCTAGTGGCAATTTAACTTTCCCCCAATTAGAAGGGAGAAAGTATAGAAAGGTACAGTGGACACCTGTGGTCTTGTACCCCCTTGTAAGTATATGGCAGAGTTATTAATGGCTACTGCTAATTTACAGTACCGGACTGTGCTGTAACAAAAGAAGTTAGGCAGCAAGTATGTATCACACAATCGTGTTTCATGGCCACAAAAGTAAGATACACCCACTGCCTTGACAAGAGAGACGCTGTTATATTGAGCTATTTCAACGCACGACAGTAGCTGTGACAATGTAATTGTTGTGCAAGCTTCACAATATGCAATACTGGCACTCTGAGGCCACTTCCAAGTAGGGTGGGAATGGAAGAAATCAAAGTTTAGAAACGGAGAAGAGTTGAACTTTCACTGTCTTGAAGTCTGTTATTAAACCAAATTTTGTACTAAATTAATGTGATAAATGTGTAAGGGTATACAAAATTCTGCAGCTAATATAGACCACCACCAGGCTAATATTCACAGTACCAGAGAGCGAATGTCATCGTCAAGATCCTTAATCCTCTGATGTTACCATGGTGGATCCAAAGGAGGCCGGGTTGAGGTTTATAGTAGGATGGGCAGTTATTCTTGGGACATTCACAGGATGGGCAAGACCACTACAAGAATATCCATGTGAATCGCTTTGCCGTACTAAACGTTGAACTTAATTTTTAAAACCTTAATGAAAGAATGCTTTGTCAATACTGAACTAAGCTGTATTTTGCTTAAGCGAGTGAGTCCCAAGAAGCAACATGACAAATAGACCTTTACTGCTCTCCAATGACCGCTTACACTGTTACTCGGTTGTGTTATTTCATTGTTATGGGCAAAACAGAAAATTAAATAAAAGTCTGAAAATAAATGGATACACTGGACTTAAAATACAAATGCTTACTTACATTGTTTGTATACATCATTCACACCAGCAAAATCGTTCATATCCGTCAGTAGCACCGTAGTCTTCACAACTAAAACACAAACATATGATCTTATTAACTCTATACTGAAATTCCTGAATCAATGTTTTCACTTACTGGGTGATATTTATCACACCCTGATAGCACAAGATGTAGCATTCACTGGATGCAGTAATGTTCCTCTGCAAAATGGGGAATTACAGGTGGAATCTGTGTTTCTGCCTCAAATACCATAGATTGGAATATTCAGGACATTTTCTTCTAGTAGGTTTCATCAGATTTGGTCTGATATTTTTCCAGGGAATAATTGCAAGGGTGAGGTAAATACTGTAATACTCAAATTCTAATCCCTGTGCAAAAAATATATTTTACAGCGATCAGAATGTACTTCCCACCTCCTAATTAGGGCCTATCTCCTAGTTACACATCTCCAAGTGAAAATGACTGAACAATGTACTGCTAAAAAATGGGTTAAAATAGGAGTTCTGCAGTTTACGTTAAGTATTTGATTAAGGAAGACAGCATTGTGGCTTTAAGTGCTATCACCGACTAATCTGTTCATCACTGGTCATTAAAAGATGTAATTTAAATTTTTTTAATTTCTGTAACAGGAAAGAAAACATTCTTTCTAACATAACATGGTTCATTTTTAAAGTGAATTGGGAGCGAATGCAATTACATGTTTAGAAATACGTCCTCCTCCTGGTAAAATAGTTTGGGGCTGAATATAAGTTTGCTGTTACGTTTTTAAAAACAAGTGCACACGTATGTACTTGGCTACAAGACAGACTTTCCATAGAATATGTTGGCTTCCTCATGGCTATAGGTTGGCTTTTGGTATACAAAACCATGTATTCACTGGAGTAATATTTTAGGCGTGTCCTTAAAGATCAAGGGCCTGATTACAACTTTGGAGGACGGTGTTAATCCGTCCCAAATGTGACGGATATACCACCTATCTTATTACGAGTCCATTATATCCTATGGAACTCGTAATACAGTAGGTGGTATATCCGTCACATTTGGGACAGATTAACACCGTCCTCCAAAGTTGTAATCAGGCCCCAAGTACGAACTGCTTCCAGTTTACAGCACTTTTCATGGACACTGATATTATATAAATATACATACATAAATATATCTCAGAAAGCATGCTGATAGAGATATATCTCAGAAAGCATGCTGTCAGAGAATGAAGAATAATTTACGATAATCTACACATTTTGGCTGCATTTTTTTTTTTTTGTGTGAATTCTCAACCATAATTAATCTGATCCCTCTCCAACAACCTTTTGAAGCATGCATACATATATATATATATATATATATATATATATATATATATATATAGTAAAACTACAACAGGAGTTGTGTCAAACGAGAGCTCTGGTCAGTATAACCATTTCCTTCATAATTGTGAATCGATGCCCCAGTAATAGCTAGTACCGAACAGAAAGAGCTGGGGTGTGCCTAAAACCAGTCCGACCATTCCCCATCCCATTCCTCTTTCCCACATAACCACCCCAAGATATGAGAAATCTGGACCTGTCCTTTGAAAAACATCACAAAACTCACAAATGAAAAATCACTAAGCCAGATTTGACTGACAATTCAGACAATCTGCTATCAAAGTACCACGGTGCTGAAAATAACTTTCTAGATCCAGCGGGCCTTCTCAAATTAAAACATCCCAGATCCAAACGCAACCATGGATCAATGACTTATTCCTCTTAGTACGAATATTGATCTGAAACCTATAGAAGGATTTGTCTAGATATAAAATCGCCTAGCACCAGATTTAAACTGAAAGCAGTGAGAAGGGATACAAATTTACAATCTGAAAATCTAAAGCTAATTACCTCAAGAGCGGATTCTCACCTTTCAGAAACCTGGCAAACTGCTGTTCAAATATATCAAGGAGATCATCTCTGCACTTTCAAATGCAGTGCCTGAAATAAGCAATGCATATGACGAGCTGGTCACCAATAAAACATTGAGCCAGAATACCACCGAACCAATTATCCCCAACACTCCCGCTCCCCTAAACCACAGTGAAAAATCTTGGAGTCCTTTGCGACTCTGCCTTAACTTTTGACCTCCAGGTTAATAAAATCACCAATTCTTGCATCTGGATCATTAAGATGCTTAAGAAAATCCTCCCTTTTATACCTCAGGACTTGAGAGTAACAGTAGTGCTAGCCTTGATTGGATCAAGACTGGACTACTGTAATGCTCTTTATCTGAACATTAATCAGCCTAGTTAAATAAGCTACAATTGATTCAGAATCATAGTGCGCATTTGGTTCTGGGTCTAGACAAGTTGCATCGGCCAAAGGCAGCCTGCACAAACTCCATTGGTTACCAATTAGGAAGCGGATCATTTTTAAAGCATTGTGCCAGGTTCATAAGTCTCTTTACTTACGTGCTCCTCTTTCGCCTCTTCCATTTATCAAGTGGTATATACCTGGGCGGACTCTACGCTCAGCTGATTTGAAGTTAGTTTACGTCTCTAGGACCAAGAAAGTGAAATGGGGGGGACCGTGCTTTTTCTACAGCTGCGGTTAAATTATGGAAAGCTCTCCCTTTGAAAATTAGGAATATCCCTTCTCTTCAGCTATTTCGTAAACAACTGTAAACCTGGTTATTTCGGGCCTAACTTAGAGCGATCGTAGTATTATGGTCTCATTTCCCCTTTTAGCGCTTTGATACCTATGGTCGAAATGCGCTTTACTAAATACTAGATAAATAAATAAATAAATTATCACCAAAAACGTTTTCCCCAAAAACCCATAAAACGTGAGATACTCTCCAAGTTGTCACTTCTGATTATCTTTACAGAATAGTAAAGCAGCTGGGGCTGACCAACTACTACAAGGATATACAGCTAACTAATATTATAAAAATACATGTTCACCTCACAGAACCATGACATCTGTGTATTGCATTGTAATTGCACTTATATGCTGTTTACTACCCGGGCTAAGGTTACTTTTAGTGAGTAGCACAACACTCCAGATGCCAAGGTTACTGGTTAATCCAGTGGTTATTAGTTATTTTCAGTTGTTGGTTTAACTCTTGTGCGCTCTCAAGGAAACCATTCCATAATTGTTTGCAGTAAATTAATAAGGAGTTTGATCACTAATGGATGGGTGGAGGGTGTGTTAAGTATTTAATGCAGATGGTTAGTCCTCTGAATAGCTAGGCTAGAGGAGATTAATCCCTTCGCTGCCAGGCCTTTCCCCCTCAGGTGCCAGGCCTTTTTTTGGGGCAGTTTGTGCTTAGGCCCTCATAACTTTTTGTCCACATAAGCTACCCATGCCAAATTTGCGTCCTTTTCCCCAGCATCCTAGGGATTCTAGAGGTACACAGAGTTTGTGCGTTCCCCTGGAGGAGACCAAGAAATTAGCCAAAATACAGAGAAAATTTCATTAAAAAAAAAAAATGGGAAAAAAGGACTGCAGAAGAAAGCTGGGTGGTAGGAATACAGTAGGCCAATCTGCCCCGGGAGGCAGAAAAAGCCTTAAAAAAAATCTCCCCCCACCCCCGGGGAGCGGCCCTTGTCTAAGGGGCTGCTTCCCTTATATATAAATATAAAAAATAATTCTGCCTACGTAACTTACTACATTTTTGGGCAGAATTTTGCACTGTTGACTACTTGACATTGCAAGTCACTTCAGAATCAAGTACTAAAGTGGTTCTCTTCATTTTTTGGTCGATCATAGCAGCACGCAAGCACTACTCTTTGACATGTTGTAATCTATTCTGTGGGCTTTAACCACGCCCATCACTTTCATTCGTTCCTGGGCCTGCCTTTCAACTGTACCTTAGTGAGGCCACTATTTTTAGGTCGAGCATAGAAGCGTGCAAGCGCTGCTCTTCTCAACATGTTGTAATCTATTCTGTAGGCTTTAACCACGCCCATCACTTTCATCCGCTCCTGGGCCTCCCTTTCAAAAATCCACTGATGTGGTTGGTAAATGCTTTACTTTTCCTGCCTTGAGGCTGTTTTGTTACCACCTTGGAGTCTGACCCTGTTACATGGATTAATACACGACCGGGCATGTACCTTAGTATGGCGCACTACTGCTTTTTCTTTGTCTGCCTTTTTTTTTTTTTTTTTTTTTTACAGTTTTATGTAGCACAAGCTCAACACAAAGGTATTGGAGTGCTTTATTTTTATGCAGTTTTATATAGTGCAAACTCGATACAAAGGTATTACAGCACTTTACATGAGCACTGATTACATTACACAAGAACACATTCATTTTTGGTAACAAGGGGAGATTAAGTGATTTGCCCAGAATCACAGGATGTTGAGCCGGTGCCGAGACTCGAACTGTGTTCCCAGCTCTAAAGTCAGCAGCTCTGGACCTTAGGCCACATCTTCTCCCCTAGGGGCTCTTTGTCTGGTTCTGCCATTTCATAGTGCTGCAAAGCAGGTGCCATTCTTAACAAAACCACTATAATTTATTTGCATCCACCTGCAGAGATGAAGCGGGGAAAAAGCTATGTCAGGATTGTAATTTGTGACATTCTCGTTCTGTCAAGACTTCTGCAGTGGGTGCATTAACCAACTGACTTGGGTAGAACTTAACACTAGGCGGTAGCACGTGCTCTTGACAACCTCCGCAGGGTCACCAACCAAGCACACGGTTAGTTCTACGCAAGAAGATGGCAAAAGGTGTTACCTCCAAAATGGTGGAAAAGGAGTCGTGACTCCAGACCGAAGAACTTCACAGCTAGCCCTTGGATGTAAATTGGGCCTGTTGAAATAGAGTTCAGTTAGTAGACGCAGCGATTTTCCTAACCCTGTAGCGTAAAGAATCTAACACAACGGTGCCACAGTGAGAGGAGCAGCGTATCATAGGGCACAATATTGGAGCAAACTCCTTTCTCTCAGAATTCACTGGTCATGGTTTTGACAGTCCCCTCACAGCTACTGTGACCTTGCAGATGTCACTTCCGGGAGCGATGTCTAAAACATAGCTCGAATAGCACTACTTCCTCTTTGAAGAGGCCCCACCTCGAATACCCCCCTCCTTCTCCCAGGCTTCTTGTAACCTCTCCACTAGATTCCCATACATCATTTGATGTAAACTCTGCATTATTTCTGATTGCCGTGGTTACCAAGTCAATGTCAAGAACATAGCTTTCTGGCCCTATTAAGTGTCCCTTTTCTCACCTCTGCTTCTAGTGGTGTTCCTCTGTGCTTCACCACGCCTCCCTATGTTTATAGGAATATTCATGTGTTTGTTTATATGGGTACACACCCCAAGGGCTACATCTCAAAGTCAATCATGGACAGTAACAGTGAAGACTCCATGCGTAGGAGATGTTTTAAACAGGAGAACTGTTGTTTTACAAACTGTGGCCAGCAGGACCAGCCACTGCTTGTACTTATGTAACCTTTTTGTATGAGACACCAGAGACTACAAATGGAAGCTATGACGAGTCCAGATTTGTCGCTGGCACAACGCTGATAGGTTATAATAATATGACTTGCACAGGGCCATGGTGGAAAGACCCTAGGCAACTGAAACAGTGAACATCAAATGGGTTTTATTTTTACATAATTGCATCACACATTTTGTTCACATTACAAATATTTGAGATTTGAAGTCCCTGCATTTAAGTGAAGGTAGACTGAATATGGGCTAAGGTAGCACAAGGGCCTAATGTGTCCTCAGCAAAGATCTGTATGACAGCACGTATTAAATGTTTGATTCCCAGAGGGGTTAGCTTGGCATTTTATCATCCAGGGTGATACCACCTGAGCCTTTGAATGATATATCACACCATCCCTGCATGGAAGAGACCGTCTGCCACTGAACAAACACACTGAGCCCAGACAACCACTATCCCAGTTAGTGAGAACTTTCAAAACCCAGTGGAAGAGGTGCCACACCTTCAGATGACTCCATACAGAAGGCAAAAGTGTGCAAAACAAATGGTGGGAAGATATATATATATATATATATATATATATATATATATATATGGAAAATGTCACTTACCCAGTGTACATCTGTTCGTGGCATTAGTCGCTGCAGATTCACATGCTGTGCACATCCCGCCATCTGGTGTTGGGCTCGGAGTGTTACAAGTTGTTTTTCTTCGAAGAAGTCTTTTCGAGTCACGAGACCGAGGGACTCCTCCCATTTCGACTCCATTGCGAATGGGCGTCGACTCCATCTTAGATTGTTTTCCCCGCAGAGGGTGAGGTAGGAGTTGTGTATGCTAGTAATAGTGCCCATGCAATGGAGTGAATGCGTCTGTACATAATGAAGTTTAAAGTAATATATTTACAAATGTACAAATGTTTAAGATCTACTTCTGAACGGCTACAGGCTCCCGGGGAGGCGGGTGGGCACATGTGAATCTGCAGCGACTAATGCCACGAACAGATGTACACTGGGTAAGTGACATTTTCCGTTCGATGGCATGTGTAGCTGCAGATACACATGCTGTGCATAGACTATCAAGCAGTAATCTCCCCAAAAAGCAGTGGTTTACCCTGTAGGAGTTGAAGTTATCTAAAATAATGTTCTTAATACAGCCTGTCCTACTGTGGCTTGTTTTAATGCTAACACATCTACACAGTAGTGCTTAGTAAATGTATGAGGAGTAGACCAGGTGGCTGCCTTACAAATTTCTGTCATAGGTATATTTCCAAGAAAAGCCATTGTGGCGCCTTTCTTTCTAGTGGAATGTGCTCTTGGTGTAATAGGTAATTCTCTTTTTGCTTTAATATATCAAGTCTGAATAAATTTAACTATCCATCTGGCAATGCCTTGTTTGGATATAGGATTACCTGCATGAGGTTTTTGGAAAGTTACAAATAATTGTTTTATTTTACGAAATTGTTTCGTTCTGTCAATGTAATACATTAGTGCTCTTTTTATGTCTAATGTATGCAAGGCCCTTTCAGCTACTAAGTCTGGTTGCGGAAAGAAGACTGGGAGTCCCACAGTTTGGTTTAGATGGAATGGTGATATGACCTTTGGCAAGAATTTTGGATTTGTACGGAGAACCACTTTATGTTTATGTATTTGTATAAAGGGTTCTTGAATAGTAAATGCTTGTATTTCACTCACTCTTCTAAGTGATGTGATAGCTATTAGAAAGGATACTTTCCAAGACAGATATTGAATTTGACAAGAATGCATGGGTTCAAATGGTGGGCCCATGAGTCGTGTTAATACAATATTAAGGTTCCAGGAAGGTACTGGTGGTGTCCTTGGGGGTATGATTCTTTTTAGTCCCTCCATAAATGCCTTAATGACTGGGATTCTAAAAAGTGATGTTGTATGTGTAATCTGCAGATAAGCAGATATTGAAGTGAGATGGATCTTAATGGAAGAAAATGCTAGATTAGACTTTTGTAAGTGTAATAAATAGCTTACAATGTCCTTTGTGGAGGCATGTAGTGGTTGAATTTGATTAGTGTGGCAGTAGCAAACGAATCTCTTCCATATGTTTGCGTAACAATGTCTTGTTGTAGGTTTTCTGGCTTGTTTAATGACCTCCATACACTCTTGTGTAAGATTTAAATGTCCAAATTCTAAGATTTCAGGGGCCAGATTGCTAGATTGAGCGATGCTGGATTCGGTGCCTGATCTGTTGTTTGTGTTGTGTTAACAGATCTGGTCTGTTTGGTAGTTTGATGTGGGGTACTACTGATAAGTCCAACAGTGTTGTGTACCACGGTTGGCGAGCCCAGGTTGGTGCAATGAGTATTAGTTTGAGTTTGTATTGACTTAGTTTGTTGATCAGATAAGGAATGAGTGGGAGAGGGGGAAAAGCGTAAGCAAATATCCCTGACCAACAGATCCATAGTGCATTGCCCTTGGACTGAGGGTGTGGGTACCTGGACGCGAAGTTTTGGCATTTTGCGTTTTCTTTTGTTGCAAATAGGTCTATGTTTGGTGTTCCCCAGTGGTGGAAGTGATCCTGTAGGATCTGGGGATGTGTTTCCCATTCGTGAGTTTGCTGGTGATCTCGACTGAGATTGTTGGCTAACTGATTCTTAATGCCTGGTATGTATTGTGTTATTAGGCGAATGTGGTTGTGAATTGCCCAATGCCAAATCTTTTGTGCTAAGAGACACAGTTGTGGCGAGTGCGTCCCCCCTTGTTTGTTGAGATAGCACATTGCCGTCATGTTGTCTGTCTTGACAAGAATGTGTTTGTGGGCTACTAGTGGTTGAAACGCTTTTAATGCTAGAAAAACCGCTAGCAGTTCCAAATGATTTATGTGAAGTTGTTTTTGTTGATTGTCCCATTGACCCTGTATGCTGTGATTGTTGAGCTGTGCTCCTCACCCCACCATGAAAGCATCTATTGTGATAACAGCTTGAGGCACTGGGTCTTGGAATGGCCACCCTTTGTTTAAATTTATAGGGTTCCACCATTGAAGCGAGGAGTGTGTTTGGCGGTCTATCAACACTAGATCTTAAAGTTGACCCTGTGCTTGTGTCCATTGTTTTGCTAGGCACTGTTGTAAGAGCCGCATGTGTAATCTTGCATTTGGGACAATGGCTATGCATGAGGACATCATGCCTAGAAGTTTCATTACAAACCTTACCGTGTAGTGTTGGTTCGGTTGTATGCTTGATCTTACATTTTGGAACGATTGGACTCTTTGTGGACTTGGAGTGGCAAGTGCCCTTTGTGTGTTGAATGTTGCTCCCAAGAATTGTTGTATTTGGGATGTTGCAGATGTGATTTCTGGTCATTTATAGAGAACCCCAGTTTGTGTAGAGTTTCTATGACGTATTGCGTGTGAAGAAGACACTGTTGTTGAGTGTTGGTTTTTATTAGCCAGTCGTCTAAATATGAGAATACGTGCATGTGCTGTCTCCTTATGTGAGCGGCTACTACTGCTAGGCATTTTGTGAATACCCTTGGGGCTGTTGTTATTCCGAACGGTAGCACTTTGAATTGATAGTGTATGCCGTGCATTACAAACCTTAAGTATTTTCTGTGAGAAGGATGGATGGGTATGTGGAAATACGCATCCTTGAGATCCAATGTTGTCATGTATTCCTCCTTTTTTAATAAGGGAACTACGTCTTGAAGTGTTACAACGTGGAAGTGGTCTGATTTGATGAAGAGATTCAGTGTTCTGAGATCTAAGATAGGTCTTAACGTTTTGTCCTTTTTTGGTATCAGGAAATATAGTGAGTAGACTCCTGTTCCTTTTTGATGATTGGGTACGAGCTCCATCGCTTGTTTTTGGAGAGTGCTTGGACCTCTATTTGTAATAGGTCTAAGTGTTGTTGGGACAGGCTGTGTGCGTTTTGGGTGGCACACCTGGCGGGAATCTTGTGAATTCTATGCAATAACCATGTTGGATAATTGATAGGATCCATGCGTCTGTGGTAATGTGTGTCCAGTTTTGGTAGTATGTGGTTAGCCTCCCCCCCTCCCCCCCCCCCACTGGTGTCAAGTGTTGGGGTGTTGTGACATTGAAGTCACTGCTTAGTCTGGCTTGGTTTGGTTGTTTGGAATTTTCCCCTTCCTCTTGGGAATTGTCCTATATAGGAACCACAAAACCCTCCCCTTTGGTATTGTGCCTGATAGGTGGGTCTGGTTTGAGAGGTGGAAGGCTCAGATGTTTGTTGCCGAAAACCTTCTCTGAATTGTGGTTTTCTAAAGGTGCCTCTGACTTGTGGGGAATAGAGGGCCCATGGCTTTGGCCGTGTCCTTGTCTTTTTTCATTTTCTCAATGGCTGTGTCGACTTCCGGCCCAAACAACTGTTGTTGATAAAATGGCATATTTAACACCCCTTGTTGAACCTCTGGCTTGAATCCAGAATTTCTCAGTCATGCATGTCTGCGAATGGTCACAGCCGTGTTGACAGTTCGCGCTGCCGTTTCTGCCGAGTCTATTGCGGACCTTATCTGGTGTATTAGATATGGCCTGTCCTTCTTCCACTACTTGCTGGGCACGTTTTTGGTGTTCTTTGGGCAAGTGCTGTATGATGTCTCTCGTCCCAGTGTGCCCTGTCGTAGCGTGCAATTAGGGCTTGTGAATTAGCTATTCGCCATTGTTGGCTGCTTGTGCTGCCACTCGCTTGCCCGCTGCGTCGAGATTGTTCGGTGCTGGATTCTCGACCGGAGTCGGAAGTCTTTGGCAATTCTTTGGCCTTTTTCGGTGCCGATGTTTGGTCACCTTCCTTTCGGTGGGTTGAGCCATGGCCTGCTGGCGGTGGCGAACCCATGGCCTTAAATGCTTTGCTGTGACCCTGAGATTTGGACGGGGCAGGTTTACTCACGGTTCGTTGCACGGTCGAGGGTCGTTCACCTTCGGATTCATCAGAGTCTGTCTCTTGGATGGAGATGCTTTCCTCCTCTCCGACGTCGAGCTGTTCCTTCGGTTTCGACGCCATTTGCAGTCTTGTTGCGCGTCGATCTCTTAAGGTCTTTTTCGATCGGAACGCTCGGCAAGCCTTGCAAGTATCCTCTCTGTGCTCGGGTGATAAACACAGATTACAGACCCGGTGCTGGTCTGTGTAAGGATACTTTGCGTGACACTTAGGACAGAAGCGGAAGGGGGTCCGGTCCATTAGTCTGGGACGACGGGTGTGGTCGGGCCGACCAGGCCTCGCTGAAGAGTGGAAGCCCCGAAGGGCCGCCGAAGCGGTCTTGATGTCCGTGCCGATACACTAACACTAACCCGGTACCGAGCGATAACAACACAGTCGAATTTTCGATACTTTAGCTAACTTTCCCGATTCAAAATACGGAGCGAAGAGGAACACGTCCGGACCCGATGGCGGAAAGAAAACAATCTAAGATGGAGTTGACGCCCATGCGCAATGGAGCCGAAAGGGAGGAGTCACTCGGTCCCGTGACTCGAAAAGACTTCTTCGAAGAAAAACAACTTGTAACACTCCGAGCCCAACACTAGATGGCAGGATAATGCACAGCATGTGTATCTGCAGCTACTCATTCCACCAAACATATATATATATATATATATATATATATATATATATATATATATATATATATATGTTTTATCTTGTGTCTATTCCTTGTCCTGGAGTCAAGTCTTGTCACAGTTTTGTATGTGATCCCATGTGGTTCCTCAGGATTTTGTATGTCAGCTGGAAACAGGAGAAGCTTCTCAGGGAATGAGGTGTGAAATCATGCTGCCAGTGCGACAGTGCCACATACATGACTAATCACTTACCTTCTGTACTGATTTACAAGGTAATAAATGCTTCAACATGTGTATTTGCCTGTCTCATGTGCTGTGCATCTGTGTCTTCTCTTCAGATCACTTATTATCAGGGCCACTTGAATTATGCAGCAAATGGCAGGCAAAGGTATGTGGCAGAGGTGCCTGAATTATGTGTCCAGAAAGTACAAATGATGCTGCTTAGTGCTGCACAATCAGTGGCAATATTATTTTGCTGATCTGTCATTTAACATACATTAATACGGTCTGAGCAAATATTTCTCCTTATTAGTAACAGTTTAACGCATGATCACAAGAGTCAACAACCAAAAAGTGACCAGATGACCTCTGCAAAGGATCTGCCTCTCTGCAGAATATGCCAGTCACAGAACTGCATTATTCCAGTAAACCTTTCTCTTACTAACGAGCACCAAGAGGAGACACTGCATACTTATTGTGGGCTACATAAATGATTGTTATAATGTTAGTGTTATTGCATTAGTTGTGGGTTGGGGCTATGAAGAGGAATGTATCTTTATGACTGCACTACGTATACATGATGCAGTCTTAGTTTCCAACAGAGGAGTGAATATTTCCTCTAAAGTCATACTCTATTCCTATTTATTACTTGTGAGGCACTGAAAATGTGTGGCTGGTGAACATCTATTTATGCTTCACAGACTTAAATCCGCTCTCAGCATCACCACAACATTGATCCGTTTCAGAGCAGCAGTTCACAGCATCTTCAATACACACAAATATTCCTGTCACGTGACCATACTATTTCTGGACATCTTCATTGACTTTAAGAGACGTCATAGCTGAATCACTGCCTGAGAGGGACATGACTGTCTTAGCTTATTCTCATTGTGTGTTCTAAGACTACATACCGGAAGTACACTAATGCTGTATGCTTTATATTTGTTGCATTTGGGGATGCACAAGTTCCCCTTCAGAGCCCTTTGGTGTAACGAAGGTGGCTTATGGAGTCAGCTAATGCTTAGGTGAAAATATTGCCAATTAACCTCAAAACACCTACATGGGCACTGCACCATTGGCACAGTTCTATTTTGCCAGAGGAGCTGAAAATTGCACCGTTCCCTGGCCCAGCTGTCAACTGAATGGCTGGGCCAAATTAATTCTCACATGGTTTGTCCCAGGAACAGACAAGCTAAAAATGATGAAGCGGAATGTGTCTCAAAATATTGTATTCAATATTACAATTCACACAGAGCTGCTTGCCAGCTGGAAAATGTCTGTGTGATTTCTCATTTACGGCTGTGCCACACAACCAAACTATGTCAAAACCGGAAAGTGGACCAAGCATCAGCGTGATATAACACAAGGCACCACCACCACTGCAGCATCCAGTGTCACAACAGTGACATGGACAGTGGCCACCCTTGGCTGGATCAATGTCCACATCCTGGTCTGCATGTATATTGTGAATGCAAACATTTGCCCAGCACCTAATTGGGCACCATGAAATTTAATTGTCAAATGATTTCCCGGGAAGTAGGAAGTTGGGCTTATGTGGCCCATAGCACTCATTGTCCGATTCACAGTCATTTGCATGTATAGGTTCAACTTACTTGTGTAAATGGCTTGATTTACAAATGTGGAATATGAATTTGAGCTTATAAATCAATTTACACACACATAATATAACACCTGTATTAGGTAACATTAGGTTGGAGTAAATCTGCTCTCATGGTTGTGGCGTATGCATTCCACGGAGCGAATGCCATAGAGAGTTTGTGCACACTTACAAATGTATGAATTGGTAACTACTCACAAACATTCTCAGCCTGGAAAAGTTTAGAGATGTACTATTGTTACGGACGGGAGTAAATCATTTCTCAGTAACAGAATGAGGGGGGGAGGGGAATCCCTAAACTTTGTGGAGTTATAGGAGACGTGGCTTCTCTATCGGGGAAAACATTTTCCCGGTGGAAAATGGGGGAAAAGTTAGAAAAGGTAAATGTCTTCGTAATCATTTTTTTCTCATATGAAATTGTTTTCCATGAGCAGTTACGTATGTGTAGCTGCTAATGATGGCGAGCACTTCCGAAAAGTTGTGATTGTTGCAGGCTCCCAGAATTACTTCTGGAATTCTTCGAGAATTCCAAAATCAGAATCGAAAATCTCCCCCTAATGTTGGAGTAAACTTCAGATTGTAGGTTTTCATAGGGAATGTGGCCCCTTGTGTCTCGAAAAAAAAAAAAATACACAGACACACACACACACACACACACGAGTGGAACATAACTGGAGGAGCCACAACTCCAGGTCGGGTGGCAGCCCAATGTCCCCTCCTCCCTGTGAATATTTATGTTACTGTTTCGCTTCTGTAATTCCAACTTGCCATTTAAAATGAAGCTGGTGATTTGTGGTTAGACAGTCTTTGTTTGCATCTGTACACAGATGTTTGTCCTACTTTGCTAGTTGCATGTCTTTGCATTCTGAAACAGTCATCTGCGGCTCGGTTTGCAAAGCCATGACTGCTTCATAGCAGCTTCGGCTGGGTAATGTTTCACTTCATAATTCGTATGGGCCTAAATTACTTTCTTTAAAATTATTTTGAACACTGGATGTTTCGAATTTCTGGAAATGCTTGCTTTGGGCCTCTGTCGTCATTCTCCTCGCTCAGAGAGGAGAGACATCAGTGACCTCACAAGTTGATAGAGTGAGTGGCCTATTTACAGAACACAAGATGACACAGGAAGCAGTGCACTGCACAGCAGCTTTTTTATTTCATTTTTATGTTGCAGTTCTTATGGGCTATATACATATTATAGGTATATGCTGAGGTTATTGGAGCACTTTATTGCATGTCGTCATGGAACATGCATATCCACTGAAGGACTAGGAAGGCAGGCTCCATGCCAGGCTTGCAGGGTAACCACTGTGTAAACAAGTTCAATATAAATTATTTTTGCGTAATGTATCCTAAGTGGGTATCAAGAAACACTGACTTGGTTCTGGACCTACCTTGGATTCCCAAGAAAAATACATTTGAATAATTTTCATAGCCCGAAAAAATGCCAATGAACCAGCCCCGTAGGAGCCTCACTGTACACCACTGGTCTAGGTGAAAAAAAAAAAAAACACTAGCATACAAACACAGGCTTCCCGCTCTACTCTGAGTGGTCCAGATGGCAAGGCCAAGACTTCAAATTTTGAGCAGCCACCACAACAGAGATTATTCTCACTTCAAAACCATCAGCCAATGCACAAATGTATGCACCTTAAAGGCACCTTCAAGACCCAGGAGGTTCAGGTACACAAATCTGTTCTAGAGTCCAGTCCTGAGCCAAGGGCTGTCAGACTATTAACCCAAGGCAGTGCTTTAAATGAATACAGAGTACGAGCCCTTCTGTATTTCCATTTAAAACACTGACCAAATGTCACAGAAGTCGCACCTCTGGAACCTATCCTGTCGGCACATCTATCACTGAAGCTCTGTTTCACCAATCTGCACATATTTGAAGCCTCCTGTTCAGTTAAGCTGCCTCTTCTGCTATTCTCTTGGTATACAGTCAATGTTTTTAAAAGTTAGGCCGGTATTGCCAAATTAGAGGAATAATAATCCTTTAACCCCTTCGCTGTCAGGCCTTTTCCCCTCCTGTGCCGAGCCTTTTTTTGGCTATTTGGGGCAGTTCGTGCTTAGAACCCTCATAACTTTTTGTTCACATAAGCTACCCACTCCAAATTTGGGTCCTTCTTTTCCAACATCCTAGGGATTATAGAGGTACCCAGACTTTGTGGGTTCCCCTGAAGGAGACCAACAAATTAGCCAAAATATAGTGAAAATTATTATTATTATTATTTTTTAAATGGGAAAAAAGGGCTGCAGAAGGCAGCTCGTGTTTTTTTCCCCCTGAAAATGACACCAACAAAGGGTTTGCGGTGGCAAGATCACCAGCTTCCCAGCTTTCAGGAACAGGCAGACTTGAATTGGAAAACCCAATTTTTCAATACAATTTTCACATTTTACTGGGACATACTCCATTTTTACTATTTTTTGTGCTTTCAGCCTCCTTCCAGTTAGTGACCAAAATGGGTGAGAAACCAATGCTGGATCCCAGAAAGCTACACATTTCTGAAAAGTAGACAAAATTCTGGATTCAGCAAGGGGTCATTTGTGTAGATCCTACAAGTATTTCCTACAGAAAATAACAGCTGAAATAAAAAAATATTGAAATTGAGGTGAAAGTAACAGCCATTTTTCTCCACGTTTTACTCTAACTTTTTCCAGCGATGCCAGATTTTTGAAAGCAATATACCGTTACGTCAGCTGGACTCTTCTGGTTGCGGGATATATAGGGCTTGTAGGTTCATCAAGAACTCTAGGTACCCAGAGCCAATAAATGAGCTGCACCTCGCAATGGGTTTTTATTCTATACTGGGTATACAGCAATTCATTTGCTGAAATATAAAAAGTGAAAAATAGGTATCAAGAAAACCTTTGTATTTCCAAAATGGCCACAAGAAAAGGTGTTGAGAAGCAGTGGTTATTTGCACATCTCTGAATTCCAGGGTGCCCATACTAGCATGTGAATTACAGGGCATTTCTCAAATAGGCGTCTTTTTTACACAATGCCTTACATTTGGAAGGAAAAAATGTAGAGAAAGACAAGGGGCAATAACACTTGTTTTGCTATTCTGTGTTCCCCCAAGTCTCCCTATAAAAATGATACCTCACTTGTGTGGGTAGGCCTAGTGCCCACGAATGGAAATGGCCCAAAACACAACGTGGACACATCACATTTTTTCACAGAAAACAGAGGTGGTTTTTTTTTTACAAAGTGCCTACCTGTGGATTTTGGCCTCTAGCTCAGCCGGCACCTGGGGAAACCTAGCAAACCAGCGTATTTTTGCAAACTAGACACCTATGGGAATCCAAGATGGGGTGACTTGTGGGGCTCTGACCAGGTTCTGTTACCCAGAATCCTTTGCAAACCTCAAATTTGACAAAAAAACACTTTTTCCTCTCATTTCGGTGACAGAAAGTTCTGGAACCTGAGAGGAGCCACAAATTTCCTTCCACCCATCGTTCCCCCAAGTCTCCCGATAAAAATGGTACCTCACTTTTGTGGGTAGGCCTAGCGCCCATGAAAGGAAATGCCTCAAAACACTATCTGGACACATCAAAATTATCAAATACAAAACTACCTGTTTTTGCAGGGGGGCACCTGCGTTTTTGGTCCTGGGCTCAGCAGCCTTCTAGGGAAACCTAACAAACCCAGACATTTCGGAAAACTAGACATCCGAGGGAGTCCAGTGAGGTGTGACTTGCGTGGATCGCCCAATGTTTTCTTACCCAGAATCCTCAGTAGACCTCAAATTTAGCTAAAAAAAAAAAATCTCATTTTTCCCACATTTCTGTGTGGGATCACCGCATTGGGACACATTTCATACCACCCAATGTTCCCCTCAGTCTCCCGGTAGAAATGATACCTCATTTGTGTAGGTGGGCCAAGTGCTTGTGAAAGGGAAGAGCCAAAAACATGTCGATATTGAGGGGGAACAAAGGGGGTCCAAAAGGGCAGTTTGCAAAAAAAACATTTTTAGGCTGACAAGTGCAGCAGAATTTTTATCAGTATAGATGAGACAATGCTGGGTGGTAGGAATTTTGTGGATTCCTGCAGATCCCAGAAGGTTCCATCACAAAAAAGTGGGGAAAATGTGTGATTTCCAGCAAAGTTGGAGGTTTGCAGGGGATTGTGGGTACAAAAATGGTGCGGGGTGCATGTGAAACACACCACCCTGGAATCACCCAGATGTTTAGATTTCAGACGTGTCTAGGTCTTGTGTATTTTTCTACATGGCAGCGTCCCAAAGTCCATAAAGTGCAGCCCTCACCATTCCAAGTGGGACGATTTTGAGAGTAAGCCAAGTTCTCATGGCCCAAATGTAAAACTAAAACCCAAAATAATCAAATGTCTTCTTGCTTGCTGTGAGATACGATGTTTTAGAGTGCGGGGAGAGCTGAAAGACTGTTAGCCCCTTCAGTTGAGGTGGGGGCGTAACCAGGCCCATACTGGTTGGTAGCCACCACCCCAATATTATTATTTTTTTCTTTTTTTTATTCCCTGGCATCTAGTAGACTTTCTGCCCCCCACCGGGGTGTGGATCACGGGTAATTGCCCCATCTGCCCACTGGTGGGCAGAACAACTTTGGCCCCATTTATTTGGGGTTGGGGTATGGCCATAACCCCACCCTCTTATTTTTGAAAAAAAAAAATCCTTGGCCTCTGGTGGGGTTTCTGCCCCCCCTTGGGGGCAGGTGGGCCTTCCAAAAATAGGCCCATCTGCCCCCAATGGGGGGCAGATATGGCCAACAGTAATGTGCCCCCATGGGGAGCGACCCTTACCCAAGGGGCTGCCCCCCTAAAGAAAACACACGCATACACACACACCAAACCCTGGTGCAGAAGTGGTTTCTGTCCCCATGGGGGCAGATTGGCTTAACAAAAATCGTCCGATCTGCCCCCAAGGGGGGCAGAAATGGTCTAAATACAATTTTCCCCCCAGGGGAGCGACCCTTGCCTAATGGGTCGCTCCCCATCTCTAAAAAAAAAAAAAAAATACAAACAAACAAAAAAAAGGGGGGGCAGAAATGGCCTAAAATAAATCCCCCCCCTATCCACCCCAGGGACGACCCTTGCCTACGGGATCGCTCCCCTTGCGTGACATTGGTGCAAAAAAAAAAAAAAAAAAAAGAACCCCGTGCCTAGTTGTTTCTGCCCCCCCTTGGGGGCAGATTGACCTAAATTTGGCTGATCTGCCCCCAAGGGGGGCAGAAATGGTCTAAATAGAATTTGCCCCCCAGGGTCGCTCCCCTTGCCTAATGGGTCGCTCCCCATCTCTAAAACACAAAAAAAAAATTGCCCTGGCGTCTAGAGGTTTCTGCCCCCCCGGGGGCAGATCAGCCTAATAACAATAGGCCGATCTCCCCCCCGGGGGGGCAGAAATGGGCTAAAATAAATTTGCCCCCCCATCCCCTCGGGGAGCGACCTTTGCATACGGGGTCGCTCCCCTTGCGTGACATTGGCGCAAAAAAAAGATCCCCGGTGCCTAGTGGTTTCTGCCCCCCTTGGGGGCAGATTGGCCTATAATCGGCCGATCTGCCCCCAAGGGGGGCAGAAATGGCCTAAATACAATTTGCCCCTCCAGGGGAGCGACCTTTGCCTAAGGGGTCGCTCCCCATCTGTAAAACAACAACAAAAAAAAAATCCCCGGTCCCTAGTGGTTTCTGCCCCCCGTGTGGGCAGACTGGCCTATAATCGGCCGATCTGCCCCCAAGGGGGGCAGAAATGGCCTAAATACAATTTGCCCCTCCCTTGCCTAAGGGGTCGCTCCTCATCTGTAAAACAACAACAACAAAAAATCCCCGGTGCCTAGTGGTTTCTGCCCCCCTTGAGGGCAGATCGGCCTAATTAAAATAGGCTGATCTGCCCCCCTGGGGGGGCAGAAATGGCCTAAAATAAATCCCCCCCCCCCCCCGGTGAACGTCCCTTGCCCTTGCGTGAAATTCACAAAAAAAAAAAAAAAAAACCTCCCTGGTGTCTAGTGGTTTCTGTCCCCCTTGGGGGCATATTGGCCTCATAAAAATAGCCAATCTGCCCCCAAGGGGGGCAGAAATGGCCTAAATATAATTTGCCCCCTAGAGGAGCGACCCTTGCCCAAGGGGTCGCTCCCCACCTCTATAAAAAAAAAAAAAAAAAATCCCTGGTGCCTAGATGGGGGGGGGGGGGGGGGGGCAGAAAAGGCCTTTAAAAAAAAAAATACCCCCCCCCTGGGAGCGACCCCTCTCATGCCAATTTCCTATAAAAATAAAAATAAATCCCTGGTGTCTAGTGGCCGTTTTAGCAGCCGGATTGCTTTGCAATCCGACTGCTAAATCGCTCAGAAAGACTTCAAAGGGAAGGAAATTCATTTCCCTACCTTTGAAGCCTCTCCGGCCTCCTCCACATGGTTGGAAGAGAAATGCAAAAGCATTTCTCTTCCGATCGCGGGAGAAGGCCCCTGTGATAGTCAGTGCGCGATCGCGCGTTGCCGTCATGGGGGGCTTAGAGGGGGGGAGGGGTGGAAGGGGAAGGGCTTCCCCTTCCATCCCTGCCTTGGGGGGTGGGGGGGCAACCCCACAGCGGGAGCGCTAGCGCTCCCTCTGGGCTCTGTGCCCAGGACGTAATGGTCACATCCTGGGCACACGAGCACTGTGCCTCAGGACGTAACCATTACGTCCTGGGCACAGAAGGGGTTAAAAACATAATACAGAGAAATATATGGCTGCCCCCTTTTCTTTGCTCCTAACTCTTTTGACCTCCTCATTCTCTGGGTTAAATGCCATAAGGGTGCCTCTTTGTTGCTTATTTTGTGCTATAAAAATTCAGGTAAACACACTAGAAAAGGTTGCATCTCTAGGGTAACACAGCCAGCCTACAGGAATGAGGCAAAAATACTCCCAAGATGGCAGCCTTGTAGTGTTCTCTCTCCTGCAGTGACAGGCCTGGGAGGGTTGCTGTGGCACCTGACATACATCCACTACACTCCAAACCAAAACACATAGGTAAAAGACATTGTCATTTACAACGCCAATAGCTCTAACTCTTACAAATGTGAGACCTATTGCATTGCAAATGCTTGTTATCTCATGGCAACCTAAAAGTGAAATGCCATTCTAACCAAAATCTTGTGTGAAAATGTTTCGGGAAAATAAAGTATAATACTTTCTGAGAAAAAATGGATATGTATTTTATAAAGTAGTAAGAAAGTGAGGAAAATGCTAACCTTTGAACTGGAGGCCAAACAAAAAGAGTCACATTTTGAAGCTAAAAGTTAAAGCTAGTCATAACCAATTGGGGAGATATTCAAAATGTATTTTTTTCAGAAATACTAGAAGAGGAGATGTGAAACAAACATATGACCAGTTTGCTTCAATAAGGAATCACTTGTGCCATGAAAACGTCTCAAACATAAACAACATCCCCAAAAAATGTTAAGTTAGATTAAGAATTAATATTTCAGGTAAAGAATCAGTTGTAACATCAGAATATGTATGGTAGAAACCAATAATTAAAGAACCTTTTAAAAATGTTATTGTATACACACTGCCTGACTCTTTACCACAGGGATTACTTATGCAATTTAAATTGTCTTTGCTTGGGGAAGAGCCACTTGCTCTTTATGTTCATAAATTACCAAGGCTTTTTTCAAAAGTATTGTGTTACCCTGTTTCAATACTCTGTCAAAGCTTGCTGAGCTAACAGACAAAGGCTTCCTCAAAAGAAACATTAAAAAAGAATTTAAAACCAGCAATAAAAATAAATTCTGACTTGGTGATCTTTGCAGAATAGATGCAGATGTTACTTTCCTTGGTTGGCAACACTAGATGAGCCACTGCATGTGATAAAAGCACTGGAAAGGGTGTTTTTTTGAGAAAATTTAAATTGGGGACATCTGACTCCAATGAAGAATGGCCAGTGGCTTCTTTTCGGTAACCCTTTCAAGAAGGAAATGCCCAAAGTCATGGGGACCAAATATCTCTAAAGAAAGTATCCTCTTAAGATAAAGTTTTTGACAGAGCTGGACACAGTGGTGGTTAACCTTTTGGCTGTGTTCATTCAAGAGGTAATACTGGAAAAAGGATAGTTTCATCAATAGCACAACGGAATGGGAGATTGGAGAGACAAGCCATTGGTACTTCTGCAGATGACGGGTAACACCGAGTACATCCTGACGCTTTGGGCATTCCTTGAAGCCAACTGGTGAGAAATATCCCAGGAAATTGCATGCTGCAGAAGGTGTGAGGGTTTTGCCCCAAACTCTGACAACCTAGGGCAACACGAGGCAATGCCCTATATGCGGAAACTGGAGAAGAAAGAAGCAGCAGAAGACTGGTTCACACTGTTCAACTTCAGGGATACGTATCAGACTGTTCAGATATGTGGACTAAGCTGAACATTACTACATTTCATTTAATGGCCACAGTTCATGTGAGGGTTTTCCATTCTACCTTGAGGACCATCTTCAGCCCTTTGCTGTTTCCTTACATTACTCAGGCCGGTAACTGCATCCATCACAGCTAGAAATGGACGAAGTAAGACTAATTTGATTTCTCTGCAGTATTATAGAGGTCTTCAAGAGACTGGGATTTTGGGTAACACTAATTTGCTGCATGCAGTCGTGAGAACACAGATTCCTTCCATCCCTTTGTAAGGTGCGTGCTATTAAGTAAAATGAGAATATCCTCTGGGAGGTTGAGGGCCTCACTGAAGGAGCTGGCCAAGACAGTGGGACTCCTGTCATTATCTTTCTAAACTGCATTCCAGGACACGCCATAATACAGGGCCCTACATCAGTTAAAGAGTGCCACTTGTGGTTATGAAATAAATCAACAACATCTCTGATATGTGGTCAGAGCTCTTTATGTTTTGGTGGGGATAGCAGATACTGTTAAAATGATAATGTTACCAAGCATTCATTTTTATTTATCTGTGTGGAGTGGCGTACAGTGGAGTGGCACAGCACATTGTTTTTTTAGAGTGGCATAGAGTAGAGTGGAACAGAGTGGCGTACAGTGGGTTGGAGTACTGTGACTTGCAGTTGCATACAGTACAGTGGCAGAGTGCAGTGGCGTACAGTGCAGTGGTGCAGAGTAGAGTATAGCAGCAGAGTAGACTGGTAACTCCTAATTTTATATATATATTTTTTTCCAATTGGCAGTCTCAAGTCAAAGTTTTTATTGAAAAACAGAACAATTCACAAGTCTCAAACATTAGCCCAGGATTGTGATGTAGCAGAAGACTATGTGGAAAGAAAAACATATCTGCAATCGCAGATGCAAAATTTTCTCAGTGATGTTATGTACACTCTAAATTCAGGTTTTAATAACCGATCAATAAAACACGTTGTCCGCCCTCAATCAAGCACTTTCAGCCCAATCCTCAATCAAGCCATGCTCTGCCAACCCTCATTCAAGTCACGCTCTGCCCACCCTCTACAAAGCCACACTGACCACCCCCTCAAGCCATGCGTTGTCCAACCTGAATAAAGTGATGCTTTGTCAACCCTTAATCAAGCAAACCTTTGGCGAGACCAATCCACCCTCTTCCAACTCTCAATTAAGCCACACAAGATTTACATAAACTCTTGGAAACATGCAGTGGGATGTTGTCACTTGCCATTTTTGTAGTCGCATCCAGCAGCCTTAAGAATTTCTCCCATATTCACGAGAGCCTGCAGAAAAGAACAGCGGATAGGTCAAATACTTTTGCAATGCACAAACGATTCAAGGGATCTGGAGATTACTACAAGGGATAAAGCTCTATAACTATTATGTCCCAGTGTCTGAAGAAAGAAGAAGGTGCACGCTGCAGATCTGTCTTAGAAAACTGTGAAAGGCTTCCAATATGGCTGGAACAAGGAGAGCCGTAACAGAGAATGTAGATGTGAAGGCCTCTAAAGTAAGAGGAGGACTGCTCACTAGTTTCTCTTACAGACCAGCAAAGCCCATGTGTGGCACACTATGATGTGTTTGGTGCAATCCCGTTATTTCAGCCTGATACACTGATATACAATAAAGACAGTGTTGCCAATTAACTCTACATGACAATATCGATTTTAAGTGGCATGCTATTAACTGCATCAGGAAAGCAATACAAGTGCATTACTGGGCTAGTTTTAAATATTTACTAAGGATTATAAAATACTGAATGATTTACATAATGTGTAGAACTTTGAACAGTTTTGAAATTTTACAAAATGTTATATTTAAAATGCAGAATAAATGCAATATTGGCTCAGAAAATATATCACTAACTGTTAGAAATGGGGTTTTTGGTTGGCAGTCAGGTTACCCTCTGTCCAAGCAAAAGCCCTCACTCTAGTCAGGGTAAGCCACACACTATCCAAGATTATCCTGTGCCCACCCTCTGGTAGCTTGGCACGAGCAGTCAGGCTTAACTTAGAAGGCAATGTGTAAAGTATTTGTGCAATAAATCATACAATACCACCATATAGCACCACAGAAATACACCACACAGTGTTTAGAAAAATATATAATATTTATCAGGATATTTGTAGGTCAAGAAAAAGAATAAAGTTGCAATGGAAAATTGTAGAAATATCACAGGGAAGTGATATAAAGTGTCTTAAGTCTTTAGAATATAAACACAGTCTCTTTCAAGCACAAGTACCTGGTTGGGAGTGGAAAAATCTCCTCAGAGGGCCACAAGAGAAGAGGTGCGTGGAAAAAGGGTGTGTGCGTCGATTTCTCCCCAGCACACACGGACTTGCGTCGTTATTTTCCACCTGGGGAAGTCGGCGTCGTTTTCCGGCGCGCGGACAGTCTCTTTCTGTGGATCGCGGGGATTACCAGATGTCCCGGGTCTGTGCGTGGATTTTCCTGCTTGTTCTCCGGCTGCGCGTCGGTCTGCGGGGCTGTGCGTCGAAATTACGATCTCACGGCAGGCGTCGCGTCGATTTCTCCTCTAGACTTCGATCTGCGGGGCTGCGCGTTGAAATTACGATCTCACGGCAGGCGTCGCATCGATTTCTCCTCTAGAGGTCGGGCGGCGTTGTCCTTGCGAGGCCGTGCGTCGAATCTTCGATCGTCCCAAGAGCGTCGCGTCGATCAGCGTCGGAGTGCAGCGTTTTTCTCGCCGCGAAACAAGCTGTGCTTCGAAATTTTCGGCGCACGGAGCGTCCAAGTAAAAGAGAGAAGTCTTTTTGGTCCTGAGACTTCAAGGAACAGGAGGCAAGCTCTATCCAAGCCCTTGGAGAGCACTTTCACAGCCAGACAAGAGTTCAGCAAGGCAGCAGAGCAACAGCAAGGCAGCAGTCCTCTGTAGAAAGCAGACAGGTGAGTCCTTTGAGCAGCCAGGCAGTTCTTCTTGGCAGGATGTAGTTTCTGGTTCAGGTTTCTTCTCCAGCAAGTGTCTGATGAGGTAGGGCAGAAGCCCTGTTTTATACCCAAATGTGCCTTTGAAGTGGGGGAGACTTCAAAGAGTGGCTAAGAAGTGCACCAGGTCCCCTTTCAGTTCAATCCTGTCTGCCAGGGTCCCAGTAGGGGGTGTGGCAGTCCTTTGTGTGAGAGCAGGCCCTCCACCCTCCCAGCCCAGGAAGACCCATTCAAAATGCAGATGTATGCAAGTGAGGCTGAGTACCCTGTGTTTGGGGTGTGTCTGAGTGAATGCACAAGGAGCTGTCAACCAAGCCCAGCCAGACGTGGATTGTAAGGCACAGAAGGATCTAAGTGCAAAGAAATGCTCATTTTCTAAAAGTGGCATTTCTAGAATAGTAATATTAAATCCGACTTCACCAGTCAGTAGGATTTTGTATTACCATTCTGGCCATACTAAATATGACCTTCCTGCTCCTTTCAGATCAGCAGCTGCCACTTCAACAGTGTATGAGGGCAGCCCCAATGTTAGCCTAGGAAGGGAGCAGGCCTCACAGTAGTGTGAAAACGAATTTAGGAGTTTTACACTACCAGGACATATAACTACCCAGGTACATGTCCTGCCTTTTACCTACACAGCACCCTGCCCTAGGGGTTACCTAGGGCACATATTAAGGGTGACTTATATGTAGAAAAAGGGGAGTTCTAGGCTTGGCAAGAACTTTTAAATGCCAAGTCGATGTGGCAGTGAAACTGCACACACAGGCCTTGCAATGGCAGGCCTGAGACCAGGAGAAGGGGCTACTTAAGTGGGTGGCACAACCAGTGCTGCTGGCCCACTAGTAGCATTTAATTTACCAGCCCTATGCACATAGAGTGCACCTTACTAGGGACTTATAAGTAAATTAATAGTCCAATCAGGTATGATTCCAGGTTACCATGTTTTAGGGGAGAGAGCATATGCACTTTAGCCCTAGTTAGCAGGGGTAAAGTGCGCAGAGTCTATAAACCAGCAAAAACAGTGTCCAAAAAGTGGAGGGAGGCAGGCAAAAAGTTAGGGGTGACTACCCTAAGGCTGTCAGGTCTAACACTAACACCAAGCATTTTGGAAATGTTATTTTTTTATTTAAAGCATCTACTTTGGCAAACATGATTAAAAATGAGGTTTATGTGTATGTAAATATTTATAGCACTTATAGTTATTCTTTTTCGTTCCTTGTATGTGTAAAGAGTTGTGCCTTTTTGTGTCCGTTACCTTCCATTTCGCCTTTAATAAATCCCACTCCCTTTTCACTAAGTCAGGCGTAGTGGAATTTTACCTTGCTAAGCATCCTTGTGAATGTGCAATTCTACAAGGGTGTTGGAATTTTTGCAAACTGAAATTTAGGTTGAGTGGCCCGTTTGTGGGCACTGCCAGGCAACTTTACCTTCAAAAGTAGTTAAGTGCCCAAGTATGTTTGTGGGTATTCACATGATTCCTCGAGGTCATTTCCCATCTTGAAAGCGTGTACATGAGCACCGGCCAAGATGTATAGGTAATTTCTCAGCAGGAAATCAGGAAGAAAGCCCCTAACTTTAAGAGGAGTATGGTGGAAAGGTAATCTCAGAATATTTCTCCTGGCCAAAATAATTAAATTACATGTGACAATAACGTCACATTGATGCATGAAGACAATTCCACCTGGTGAAGCAGATAAAAAAAAAAAACTATTTTCATATTAAAAGCACAGACTCTTCCCTCCCACGAAATGAACAAAAGTATCCGCTTGTTGACTTCCCTCCTGATATGTTCCAACATAGGTGAAAACGTAGCCCTGTACCTAAGGTGTCATTTTTCTGCCTAAGCATTTCATTTTAATATAAGTCTGTGCCCATCAAAGATAGCATCTCCCTCGAAGAACTTGCACTACATTGGAGGGCAAAGACAGGTTAAGGACTTCGGATTCATCCATGTTAATTTTATTATCTGCTTCCTGTTCAGCGGCCTAGAGCTGGGGAAATACTTTTGGAAGCAAGATGATCGGATCACCTGGAATCTAAAAGACATCACTCAGAAACAGAGCTAGGTTATACTCTAGATCAGGGAGGGCTTTAGCGCTGGTGGAGACCAGTGCAACAAAGTTTGTTGGGCCTACCCAAAGACCTTCTCCACCTATTCCCCCGCTACCAACCTCCAACACTGGTCTTCATCTATCCACAGCCCCTTTATCACACTTATTTAATTTGTTTTAGATGGCTACTCATACCAATTTATCAAGACGATGAATCAAACCTGTGTAAATCAGGAAATGTTACATAAGACAATGAGGACTACGAGGTGCAGGAGTCGTGTATTGTCCATACTGGTGGGCAGTATATTTTAAAAGTGTTTGGTCTGGAAAGTACAAACACCGGATTTAAAACATAACATAGTGGTTGGGGTTGGCCTTAGTAATAAAACAATCTCTGACAAAAGCAGTAACCCACTGAGCTACCGACAATAAAATACAATTCTTTGATCCTCATGGTACCCATTTGTTGGACTTTGCCCTCTTTGCAGGGTCACCCACAAACGTTTTGGCTTCAACTCTCCTTTTCTTGCTGAATTTGTTTTTGCTGTCCTTAGGACTCTGCATTACACCACCGCTAACCGGTGCTAAAGTGCTCGTGCTCACTCCCTAAAACATGGTTATATTGGTATACACCTAATTGGCATATTTAACTTACTTATAACTCTCTGGTAAAGAATTATACCATATACACAGCACCTGTAAATTAAATGCTACTAGTGTGCCTGCAGCAGTTATTTTACCCCCCCCCCCCCCCCCCCCCCACTTAAGTAGCCCCTTAAAACGTATCCCAGGTCTGTTATTGCAGCCTGAAGGTGGTTTTAAACTGCCAATTCGACTTGTCAATATCCCCCATGCCAAGCCATAAATTCCCCCTTTATTGTCACCACCAAGGTAGGCCCAATGTAGCGCACTGGGCACTGTGCATTTTAATTAAAAGGTTAGACATGTACTTGTAAGATTTATGTTAGAAATGGGGCCTCTGATTGGTAGTGGTTGCACCCTGTCCAAGTAGGGACCCTCACTCTAGTCAGAGTAAGGGAGGTACACAGCTCAGAAAACCCCTGCAGAAAGCAAAGTCCAGTCCTTTCATTCCCAGGACAGAAGCAGGAGGCCAGCACAGCAAAGGTTGAGTGGCAGTCCCTCCTACAGCATCCAGCTCTTCTTCCTGGTAGAATGTCTGTAGTCCAGAAGTGTATGGAAGTTGTGATCTCAGAGGCCCAAAACTTATACTCATTTCCAACTTTGAACTTCAAAGGAAAGTCTTTGTATAGACCCTGCCTTTCCTGCTCTGGCCCCAGACACACTCCTCCCTTTGGGTTAGGGGGAATTTGTTACCCTTTGCTAGAATTCTTCTGCCATATTTCAACAACGTCTTTCTGTTCTCCTTTTTGAGTTCTTATTTTATTATGTCAGGGTGCAACATCTCTCCGGTTCCTGCTCACTTCAGTTTCCTGCGCTTCTCATTGCCAAATTGGCAATGACTTAATAAAGTAAGAACTCAAAAAGGAGAACAGAAAGAAGTTGATGAAATATGGCAGAGGAACTCTAGTAAAGGACAACGCATGACCCCTAACCCAAAGAGTATGAGCATTTCACCAGTCAAGATCCTGATAAGAACCCGAAAGAAATAGATTCGAAATGAGTCAATGGATACACTTGGGGAGTGTGTTGCTTGGATAAAAAAAAAAAAAAAATCGTGCAATTGACCCCCAAAAAAAGACTTAAAAATAGATTAGTCTATTGAAACAAACTAATCTAGAAACCCCAAGGGACACCAATAGCAAGAGTTTCATCACATAGACAATAATAGCGATTGGAACATCTGCATTTTTGTACATCATCAGACTGGTCATACAAGCACAAGTTGAAATGTACAGTGGCAGAGTGCAGTGGCATATAGTAGATGCAGAGTAGACTATAGTAGCGTAGAGTAGGCTGGTATAGAATAGAGTAGTGCAGAGTATAGAGTAATACAGTGAAGTGGGGTAGAGTGAAGTGCCATAAAGTAGAGTTCTGTACAGCAGAGTGGTGTACAGGTAATTTGGGTAGATAGAAGTGGGTACAGAGTAGAGTGGTGCAGAGTGTAGTGGGGAGTAGAGTCGAAGTGAAGGGAGGGAGAGTGAAGTGGGGAGACTGAAGTGGATGGAGTGTGGAGCAGGGAGCGTGAAGCAGGGGGAGAGTAGACCTGCATAAAGTGCAGTGGTGCAGGGCAAAGTGAAATACAGTGGCTTGGAGTGGCATATAGTGTCATAGTAGAGTGGCATGAAGCATGTACGAGTACAATGAGGTACAGTGAATTGGTGTAGAGTACAGTGGCAGAGTGAAGTGGAGGTATAGTCTAGTGGGATATAGTAAAGGGGTGTTGAGTAGAGTGGCACGGTGTAGGGTACAGTGGTATAGAGTAGAGTGGTGTAAAGTAGAGTGAAGTGTGGTGAAGTACAATACAGTGGCAGAGAGTGAAGGGTTGGAGAGTGCAGTGGGATACAGTAGAGTGGTGCAGAGTAGAGGGAATTGGAGCAGAGTGGAGTGGTGCAGGGTGGAATGAGGTAAAGTAGAGTGGCCTAGAGTATAGTGCCGTAGTGTGGTGTAGAGTGCAGTTGTACAGAATAGAGTGGTGCAGAGTAGAGTTAAGTGGCACAGAGTGGTGCAAAGTAGACTACAGTGGGGTAGAGGAAAGTGGTGTAGAGTGAAGTAGCATAGAGTCGAGTGCCACGGAGTAGAGAGGCGGAGTGCAGTGACGTAGAATGGAGTGATGTATAGTGGCTTGCGGTGGGGTACAGTACAGGGGCATAGAGTGGAGTGGTATAGAGTGGATTGGTATAAAGTGAAGTGGGGTAAAGTGAAGTGCTGTAGAATGAAGTGGGGTAGGGCAGACTGGCTTATAGTGAAATGAGGTAGAGTGGTGCAGAGTAGCTTACAGTGGCGTACAGTGCAGTGGTGTATAGTAGAGTGGCTTTGAGTGCCAGAGAACAGAGTACACTAGACTGTGTAGAGTGAAGTAGGGCAGATTAGAATGGGGCAAAGTAGAATGGAGCAAAGTAGAGTGAGGCAGAGTGGCTTGGAGTGGGGAAGAGGGCAGTGGCAAAGAGTGGGGCAGAGTACAGTAGAATAGCATAAAGTGCAGTGGCGTAAAATTGGTACAGTGAAGTGGAGTAGGGAAGAATGGGACAGAGTAGAGTGGCGTGGAGTGATGTAGAGTACAGTGGTGCAGAGTAGAGTGCAAAGGGGTAGAGTGGTGTGGAGCAGAGTACAACAGTGTGGAATAGAGTGGCAAAGAATGGTGTGGTGTACAGTGGCTTGGAGTGGCATACATTAGAGTGGCACAGAGTAGAGTGGCGTAATGTGAAGTGGGATAGAGTGAAGTGGGGTAGAGTGAAGGTGGATTGAGTGAAGTGCCAGAGAGTGGAGTGAGGAAGAGCAGAGTGTCGTAGAGTGAAATGAGGTAGAGTAGAGTGGTGTAGAGTAGAGTGGTATTCTATGGCTTGGAGTGCCACAGTATAGAGTGGTCTAAACTACAGTGGCGTACAGGGACGTGGGGTAGAGTAAAGTGGCGTAGAGAAGAGTGGCATAAAGTGAAGTAGGGTAGAGTGAAGTCATGTGGAATGAAAAGGGGTAGATTAGAGTGGCATAAAGTGAAAGGGGGTAGAGAGAAGTGCCATGGAATGAAAGGGGGTAGAGAAAAGTGCCATGGAATGAAAAGGGGTAGAGTGGCATAGAGTGAAATGAGTGGTGCAGAGTAGAGCACAGGGGCGGACAGTGCAGTGGTGTGCAGTAGAGTGGTGTAGAGTAGTGTGGAGTAGAGTGGTTTCAATTGTGTTGAACAGAATGATGTACATTAGAGTGGTGCAGAGTGGAGTACAGTGGCATTGAGTTGTGAGGTTGAGTGGATTGGAGTGGGGTGAGTGCAGTGTCACAGAATGGTGCAGAGTGCTGTAGAGTGGCATAGAGCGCAGTGGCAGAGTGAGGTGGGCACAGGGAAGTAGGGCAGAGTAGAGTGCCATACTATGAAGTAGGGTAGAGTGGAGCAGAGCGGTGCAGAGAGCAGCGGGGTAGAGTGGAGTGGAGTAAAGTGGCTTGGAGTGGCACACAGTAGAGTGGCACAGAGTACAGTACTGTAAAGTGATGTGCCAGAGTGAAGTGGGGTAGAATACAATGGCTTAGGGTGAAATGACAGAGTAGAGTGGTGCACAGTAGAGTACAGTGGCTTAGAGTGCACTGGTGTACAGCAGAGTGGTGCCCATTAGAGTTGAGTGGTATTCTATGGCTTCAAGTGCCACAGAATAGAGTGATGGACACTAGAGTGGTGTAGCGTGAAGTGGGGCAGAGTGAAGAGCGGGAGAGTAGAGTGGTGTAGAGTGCCACAGAGTAGAGTGGCATACAGTAGATTACAGCGTGGTGTTAAGTAGTTGGGTAGACTTGATTATAGTGGAGTAGAGTGGCATAGAGTAGATTACGTGGGGTAGAGTGGCAGAGTAGATTACATTGGGGTAGAGTTGGGCAGTGTAGAGTGCGGAGCAGTACAGTGGCATAGAGCAGAGTGGCACTGAGTAGTGTACAGTACAGTGGGGCAGAGTGCAGTGGCGGTGTGGAGTAAAGAGGTGTAGAATGGAGTGGCTTGGAGTGGCGTACAGTACAGTGCCGCAGTGAAGTGGGGTACAGTAAAGTGATGTACAGGGAAATGAGGTAGAGTAGAGTGGAGCACAGTAAAGTGGCTTCAAGTGCTATAGAATAGAGTGGTGTACTCTAGAATTGTTTAGAGTGAAGTGGTGCAGAGTGAATGGGACAGAGAAGAGTGGAGTACTGTAGTCTTAAGTGGGGTGAGGTTGAGGAGCATGAAGTGGGGTAGAGTACAGCGGTGTCGAGTGAGGGTGAGGCGCTTGGAGTGGGTAGAGTGCAATGGCATAGTGTAGAGTGGTGCACAGTACAGTAGAGTGGCATACAGTGCAGTGGTGTATAGTGAAGTGGGTACGGTGAAGTGAAGTAGAATCAAATGGGGCAGATTAGAGTGGCATAAAGTTAATTGGTCTGTAGTGAAGTGTGGTCGAGTGAAGGGAGGTAGAATAGAGTGGGTTACAGTAGAGTGGTGCAGAGTAGAATGCAGTGGGAGAGAATGGGATAGAGTGAAATACAGTGGGGTAGAATGTACTGGAGGACACTAGTTTGGAGTGGCATAGAGTAGAGCTGCATAAAGTAGAGAGCCGTAGAGTAGACTGGCTTAGATTAAGTAGCATAGAGTGAAATGTGGTAGACTAGAGTAGAGCGCAATGGTGCAGAGCAGAGTGCAGTGGTGTACAGAGCAGTGGAGTTCAGTGGAGTACAATGAAGTGGAGTACAGAACCTTGGAGTGGCATAAAGTGCAGTTGTGTAGAGTAGAATGATGGTGGACAGTGCAGAGGCATACAGTAGAGTAGTGCAGAGTGAAGTGGCGTAGACTGAAGTACAGTAGAGGAGTGCAGACTAGAATAGAGTGGCACACAGTGCAATGCCACACAGCTGTGTGAACTGGCAGAGTAGAGTGGCGTAGAGTGCAGTGGAGTAGACTACAGTAGCATCAAGTGGAGTTGAGTGGAGCACAGTGAAGTGGGCTATAGTGAAGTGCCACAGAATAGAGTGGCACAGAGTAGAGTGTAGTGTAGTGGAGTAGAGTGCATGAGGTCTGGCTACAGACCTGATCCTGTGGGTAACCCCTACTGCGCATGGCCGAAGGTCGTGCGTGGCGCATGGTTGGGTGATTACAGGGTGTTGGCCGCGTAGGACCGGGTGATTATATGGGATTGGCTAATGGGCCGGGCCTGGCCTGTGGCCATCCCCCACCGCGCATGCTGAAAGGCCGTACATGGCGTGGGGTTGGGTGGTTACAGGGGGGTTGGCCACAGGCCCTGTTGTGTTATGTTATGGACATTTATAAAGCACACGGCTACCACCTGACCATTTTTTTTTTTTTTTTCCAACAGCCATGTCTTGAGCTTCTTTTGAAACATCGTTGAAGAAGGACAGTTTTGAGGGAAACTGGAAGCCTGTTCAATAGTTTTGTCCCTATGAATGCAAAAGATCGGCCACTCATGCGTGTACGTTTTACTACGAGGACCGCACAAATAAATTTTGCGGTGGACCATAGTGTCCTAAAAGGCTGGTATGCTTTTATCATATCTTGTATGTACTTCGGGCCCATCCCTGCTCTAGCTTTGTGCATATAACAGAGTTTTAAATTGAATTCTCTTCTCTACGGGAAGTCAGTGCAACTCCCCTAACAAACCTGTTGCCGAGGTGTTTTTGGCAGCCTAAACAGCATCCTGGCTGCTGAATTCTGAGCCACTTGAAACGTTTAAAGGCATTTTTGTCTGCTTCGAGATATAGAAAATTCCACTTGGTCCAGTCTCGAGATTACCAAAGCCTGGATCACAGTCCTTTGAGTGTACATTGGGAGCAGACAGATGATTTTCCAAAGACATTTTAACACAGCAAAACATGCAGCTGCTAGTGTTATCTGCGGCTTCATAGACAGCTTACCGCCCATAATGATTCCCAGATTTCTTGCTTGGGTACAGGTATCGGAAAAGGACCAAGACCTTCCGGCCAATGCTGACGGCCCCACGGAGCAGGGTTCTTAACTAATACGAGGACCTCTGTCTTCCCTTGTTTGAGCTTATGTGAAGGCCTATCCATCCAATCCCAATTTGTCTTAGTCCAGAGTTCAAGATTTCTGGGATGTGTCTCTGTGCAGATGACAGAGAAAAGATGATTTGAGTGTCATCTGCATATGAAAATACTGCGAGACCACAACTTTCCACTAAGTCTGCTATTGAGCAAATAGATATTAAATAGTACCAGACGTAGAGAAGATCCTTGTTGAACTCCTAATGTAAGAGGATATCGGTAGGACACGGCTGATGTTGAAAACACTTGGAATTACCAGTCCTTTACGAAAGAAGACATCCAGGCGAGGTCTACTCCCTCCAAACCCAATTCTGTTAGTCTTTCCAGGAAAGGTGTATGTGACACAGTGTGAAAATGCCACACTGAGATTGAGTAATATCAGTGCTGCTGTCTCACTCCTGTCAAGGAACTTTTAAGTTGTTCCATGACTCCTAGCAGTGCTGACTCGGTACTGTGTCCTATTCTGAATCCAGACTGAGAGGGATGAAGGCCCTCTTGTAACTCTAAGAAGCTATATAGTTGACCATAAATATGCTTCTGTATAATCTTGGACATAATAGGCAGCAGGGATACTAGTCTGTAGTTAGCCCAATTTTCATGATCTAAGTTGGATTTCTTTAGTAATGGCTGGACCATTGCAGGTTTCCATGCTTTTGGTTTCATTCCCTGTATTAACGAGGCATTAATAAGATCCACTAAAACCTGCACATTATCCAAATCTAGGACCGTCATCTTATGTGCAGGAAGCGGGCCTTCAGGTGATCCTGATTTAATCGTTGTTAGTAATGACTTAAAATCCATCAGGTCCAATGTGTTCTAAGACCTCAGTTTACCAATTCTTTGTAAGCGACCTGAGTGATCATTAGGCCCTGGTGTCCCTGAAGTACTGTTGTGCAGGGACTGCTCTTTCTCTTCTTGATTGAAGGTCAGCTGTATATGTGCCACCTTTTTCACAAAAAAGGCTAAATCCTTGCATTTGGTTTGTGACAAGTCAGGTCTTGGAAGAATCTTACTGTTGTCTGAAAGTTCACTAACCACCTTGAAAAGGGTCCTGGAGCAATTATTTGCAGCGATGATTTGTTTCAGATAATAAGCTGTTTGGGTAGCTTTACATTTCCCCTTATATTTTTTTAATCAAATTTATATGTATTTTTACTGTCAGGCGCATATTCTCTCCTCCACTCTCTTTCCAGTTTCTTACAGCATGCTTTCTCTATATGCAATGCCTCTGTAAATCATGGGGCTGGTGGACAACATCTAACTTGGCGCGTGGTTGTTACCTGCACCACATTGTTTTTAAACGTTCAGCAGCAAAGTATCTATACCAGGTTGATCCAACTTCACCCCTAATCCTGTTTTGGGTCTGAAATTCCTTAGTTAGTTATTTAAACTGGGGATATCTAACTGCAATCATTTTCTCGATGCCCGTTTGACCCCACATGCTGCTTTGTTATCCTCCTTATCTGACCGTATTGAAAAAGACATTGCGCAATTATCTGATCATATTAGTGGGACAGCCGGGCCAGTTTCTAATAGCTGTATATTTGCAAAAATAGGATATAACTGGTGTCCCGCTTTATGCATTGGTCCCTAGTTCATCAAATTCAGGTTCATCCTTTGAGATCAATGATCATCAGGTGCTCTATGCCACAGCTGTTATCCTCCAAGTGTAGATGCAGATCATCCATTAACATAAAATTAGGGGTTCTGAGAATCTCTGGGGCAGGTATATCTGGGAGTGACGAGCAACCTATCAACGAGTGTGTAACCCGGAGTTCTATAGATTAGTATGCCTGTTACTGTGAAGCTGTGTGTAAGTTCTAACAAAAACAACATCGTTTTACATTCTGGAATGTGTAATTCTTTGTTGGTACATTTATAGTTCTTTTTAAACACTATGGTTACTACCCCTCCTGATTACCCTATTCTATCTTTTCTAAATATGCCATAGTTTGAGGTCAGGGCCGCAATCACATCAGGGCCAGATGCCTCGCGTAGCCATGTCTCTGGCCCTGCGGCCATCCCCTGCCCCACACAGCCAAAGGTCATGTGCAGTGGTGGTTGGATTAAAGTAAAGCAATTAAAATTAATTTATGTTAAAAAAAAAAAAATATCAAAGTTTCAGGGATGCTATAAATAGGAAATAGATTTAAAAAAAAAACAAAAAAAACATTGACATTCACTTAAAAAAACAAAGGTTACAGGGACGTTATGGTTAGGCTCACATTTCAAACGTACAAAACCATAGGAATTCAGCAGTTAAGAGACACAAGAAGATGGAAAGGAGAACGGAGGAAGAGAAGAAATAGAGGAGAGGTGCAAAAAAATAAATAATAATAATAAATAAAGGGCTCTGGTGCAGATGAACGTTACTTCCCTTCTGCAACAATCTTTCTGGCTAATATTCAAGATAACTGCAGATCGCTCAACTTTAGAATATCCCTGCAGAAAAGGTCAAGTAGCAAACTGACGTTGACACGCAGGCAGGGCCGCCTTTATCGCTGGTGGTGCCCTGAGCGACAGTCTTTTTTGGCTCCCCTCACCCCATGACCACCTCCTCGGATTCACTCACTACCACCCGGCATATGTGTCCCTCATCTCTCCATAGCCCCTACTTTCACATATATTCATTTGTTTTCAAGCTTTTGTAAAGGCTGGCTTTAATAATCCACTCAGCTATCCATATAAAATACAGTTTTTTCTTTGCAGCAGGCATATTGACCCTCTATGCTACTTTATGGCAAGTCAAAGCTGCCGCTAGACAAAACTACTGTCTCTCTCCCTAGCAGGAATGTTAATTAGGAAAGGTATCTTGACATTTTAATTGTTTCCTGAAGGCTGGACGCATAAGGAACATTTTAGCAGGTGCTTTTAAATCGCAAGTTTCAAAGTCATTGCTAAACACAACACCCCCAGAGGTCAGCGCCCCCCAATCCAGGTCAGCTCCCGGTGCGGCCGCACCACCCTAAAGCCGGCCCTGCACGCAGGGGTGGTGCTCCCATGCAGTTCCACTTCATCACTTCGAGGGTGGAACAAAGCCAAAGCAAAGCCACACAACGCCATCTAGCGGTGCGCAGGAGCACTGCTGAAAATAAATTACAGATCCAGACTGGTGCCTGGGAATATTCTACAGATGAGGAATCTGTGATTAGAACTATCCATCAGAATGGGTGTAGTTTTGAGATGGGGACTAACAAGTATACACACATATATATACTACAACCCAAGTGTATGCTGTGAACTTCTTTAAAGGCTAATTAAAAATATGATCAGCAGGGAGCAATTCAATGTGTTTATTGTACAATTAATTAAAATCGTTGCAATCATGACTAAATAAATAAAAATAAACATAAGTAAATGGTCAATAATAACGAATGGGAAGAGATTAATGTCAATACCAAACATTCACGTGTTAAAAGAAGCACACAACTCACTAAAATTCTGTGAAAACAAATAAAAAGTTGTTTTAAGACGAAGGTCATACATTTTAAAAAGCATCCAGTTAATTAGGAGTCAAATCAACTCAAACAAGCTACAATCAGTGAGCTATTTTGCTTATCTTCAGATGTAAAAAGAATGATCTTTGGGATCATATTGCCATTGTTTTAGGTAGACATCTTCCAGTTTGTTTGATAATCGAATTTAGATTGTTCAAGTTTTGAAAAAAAGGAACCAGTAACTCCTGTCTCACCACTGAAGCCTATATATGCTATTCTCATCTGAATAATGTGATGTCTGCTGACTTAACAGCATACCTCATGGAGATAGCGAAAGTCTAGCTAACGAAAGCCCAGAAACAATTTCTTAGAGAACTGATTTCGAGCAAAGAGATAGTGCAAGCAATTGACTCAATCGACGGGTCCAAGGCTCCCGTCCTGGATGGACCCACTGGGTATTTTATAAAACACTTTAAGCACCTTCTGGCACCCCATTTACTCGTTATGTATGCGTAATCTGTTGAAAACGGGGTACTCCCCAAGAAGTTGAAACCTCTTGAAACCTGGCAAGGACCTGCTTCGCCAGCCTACACATTAACCTGACCAAATCCAAGCTTTCCCTCTCCCTCACCGATGTCACTGCGTCCTTCGAAAGAGAATTCCCCCTGATTTGGTGCGATGGACCGGTTAAATATCTGGGCATTCACTTGCATCGTGACAAGAAACAAGTCATTCAATCGAATTCAATTGAATTACAGCTCGGCCATAGATAAGTTGACTGCCCAGGAGGAACGGTGGCTTCGCCTTACTCTCTCAATGGAGGGTCATATCACAATCATAACGATGGAGGTATATATATATATATATAAATATACCTAACTCACTTACTAATTATTTTTTGCTTCATTGAAAAGTATACTTGCGAGACTTATTTGGGCGGGCTGGCACCCCGCATTAGCTGGGTCACCTTCGTCCTACCGTATGAGCTGGGTGGGTTCGGGGTTGGAGTTCCGCATTTATATTACTTAGCTGCACAGTGTCAATTTGCCCACCACTGGTACCACCCAGATGCTGGTCTTTCCTATACCAAACACGAAAGCGATCAGACTGATCCGGTGCCCTTCTGTTCAATACTCCCAGTGGGACTCTCTCTAGATCATACTGATATCCAAATATTTTCCACCACCAGCTGGGCCTGGAGGAAGCCTCTCAGATTTTTGCAGGGAGGGCTCCTTTATTCTCTGGCGCTGCCTCTGGCAGAAAACCACCGGCTTCTTATAACACAGGAGAAATTGGTCCAGCGCACATTGACAGAACACGCTATACACACTTTCGGTGACCTCTTCCCCGATGGCCATGCTTTATCACTAGCCGATAATGTTTGCTTTGCTAACGCTACCCATATGGACCACTTCTGTCTACTGCTCCTTCATAGCACCCTGCAAGACCTATTACTAACATATCAACTGGCCCCAGAAGAATTTGCCCCTCTAACACTGGTGATTACTGACAACAATGGGGGCAGACTGGTCTCCAAGCTCTATCGTACATGCATAGATCTCCTGCTTTCGCACAATGGGAAGCTCAGGGACATGTGGGAAACTGAACTGGGATGGCCCTTCACTGACCAAATTTGGTTTGCTTGCTGTGCCCAAACACACCTCGTTCCACCCAATCACCATCGCAAGCTTATTCATTTTAAATTTCTAAGTACAGCCTGTCACACCTAGCACGACTAGACCCCGCAAGACCCACCAGTTGTCCTAAATGTGACACTGACTGCACAGATTTTGTACACATGACGTGGACGTGCAACCATAGTGCGTTCTTTAGGCACAACATTTTTTCTAGGCTAGCCCGGATGATCGACATGGAAATTCCACCATTCCCACTGATAGTTTTGCTGGGTTACGTTCAGGACATACCAAAAAAATGTCCGATGATTTACCACAATTGCAATGCTTTTGGGTAAACGTGAAATTGCTATACACTGGGAGAGCAAACATTCTCCCACTGTCACAGTCTGGTTATACAGCCTAATATACTCTAACACTACAAGTGATCTGTACGCCACACTCCAACCCCCTGACTTCCAGACCAAAGAATATTTGGCAAACCCTCCAGGACTACCTGCAGTCATCGGAATCTGCAGAACTGACTCCTTGACTACGGGCGCAGGTTGTGTATGTATTGATAAGGCCTTGTGGTTCTCCGACTGTAAACCCTGGACGTGACCTTTTTTTTATTTCATCTGACCTCATCGGATCCCTCCACCCACTGCCTGTACTTCCCTGCCAAGTACCAGGTTCTGCCGCTATTACTGTGCCACCAGACATTACCAGTGTCCTCTGTGCAACACTAACGTACTGGACTTAATATATTGCTTCCCATGCCTTGGGGTTACTGTTGGTTTGTTAATGGCATGATAAAATGATAAAGGTTAAAATAAAAACTAAAAAAACAAAACAAAACACCTTACAACCATAGTAAAGGTTTCGGTGTACCTTTGGGGGTGGATCTAAATTGTGCGCAGTATGAGAACTTCAGCAAAGCATTTACCTTCCAGGTCAAGCAATGGTGTAAGATGATAGTTGGTGAGGGAGGTATATTGACCCTTTTTATGAACAGGGAACAAAATGGATCCCTTCCAGTTGTCCGGAACGCTACTGGTTTGCAGGCATTGAGCAAATATGGACGTAGGTTTTTAAAAAAATCGAAGCATGCAAACAATTGGGCCTGGCGCACCATACCTATGAATGGACTTCATTTGGTGATCAAAACAAAAGTGGGGTTGACATTAGTTACAGCTATATCAACTGATGTGGTATTTTTGGCTACATAGATCAATTTCATATATCAGTTTCACTCCATTGGATGGGACAATGTTCATCTATGCCTCATTTCCATCGGTGACAAATGTATTGACAAGGCTTCAGAACTTACTGGGATCTTTGGTTTATAGACCTCAAATAGTTCCAACTATCTTATTTCCTCAGTCATTTGTTTCCCCTGCTAAATGAGTTTCCTATAAGCTGCTCTTAATTGTCTTGACTAATTAATCTTGTACGTTTGTTTGCAGACTTCACGTTTTTAGTGTTTTATGTAATTTATTCTTCAGCTGTCTTTGTTCCTTAGTGTCATACTAAGACCTCTTACAGTTCCTGTTGAAAGCCTGTGGGAGAAGTGTCAAGAAGAGTGGTATCGGAATGCAGCCACAAGACAGGGCCAGTCCCTGACCCAATCTTTAGGGGAAACTCCTTCACTTGAATTAATGGCATCCTTCAATGAGTTACACCCTATTAATAGTTGTTCCCTTTTTGCTAGGGACCATTTTACACTTTCCAGTTTCTCAAGGCCCGACATGGACCAATCCAAAATTACCATCTCATTATGGGAGTGCTCGCAATTTGAGACTATCTGTTAAGGAAAGTAGCCAATACTTGTCTTTACGAATATTTCAAATTCAGCAATGCTATCAAAGCGCCTTACTGACAAAGTGTAGCCAAGCAAGGCATGTATGTAAGATTAAACATGTGAGTAACAAGGGGTTAATCTTTGGCATGGTGGGCATTTAATATATATAAGCCATAACTCTGCAAATAATATATCAAATCTACTGCTAATTTATCCCATCACAGGTTTGGCAAACGTAGGAAGACCCCAGGACACGTTATCTTGAGAAAGACATTCTGTATTTTCAAAGCAGAGAAGACTTAGATTAAAGCTGCCCATGACCACAATAAGAGTTTCTCCATGCTCTACTTTGAGTCCACTGGCTAGATCTTGTAGCGTGTGAACTAATTTTTTTAATGGCCAATGAAGGGTTTACATAGATATTATGTAAAAGAAACACCTAATTTTGTGGTCAAATGCAGAAAACAGTTCCGGCTTACCCACCAACAGGTGACTGATCAATTTCACAGCGCTATATTTAAGACTATTGATAACAGAAATATGGAGTCCTCACGAGGCATTACACAGTTTGCTTTTTCTTGCAGGTATGGCAAATTCACCATACCTAGCCAATGAGTCAGTTGTGTGGCTTATGCCTCTTGCAAGAACGTACTGTCATGGAAGCTAACATAATTCAAAAACACAGTGTCAGACTGTCATTTCTGAGCTCTGCTGATGTCCCAAGAGCAGATGTTTAACAATTTGTAGCCCGGCAGAGGACGTCTGAGATAAACGTTTACAGGTTCAAATGTTTCAGGTATCCTTCACTAATGCAGGGGTTAACCTTGACCGATTCTCACGGTGCTCCTGCTTATAGTTACAAGCACTCCTATACTCTCCCACTGTGTCATACTTGGTTACTAGTTTTAATCCTTCAGAGGCAATACGCCTCAAGGCGTTTTGTGCCCTGGAGCGTGGGCTGGATACTAAGGCAGCTCTTAGTGGTGTTGAGGCTGTTGTGGGCTGGGTTACACTACACTAAGTACACGAGGATACTGCTCAATCTGACCCTCTGCAATTTATATTCTCCAATTTCAAGAAGTGAGATTGAGTGTCCTGGATTAAATAAGGTACAGTGTCACCAGACAGTGTCCATAGATTCCCTCACTTCTCCTTTCTTGGGGGGTTTGAAGGCTAGTGAAACAATGTACTTGCTGCCTAGATGGCTGAGACTGGGAAAAGCTTCAAAGAGTTTCATAAACTGCCCCCATTTGTACATCAGTGCTGATCAGCAGGGAGGAATTAGAGAGGGTGTGGTTAGTCATTCGTTGTTACAAGTATGAGGTATTGCATGTCTACCTGTGTGGTACAACAACGTCTTAGTTGTCAGCTGTGAGAGAAGAACAGGCGCTCAGTGGAGCTACACAAAACACTAATCAGAAATGTAACATTTAATGTATTTCATCTCTCCCTACCTATTAAAGGCTCTCACTTGCCAAGCCCCAGAGAGCTTAGAAGGGATTCTGACGGGCAAGCCGCATGCACTTTAAATCATCCTTTGGACAAACTTTAGATCACAACATGAAATACCCATGAGAATAGGAAAAAAAATATGAAATATCTTACCTGTTTGGTTTGTGCTAGTACTCCACCATCTACAAGCTGTCCTGTAGCTGGATCAAGGCCAACTTGCCCGGCAATATACATAGTTCGGTCTACAACAACTGCTTGGCTGGGAAGACAACAATTCAACAACACATCATTTGAAATGATTTCTATAAATAGCAGCCTTGATTACAAATTAAACTGTTTCAGGATGGTCTATCAAATTAGTTGAAAGCAGGCCATGACTAGTGTGAGAACATTTTAATATTTATTAAATCAAAAGTCAGATGGCATTGAGAAATAAATGTTAATACCTAATATGAACCAGAGCTGACCTCTCATCCCCCCTAAAAAATGAAGACAAGTAAGCCCACATGAACCAGGTCACAAATACTTTTGTATTACACTATCCTTGTAAACACAAACATTTATTCAGTGCCCTGGTATATGAACGAGTGAAGCCTTTGGGTGAGATTTGGCTTGTTTGCACGAGTGACTGGAATTCGCACAGATGGATTGGGGTCAATTGTTATTTTTATCTAATTAATGGAAATAACATTAAAGGTAACAGAGATTAAATAGGTACAGAGTTGTAGAAAAGACAGATGTATAGATGGGTATGCATTAATAAATTATTTTCCACCAAATGGTCCCAAATAGCATCATAGCCAACTAGAAGAATGCTGCAGTTTTCTATGACTTAACTTGGAAACATAATGTGGAAATCTATCCATTATCGATACCTACCCCTTACACAATGTAATTCTATGTATGTCCCTCGAGGGACACCTCATAATAAGCTGATCCCATTAATCACCTGTACAGTGAAAGAAGTGGCATGGCAGAACCAATACAAAATACACTCTTTGCTTCCCCTTGCCTAAAGCTTCCAACCCCTTTCCGAACCTGATAAAGGTTTACATGGAACTGGAGCACTATCTCACCCTCTTTCAGTAGTCCTAAATATTGCAAATATCTGGCATTCCCCACCCCACACTTACCCACTTCTGGCCTTCTCTCACCTCCTTACCATGGGGTCAGCTCGCCACTCCATGTGAGAGCTAAGAGCCGGTGGTGTCCTGGAAGCGACTCTAAGAGCAGCTCCAAGCAGAACAAAGATCCACTCTTTGTTCCCGGTCAGATGGCAAGACCATCACCACCGATCAAAGAAGAGGCCAGTGGTGCTGGCACAGTGTCACCTGTCATTACCCTGACTCACTCTGGTCTGCAAAGATCAGAAACTTAATGGTGGCAGAGGTGGCAGCTCAGTGTCTGCCCTTCCACTGCTTCCGTCAGGTATTTGAAGACCCCGGCAGAGAAAGCGGCTACTTCTGCAAGAGAAATCACTGTAGAGGACAACAAATGTTGGTTTTCAATGTTGCTCAATCGAGAAGAAAGGATGGCAGGTAGAGATCAATTAAATCTTAAATTAAATTAAAGGAACAGAACTATATTCTGTTGCTATTGAGTTTATTTCTTCCTCAATTTTATTATAAACAAATTTTAGCTTGCCAAAACGAATCTGTGGTGGTGTCTAACAAATGTGCATAACAGTGATGACTCTAACACAAATTTTACACAAAATATTTACACAAAATATTACTTCACACAAACACCTCAAATTTGCAGTAAAAATTTACAATAAAAACCGCCTTACGGTAATGCCCTATATACTTAAGTAGTGGTCACTGTTCACACTTCACATGTGATCCACTGTCATATGCTAAGCAGGGTAGAGTTACAGGGTTTCCCCTTGTCTTGTATAGGTCCAAGTACACCTTGTTAGGTGTGAGGGTATTGTTGAAAATATATGAGAGATACTTACCCCCACTACTTGGGGGTTGAATATGATTTAATATTTAGCCAAATAGGATGCAATTGGTTGGTTATCTTGCCACAGGCAATAAGTGAAGTTTTCAACAGTGGTTTTTGGTATATTAAATAGAGACTATGGGGGTTATTCTAACTTTGGAGGAGGTGTTAATCCGTCCCAAAAGTGACGGAAAAGTGACGGATTTACCACCAGCCGTATTACGAGTCCATTATATCCTATGGAACTCGTAATACGGCTGGTGGTATATCCGTCACTTTACCGTCACTTTTGGGACGGATTAACACTCCTCCAAAGTTAGAATAACCCCCTATGTCAGATCATCAAACAGTTAGCTATACAGATGAACAAATAACAAAGCTCCTGGAGTTACCTTCACTTTTAAGTGGGGAATCTCCACCAAGTGAGACCCCGAAGCTAGATAAAATAGAAAAACCTAAAACAGCTCAAGAAGAAAAATGTAGGAACCCAGTTACATGCACAAGTCCTACTTGAACATCTAAAGAATAATACAATTCCCCTAGGGCTACAAGTGAAAAATATTCCTGTAATTTTCACCAATTATCCAAAATATTTGACACAATTTAGTGGAGTAGGCACTAAGTGCTCCCGTGACTGGCTAGCATTATCGGTTGAAACAGCTTTAAGGATTAGTGAGTGCGAATTACAAGAAATAGCTACCCTTGAACAAGAGATATCAGCAGATAACTCTATACAAAATGCTCAACAATTGCTAGACTCGGTCAATAAAACTATAGCAGACTTTAAAAGTAATACGATCAGTCAAAAAACTACTAAATTAGCTCGAGATATAAAGAACTTCGATATTCTGCACACTTATCCCTACCTAAGAGAAGATTTCTATAAAAACAACAATCCAAACAATCTTAATTTGCAATTCCAAACAAGATCACGGAAAAAATGTATCACTTTCTCAGATACATCTTCTGAATCTGAACCGGAGATACAGGGCACTTACTCTGCAGGGCAACCTTTTTTAGGCAGAGGCAACCGCAGAGGTGCGAGAGAGGGGGGGGCAACTCCAGAGGACAATTCCAAGATCACAACCTTTTCCGAACCAGAAGGAGGGCCTACAGACGACAATAATGAAATCAGAAAATCTTATCCCTATCTATAACCTGTCATCACACCCCTTAACAGAAACAGAAAAAAATGTGTTAAGTAGAGGCCTATCATTTGTCCCTATCAGGAATCCTGATCCGGTAGAAAGCAAAATAGAAATACTGAAATTTCTCCGCAAGGTGAGATTGAAAGCTTTCTTCAGCGCACCCTTAACACAAGACGTTGAGGAGTACAGTGGTTTTAGACCAAGATCTAGTTTCTTACCAGACAGAAATGACTTAACAGAAGAAATTAAAATATTTGAAAATCAAGTGTTAAAAGAAGTGGATGCACTTAATTCTAAAAGAATTCACTATAATGACAACTGCTCCAAAATAGAGAAAGAAGCGATCCACGCTTTGGCTGAAAATCAAGAAATCATTATAAAACCGGCAGATAAAGGAGGTGGAATTGTGCTCTGGGGTAAAGAACAGTACAATTTAGAAGTTATGAGACAACTGAATAACTCACTCCACTACCGGAAAATACAAGGAGATACTCCTAAAGAGGTTAAGAACAAGATTGAAACACTTACAGTTAGAGCACAAGACCAAGGGTGGATAAGTAAAAAAGAATACAATTTCTTGAATCAAACTGACGAAAGAATTCCTTGTTTTTATATCCTACCCAAAATCCATAAAAATTCAGAATATCCTCCAGGTAGACCAATAGTATCAGCGTGTGGCTCCATTCTAGAACCTCTTGCTCAATTTCTTGATGTATTCATAAAACCAGCTGTAGCCAATACATCAGCCTATGTGCGGGACTCCATGGATATAATCAACAAATTAGAAAATCTTATCTATGTAGAGAACAACCACCTCTTGGTTACTTTTGATATTGTGGCATTATATACTAATATCCCACAAGACGAAGCAATTGAAATCATTAGAAAGACTTTGAATAATAATATTCAACCTCAGACTCCTCCTACAGAATTTCTAGTGGAATTAGCAACATTGTGCTTGAAAGACAACTTTTTTTAAATATAATGACCAGCTTTACCGCCAGGTTAAAGGGGTGGCAATGGGCTGCAGTTTTGCCCCAGAGGTTGCGAACTTGGTAATGGATTATTTTGAACATAAATGGGTCTACCCTCAAACCAATCCGTTTAGGCAATATATTATCCATTGGTTTCGTTACATTGACGATATCCTGATGGTGTGGCAAGGGACAGAAGAAACTTTAGAAGCTTTTCACGAATGGCTTAATCAACGCACAGAAGACTTTGCATTCACTATGAATAAAGACAAAGCCAAAATCAATTTTCTTGATTTATGGATATGGAACAAAGATGGTAACTTAGCGGTCAGTCTCTATAAAAAACCTACAGATCGCAATACTCTGTTACACTTCTCAAGTGGGCATCCACGTACGCTTTAACAAAACTTACCCTATGGGCAATTTTTAAGAATCAGGAGGAATTGCACTGAAAAAAACGATTATTTTGATAATGCAGAAGAACTGATTAAGAAACTTATTGAGAGGGGATACCCTAGAAAATTGGTTAAAAATGCAGCCAAAAGAGCTTGGTTTACCCCTAGAGAAACACTGCTGGTTCCGAAAGAAAAAGCAAAAAAGATCCCCCTTACATGCGTGATCACGTATAGCCCTAAAGCAAATAAAATTCGGGCTATTATTGAACGCAATTGGAAAATCATTAGCGATTTAAGTATAGATAAACCACTGTTTTCATTCAAGAAGGGACAGAGTTTAAGAAACCAATGGGTGAAGGCAGCACAGACACAAACTGCAAGAAAGAAAGATCTGAGAACCCTACTACAACTGCCAGTGATTCAAGGGCATTACAAATGCGGCAAATGTGTGGCATGTCAGTACACACAAGATACCAAAGAGGTTAAAATAAATGGCAAAATACACGTACAGAAAGATTTCACTAATTGTAACACGAAAAATGTGATCTATTGTATCTTGTGCTCATGTGGGAAAGCGTATATTGGTCAGACTTCACAACCAATCAAAACTAGGATTCTTCAACATCGTTCGAGAATCAAATGTGGAGTCAAAGGAGCTCCACTAGTGGAGCATTTCCAGGAATGTATGCATACAGCTGAAGACATCTGGTGGACAGTATTACTGGCAATACAACCTACACCGGATGCACTAACAACGACAAAAAAACTATTAAGAACGGAAGCAAGATTAATTGAGAGATTCCAAACTGCAAGAACCGGACTAAATGATGATGACGAAATGTGGTCACTAATTAAGTGAATTTATAAATCGAAAATGCATTACACTGTATATGACATCGAATATAATAGGTTACTCTGTGATTGATATGTATTTTTGCAGACTTGATGGTCAAAGAAATAGTATGTATATTGTTCTATTTTTTTGGGCTTTTCAACATTTCTGAGGAGTCCAAGATGTCCCCCAAAGATTGCCTTTGGCAGTAAAATTGAAGAGCAAAGACTAACTGGTGATAGTTTATTTGATAATTACAAAAGTGAGCAGTTCAATTTTAGTTGCCTTTAATATATCAGCAAGGCGTTTTCTTTCTCAATTTTTCCATTAATTTAATTTAGTCATAATTTTTCCATACATTTTTCATGCTTCAAGCCATAACTTTAATTTACATCTATGCAGCCATTCGCTTTGTTGAATACAGTAGTAAACCATGAGTTCACAGAATGGCTGAGTACATTTACATTTACAGTAAGGGCGCTTTCACCTTTCCTTGGCCCTTAGTTCACCCTGCTGCAAGATGTCCGCGGTGATTAGAATGAGTAATACGCCGACATTCGACCCGAACCTGACGGGTTTCCGGCGGAATGGAGCGTTACTTGGTGTGACGCCAGCACGGGTTTAGTGCGTGGCGTTGCCTAGTAACGCTCCATACACGGAAGACGCGGTCGTCAGTAGACGCGCCGAAACGTGTACTCGATTCCTCGAAGTAATGGAGACGGGAAGATGAGAGCTCCCCTAGATTCGGTTGGGCGTTATTTCAAATGGAGAGTTCAATTTAATTGTAACTCGACGGCATTTATGTTGATGTCAGTTTCTATTTTCCATGGTAGCAAACCGGGAAGGACAGCGTCTTAATGGCTCCAGACGACTACTCGTAAACAGCTGGGTCCACCTTATTAAAAACCAACAGAAGATTCATAAGATCTCTTTCTTTCGGGGTCCTTATTATTAAGGTAAAGGCACGGTGGCTGTATATTGTTAATGGAATATAGATTGAGAATGAAAATAACGTTTATTCTAACAAGAGTCTAGTACTCGATATCAGCCAGTTATGAAATGATCTGGCGATTATGTGGATAGTGATAGCCACTACTCAACTGAGCTCACACTGTTTTTAATATTTTGAATATTTTGAATATTAGGAATATTTATAAGCTGAATTTAACACCGTTTTCCTGTAGGCATGTATTATACACCTTGTTTTCTATTTATTAAGTATATGGTTGAATGAATGTTTGTAAGTATTTTTTGTCTTTTTTTTATTGTTTTTCTAGAACTACCGTTGCCCTCCTCCAGTCCTGATGAGGCCTTAAATTAAGAGGCCGAAACGCGTAGACTTCTTTGCATTGCAAGTGCATTGGGCTTGATAAACATTGGACTATTTTGGAAAGACTTGAATTGCACACTTATCACGCTTGTGTGAAAGAAATACACAATACGTTGATAAGCGTTTGTATGAAAAAGCCCACTCCTTAGCATATGACAGTGGATCACATGTGAAGTGTGAACAGTGACCACTACTTAAGTATATAGGGCATTACCGTAAGGCGGTTTTTATTGTAAATTTTTACTGCAAATTTGAGGTGTTTGTGTGAAGTAATATTTTGTGTAAATATTTTGTGTTAGAGTCATCACTGTTATGCACATTTGTTAGATACCACCACAGATTCGTTTTGGCAAGCTAAAATTTGTTTATAATAAAATTGAGGAAGAAATAAACTCAATAGCAACAGAATATAGTTCTGTTCCTTTAATTTAATTTAAGATTTAATTGATCTCTACCTGCCATCCTTTCTTCTCGATTGAGTTATATTTACCCTGGGCAGGGTAGAGTTACAGGGTTTCCCCTTGTCTTGTATAGGTTTTCAATGTTGCAGCATCAGATCAGGGACTATGTGAATGTCTGGATTTAATTAAGACCTCCATTGGCACTATGGAAGTCATCCAAAAAATAGAATTATGAATAGATCACATATGAGAGCAGCTTGCAGTGCACGATTTACTATGGCTTAGCCCTTGTGGGATGAGCTTGTATGGGCTCGCAAAATCTGAGTGACCAAGTGAGACGTCTGTTATTATGAGTAAAGGGCCCTGCACCACGCTTGTAATCCAAGATCAAAATTATGGCTCCCATCAATCAACCGATGTATGTGAATCAAGCAGCCAGAATCCTACTCTTTATTATTAATTCCTAATAACCTGACATGCATGAACTAGAAAGAAACACTCTTAGGCACCTAAACAGAGTATATCAGAATAGGCCATCCAAGTACTACATGACCATGTACAGCTGCGGGTTAATTCCCATAACAAAGATGTTTAGGCTTCTGGCATAGTTTGTGGAAAGGGTCGGCAACATCCCTACCACCCAACTTACATTAACGTGAATAAAGTTCCCTAATCAAGGGACAGCATTTCCGAGATCTACAGTGATGAGGGAAGCGTGTTTGATAAATGAGGTTAGGGTTTTTTTTTGGTTAGGCATGCAGACTAAACGAAGTCCACAAAACAAAGTACTAAGCATGAAAGATGTCAACAGTTTGCACATAGTTTACATGTGGCAGGAACAGTGATACAAAGCAGTGGAGTAACAAATGAGTCCACACCAGCACCACTGCCTTACACCCATGTCAGGAGGGTTTGAGCAGTTTCACCCAGCAGATGAAACAGGAGCTTCTTTGTTTGAGAACCTGGGAAGATGCCTGGTTTTCAGCAGACCAATCCAAGGCAGAGGACGCTGGAGTAGATGGGTTCCGGGAGGTTGGATATATAATTGCAAAGATCTGCATTCAAGTTTTAAGAAGAGAGACTAAACTTACGTTGCACAGTGTGCAAGCTAGCGAGCAGAGAAAGCAATGACCTCTCACACTGTACCTCAGTTACCTTACCCTGCCCGAAATGGGAGTGCTTAGAAGCCGGCTTAATGGCAGCATTAGCGCTAAGAATGAAAAAGATAGATGATCTGGAATGACCTGCCCAAGTCGGTTCCCTAAACTTTAACCTAGTCCTTCACCTTGGATGGGTCCAGAGAAGGTGCATCAGTTCACGTAGGTCTCAATAAACAATCTGAAACACGGACATGCAGACGCCTGTGTAAAGCTTAAGATTATTGCTGCCCCGGCAATGCAACTAGAAAATTAAAAAGAAACACGGAGAAAACTTTACGTTGCGATCTACATTCAAGACTACAGTAGATAAAGAGATGACTCAGCACAAAGGCAGAACCCACAAATTCTTCACACATCCCGGGATGTGGTCGCCTCTACATCATCTCCAGCTCTGTATCTGCTCGATGACAATTCACTGGTCTCCAGGCGTTAAGAATGTGGTACTCATTTTGCCCCCATTGTTCTTGCTGGAAGGGGTATATTAATACTCGTTCACCCCACCACCTCTGTGTAGGACTTTAAGTTGCTACCGCCACTCCCAGTAGGAAAAACAGCTCAGTTCGTGAGCTCTTGGTCAGCCTAGAAGCAGAATTCTAACCTACTCACATCTTACACCATAATTAACCTGCCGAGGTACACATCATGCCTCCCCGTCACACTTCTCGCTCTAGATTACACAGGATTTCGTCCTCATGATAAGCAGATACTGTTATTGCATGGCATAGCCTCAGCATGATTACTGATGAAAAATATGCATTCACAACTCCCACCCCTCACTGTGTGACTGCGTTCTTCACACAGACATCTTATTACCAGAGGGCAGCTCACCGGTGAATGCGAAAAATATATAACGACTTCACATTAGATGTAGGGCAGCACTCAAATTCAATAGTTAGATAAGCATTGGCAAAACAAAAAGGCCTGGCTTTCAGGTGCTAACTAATGCAAACAACATTTGTGTGTATCTGTATGCATTAGCACAATAAAAATAGGACTATTGATGTTGCAATGCTTGTCTTATTCAAAACTAGGTCAAACAATTCCTTTTACATCACATTTTCCGATCACATTGTTTTAAATAGCTTTTAAAGGCAGTTCTCTTGAGAAATGCATAATATATTTAAATACCGCAAATCTGTTGCAGGAGCAAGGAGGATTATTTTTCCTCATAAACTAATCAATATGTGCCTAGAAAGAGTGTGTGAAGCTCCATCAGAAGTGTTCTCTGGTAGGGGGTAATGGGCTTGCAGCTGCATCTGAGGGGGAAATTGTCCTGCAGTTATATGCCGTTATATGCCCCTGGGTCTCAAAGCAATGTAGGGCTGGCGCAAGAAGTAGTGTCAGGGGCACGGTACTGCGAGCAAGTAGCAGCAGCAGCAGTATGCTTATTGCCAAGCACCGACCCGTCAGCTCCGGCTTGTACTCTGGAGGCGATCCGTGATTACCGGCAGGGTAGAGTGGACCTATTAGCTCAGGGTGAAGTTGGGGAGAATTTTTTTTCCCTGTCGGATCAATCTCAAGACTCGGATGAGGACAGCACCTGCCCCTCCATAGACTCAGAGACTTGTGATAGTTGTGATAGTTCTACAGCGCCTTTAACCCCTATTTCTGTGTTGAGGGGTACCACAGTCAAACGCCAATCAAAGCAGACTGAGATAACAAGACTAGACAAAGCTGGTGAGTGCAGTGAGAAGAGGGGAAAAAAAAAGAAGAAGGTGTCTAGGACGAGAGCTATGTCCTGGGACTACACAGAAACACAACAACTGCTGCATAGTATGGGTGATCTTTCAGTGGCTCCAGCTCAAACAGAGGTTAATGTTCTGAATGTAGAGTCTGTGCCCCCTTCCCCTTCTCTGCACCTTATTTATCAGACCATCATGTCACAGCATAGGCAAACGCAGAGGGACAGCAAGAAAGCCAGGGTGGCCACGAAGCAACTACAAGTGGCAATCAGTAAGGTTGCGAAGACATGCTCTGAAATTGGGGAGCGGATTGTTGCTATCGAGTGCCGGGCGGACGCACTGGAATCAGATTTGGGTGCAGTGACAAAACAAGCTGCTATGCATGAGAGTCAACTCTCTGATATTCAGTGGAAAGTAGAGGGCTTTGAAAACCGGCAACGTCGTAACAACTTGCGCTTAATTGGGATACAAGAAGGTGTAGAAGGGCAGGACTCAAGAGCCTTTATAATTAGATTGCTTAAAGCAGCACTCCTGGAGCAGACTGGATGGGACTGGGAGAAAGAAATACAGAGAGCCCATCGGTTTCCACTACGTCTGAGGAATCAACCATTAACAGGAGCAAGTGGAACAGCCCAGCAACAGCCTAGGGCCTTTATAGTCTATTTTGGCAATTATCTGTTGCGCCAAATAGTTTTTGAGAAAGCCCGCCCTGATGCTAGGATTAGCTGTGAGGGCTGTACATTCTTCTCCCGCCCCGACTTCTGCCATGCTACGGTAGAGAGACGATGGCGTTTGAGACAATTGATTAGCCCCTTCCAGGAGAAGGGAGCGGAAGCCTATTTACTGTCCCCGGCTCGACTTAAGACTATATATAATGGGATGATACGAGTGTTTGCATCCGAGATCAAAGCCAAGGAGTACTTGCAGTCTTTGACTTAACTGTTGATACATGGTTGATACATGGTTAAAAAAAAAAAAAAAAAGCAGGGCTTATTTAAAAAAAGAAAAGGAAAAATGAAAGGGGCGGGTGATAGAGGTGGGTAGCCTGGGAAGAGCAGAAGAGGAGGAGGGGTGCTCTTATTCAAATGGTTGGTTTGTGGGGGTCTAGTCTTTTAGGGGAAACAATTTTTCTTTGGTTAGTCAATTTGCTTAATCTAGGAGTCGCTGCAGGAGCCCTTCAAGGGGGGAGGGCTGCTTGTACATCTTACAGACTACAGTCTGGAAGCCTCATTTGGTTGGGTGGGGGGTGGGTGGGAGGTAGGGTTTCCTTTTGTGGGTGGGGAGGTGATTGGTGGGGTGGGTTGGGGTTGGGTAGGTTTTGCATGGGAGATGCACAGAAATATGTATTTGAAGGCACAGGAGATTATTAGGTGTATGATGAAACAAGATGTAAGTTTGGGTGTATTTGTTACAGTTTTCAATGGGGGACCGTAATGTTTTACGGGTAGCCACCTTAAATATATGTGGACTAAATGATTCTAAGAAAAGACGTCTTGCCACTCATGAGCTTAGAACATTAAGGGCAGATATAATTTGTTTGCAAGAAACGCATGTTACCCCGGCTAAAAAGTATTTGTTGGATTTTCCTGGTTTCCAATTAGTCGCATACACCACCCAAAATACGAACACTAGAGGGGTTGCAGTACTTACACGGCGAGATTTTCTTAAGGTGGTCAAGAAAAAGGTTGATAACATGGGCCGATGGGTGATAATAGAGTGTGCTATGGGACAATCAAATTTTACTGTGTGTTCTATCTATGGCTCTAATGTTGATGATCCGGCTGGTATTAATATGTTGAATACTGAACTTGCGTTCTGGGCCTTACCGCTTATTGTATGTGGGGATTTTAATATACATACTGAGACTAATATCCCCTTACAGAATCAGGGTTCATACGTCGGACGAAAGCCGAAGGTGTTTCACGCCTTACAAATGTTGCTGCAGACTGATGGTCTTGTGGATGCATGGCAGCATTGTATGCCTATGGATCCTGGTTACACTTTCTTTTCATACCCCCACCGAAAGTCTGTCCGGTTAGACAACTTTTTTCTGTCTTCATCGTTATGCGAAGGAATTCTGGTGGAAAAATTCCCTAGGGTCATATCTGACCATAATCCCTTGGTAGTACAACTCTCTGACTTACGCAAGGAGCGACATCTGAGACCCTGGTCTTTTGACCGGGGCTTGCTGCTTGACTCAGTTTATGTGTCACGGATGAAAGTATGGCTAACTGAGTTTTGGGGTTTTAACAGGGGTACGGCTCCACCGGGGATGTTATGGGATGCTTTAAAGGCTGCTATCCGCGGGGAAACTCTGAGCTACGCCCTTAGGCGGGAGAAACAACGGCACCTAGCTATATCTGCGGCCCAGACTGAATTGGCTTCTTTGGAGAGTCAGATAGTGGTGCTTGCAAGGAATAATGCTCCAATACAAGATATTTTGGATAAGATGACGGTCATGAAGGCCAAGATCATTCAGTTGTATTTAGACCAAGACATCATTAAAGCCCAGATTCGTACGCAGGAATGTTATGAGTTTAGTGAGAGGGTGGGCAAGGTGCTTGCATATAAGACTAGACAAAAGGCGGCTCGGAGTGCCATTTTGGCAATTAAAGATAGGCTGGGGCAGATTGTGTATGGAGATACGTTAGTATTACAGGTGTTTAAAGAATATTATTCCGCATTGTACCAGCAGGAAAATCTCTTCTCGGATGAGAGAGACTAAAAGATTGCTCAGTATTTGAGTGATATGTCGTGCCCAAAGTTATCGCAAGAGGAGGGCTGTCAGTTGACTGCCCCCATTGAGTTGGATGAGATTATCTCGGCTCTAACTGCTACATCTAATGGGAAAGCCACTGGCCCTGATATGATCCCAATAGAATTCTTTAAAACGTTTTTTGAGGAATTGAAGGATGATATCATGGCACTTTTTATGTCAGTACAGGCTGGAGAGCGGGCGCCGGGCTCATGGCTGAGGCTAACATTGTTATATTTTTTTAAAAAGAGAAGAACCCACTTTTACCAGGCTCCTACCGACCTAGCTCATTGATAAACGCGGATGCCAAATGGTATGCCAAAATCCTTGCGGCTAGGCTTAGCCGAGTTATTGGTGGGCTTGTTTCCCCTTGGCAACATGGGTTTATTCCCGGGCGGGGGACCGCCGATCATGTTAGGCGTGTTATCACCATGTTAGATGCATCTCAGGCTATGGCGGCCCCTATGGCATTATTATTATTAGATGCCGAAAAGGCTTTTGATTGGGTCAATTGGAAATACTTATGGACAGTGCTCAGTAAAGTTAATATAGGGGCTGGTTTTATTAAGGCTATACAAGGTTTATATCAGAAGCCCCTTGCTCGAATTCAATTAGCCGGGGCAATTTCAGAACCCTTCTATATTACAAGAGGAACTAGTCAGGGTTGCCCCTGCTCCCCTTTATTGTTTGCACTCTATATAGACCCCTTGATTCAGAAGTTATTGCAAAGTACATTGATCTCGCCTATGGTAATGGCGGAGGGCAGGTTTAAAATTTTGGCATATGCTGATGACATAGCCGTCACTACTCCTGAACCAGGGAAGGCGATCGAACAAATAGAGAAACTAGCTGCGGAGTTTGGGCAAATCTCAGGCTATGCATTAAATAGGAGTAAATGCCAAATATTGGGCAATGAGTGGGCCATTATTGAAGACAACAGGAGGGCCAATCAAGTGACCTATCTAGGTGTCAGATTGTCGGTTAATTTGGACTTGATAGTAGAGAGCAATCTGGCTCCTGTCTTAGCTAAAACCAGGAAAGAGTTGCATCATATGAACAATTTGCATTTAACAATTATTGGTAGATGCAATCTTATTAAAATGATTTTTTTACCTAGCGTCCTATATTTTTTCCGCACTATCCCGCTGGAATTTAACAAAGAATGGTTTAAGCATATGGAGAGTTTAGCGACTAGTTTTATCTGGTCTTTTAAAAAAGTACGGCGGGCATATAAGTATTTAGTGCTACCCAGAGAGAGGGGGGGGGGTGGGCGGCCCCTCATTTTCTTTTTTATTACTGGGTATCTGCACTGCAATATATCCAACCATTAATTAATCGACAGGCTGATAATCGAGATTTTGGCGAAATTTGTCCTACTATATATAATATGATTTGCGGAAGTCATGCCAATGCAGCTTTCTTGAGAACAGTGGAGCCCAGTTACTTTAAAAAAGTTAAGTTCAAGACTGTCTGGGCTGCATTTAAGGTCTGGACCAATGTTAAAAAAAAAAATTGGAATCGGCTGGATCAATTTTTACACCCTAATTTTGAATTTGTCGGTACTTCCTGACATTTTTAAGGATGAATACTGTACCAGGTGGGCACAGCTTGGTGTTCGGTGTATTAGTGATTTCTATGGGAATACCCACCTTAAATCTTTTGAAGAACTGACAAGTGAATTTTCATTAAACACCAAGGATTTTTTTAAATATTTGCAAATTAGACATTTTTGGGGGGTAAATTTTAGATCAGCATCTGGCCAGGTGGGGGATAGAATCCCAGTTATGGAGGTTCTTCATAACTCCACTAGATGGCGGGTTTGCTAGCTTTATCCGCTCTTCTTGAACTTAATGCCAGATGACTTGAGTAAACAGGCGGAGAGGTGGGCTCAGAATATTGGAGCTTCTGAAGTGGCAGTACGTACTTCTTTAGATATGGCACTGCGTTTTATATTATCTGCTGGGCCACAAGCCCAACATTATAAGACTATTTTTCACTTATATTACACTCCCGCTAAGCTATTTAATTGGGGCAGCTCAAGGGGGGTGGTGTGTCCCAGATGTAAGAGTGTATCGGCCGACCTGGTACATATGTTTTTTAAGTGCAGCAGGCTACATGAATTTTTTTACTGATATGGCTAACTTTTTAACTAGGCTAACCCATCGGGAGGTGGTAATTTCACCGCAATTAGTATTACTTGGAACTGATGGAGTGGTATCCCCAGAATATTCACAGAGGTTTTTGTTTCTAGCCATGTCTGTGGCCCGCTGCTGTATTGCATCTGATTGGTTGGAGTCAACTCCACCAACTTTTAACCATTGGCTGGCTCGGATGTGCTCATTGTTTTATTTAGAGATGGGCGCTTATGCGTGTAAGGGCCGCGGGCGTAGACGGTTGGGTGAAGCTATCTGGGCCCCGTTTGCACAGTGGCTAGGCAATAATTGAATCAGGCTCGTAGGGGATCTATTCATTTATTTAATTATGCTCAACTTTGGCACTTTATTTGTATTCTAATGGTCGTGAACAGGCTATTTCATACGCCCCCTCTCAGTGGTCTTGATGTCTGCTGTAGATTGATGAAATGAATTTATGTAATGATGTGTATTTATTTAATGTATTCATTGTATTTATTCAGCCTTCTTTCTGCTTTGGTATTTGTACACTGTGCATCTTCAATAAAAAAAATTAAAAAATTAAATTAAAAAAAAGAAGTGTTCTCTGGGCCAGGTGGGTTAAGGGGCAGTCAACCACGCAGCCCTAAAAGCAGGGCTCAGTGGTCAGGCCTAGCTGGATATTTTCTCTGGGTGCCTACAGCTGGTGGAACTTCGGCTCCACTGGCTTCCTCCCAGTGACAGAAAAAAATTCAGGTTCTTACGACTGGCTCCCAAGACCCTCTAGATCAACGTACCAAAGTATCTGCAAACAATAAGCTCTACCAGTCCACCTGGGGTAAGTGTATTCGCATGGCCATTGCCTACACAAGGAATGCTGCTTAGAGGACCAATAAACTCCTCCTACCTTTTATTCTGGAAAGGAAGGGCTGAGGCCTTACCGAGCACGTGATTCCTCCCACGGCATGCAACATTCTGCATACCATGATCGGAGGAAGACTTACTGAGGGAGGTAGGGAAATGTTTATATGGAAATTCGGGCAGGACACATCACCTAGCCCATAGTGCCTGAGGTCCGGGGACCACCAGGAGTCCACAGTATCTAACCAGGGAGTCTGTGATTGTTTATAAAAAGAAATATTATGAACAGATTAATAAAGTGAAAATAAATAAAATAGCAAAACTGAAAAAATAAACTTTCTGAAAACGTGAAGGAATGTGAAACTGGATGAAGTTGGTGTCCTCAGATCGATTTGTGGGAGAAGTGCAAATGCATCAAACAATATAGTATGGAGTCCGGTGGCCTCAGTTGAATTTAGAAAAAAGTCCCAACCTTCACATTAAAACAAAAATTTTGATTTGTTATATTTGTGAATTAAATTTAACATTTCCTCATTTGCATTTTTGTTTGATGAATGTTTGTTTCTGTATGCTTATGTTTTGTTTTGAGGTTCAAATCACCAAAATTGTGTTTGCTGTGGTCTTCAGCTTCCATTAATGACAGTGTGGATCGGCGGATTCCTAAAATGATTAGGTGGAGGGGTCCAGAGAAGTCAAAAGGTTAAGAATCACTGATCTAGACGCTATCACAAGTACTAAGTTCCTCCACATCAGGTGTGACCCCTTCAGTCAGTCGTGGTGTCACAAGTAGGAGGGCCACCTCATCCCAGGTCATTACAGGCAGATTCACCAGTTCTGAACTTTTCATCTACAAATCACTAACGTTGGTGAGTTAGTTTAATTGGGTCAGCTGAAATAATTCAAGACAACAAAGCACAGAATGCGTTGGGATAACCTGAAGGGAGGTTGCCACCCTGTGTTCCAATCAGCACAGGGTACAACACAACCACTGAAGCTGCTGTGCGGTGACAGGGCCAGGCCTACTCATGTGCCACAACTCTAATAACTCCCCATGGCTGCAAACGTGGTAGCACGCAGAACGCCAGTCTAGTTATTATAACGGAATTTCACTAGTTGTGCCATTGCTGTAATGAATGTGATCATTGAGAACCAACCCCAATGTTCACAATCATTACAACTACAGGCCCCACTCGCTAGTAGCAACTCTTTAAAACTGAGGAGCCCAGAATCTGACCGCTTCCCAGAACGCTGCTGACATTACACAGATGGGCCACATACTGACAGCACGGTAGAACCACGGTGGCACCGAAACAAAGATTTTAAGGCACCTAAACAGGGCAATACCACACTATCATTGAAACTGGGGAGCCCAGAACCTCACAGCTAGGTAGGACCCTGCAGACATTACTCCGAGGGTCCACACACTGACAGCCAGCTGGAGCCACGCTGACGAGAAAGCCAAGATGTTATGGCACCTGCAGCAGGCCAGAAACCCAAAGTCATTAAATGGAGTAGAGATCCGTAGGGTCAACAAAATAAGTAGTTTTCTTTACAGTGCGTAATAGCAAGGTTTTTGCTATTTATAGTCACTGCAAATAACAGGTTTCTAGCGGTGCGTCGGTCTGTAAGGTCAAGGGTGGTGTCGTCCACTTTCACTGCAAAGCATTATAACTCCGCTGTCCATGAAGTGCATAGGAATTTTCATAAGAAAGCCAGCACAACGAAATGCCCGTAAAGAGAAAGATGAACCCTAGTGCTGGGATCTACATGTATATATATATAAATCTATATGTTTATATACTTTAAAAAAAAAGTTAAAGGAACATTATACTTCGGCTCCAATTTTTCACGTACAAGATTACAGAAATTCATCTGTTAATTACCTTAAGTAACTATAACTCGTGCCCTAAGGTAACAAACTATAAATCGCGCAGACACACACACTTTCTTTTGGGAGATTATGAGTACTAGGTCTAGGCAGCCCTAAATAAATCATGAATTAAAAGCAATGAGGTACAAACAAACATTAGAAAAATCACATTTTCAACTTAATTACACGAGGCACAGAGCAGTCTTTTTTCAGCGGAAGGAAATATTGTAATTATAGTACAATAGTCACGATGTAAAAAAACAAAAAGACGTAGGATTGTAATAAACTTTCCCTCCCCTTGTACACTCGATGCACACTGGTCTGTGGATTCGATATCCCGCGACAACGCCCCCGGCATTCCTGGTACAAAGGTTAGTGCAGGGACCTTGACCTCTGGAGATACCGAATCCAGGGCCTGTCAGGAGCCTATGTTGCAACAACGAACTTGAGACGGTTAATTTTGGCTGCTTAACGCGCTATACTCCCTTAAGAGGAAGCTGACGGTGACAAGCAGCTTTTCAAAAACTGGGCTACCGGGAGGCAGAGGTCGGCGAACGAGAACCCGAGCAATACTTACTGTTGCTAAAGGCTGCGTGCTATGCAAATGAATACGATTGCCGGATCACCCTAAAAAAATCATTTGCATTTAGGGATTGGTTTCCAATGTCAAGAGCTTTAAAAAAAAACAGTTGCTACGGTGCTCAACAACTTCGGTAGGTACCCATATTTAGCAAGTAAAAGTTAATTTGTTCTGCTGGTCACAGTTCTAAACCCCAAAACTCATACTGTAACTGTAAGCAGCAAAGAAAAAAAAAAACAGACCAAAAAAAAAAAAAACACGCTGGCAGCTTAACCGGGTCACTTCCCACTCCCCCCTTGAAATCATTAAAAAAAAAAAAAGTACGGATGCCCTAAGTGCAGGTATTCTTTAAAAAATGTATGAAGAAAAGGGAAATATAGAAACGCACAATTATGCATATTTCATGTTCAAAACAGCAGAATCACGTCTGTGTGATTATTAAACCAACTGGCCAATGATTATCTTGAGTGCATCGATCGTATAATCCCGGGTATTAATCATTACTTTAGCCACAAAGGGGGGGGGGGGGAAATCATGTTGTTACAGTCCATATGCTACATCTGCAGAAATTACGAGCAAGTTTAATTTAACCCCGTTCATTTAATATGCGTTCAAAAATCAATATATGAAAATGAAGGGCCGTTAAAATGTAAATTGTATAATTAGGCGCAGGGCACAATATATATGTACAATTTTACCGCCTTTCACTGTCCCATCTTTTCACCGGTCACGCTGCTCAACACTCACAACAGCCTCAACTAATGGGTCACAATAAAAGTATAGCTCGTATATATATTACCTGTAAATGCCTTTCATAACAGGCGCTTTCGGCGTACTGACAATTTTCCTCGTGGTAGACATGGTTGGCAGAGGACGTCTTCAAACTTACTCTCTGAAAAATGGATGTTTAAAGTTTGCAGGTAACCTTTAAGCTAAAACACACTCGGTGTGTTACAAATTAACCAAGCCACGTCTTTCCCCCTAAAACCTACATTTCCCGCGTGCATCTCTAGTGGTCAGCCAGTGCAACTCAGAATCACATCCAGGGTCCTCGAATCTTTTTTTTCCTGCAGGGATACCGATGCCCTACAGTCAAAACAGCACGTCCCAGAGTCATATCGCCACTTTTTAAAAGTCACTATATCGATCTACGGTTTAACAAAACATTCATGTGCACCTCTAATGAGGTGCATCTAATCGGGGCATACGGCCAGAACCCCCGCCCGCCCCTTCTCCCTCACTCCTGCGGAGTCATCTCTTACTCAGTAACATATTTCCTCTGAAGCCTACTGCTAGATGGCACCTCAGCTGACTACACTCTGTGGTAGGTTTCCATAATTGCTGGGTTGCCTCCATATAGAATCTCCTCAGGGGCGTAGGAGACAATACATTTCTGGGGGGGACAGGGACAGCCTTGGGGACTTTCCATCAACCCTATACAAATCGCTTGTTGTTTGCGAACTGCAGGCTCCGATAAATATACACAATCATATATATTGGAAGTGAAATGGGGAGAAAGGAAGGCATGTTTTCACAGTCTGAAAGTATATTTTATTGTTATTTACATTCACAAAGTAATGAGCTCGAATGTGAAAATAACATGTTGATTAACCTTACATCTTCATGCACCAAGCAAATAAAGGTAGGAGGGTAAAAAGGAAGAACATACCCTTTGTGCCCAACACCCATCATGCCCTTCGCCTCATGCCAATTGGAACCGCACTGGAGGGATCAAAAGCGATCAGGTACAATAGTTGTAAACTGTGCTCAGAAACCATAGTTCTAATATCACTTCTACTCCTGTGTGTGATCTTGGGAAGCTCAGCTCCACATCAGTCATAACTAGAAGCATTTCAACTGAAGAAGCTCTTGGAGTTACAGGCTATATAAACATGGAATCTCTAATCTCTGTATAAACTGCAGTCACTCATTTCTTTAGAATCTGCTGTTTGTAATGCACCAAGTCACTGCGTATACAGAAAAGGCATTCACTGATTATAAAGAAAAGAAAATACATGAGAAAATGACTATGATAGGGTTATTACAGTCGAGTTCTGACATTACAATGCCTTCTGCCAGAGCTAGCAGCCAAGGTGAAGGGCAAATCAGGTCACAGAGCATAATTAATGCAGCTGTTTAGAGCAAAAAATGGTATGTTGCTTTTCTTTTTTTCTGCTCTACTTTAATAGCTTGGAAAGACAGAAGCTATGCACTAATGGTTTAAGTGGTTTGTAGGAAAGTGGATGGTGTGACCATGTATTATATGGGGTAAAATGAGTTGTCCCCACCCTTTTTTACAAGATCCTGAGGCTCCCGGCATCTGTGTGTGTGGGGGGGGGAGGGGGAGTGGGAGTGAGATTCATTTGCATACAGGAATGCTCAATCCTTCCCCTCCAGAACACTAAACACTTTCAACACTAGTCTCATTCTATGCACTTACATATCTGGCAGTTGAATCACCCAGAGGCCAGGGAATACTCTTACTACGCACCAGGATACCAAGTACACATGAGACTAGATTATGTTTTCTGTGACTCACTTTTCTGGCCTCATATCCGTGGTTCGGAATATTTAGGCAGAACTCCATCCGATCATAATCCCCTTAAAGTTACTTTCCAGTGGGGCAAATCTAAACCACCCATCCCATTGAGGAAACTACAAGCGGAAGCTCTACACAACGCAGCATATAAAGCAGCGATAGGTGCTAATATCTCTGGGTATTTTAAAGAAAACCCAGGCTCTGTAGGCGATAAAAGGGAATGGGATGCGATAAAAGTATTTATGCGAGGCCATTATATGGCCACCTCCTGGGGGGTGAAATCTACCCTCACACGCAGTATATTGGACCTTGAAAATAATATTCATAAGCTTGAGAAGGAGGCCTTACATAACCCCCCCACACGTCAACTATTGATGGCCCAACTGTGTCAGTATCAGGAAGAGCTGCGGCGCCTCCGTAAAATAGACTATCAAGCACACCTGACCCAACAACACAAAGATGGAGACAAACCGGGATGCACACTGGCTAGTATCACCTTTTTTAACTTTACCTGGTAATTTAACTCGAACAACATCACCTTTCTTCAGACCAACGTCTCTTGCCCCTTTTTTTAAATCCACATAGGTTTTATACAACTCCTGTGCTTTCTGAATATTCTCCTTAATTTCCGCAGGTGACCATTCTTTTACTCTAGATTTGCTTAACCAACCCTGATTATCCTTTGTAAATGGAATTCTACCCCTCATAACTGTAAAAGGGGTATAGCCTGTTACCGTTGGGGTGGTTCTGTACATCCAGATCATTTTCTTAACACTAGTTTTCCAATCAACATTTCTAAATTTAGCTAGTTGTACAGAATCTTTAATAACTCGATTAAACCTCTCCACTTCTCCATTTCCACTAGGATGGTAAACAGAAACTAACTTGTGTTCTATGCCATTTCTCTCCAAAAACTCTTCAACCTCCTCACTCTTAAATTGCACCCCATTATCAGTTATTATCTTCCTAGGCAGCCCTTCCCTTTGAAACAGTTCATCCAAGAATATCAGAACATTCTTTGAATTAGCTGTAGAAACAATTTTAATCTCTGGCCACTTTGAGAAGTAGTCTACTGCTACTATAATGTACCACTGCACATTCTCCTCTACAATTGGTCCCATTATATCCAGACTTATAACTTCCCAAGCCATGTAAAGTAGGTTTTAAGGTCACCAACGATTTGTAAGCATTCACGCATAAATCACAACTCCTAACAATTCTTTCAATATTGACATCCATACCAGGCCACCAGTAGTTCTCCTTAACTTTCTTTTTAGTTTTGACAATGCCAAGATGTTCTTCATGATTTATTTTAATAATGGAGTCCCTTAATTTCTCAGGTGGAATTATCCTATCACTCCTCAATACCTTATCCTGTTCTACAGATAACTCATCTCGTAACTCAAAGAAAACTCTGAGTTCTGCTGGCACTCTATTTTTGGGATCCAAAACAATATTCAGGGCCCTTTGATCCAACCAACCCAATACTGCTGGTCCTTCTTTAGCAACATATAATTTGCCCACGGTTCTCCTGCCCTTGAATTCAAAAACCACTTCTCTAAAACCAATCATAGGAATGGATTCGCCTGTAAAACTCTCTGGAGACACATCTGTTGGATTTAATGTGGAGCCCAGAACCTTTTGAAATTTATGCTCCCACATATTCTTGTTTATAATTGTGTACGGGGAACCAGAGTTTGCTACGATCAGTACACACACTCCCCAAGAGAATTTCACAAACAGGCTTATTTCTAGATTGTAAACTTAAGTGTGATACACAAGAATTTTCTATTTGATTTACTTCCACACAATCTTCTACATCAAAATCACTGTTAATACCTAAGACATACTCATGGCCCTTTGAATCGGCACTAGAATCAGAATTGCATTCCGAATCTGATTTACTGAACACCGCTGCAACTTTTCTACCTCTTCTACACACTTTAGCGAAATGGCCCTTAATGCCACACTTAGCACACTGTTGGTCTTGCGCCGGACATTTCTTGTAAAATGCTAAGTGCTCTTTACTCCCACATCGAAAACATTTTCGTTCAATATTCTTTGTTTCCACCTGTTTCCTATGTGTTTCTTCCTTATTCCTTTTAAATTTAACCTTGCTAACTACTTCATTCTGTACTTCTGTTTTTTCACAATAAATAGCCTTTGCACATTTATTCGAAATTTCAGCTTTTTTGACTAGAGCCACAACTTCCTCCAACTGGGACTCTCCATGTACCCACAATCTCTCTTGAATGTGAGAATTATTAACATGCATAATGATTTGATCCCTGATAAATTCATTATGCAACCCACCAAACCTACAAGTAAGTGCTAGTTTTTTTAGCTCGGAAACATATTCTTCAATAGATTCTGTTTTCTGTTGTTTCCTACTGAAACAATTGTATCGGTCAATTGCAATACAGACTGATGTTGAATAATATCTGTCAAGGTCTTCTAAAGCATGAGAAAACACATTCAAATCCCCATCTTGTTGAACTTTTTTTTCTATTGAGTTATACACCTCAAGACCCATAGGACCCAAGCAGTGTAATAAAATTTTCTTCTTTTTAGTTTGAGTCAAATCTTCGTCATCAATAGTATCTAAATAGTTCAAAAAGTATTCTTTCCACTCTAACCACTTGACATGTTGATCTCCAGTGGAAGTCAGAAAAGGTTGTGGAGGAGTAAGAGTTTGAGCAGCACTCATTTTTGTTTCTTTACTTTACAAAATTATGAAAGAAGTCTCTCAAAAAACAAAAAGGTACATCCAATATGGCCGCCGAAAAGACACCTCAAAGAGTTCTAGCGTCCAGGAGGACGTAGCATTTAGTACACGCCCTGATCACAACACCGAGATCACAGTGAGTGCGAAGGAGCGGGCGTGTGAAGTAGAGGAAGGTAAAGCAGACACTTGGGCTTCTTTACTAGCTATTGCTGCAGAGCTTTGTTGTGGACTGAGTGCTGTGTAAGACCTCTTTTGCCTGGGCGCGTGTGTAGCAGTGGGAACAGCGCGCTCCTCTTAAAAAAAAAAAACAGCTCGCGCCCTTCACCGAAGCTTGAGCGCGAGCATTGTATGTGCACGCGCACTACAACACAGCTGAGATCGCACAAGAGCGACGGTTGATGCCTCGTGGCGTTGATGTCTCACGACTTGAGACAGCACAGCGCTAGTCCGTTCGTCCACATAAAAAAAAAAAAAACAACAACACACGGTGCAGCGCAGCGGTACGGGCGGGGTAAACTGCTGACTATTCTGCTTTAGAGATGCCCAGTCACAAAAAGGGGAAGGTGTTGGCGCGCTACTCACTCCGGGTGGCCTCAAAGACGAGAAGAATCAGCGAGGGTTTCAGACTTGAAATGTAGTCGTCGCCAAAATTCTTGTAGTATAACTCAAACAGCATTGAGTTTCCTTGTAGTTTATTCAAATAAGAAAGCACGCCAACACCAGTGTCTGCCTGTTCTCCACCCTGGTCCACTCCAACTGCCCCTTCCTCCAGTTCTACACTTCCTCCCCATTCCATTCTTTCAACTACAAACATTCCACTAACTCTACATTCTAAGTAAGAACAACATTACACAACACAACCCTACAATCCAACAACCCACTATTTGACAGCACCTTTACGTCATTCAGAATCCCATGCCATTCCCTTCCACCCCCGGTATACCAAGCTTCCCAGACTTCCATGGTCGCAACTGAACAGGGTGGATGATAGACCCCTGTATATGTTAGATATACCCCCTGGTACACTGCTCATCGATCAGTGGTCATCTATTATTCACTCCTCACCGTATGACTAAGGTAGATACCCTCCTGGACTGAGGGTCCCCGCTAGACATGTTAGCGCAAATATCCTTTGTCCCTTAAATACATCACACCAGACACGTTATATAGTTAATACCCCCACCAAGTTTCTTTTCCTTCCCCCGTATATGTCATGTAGAGGCTTCATAGCAAGTAACGCTGGACAGCCACAATATAGAGTTGCCTAAGACAATGACAGATTGGGGCCAATGGTTGTGAAAAGGATTTACTAGGCACCTAATGTATAACTTCTCATAGCACTGTTGTGTATCACCGTTGAAGTTAAGGGATTATGCTGTATATGATTATGTTTTAATATCTTTCAGTACATGTCCCTCCATAGGTGTGGGGCTGTGGTGTATATGGCATTATTGTCACTGGCTTACTACCTTGTATTGTTGACAATCAATAAAAAATATATTTAAAAAAAACAAAAAAAGTTCAGGACATCCTTTGTATCTTTGTCAGTGTTTAGCCATGTTGTACAGGAGCATGGCTGAAAGTTAAAAATAATAACAAGAATACAAATAAAAATAAAAGTGCTACGAGTTAGCAAGTCCTTTTTTATGGTCTGGCCAGACAGCGCAGCTGTCGCTAGACAACTATAAGAGTATCATTAGAGAGGGGCTTTGGTACAGCCCACATGTTGGGAGCCAGGAGTACATGTCCTGATTAGGCAGATATTGTGTGCTTCCACAAACAATTGCTTAACCCCCCCCCCACACGCAGGTGTGATAATGTTGTTTATTTATCCAGCTGCCAGTGCTTGACCTTTCAGGGGCACACACTGCATTATAATATTGTAAAAGTGTATTCGATATCTACATAATATAAAGTGTTTTCTCTGGCAGCATCGCAGTTGGAAGGATGAAAGTCATTAACGTACATGGATGTTTAGTTTTGGGCTGATAGTGCAATTTTCACTTGACGTTTTAACCTACACCTATATTATTCTATATTTATTAGCTTCCATACAAATACATACCTATTCTCATACTTTTTATTTGTACTGCTTCACATTATCATACTTCATCCCTTTAAAGACATACCTATTGGCATCGCCAATACTCCTTTTAAGTGGCTGGCGGAAGGGAGGGCAGGTGAGAGGTAACAAGGTAGGCCAACACAGAGGGGCGGGGGGCAACAAAGTGAACAGAGTGTGAGGGGGAAAAAGCACTATGTTGAATCCAGTGGTGTGTCCATGTCATAACCCTTTTTCTGTTAGGGCAGGTGGTGGGCAATCAGGAACACAGTTGAAGAAGGGTGAGGGCAAACATCAACACAGACAAGGGAAGGAGGGAAGAGGCAAACAACAACACAAAAGAGGGAGCGGGGCGATTGCGAGCAAGTAGCAATACAGACGTTGGGGCAAGCAGCAACACAGACGAGGCAGGCAGAGTGGTTGGGGGCAAGCAGCAATAAGGATGTTGGTGGCAAGCACCACATGGACAAAGAAGAGAGGGGGTGGGGCAAGCAACATGGACAAGGGAAGGGAGGTCAGGTGGGGTAAGCAACAGAGACCGGGGGGTATATGGAGGGGTGAGAAGTACACAAGGGAGTCCGATGAAAAAGACACACTCTGATGGAGTGTCTACATACAAAGTCCAAATTAGCATCTAAAGAATGATCAGTGGAAGGACACAAATAATGGGTCCATGCTCCAGGAGAGAGAGAAACACACAAAGAGGAAAGAAGGCAAAGGCAGCTGACCAATAAAAAGTAAGCAAACAAGAGTGAATGTATTCAAACAATGGTGCGCAATGGTCGACCTCCAGGCCAACTGTAAGACACTAAACGGTTTCAAATAGATAGCGCATGCAATGTCTAGACGACACCTAAAAACCTGACCAGACTAGACAGCACACAACCATGTAAAACTATATAGCATTGTAAACAGGGCAGGAGACAGACACATTAGAACCATACAACTAGCTAAGGCTTCAACAGAACTTGTCACTCTATATGAGGTGGCCCAAGATCCAACACTTCCTTGCAACTACCCAACTCGCTGTCTAGGCGAGCCCTAAATATCTGACCAGACTAGACACAGCACAAAACCACATAAAACTATATGACATTGTAAAAATGGCAAGAGTTGGACACCTGGGAATCATATAACTAGCTAACAGATCTTGTCACTCTACATGAGGTGACCCAAAATTCATCACTCCCTTTCAACTACTCAACACTCTTTCCAGCCACTGCAACTACTATACAGCCATGCAATCAACAAGTCATAAGAACACAGGTGGCCTGTATTGCAATAACTCTGCATCACACACAATACAAATGTGCATGCAGGCAATACTACAGGAAACATAAGAAAGGTGTCATGGAAAAACTGCTATCCTGCACCTATGCAAGACAAGAATGGGATTCACACACCACCTCAGTGCCAGAAAAAAAAAAAAAAAGACTGGAGAAAAAAAACGAATACTCTTTTGTCAAAATTATTCTATGAGCAGCGCTAATCCTATGCTGTCAACTAATATTTACATTGCCATCTTTCAAGGGGCGTTAGAAGTTAGGTCTCCATCCTATACAGCATAGTAAAAGAGAAGTTAAAGAACAGTCAAAAGCTGGATAGTAGCCATGCATTGAGGAGGACACCAGTTAAATATTAGCCAGAGCTTGGTTGTCCTGTTAAGTCACTGTGCTTTAGTTCACAACTTATATATTGGACTAATTTATCAAGTTGCTATTTTTAAGAGCCATTCTGTATAGTAAATAATTGCTCTCTCTGGTCATAATTAGACTGCACAATGACTACCTTCGCTCACAAATGATTTATTGCGTTTTAGCATTCGTTTTTTTACCACATTTACATTCAAACATTTTAGAGGGAACTAATTCCCACTTAAAACCGGACTGCAGTCGTGCAATACAAACAGGCTTTACTTCAAATCCTGCAGTTCTTTTACAGACAACAAACAAGAGTTCTAATCATAAGAGGTTCGAGAAGAAGCACTGTCCACAATGCGACCCAATTAAATACCAAAAACGGAATGCAGTGAACATGAACATCTCAACGAGAGGTGCTCAAGCAATGGCCTAGCAGCCTTCACTCAACAAAATACTAGCAGCCCTCTCTGTGGTAGTAAATGTATTTGACAAAAGACAGCCTCTCTTCATGGATATTCTAGAACTTGTAACATGTCCACAGTGTATGCCCAGAAAAGGGCCTCATGCTTACTCCGCTACAAGACTCAAACTGCACCTCACTGATGTCAATGAAGATGGGCTCAACCAGTCTGAGAATGCATGTTTTCTTGTTTAAAGATTTGGCCTGGCCTGGGAGCCTGGGCTGTTCCTATAGTAGTAGGAAAAGACTGATTTTGGATGGCTGTTGTCCATCTAGAGTGGCAAAGAGGGCGAAAAAGGATCGATTAGAATTCTGATCCTTCCAGGGGCAGCGCAGACTTTCTTCAGGACTGGTTATTGAATGTTGACAGTGCGCTCCTCCTCTCTTTAATTCACTGGCAACAAAATACAGCTACTGGAACTGAAGTGGTGCAGCTGCCATGAGCTGGTGATTGCTGCGACTGACCAGAGAAGGGAAATCAAAATAGTGAAATGGGCGTGCATTGAGCACAGGAGCAGAACTAATGGAATAATGAGAGAACAACAGGGATGCTACTAGAGACAATCCTGTATTTGGAGGGAGTAGCAGTCAGCCATTGTATTCTCATCAAATGAAAGATGCTAATAATGACACATTTGTGCCTAATAGAATCTGTACAGGGACATTACAAGAATATAGGGCCTTATTACGAGTTTGGTGGGCGGGTTAGGCCGTCTGCCGAACTTCCAATGGGGAAGTTGCCACCATAGTGGCTACCACCTGCTGGGCCCATTAAAAGTTTCCCACTAGGTCAGTGGGCAGAAACCAGAGTTTCCGCCCGCTGTCCTAGTGGAAATCAGCCTACAGCATTGCCTCAGGCTTGTAATTGAGACGGCGGCACCAGCACTCTCGCAATGTTCACTGTCTGCAAAGTGCTGGCCGGAGGGAGCCCTGCATGGCCCATGTCAAGTGTATGGGCAGTGCAGGGGCACCCCCTGGGGGCCCTGCACCCGTTCTCCGCCAGCCCTTTCATGGCAGTAGCACTGTCATGAAAGGGCGGGTGGAAAACAAGGTCGTAATCCCCAGGGGACCGCTGTCCTACCGGATTAGGACTGTTGCAACCGCCAGAATCTCTGATCCTTGCTGTGCTGGCAGTCCCACCGCGGCACCGGTCAAAATATGGCGGTTGGACTGCCACATCGGTGGCGGTCTGACCACCATTCGTGAGTCTGGTGGTCAAGTGACCGCCAGACTCGTAATGAGGCCCATAGTGTCTTCACCTCAAGTGAATGCCTTAGGTTTACAGAACCTTGCTGGCAATATGTGGGTGTTCCATTAATAGGACCTACATCCTGATTCCTCTACAGTGAGGCAGAGGAGCCAGCCCTCTTAAGTGACAGAACAAACTGTTGAGGACTTGGATGTAACTACTGAAACACTGGAACAGGGGGTGGAGAAAAGTGAATGAGGTTGAAAAAGACCACCACCAAGATACAGGCATTAAGGCTTACATTGGACCCACAGGGCAACAAACATTTCGGATCACCAGAGACTACATTTGTCACTGAAAAGTTAAAGATGGTGACTAAACATGATGAGACACAGCTGACTAAGAGCGATCTCTGCTCATGTCTGCAGGACAAGATTTAAGTAAAGAAGGTGAGGAAGACTATACAAGAACTGGTGGAAGGTAGAAGGGCTTCGCAGAAGCATTAACCACTCAACAAGCCGCTGGTCAAATGGGGAGCAGAGTGGTCGAGGCAGAAGATAAGTTAAATATATCAGCAAAAGTGGACACCAATGAAAACCTCTAGGCATCTAGGTTCCCAAGTCGAAGTCTTGCAACTCAAAGGTGAGGATCTCAAAAAGCATGCTTGACAAGGCAACGTAAGAATCAGAAATGTCATTGAAGAGGCTGAAGATATGAATAGTGCTCAATACACTTCTCCTCTCCTGTTAACACAAATCCTGGGACTGAAGGAGGGAGATTCGAAGGGGGGATAGAAAGAGTTCAAATAGTGAATACAGGTGGTGATGGCACAAAGATACCCTCACATAAAATGCCATCATTCCTCTATAAGGTATCGATAAGACACAGGGCCACCCTTTTTGGTTGTGCCCCAAAACTACTTATATACTGGAAGAAAGGTCATGGCAGCTAGCAAGGACATGCCAATATTTTCATTGCTGGATGACCCATATACGGTAGTAATAGACAATAAGCCAAGGGAGTGAGCACAAATGAGGGGAAGGGAATTTAAGTTTAGCACTGCAGTTGTTGGTTACAGCACATATGACAGTAGCCAGAAACTGGGGAAAAACCTCTGGGGCACCTGTGAAAATCTGGTTCAGGAAATTCCTATAGCTATGGAAAGGATGGAAAGGCATCTGGTGAATCCTGGGTAAAAGACGGGGATTGATTTCTTACAGACACAAATAAATTAATGTGTCCTCTAGAGCCTTCAACGCTACATACGTTTGACTAATATTAGGAACTGGCAAAAGTGGCTGGGTGATACTGTGCTATATCTCAAGTGACTAAACTCTAATCTAAGCACATGCGGCTCTGCTGCGACAGCAGGTGGGTGTGCGGGGGTCAAGGGGAAGGGACCAGTTGCATTTTTATTTCTTATTTTCAAATGCATGTGTTTGCTTTGTTTCAGGGATCTGCAACTGAAAATATCCGTAATCTTGTTGCCTTTATTAACTCCGTGACAGAGAAGGTATATTTAAACAAAAAAGACTGTTGCACAGCCACCGCTAATTGGTCAATGGATAAATAATCGGATCAGTGACCTTAGCAGGATGTTGTTCTAGGCGCATAATAAGGTGCGAGTTGCATCCAAGCGATCTGATTAATTAGGCTACTGGGTGCCTGCAAAAGTTAAATAGGAGACAAAGATGAACCCTGCACGTAACTGCGGGTGACTGGGATGCTGCAAGAACAACAAAAAAGGAGAGATTGAAAATGCTCCTCCAGCAAAGATGTAAATCACTACAATGCCACCTTTTAAATATTTGCAGCAGTCAGCTCTCTATTGTAGTTCGAGCTGGTATTAACAACAGTAGCAAGAGTCAAAACCCTCATTCTTCCTCAGGGTGTCCAATTCTACTGCCAGTAGGACTTCAGTGCCCCTCTCAGGTCAAAGCCTCAGTGGGAATGTCAAGAATTTCATGTGCTTCCGGGTCATTTAGAGGCTTTTTAGGCTGAATCAGACCTTTTCTCAAATAATGCCCACTGCTGGGAGAAAGACAGTGTTGCATATTGTTTAGGGTGTGCCAGATCCAAGTTAGGTTGTATTAAAGGTAATACAATGGCAAACATTGAAGCTACAGGAAACTGCACTGAGAAGAAGCAGGCGCTCAGTATACTGGTGATGCTGGGACTAAGTCAAGTCTTAGAATAAAAAGACTGGACGTGGATCAACTGGTGATTTAAGACACAAGAGTCTTTGGTGCACCTCCTTCCTTTTCCAAAGAGAAAGCAACAGCATAGCTGGGCGGGATAGGCAGCGCTGTGGTAATAAATGTCACCGAGACACTGAGAAACTGGAATGTTATTTGATACCATTACACAGGAAACCTGGAAGATTAAACTTTCGTACACGAATCAAAATAGGGGCCCAAAGAAGCTCTGGACAGAAAAAAACTTACAATATGAATTAGATGCGTAGGTGTTCCAATTTGCCATGAAAAGTCGTGTGTTTTGTGTGTTCAGATGTGCCCCTTCGTTGCTTACTAACATCCCCTGATAAGGAAGTCTGCCAGGTATCCTGTAACTGACCAGCAAGCAATTTTTTCTTCTTCAGATCAGTGGAGAGCCACAGAGAACGAGGTTTAATGATTGAAAGAGGGGGCAGCTTTCACTGGGAGCCAGTGATTCAGGCAGACTATAGTCAGGAAATAAAACGTCAATGGGTTCATGAGGGTTCAGATTGAATTCTAGACTGCCATCTCATTTAGCTTATCTAAGATGGATTCATGTTTAATGTTCCTTTGATGGTGTTTCAAGTGCACTCAGACTAAGGGCCCTTAGGTCTTCCATTCAGCTCATGAACCTGATGCTCGGTAGCCATGACTTCTTTAACTGGGGACGCTACCCAAAGTATAGATGCCATTATTCTCAGGCGTGGTACCCAAGTTTCAGTGAACAGCTCACCCAAAGCCTTGCCCATGAAAGCATGGTATGAGCCATGTTTCGATGCCTGGTCATGTGACAAGAGCCAGCCTCCGGATCTTTGTCCAGCTCTTACACCTGAGCTCAATCATGCACTATTGAGAGGAGGCAACTGCTTTTAGTCATATGAGTTTGACTTTTGTGATATGGAGTCCACTACACCAGAGGGAGGGACTGAATCCTGAGGAGACTATCCACTGCTTCCAGAAGGGACTGCTGTTCTAGTGACCGAAAGATGCAGAAGTTACTGAAGGGACATTTTTCCTGCACCGAATGAGGAACAGCCTACCTTTTGATGCATATGTGGGCAGGGGCAGCCTTTTTTTTTTTTTTTTAATACCCAATTTGTCAAAAAATGGTTTTGTTTCCCCTGACACACATTTAAGATCATTCTCAGTTGCAATAGTTTTGGGAACAGTTACTCTGAAAAAGATGCTGCTTAAAGCCTCTATCACCACAACGATGGCAACACTCACTCAACCTAAACTCACTTCGCAAAATAATCTATCAACACGAACATATATTTTTTTACATCCACCCAAAAATGATATGGACTCAAAAACTGAGGAACTCAACTCTCTTTCCATGGGTGGGAGACTCAACAGGCAGTCTTGATGGGAGCATCCTGATTCGGGATCTGGCAGACTACCTACCGCTAAACACACAATCAACCTACCAGACTGCATTAGAACTCAGACCACGTACATGTGCACAGGATCCACTCTTAAGCGACTAGACAAGACTACTCAAATAGCCTGGAGAAAGCCTTGGGTCATCACGCCACGCAGGGCAAAAGATGTGTGGACAGAAACCTGTACTGTGATTTCAGGATCATAATTTAAAGAGTTAAATATCATTTAGAAGCAAAGATACTGTCCTGAACCTACATCTACTCTCAAACCAATTGATTTGAACCATTCTCTGGGTGTACATAGCCATGCCACCACAACCCTGAAATCTCATCATATACACGCCCCTCCTACTCCAAGGAGTGTGGAGTCTCCAGATCAGCCCTGGTAACTGTGGTGCCTGTTGTGGGTGCCTGATTGTCCTAGGGGTGCCCTGTCATGGGAAAACCATGACAGTGATAAGTGGTTTATAAGTACCAAATATGTGCCATTCAATGGAAATAAAGGGTGTACTGGCACCCAGCCAAACAGTAGACTTTAATCTAACTGACTAAGCCTCAGTCCTGGACACCAGTGGCCGGAAACAAAATCATCCCCTTCCCTCCTCCTTGACAAAAGGGAAGAGTGGGCTTTTTGTTCTTTGCACAGAGTTCAGGTGGGTGGGACTTCGTAGCAGGCAGCAGTGAAACATCCCTGAACGAATTCTGAATTGCCACTGAACCAAATGACTGCTACTCACTCCCCAAGCCCGTTACTCAGCCCTGGCGTGAAGCACTGTATTCCTTTAAAGCGTTTCAGCGCTGTGCTAAAGTAGGTTCTTTGGATTTACTTCAAGTAATGCCGCAAGGCCCTCAGGCAACACAACTTTTTCCATAGAAGAACTAGGGCCACAGGACGTAATGTTAACGTGATTTCTAGTGCTTAGGAATTCTCTGGCCAGAAGATGCTAGGCTCTTCTGATTTTCATTGTTTACCTGAATCTTAAGTATTGTGTCCATTTGCTTAATGTGCAACTGTCTGTCCTTTTAAAAAAGAGAACAGCTGAGTGTACATTGTTGTTATCAATTGTTACTACCGGGCAAACGGTATTCTGAATGTCTAACCCTCACAAAGCCTTGGGCTGCTCGAACCTGCTACCTTGAGAAAGGGAACTACTAAAAGGGAGAACTTGGTCATTCAACTGAGGTGCAGCAGTATTATGGTCCCTGGGACCTCAAGAAAAGAGCTCACCATTGTAGAAGTAAAGTACAGAAATGGAGACAGCAGGGAAGATAAAGACTGTTAGACAAAAAGGAGACATAAGAAAAATACTTACATTGAGAACACACACATTATTATATATATATATATATATATATATATATATATATGGAGATCCAGCAAGAGCATAGGAGAGGAGGAAAGGAAGCAGGGCAGATAAAGAGAAAAAGAAGAGGGAGCATGGCGATAAAGGTAAAATATGAAAGCAAAAAAAAACAGAAGTGGAAGACCAATAAAGAAAGGCTTGGCGAGTATCTAAGAATAGTTAAAGCAGAAATTACGAAGAAAACGAGAAGTGGCAACAGTGAAACTGGAAAGAGAAAGGGGAAAGCAGATGTAGGAAACTTGTATACCACGAAGAGTGTGCGTGCAAGCAATTATCATGTTGTGTATGCCTCTGAGAGTTTACAGCTACTCAAGGGTTACGAAGAACTAAAAAACATACAGTTAAAATTAATCGGGGTCTAGTAAGCCTTTTACAGGATGCCATAATATTCATGAGAAGGAATGGATACTGCTGAGCTGCTGAACAAAGGATCTGAGGCATGCATTTGCAGAGATGGTGCGTCTCATTGTGCCTTCAAGGGGGAGTGGAGGTGGAGAACTTAAAGAATGAAAGTGATGTAGGATTGAGGTTAACTGTCATTGTTGACTTATTGTTTGCACAGGGAGCTGAGTGTGTCAAAAGCCCAGGGTAGCTGGCTCTGTGGCAGGGGCTTAGGCCGTTGGCAGACAGATTCCACAGTCAGACAGAGTTCCTGGACTCCCGGAGCCAGATGAGTCAATTGTATATAAATCAGGGATGCTAAAATGATTACGATTGTGCAGCAGTCACATGAACAGTGTTTTTCCTCTACACCTACACAGCATGTTTAGCCCACTTCTGTTGTAGAAGCAGGTTGGCACCAAAATATCCATTCAGTAGATGCACACCAAGTATGGGAAAGGCGCTAGGTTGAACAAGGAGCATTGCAAGAGTACAAGAAGGAAACTGTCAATGAGAAGCAGAGGGAGAAGAGACAGAAGTGTAGAGAAAAGAAAAAGACAGAAGGAAACGTGAAGATGGAGAAAGAAAGTTGGTGAGTAGTGGGAGACAGTGGAACACATACTACAATATACGGAGGCTGCGGAGTACCCACAAAACCCCACCTCGGCCATCTTCATAGGTTCAGACTGGTGCTTGCAAGTGCACCAAAGGGCATTTTTAGGAGCTTTTTGGGGGTCCTACGGGAGCGCATTTACATCAGAAGCAGCACCATGGATGCCTACTTCATGGCAGTTCAGAATCTCCGATGACTGCCTGCATGGGTTTAGTGTGGCACTCGAAAGACTTCAGTGGGCTATCTTCAGAAGATTGGTGGACTTTCTGCATGTTTCCCCTTCCACATGAACCATAGCATGCCACTACTTACAACAGGGCATTTGCCCAGTAAAAGCGAAGGTTCTAAAGAAGGATCACAGCCTCCTGAAACTTCAACTTGAAGAATATGAAGGGTATTTTGGAAAACTTCAAATCCCCAAGTATTCTCCAGATGGAAGTATTTGTTAATAAAATGCAACTCTATCAATTTTGCAGACTTCCACTATATAAGCTTGCCTGTACTCAGCACCAAGACTGAAGTGGTAAGAACGTAGCACCAATTACACGAGGATTGCACAGCACTGCTGAAATACATGAACAGCAAATACTGGAGCTCAGGCGAGTCCCAATAGGAGCTCAGGTTGGTAGCTACAGAACTCAGCAGAGTGAGGACAGGAAACCAGAAGGGTGTCTGCACGAGCTACGCAGGACACCAATTGAAGCTTCACTTGCATGTGCCAGGATTCAGTATACTGAGGGATGACAATTGAAACCAAAACCAACAGCCATATTCATAGTGGCATAATCCATCACCAAATTTTCACTCCAGTTCATGCTATGAATAGTACTAAAAACCTGGTTAAAAAGCACACAGCTTGCATCAGCATTTTACTTTTGATGCCTTAAATCAGCATTTTCTGTGTGCACTATCGTACAGTCAAATTAGCTGATTTTCATAATGCCAACATGTCACATGGAATTGGCATTCTGTCCACATTAACAAAGCAGAGACAATGAATTACATTCGAGAGCGGGAAATTCTCCCAGAAAGTCTAAAGACTCTTTCCAAACCAAATCAATTCTGAAATTAAAAACCAAGTCAGATTCTAGGTGGTAGGTGAACCGGACCCCCGCACAGAGTGGCTAGGGATGACACAGCAATAGATGCTGATGGTAATCCATGTGAAGCGGGCAGAGAAGAGCTGTGCCAATGTTCCATGTACAGAGCACCTGCATCACAGAATAAAGGTTTTGCGCAGTCCATGGCATGGCAAAGAGTAGGAAAGAATGAAGAGAGATGGTGAGAGAAAAAAAAACAGAAGGGTGGAACAGAAAGGTGTGAAAGACAAGAAAGGTTAGAAAATGAGGGAGACAACTGGCAGGTCTTACAATTGTAGGGATGTAGACAGATATGAAAAGACGTAAGGCCAAGGCAAAGTAAAATAGGTTAAAAATTAGCTCTGAAATATAGAGGTGAACAACACCAAGAGAGAGGGTGGAGGGAGAGAAGCACTTTAGGTTGGCAAAACTGGTAGGCATTAGATGGGGGAGAGAAGAATAAAGCAACTGAATGACAGGAGAGTAAAATGGTGAAAGCACAGACGAGATAGATAAAAACTGCATGACTAAAAGACAGAACTAGGGGGGTGAAGAAAGACAGGAATTAGAGAAAAAGTGGCATGTGAAGGACAAAACCTAGAGTGCCATTGTCTCAAACAAAATACAAGCCCTGGGAGAGGACACAGAAATACTCACCAATGCTAGAGTAAGATAAGCATTACTACTTGTACTGCCATTTGATGAATTTTGTTTTGACCAATGACTTTGTGTTTCACCACTGCGCATATTAGTTGCTCAATGTTCACCAGTAGCACATTGTATGTTTTGTTCAGTTGAGCCGCCTATTGGCTTTGACATGGCATTAGCCATTACTTTCTGTATTCAGTTTAGCCGCCTATGGGCTTTGACATTGCATTAGTCATTACATTCTGTATTCTGCCTATTGGCTTTGACATGCTGTATCCAGTCTAGCCGCCTATTGGCTTTGACATTGCATTCCTATTGGCTTTGACATGATGTATTCAGTTTAGCTGCCTATTGACTTTGACATGCTATTAGATATTCTGCCTATTGGCTTTGACATGATATCATATATTACATTTTGTATTCAGCTCTGCTGCCTATTGGCTTTGACATGATATTATACATTACATTTTGTATTCAGCTCAGCTGCCTATTGGCTTTGACATGATATTATACATTGCATTTTATATTCAGCTTAACTGCCCATTGGCTTTGACATGATATTATACATTGCATTTTGTATTCAGCTCAGCTGCCTATTGGCTTTGACATGACACTAGACATTGGATTTGATATTTAGGTTAGCTGCCTATTGCCTTTAACGTGGAGTTAGACATTGCAGTTGAGAATCCAAGCTGTATTTTTCCAAGCTGTGCTTTTGCACAAGATGAACCAAGATGTTTTTCTCACAGTAGACTAGACATGATAAGAGAGGGTACACTGGTTGTTTTTCTCTCCGCTTGAGCCTGGGAAGAGGAGAAGTCTCGGAGACCTGGCCAGTCTCCAAAGACTTGCTCAGTTTTCCCGAGTCTGAGAGGAGGGGGCACACCTTTGTAACGAATGTCACAGGCTGCAGAGATTCAGATTCGAATCTGCCTGACTTCGTGCTGGAACGAGGCGCCCGTTGCCAGTATCCCGTGTGGGTAGATGAATCTCTTTCTCGCGGCTGACAGGGAGTCATCAGCTTGCAGACCTTAGAAAGATGAAGCTGTAAATAGTTTCCCACACGGTGAAGTATTTGTTTTGTTTTGCATTCAATATCTTATAAATATAACCTGCTGTGTATATTGCAAACTGATATATTTTGTTTGATGAACGCGGGCTTGAAAGCTACTAATTCGTCATTCATAAAAATTGTGGTTGGGGAAGAATTAACAACAATAAAAGTCTTCTTTGAACTCAGAAGTGCATTTCTGGTGTGTTATGTTAGTGCTTAGAAACTAGATAAGAGAAAAGCACTACACTACTTCATGTCCATAGGGATTATTTGATTCTAGTTTTGAGAAATAAAATTAAGTCAGGGAGAGAGATGCCAGGGCATATGGAAACTAGTTGTGATAATTAAGAGGTAAAACAACAACGGGTGTCTACCCGTCAGCCCAGTGGTAAAGTCATACTGGGCCCGGCGGGGAGGTAGCCAGTATGGCGGCAACCTCCCCGTCAGAAGTTTGGCGGACGGGTCATCCCGTCCGCCTAACTCATAATCAAACCTCAAGTGGCTGTGACAGAGAAAAGCACTGATACTTTGAGAAAGAAGGAGAAAGTGAAGAAAGATGAAAGTGAAAATGAAAATTAACCTGTGTCAGTGTGAAGCTCAATTAATCAATTAGTCGATTTATAGGGTGCAGCTAATCACCAGCTCAAGTATCCAGGATCTGAACCAAAAATTAAACTGCTGAATAAAACTTATAAGGAAAATGAAATATGAAGATAGGAAGAAGAGAAAGATAGGACAAGCAGGAGTGCAGAAAGAAAACTGAATGAGGTGGAGACTTAAGTAGAATAATGGGAAAAGGACAGAAAAGTGACTGTGGGACAGGTGAAAATAGGTTTATCTAGGTCATGCTTCTCTAACAAGTAGCTCATGAGCTACAGGTAGATCTCCATTTACCTGTAAGTAACTATCATGTGTTTGGTCCATATTACTAAATTAGGAGCTTGTTCTTGATTGAATTAATATATGTATACCAAAACTCAAAAGTGTGTATACAATATGTTGTAAATGTGTATTTTCATAACTGATAAATTGATGTTTGAATTCCCAAAACATATTTAAATCCGATACTTGAATGATAAATCATATGGAGTTGGGAATGTTCGTTACTGATATTACTACCTTGGTGGCAGGGATATTTAAGTTATGGCTGTTACGTATCACCCATGTAAAGGCATTCCAAATTGGGGGGCGTGGCCAAGGAGTCAAGATGGTGGTCGCACTTTCATAGTGCTCCGGACCCCTCCGTCATCAGCCTCCCGTTGGAAACACAATCTGCCCTCATCGACACCACCGTCCGACCTCTGGGGCCCTGCTGACCCCCCCCCCCCCCGGGGGACAAGAGGGAAGAGTTCCCCGAACATCCAGCTCAACAACGGACGGATCGGCCGCTGCGGCTGCCCGCGACCAAGATGGTGGGCGGCAGGTGAGCACCGCGGTCCGGACTGCCAAGGGTCCGGGACGCTGTAGCTGCCTGGGTGCGCCTGTGTGCCCCCCCCCGTGGCGTTTTGGTGCGGCGGGGAGTGACGCGCCTCGCTGATGGAGACAGGGGGCCAGTTGGAGGCGACCCGGGATCTGGGGCCCCACTGATCCCCCCCACCCTCTCTGGAGCAACGGAGAACGGAGAGGAGAACTCTCCGGCCTTTGAACCGACCGCAGGTGGATCGACTGCGAGCGGCTGCCCGCGCCCTGGACTCCTGGTGGCGAGTGGGCACCGGGGCGCGAACTGCGAGGAGGCCTGAGGCGCTGCGGAGGCCTGAGCAGGCCCGTGTGCCTGCCGCGGTGGGCTAGTGCGGCGAAGGAGCAAGCGCATCACCGCTGGCGGCTGAAACGCGGCACGGATTGACCAGAGGTGAGCCATAAGCTGGGTCGGGCACTGGGGTTTTGGAACTGAGGACCCGCGTTGCCAGCTGGGAGGAAGGCCCTCTCATGTTCTCCTCCCCCCCCCCCCCCCCCACTGGATTGAGGCGCCCGGTCCTGGGTGGTGGCACGTTGCTGGACTGCCAAAGCTGGCCCTCTCCCTCTCCCCCCAATCCGGGTGGCGGACCAGGCAAAGAAACTGTCTTTCCGAAACTTAGGGTTGGTGAGCTTGGGCCTCGGAACCCCCCCGGGACATGGCCTGGGTCACTGGTGGGACCTGCGGCGATTCCTGGGAAAAAAGAAAATTGGCTGGCTGACAGACAACTGCGATCTCCTGGGCCCTCGGAACTACTCGGTTAACCCGCATGGTGTGGGACAGCGTGGTGGACCTGGGCCTGGAAAGGAATACCCTTGGTCCTGAACTCGTGTGTGGGGGCCCGGCCGGGCGGCACTGCTGGCCCTGACACTGAAGCTCCCGTGGGGCCGGGAATGAGATTAGCGTCGTGGGCAAAGATAAATTGGCGCGGTAGGCGGTGGCGCAAACGCGTATGGACCAATTTACCACGGGCGCAGCTGGGACCCGGACGGAGGACCGTGCCCCGAGTGGAGGTGGTGAATCGCAGACGATGTCCGGCGACCTGGCGATGGTCCTCCAGGTGATCCAGGCATCTCAGGTGGCCGTGGAGTCCAATATAGGAGAAGTTAGGGTGGACGTGGCCCTGGTCCGACAAGATCTCCGCAACGCCACAGCTCGAATTACAGAGGCCGTATCCAGGATATCCACAGTGGAAGATTACGTGACCGCTCTCAAGGCTCAGGTTTCTGAGCTGACCACTCGCATATCGGAGCTGCACCAAAGAGCCGAAGACGCTGAAAATAGGTCCAGGCGTAACAACCTTCGTATGGTGGGCCTTCCTGAAACTACTACAGCACCATCTCTGGCCACGTACTTGGAGGAGTGGTTCCGCTCTTGGATGCCGGGCGGACCGCCTCACACCATGGTTCGCGATCGAATGAGCCCACAGGGCCTTGCAATCAAGGCCCCGCCGGGTTCCCCACCCAGACCAGTGATACTCCGTCTCTAACTTTAAGGACAGAGATGTGGTGCTGCAGGAAGCACGCTCTAAAGGAGACCTTTTCTGCAACGGGCGAAGGTCCTTCTTTTCCCTGACTACACGCGAGAGGTACAGCAACAATGTCGCTCATTCATTGAGGTGAAACAGAAACTGAGAGCAATGGACATTCAGTACCGTCTCCTGTTTCCAGCAAGACTCCGTGTGGTCCACAGTAACAAGACTTACTTCTTTGAACAGCCGGCCACGGCGTGGAACTGGCTGACGGAGGAAGTTCCTCTTGGTCCGTACAGAGATGGGTCAAAACCACTGCGAGAAGTGCTATCAAACCAACAGAAGGGGCAGCCTCCCGGCCGACGCAAGCGCTCGCGGCGGTGCAGGGCAGATCCCGCTCGAACTGAACCACAGAGTGCGCTGCGGACCCAGTCAGGGTCCCTGGACGACGCAGATTTGTCCCGCAGTCCGGTGCTGTGACTTCACAAGTGAGAAATGACTCTGAAAATGGGACAGATTGCCGGGATGAAGAATAGGCCAATTTCGACTAATTACCGTTTACTGTGTTTCCGTACTTAATCCGACATTATGGAGGGGTTCACTACTGCTCTGTCAGTTAATGGTTCACCCAACTAGTCCTGAAAGTGAGGTGATATATATGGGCGACAGATGCTTCTTGGGGGGGGGGTGGGGGAGAAGCATGGGATGGGGCGGGAGTTGGGGGCAAGGGAATTTAGGCCTGGTTTCAAAGGTTGATGTTATTAGTGTTTTTGTTCTATTGAAATGTTTGTGTTCACTATCTAATGCACAGAGCAGGAGCGCAGAGACTCAGTCGACACAGTAGGGGCGCATGTTCCGTGGCGGGGGGGCAAGACAAGAGTTTTCCCAGGTCCCCAGGCCCAGTAATGGAGAGCTTTGGTAACCTCTATGTGAATTTTCAAAGACACCCTCCACACGAATCAGACACAGGTTATCTCATGGAATGTTAATGGTCTCCTAGACAAGATTAAGCGCACCGCAGTGTTTGCCTTTATACACTGATTTCGACCGAGGCACTCCTGCTGCAAGAGACACATCTTCTGGGCGATAACTGCCCCTTCTTGGCCCGCAGGGGTTTTGACAGGGTGTACCATGCCGGGCTTACACGTGGATTGGGGTGGCCATACTACTACACCGTACATTTCCCATGACAAAAATCCAGGTATGGAGGGACCGACAGGGACGCTATGTGGCCATTACCGGGAAAGTTGAAGGGGCCACGATCAACATAATCAGTGTTTATGCTTTCCCCTCGTTGGTACGTAGAACCCTGGAAGACCTCACCAAGCTGCTTCTAGACCTGCCCCCCGGGCTTACTATGTTGGGAGGAGATTTTAACGCAACCCCGGATCTGGCCTTGGATGTAGCTGGACCGCTCTCCGTATATAGACACGCAACAGCGGCGGGAATCACAGGATGGTTCTCCGCAACGGGGCTTTGCGATGCTTGGCGGGTGTGGCACCCAAGACGGTGACAGTTCACCCATACCTCAGCGGCCCATGGCTCGCAATCCAGAATTGACCTGGTGCTGCTCCCGAGCACGGACTGCACCTATCTCTCTCATATTGAAATACTAGCTGGGGGAATCTCTGACCATGCCCCGCTTTGGTTCGTCGTGGGCCCCGCTCGGTCTCAGTCCCGTCCTATGTGGCGGCTAAACGCGTGGTACCTTCAAGAAAGATCTACATTGAGCAGTTGCGGCAGGCACAGCGAGAATACTTTTAACTGAATGAAGGGTCAGTGGCCACCGCGGGCATTCTATGGGCGGCAGGCAAGGCGGTACTACGGGGTATGGCTAAAAGCCTGATACGGGTCTGGGAACGCACACAAACCCAGCGTATTGAACAGCTGGAGTTCCGGGCGCTGTGTCTGGAGAATGAAAGTGCAGCAAGCCGAAGCGAAAGGGTGACGCAGCAACTTCTCCTAATACATGAGGAAATCCGAGATCAATCCCTAGAAGCTGCAAAGCACCTGTGGAGGGCTACCACTGCAAAGATCTATGGGTGGGGGGACAAAACGGGAAAGATGCTGTATTGGCTGGTGTCCCGCCACCAAGCTTCCAGGATTGTCCCTGAAATTTATGATGGGGAAGGGGGCCTCGTTGAGGGACACCTAGAAATAGCGAATGCCTTTGCCAGATACTACCAAACATTATATTGAGCGTCTTCAATGATCGATCTGGGTCAGGCCCGCCGACTATTGGATGAGGTTCCCTGCCCACAGCTGAAGTGCGGATCTTGGATGAACCTATTAACGCAGAGGAAATTGGGGCAGCTATCTCCGCACTGGGTACGGGGAAAACGCCGGGTCCCGATGGGTTCCCCTCGGAATACTACAAAGCGCTCAAGGAAGACTTAACGCCACACTTATTTGAACTCTTTGCAGAAGTGGAAAGTGGCGGGTCCTTCCCCCGAGAGCTGGACGCCGCCACTATTGTAGTGCTTCCTAAAACCCAGCCCCCTTCGCTGCACTGTGCATATTATAGGCCGATATCGCTGATTAACACCGAGGTAAAAATCTTCGCCGCTGTCCTCACCGCTCGCCTCAAGAGGGTTCAGCCGTAACTAATCCATCCAGACCAATGTGGGTTCATGACAATCCGCAGTACTCGACATTGCATCCGCCGGTTACACGTGGCTCTGGCTGAACGTCGCCGGCTGCCCCGAGACCTTGCCCTTTTACTCATCGACTTTGAAAAGGCCTTTGACTCGGTTGACTGAGGGTTCCTCTTTTTAGTGCTTCGGCGCGCGGGCTTAGGGCCAAGGTTTCGTCATCTGGTCCGAACGTTATATGCCAACCCCACAGCCCGCGTTTAGGCCAACGGGGCCTTGTCCTCAATTTTTGAGGTTTATCGGGGCATGCGGCAAGGATGCCTTTTATCCCCCCTTCTGTTTACCCTGGCCATTGAGCCTCCGGCCCAGATGATCAGAACAGACCCAGTATACCGCAGCTGGAGGTGGTGGGGTCAATCCTGAGAAGACAGGATAGCGTTATACGCTGACGACGTCCTGTTGTACATGGAAGAGCCCAGTACAACGGGCCCACGAAGTCTCTGCCTTTTACGATGCTATGAATAGGTGTCGGGACTTAAAATGAACCCTACCAAATCAATACTGGTCCCACTGGCTAGCTCGCGTGACTATTTTGACTGGCAGGACACAATGCCCTTGCGCAGGCTCAGTTTTAAATACTTGGGCATCTGGGTGTCCCTCTTACCTGAACTGACATGGGCCAGAAACCTGACACCGTTGTTGGCACACGTCAGGATGGACTTACAGAGATGGCAGACTCTACCGCTAAATGTGATGGGCCGAGTGGCCCTATATAAGATGATGATCCTGCCAAGACTTCTATATGTACTTCAGAACTTTCCCCTCCCAATCCCTCGCTCCTGGTTTAGAGCTTTGGAGAGCGCTACAGGGCTGTTTCTCTGGAAGGGGGCCAGACATCGAGTAGCGGCACAACACTGCCAGAGAGGGGTATATGACGGGGGCCTGGGTGCCTCGGATCCCTATTTGTACTATCTAGCCACCCAGTTAATGGTGATCCATGATTGGTTCTCCGGGGGTGGGTGGACCCGGCCTATCAGGTAGAGTGGAGATCCAGGGCTTCCCACGTATCCTTGATATGCTATACGGAGCACCCCTCCCCCGAGACATGGAAGAGATAACTAAGGTGGTTTTCCTGGCGTGGCACGCTGCATTAAGACATACCCGCTGGAACACCGTTGTCACCCATCAGACCCCGCTGTGGAGGGGGAAATGATTGAGCGCGACTGCAGCGCTGGAAGGGTTCACGGAATGGGACCTGCTGGGCATTTCATTGGTGGGAGACGTGCGGAGAGGGGAGGCCATTAAATCATTTCAGGACCTACAAACAGACTTTCAACTAGCTCAGACACAGTTCTTCAGATACCTCCAGCTTCGACATGCCCTGCGGGCCCTTTGCCGGAATTTAACCCACTTGAGGCCAAACTACTTATGGGGAACCTAGGTGGGAAAAGCATTTCCCAAATCTATAAAATGTTAATTAACAACACTTCCGGTGACCTGGGCTCAGTTCGAACCGGATGGGAGTCATGGGTTGGGGCCCTCGAGAAAGCAGAATGGAGGGAGGCTAGGATGGCACCCAGGGTACTGGCGGTGTCGGTTAGACTTCGCGCAGTGCAATCCTACTATTTGCATGGAGCATATCTGACACCGTACAGGTTGCACCAGGCAGGTCTCCGCTCCTCTGCCCAATGCCCGCGCTGTTCGAGTGAGCCTGCGGATTTCTTTCATATGGTTTGGGTTTGTCAAGTGATACAGACATATTGGGGCAAAGTGATCCAAGAATTGAGAATGGCCCTGGGACAGGAGGTGCAGAGATCCACAAAGTTAGTCTTATTAGGGGTGATGGAGGAAATGGGACGATCGCGGGCAAGGTGCGCCCGGGTGGCCACAGCCATGTTGGTCGCCAAAAGAGACATCGCTACTGCCTGAAACTCCTCCGAAGGTCGGTCACTCCGAAAGTGGAGAAGGGGTGTGGACTGGTGCGCAAACCAAGAAAAACTGGTATACAAATCCAGGGGTTGCCCTCGGAAATTTGAGAGAATATGGGGACGATGGGTGGATCTGCTGCCATAGACCAGGGTGAGACCACGACTCTGAGTGTTGTAACAAGATCTGATTTGATGTTTGTCTCCTGGTCCGCACAACTGTCAAATGTTATTGTTGATGATGGGTTGGAACTGGAATTCCCTGTATTGTCTGTGCCTTCTGCCCTGCACTTTTCTTTCTCTCTCAAAACAATAAAAAAATGTATCAAAAAAAAAAAAAAAAAAGGCATTCCAAATTGACAAAGCCTGTTTTTACATTATTGCTGGCAATCCTGCCCGACGCACTGAGGTGATCACTGCGGGTAATTTTACATACGGTGACCACTAGTGTAATCTTGTCCGACATGGCAACCATTACAACACTATGACATTAGTAGCTTGGGATGATAATTATAGGTCATAAGTAGCTCTTATAACAGAAAAAGTTAAAAGATGCCTGATCTAGGTTTTACCAAGGGTATACAATCCCTGCTGCAGCCTGCAAGAGATCCGCTGGAGTGTTTAGAGGAGCTGGATTCCTACAGGTCAACTGGATTCTGACAGCAGCAACACAGATTCCTCACCACAGAAGCCTATTGTTGTGCTTGTAGCAGGTAAGTGGTGAATCTCTAGGAGATTTGCTGGGTCATTGCAGAAGTCTCATTTTGGTGCCTCTGGGAGCTCCTTTGGCGGGTTAAGTGGGGAATGGGGAGGGTTGGTGGTGAGGGGCGGTTCGCAGGGGCTCATTTACATGGCCTTCAGGAATTCAGTGACTTGCTATCTGGAACTTAGTGGACTATAAACTTGAATCATATAAAAGTAATAATAATCAGTTGAGGAGCATTTGCATTGAAATGGTTTCATAAGCTTTGTGACACCGGGAAAAGTTCAAAAATACTGGTGTACACAATCTCACCACACCAATCTGTTCTATTGCCTTTAAAAGATCAATATTCTGCACCCAGAATGTATTTGTATTGCTTTGGAAGGGTCTTGGGCTGGGAGGGGGTGGGGTGGGAGAGAGGTCTATTGACTTGAATAATCTATTCAACATAGATTTAATACGCTTGACCCTCAAACTGGTCTCAAACTATGTAATCGCACAAATTTGCCCCTTTCTTTATTATCCGATATCAGAGCACCTTCAAGTATGTGAGTTCCGCACGTCTGCTGTACCCTTCATTTTATTTATTTAATAGACCATATTTTTGCTCCATGTATTATAAGAATCTAGACCACATATATGGTGCACAAGAATGTTGCCTTGCCTCTTAATAGACTAATAGCATTGTCATCAAGCAGGAATGTTTCTCAATTCATGTTTGAAAACTCTCACTTTTAATAAGCATATTACTAAAGCATGATCTACTGATAAAAAGGGTTACGACCCCACCAACTGCCCAAACGTCTCATTGCTAGAAAGAGGAGGATTTTCCTTTGGATTTTAAGCTGGGTGAACTCCAAAGCCTGGACTTTCTGAATATAGGAAATAAAACACCAGCTTCTGAAGAAAGAACACTCATAGTTTCTTGACCAACTCCATAGGGACGAGAGAGACGCCAAGTTGTGGAGGACAAAAATCAGATCATCGAGTAGTAGAGTCACCATGAACAATTAGCATCTGACTTGTCACCAATTCAGAAAAATGTGTGACATCTATCATAAGACGCCCGTCAACCAGCATTGCAACCGTACAATGGAGTTGCACCAAAGAAGCAGTGAACAAATCTGAGACATAGCTGGGCATCATCCATATATATTGGTTTTGTGAAACCAAATGAGTATTTCAGGCCACAGAGGAGCTGGATGCATATATTGAAAGTAAATTGAGAACATTGCTGAGCCTTAAGGAACCCTGCATATCAGCAACATATTGTTGGAACGAAAAGGAGGTAACAATATTGATTTAGTTCTGCTTGTAGGAAAAGAGGCAAACTAAGCCAATGCCTGCTTAACTATCTCAAGTGTCTTGAAGTCGATTCAAAAGGATGTCATGGTTGATCATTATGAAAGCTGCTAAGAAATCAAAAAGCTAAATTCCTCCTCCCTCATCCTGTGAATTGCATACCTGATCAAAAATGCCTACTAGTACAGAGCCTGTGCAGTGTCCCAAATGCAACGCTGCTTGCCTATCTTCTGAAGGCTCTCATTCTTCCAAATGACTGGATAGCCAGCCTGTTAGATGTCTCTCCACCATTTTTACCACAGTGGAGAGTTGTGTGATAGGGTGATAGTTTTTCAACTCAATCTCAAGCTTCAATTTTTTAGGTATGGCATTAGCCAAGACCTTTTGAGTTTACTAAAAGTATACATATACTATGCTTATATGTGCTTTCAGTCAGCCCTCTTCATCCATTGGTTTGTTATTGTGATACTCACACTTTTCTTCCACTCTGGAGCAATGGGTTAGCTAGCTAACTTTGGCCATTGGCTAACTTCAATGTTAGTCATGGCATTCTGCCTTCTCACAAGAAGCACGTCGACGCAGTAGGTAGTTCCCTTAAGTGCCAGGGACTACAAAGGAAATATGTGTTTTTTGAGACCAAAAAAATGTTTGTGGTTTTACTCTATCACTTTTTTTTAGACTGATGAAGGACAGGCTGCTTCCCCAAAATAAAGTTTTTTTCAAAAAACATTAATGAAAAAACAAGCACTGACAAAGCCAAAAGTCTGGCTACCCCAGTGTCAGACACAGTGAGTGGGTTTGCCAATGCTTGTTTCAATAATGGGTTTACTACCCCCTTTTTTAGGTGTTGTTACTCTTAACCAACATTTAACTGGGCATTAATAATCTGAACTGGTGCTTCTATTACAGGGAGATGCATATGAAGAAGGTTGTAGTGCAGGGGTCATCCAAAGAACCTGATTTGAGACCCGATAGTTGTATTTAGACTACTTAGCGTAATCAGAGGAAAAGCTGAGGAGTCGAAATCGTGGAAGGAACTAAGACCAAATGTTCCTTCATGGGATTGTGAGCATTGTCTCTCTGATCTTGTAGGTCTTCACAGATCTTAATAATGTTAGTGGAGAAAAAGTCTGAGAGGCTGGGGAGGCAGGTACCCTTAAATGAGTAATTAGAGGATGACAGAATTTCTTGACAATCGTCACTTGATCTTTGGAGATATTAGGTGAAGAATATCACTTGGAGGAGAGAAAAGTGACGTTAGCTGTAAGGAGAAATATTGTATAATACTTAGGGCATTTTAATACTCTAAGCACTAATCCTTGGTATGCACTTTCTGTCACTTACGCTTACTTTGACTGACCTGCAGTCTTTTTTGCATTGAGCTAATCAGAAAACATCTGTGTCTCTGGTTACTACTCCTTCACGGTGTAGACACGGTAGGAGCTTACCTCCTCCTTCACCCCATATTTGCCAGTACTATGATAGTTTGAAAGAAGGTGTCCGGTTCGGAGGCAAACCAGGCAACAAAGGTTTATTTACTGTTGTATCTTGATGTTAAACTGATACTAATGAAGGGAAATATTTTACCAGGCAGTGTTACATATGTACAAATGACAAATTAGTGGCGCGATACTACCTCAAAATGTGTTGAATTAATAAATAAATAAAGAAGAACAAAATGTGTTGAATTAAGTCGCGCAATTTAAGAACCCTGCCTCATAATTTGGTCGTCCCCTTACGCATAATTCTAGTGTTACAAGTGACAGAATAGCTGCAGACTCACGGATGCTTGCAATTGCACTACCGTTGGCTAGTTTTTAAAATGCTCTAATTACAAGAACTTCTTCCTTACATACAGCAGAATGCATAAACAACACTGCATAGCAGCTGGCTCTAACTATCCTCATCAGATGGGAATAACGCTCAGCTTATGTAGTTGATGTTTCTATTGAGCGGTCACCTTTCTGCTAGATCGCTTTATTACTCGAAAAATACCCAAATCTTATAAAGTATCACAGCGTGAAAAGGTTGTCAGGGTGCAACCTGCGCAAGGTGTTTGCCTCAATAAATTATGGTACAAAATCTTAACGGTCTTGGACACCATAGCTGCGGTAGTGTCTTCCTGGCACTCAGAGTTGTGTCGGAGTGCTCCGGCAAAAAACCAGGGCACTGCTGCCGAAGCCAGTACCTGTAGGGTCCAATCGCTGCAGGCGCCTTGCTGCTTTGGATGATTCTTCGGATTATCGCTGCCATATCCAAACGCAGGACGTCGCACAGACACTAACAGCTAAACTCTGGTGAAGACAAGAACATGAAGACAAGAGCACGCAGGGGTATTTTTGGTTCTTTTTTTGCTAAACTTCTCTGATTGGACGACCCAGACCGCACCTCCGCCGCCCCATACTTGCAGCGGCCATGTTTAAGTCAGGCTGCAACTTTTTTTCCGATTTTCTGTAGAAGCATGTGATTTAGAACGGTTTTCCATAGTGTCAAAAATGTCTCCTGTCTGACACAACGTTGGCAGCTATTTAGGCGAAGCCCATACGCCGGACTAGAAAACCAAATATGTGTTGTTATATTAGCTTTTTCAGTATTGGCATGAGTGCTGACCCATAGACCACGCGAATACTTTGTCGGTTGGGGGCGGCCATGTTAAAGGCAGTTTTCTCTTTCTGCGACCCTGATTGGTCACCGAAGAGTCCACGCACGCGTATTGAGTCAAGCAGGAAGCGTGGAGTCCTGCTAGTGCGTGTGTAGATTTCTAATATCTTCGTAGCGGAGTCTGCTTTTCACCTAGGAGCATATTTGGCACGCCGCAGGTGCGCAAGAGGGAACATTGAGGGTGTGTGTTCTTTCTATTGTTTGTTATTTGTGTTTTATGTGTTAGACATGGTACCGTAACCACTGGTTACCTATGACAAATTTCGCATGTTGGTCTTGAGAGCTGTTTACAGAAACTGACGATTGAATGCGTGCATGAAGTCAGTGTGCACCCGTACTGCCGTCCCCGTCTGTCCTTCTTTCCGCATTGAGTAGTGTTCCCTACACCGCAAATTCAAAAGGGTCATTGTTAGGGCAGTTTTGTTTTCCCAAGACGCCTGCTTGTAATGCACTACCAAATCGAAGATTAGTTTGTAGCGGTGGAGCTGGTGCTTGTCTGTGGCAAGTAGTCCAACTTATTGCTAGGAACAGGGCTACGCAGTGAGTACAATTTAGTGGTAAGGGTTTGGTTTGAGTTGCGAGGGGAGGTGATTGCAGACGGGCTGGTGTCCAGTTGTGCCTTGTACGTCCGGCTAGACCAGGTAGATATATTGTGTCCGCTAACTCATCACTCTGTAGCCAAATCCCTGTGGGAAAACTTTTTAGGATTATTGTGCAATGTGAAACTTAAACATGTAAATAGTTCCAGCATGGAAACAGGTGGTCTATATTAACAATGGTACTTTTAAAAAGTGATAGCAGTTTTTCGTGGAGACGGTGAAAGAGTTGTTGTCCACAAGGTCTGCATTAAAGTGTTGTACTGGTCTGTGGCTCAGAGTCTGTACAATTTTTGGCGACTAGGACGCGCAGCTGTGTGACAAACCCATATTGTTCTCGTTTTTGTCTGCGTACGCCTTCTTCCATCTCTGTATCCTACTGTTCCGAGTGCCTGAGAATGTTTTGATTATTCAGGAGCAGATAAGACCAAACTGGTACTGAGACCACCACTTAAGCTGAACTGAACACCAACAAGATTGAAACTGTGATCTTTGGGAAGAGCACATCACTGTGTGACACCACCTGGTGACCAATAGAGCTTCCGCAAACCCACCACCCACCCCCACCACTCGCGCCCAGAACCTCAAGATAATTATTGATAGCATACTCTAAATGATCAGCTGGGCTCTTCCAGGAAAACAGTCGTGCACGTCCTGGTAACAAGCAACCTAGACTATGGAAGCACACTATATTCTGGGATCAACAAAAAGCTCAGAACGCTGCAGCCAGAATCATTCTCCACCTCCCATGCTGCATTTCCATTACACCACACCCTCATTTGGCTCCCCATTCACAAAAGAGCACAATTCAAGCTCCTCACCCACACTTTTAAGGCAATACATAACAATGGCCCAGCATACCTCAACAACTGCGTCAGCTTCCACAAATCTTCCAGACCTCTCGGCTTGTCCATACTCCTACTTGCACAAATCCCACGCATACAGAAAACCAGATAGGGTAGTTTATTATTATTTTTTTAACACAATTTTATTTATGTACTGCCTTTTGTCAACAGCAGTTGGCGTTGAGGTAAGTTATACAATTAATGACATTACATAAAGCTGTCCAAGGCAACATAGTACATGAAACATCTTGATAGTGCAAGTAGAAAAACATTAAACTGTAGCCCGTCCTTACACCCCCGCCCAACTCATGGTCATGTCACCTAACTACCGAAGAGAAGGAGTATGGAAATGCTAAAATGCTGCGAGGGAATGCCAATGGTGGCGTCCTGTCTGACCAGTTGGGAGGCCATCAAGAGTGTCACTTTCCAAAAGCCTCCAATAACTTAACCAGATCGTTAGTTGAGTTTTCTCCTACATCGCTCCTAAAGCGGGAAACAACCTGCTGCTACACATAAGAGCCTCCTCCTCACCTCTTGAATTCTACAAGAAGCTGAAGACCTGGCTTTTCGAGTAGTCACGCTAGGCCCTAGATGTGGCTAAACTCACATCTGCTCAGCGCCAGGGTACCCTCCTGGGTAATAGAGTGCCCTACAAATCTGCATAACAACAATGTCAAGAAAAGGTTTGGTAGAGAAGCAGTGGAAATTATGGGCCCGGTGCATCAGAGTGATAATATCTATATTTTTGTGGCAATGGATTATTTTCACAAATGGCCTGAAATAGGGGTCATTGAGTACATGTACACATATAATGTAATTTTGTTCCTAGATGAAATTTATCATACAAAAGGAAACAGTGAAGTAGAAAAGTTTACTACCGTGATCAAAGGTACTTAAAAAACCTCCAATAAGGAGAATAAAAGATGTAAGTAGAAGTGAAGAGAATGGTGTGATTATATTGCATTACTCCTATAGTAAAAGATACAGCCCATTTTCAGTAAGGCAGTGTAGAACTTTTTCACAAAAGATCATTTGAGTTGGATGTTGAATGTGAGACAAGTGGACTGGTCTGCTAAAGTTGTAAGGAAAACTATTGAGAAGGCTCAGCGTGTGTACAAGGGACATGATGAAAGAGATGGGTTGAAGGAAGTGGATTAGGAGGGAGGGAATATCGTTTGTGTAACAAATATGGTGAAGTTTGTAAGCGGGAAAAGATGCGTGCTGAATCTTTTAGAGCTGGTGGATGTGTACACAAATTTTGCTAAGTTAAGTATGGGGCAGTTATGGTATATGAACAGATTGTCGAAGTGTAGGGATATTTATCAAGGTGAGACATCTAGAAATATGAACCCAAAGGGAGGTGGTACTAAATTTGCATGGCTGTTAGATGAACAGATTGAGCCAACCACTGAAAACGGGAGAAGTGGACGAGTGTTACAATAAGAGAGGGCACATCTAATAGTACAGACCCTCAGGGAATTGATGTCTCACCAAGTCTGGACATTTTGTGCAACCATGTTATCTTGATGATTATTTAGTTGAATATTTAAGTATAAGCAAGGAAGTTGCTGGGTATTATATTACATCAATGATGTTTTTGATCTGTATTTTATTCTTATTTGTTTAATTCCTTTCATTGTATTTACTTTTTCACTACTTTACTGTAAATGTTCTATATTTTGTAATTAGGGGCTATGTAATGTGGAACCTAACCATGTTAATAGTTCTATATGGAAACAAGTGTTCTATAGTAAAAAGTATTACTTTTCAATTGTGAGAGCAGTTCCTGGTTGATACTGTGGTGGAGGTAAAGGTGTCCACCGTGGCTGTCCTAGAGTGTTATACTGGATTTATGGTTCCGTGCCTTTATAATTCATTAATGGGTTTGGCCCACTGTCACATAATTGTACTAATCGCAGGCCCCTGTTGCTATTTTGAGCAAAGGAAGCCTGGATATCTATTTTGTGAAGATAATCACAGTGGGATAGACAATGTATTGTAATTGTTGCAGTGTATTTAAAAAGTGCTTATACCCTTGACAAGGCTTTAAAGTGCTTTACGTGTGTGGCACACTCTCCAGAACCCAAATGTTGATGTCTATTCACAGGATTTGTGGTTAGTGTCAGTTATTTGGCTTGGGGCGTAAGAATATTACATGATGAAAGTGTACAATTCTAAATGTAACTGTAAAATGTTGTAAAAGAGAAGTGGGTATATAAAGGTGACTTGATGTTGATATATGAAAGTTTGAAATAGTGGGTAGGTTCAGAAGAGAGACTAGTAAGTACTTCATACAAGAACTGTGAAATTAAATTATATTGTTAAAAATTAAAAATATGGCGAATAAAAAAGTTGTAATAGTCAAACACAACTGATGAATTTTTTAAGAAAAATATGTGAGTATTCAAGACACTAAATGTTTTTGTACAGTTTTAGCTGCTATATTTCGCCTGACTAAAGGGTTTCTTGGGGGGGTACCCCAACTTTTTAGGCATTGCCACAGAGAGCACAATCTTTTCAAAATATCTCTTGTAAACTGACAGTGGGCTTACAGCCCACCCATTGTTTACCATTGATTAGCTTTGTTGTCACCTTCACTTGCTCCTTAGTCAATGGCTTACCCTTCTCACAGGTGCCCCTCTGACCATTTTGATTGGTGATCTTAAATCCTTCCACTGCTCACTTTTAGACATTTTTCGTTTTTACTAAGCACTTCATGAGTGCAGGTGTTTACCAGCTCTCACCCATGTGCTTCTCTCCCAAAGCATGTTACCAGATCACTCATGTGCTGCTTGTTTTGTCATGTGCTTCTCCCCCAACCCCTGTTCTGCTTTTCCTGCCCTCTCTTGCCCCTGCAGTTTTTATTTTATTTTTCATTTGAGCTTTCACACAAACATATTTACAGAATGGCACAACAGTGATCACAGTGTGGCTCCTCCCTTTTTTTTTTTTTTTTTTTTTTTTTTTTTTTAAACTGGCAGCTGTGGTGCAGCATAGCCAAATTGCATTGGCAAAGCCAATAGGTACAAAAGTCGAGACACGTAGTGGCTTTGTTAATTGTGTTAAACTTTAGCTTACAGCCAGGATGTGTCAAATAAAGGGGATGCCTCGCCTCTGGTCCTTCTCTGAATGCAAAACATAGGGACACAGTTGAATGTGTCCTAGTCTCTGCATATTACATCAAGACAGTCAGCGGGTTTTGCTGGAGCCGGCCCGGACCTAGTTCTTTAATAGCCGCCTTCAATACAGTCTCCCACCAAGTCTTGATCAACAGGCTCCATCACATTGGAATCCAAGGAGGTGCCCTCAAATGGATTGCCTCATACCTCACTGGAAGGTCCCAGAGAATCCATCTCCCACCATTCACTTTGAAACCCAAGTTCATCATCTGGGGTGTCCCCCCAAAGATCGTCTCTCAGCCCCACCCTTTTTAACATGTACATGACCCCACTCTGACCAACACCGTCAGATCGCACAGACTCGGCATCATCTCCTGTGCCGATGAAACCCAGCAGATCCTCTCCCTGTCAGAAGACTCTTTCATTGCCAAAGCCAGCTTCCACAGATGTGTGGTGAAGGTTGTGGACTGGGTGAAGAACAACTGTCTCAAGCTCAACATGGACAAAGCAGAAGTCCTCCTCTTCGGGAACAACACCTCGCCATGGAATGATACACGGTGGCTTGCTGAACTCAGCCCACCTCTCTGCCCCAACAGACCAAACCTGCAAACTCTGCAGCATCTTGGACAGCTAGCTATTTATGAAGAAACGGGTAAATCCATTGTCATCCACCCGCTTCCACAACCAGTGCATGCTCTGCAAGATGTCCAGGTGGATCCCAATCAACATCAGAAGGACCGTTATAGAGGCCCTTGTAACCAGAATGCTGGACTATGAGAACGCTCTCTATGTAGGGATAACCGCACGCCTCCTGACAAAACTGTAGACAAGACAAAACTCAGCGGCACAACTCATTATTGACCCCGCCAGACAATCCCAAATCCCACCCCACCTCCAGAAGCTACTCTTGCTCCTGATCCAGAAGAGATCCAAGTTCAAGAGGTTGGCCCACGCATATAAAGTGCTGCACAACGAAGGACCAGCATACAAAGCCCTGCACAACGAAGGACCAGCATACATCAACAACCGCCTAACCTTATACCAACAGACCAGACACCTATGATCTGCCCCTTCTCCTTCACAGACAGCCCTGGAACTGCCGAATTGACAGTGGAGGACGCTCTTTCTCACACCTAGCAGCCAAGGCTTGAAATGACCTGCCCCTGCACTTCAGGACTTACTCATCACTCTGGCAATTCAGGAAAGGACTAAAGACCTGGTTGTTCGAATGAGCAGATATCCACCAGCAGTCGACTTCTCAAGCTGCCTTGAGAGTCTCACGGGTGATTCGCTGCGCTTAACAAAGCCTTAATTGAATGACCTGGGATCTAGCTGGACCACCCTCTATTCCAGCATAGGGTATAGGTAAACAAAGGGGCATGCCTCAGCTTTAGAATTTCTTTACCACTAAATTCACATCATAGCCTGATTTAAGAGCGTAGTAGCCATGCACAATCAGAAAAGGGGTATATTTAACTAAAACAAATAATAAAAACTGATATGGGGCACTTCCACTGGATTTAAATGTTTTTTAACCCCAGTGAGCTTAAAATCAGTGCTGTCCAGAAAAACTAACAAGGCAAACATAAAATGAGGTCCCAAATGCCAGGCGTAACATTGAAGAATACAATTAGAGAAATAAAGTGAAAACTAGGTTATTGTGAATACCTAACCAGGCTTTTAGAAAAACTCATTAAAATATGCATCAGCTTTGGCTATCTCTCTGTAAGCAAGATGTTCACCACTGAGGCTCCAGAAAGGGTGCTTAAACGATATCCAGCCATATCTACTCAAAAAAAGTCCTTTGGGTGAGACAGAGGAGCACCAGGAACGGAAGCTAGCATCAAGGGACAACATACTGTGTGCACTAGGCTTGAGTCCGGTGACACTCCAGACAACCGAACATTTTACATGTTATTTTTTATTGTAATTTGAAAAGTCAGTAAATCGTGGGTTTGGTGAGACAAGAGCATAATAAATATAGTCTGTTTAGTTGTTTGGGGGATGTGAATGACCATTCAGTCACACCAATGAAACGGGCAAATGTCCTGTATGTTTGTAGGTCCTTCCCAACTACATTTCTCTTAGATCAGGTAGGCAGCCTCTCTGGGTTTAGCAACTCCTCAGCCCTCTTTCTTCACTTGTTTCCACCACCCATTGTTCTGTAATGATTGCATGGGTATCTGTGTTCTGTAGGCAAATCATTTTCCACCTCTGATCTGCAGGAAAATGATTCTTTTTGCATGATCAGCCCATTTTCTTTTTTTAGCCTGATGCTGCGGGCCTTTTGACTGTGCATTGGGACTCTGCTAAAATGGTCCGGTGTATGTGCTTTGATGCCAATAACATGTTGAAATGAGCTACACTCTCAATTGGCAGATTTAAAATGTCTAAGTCACTAGTAAATGGTTCCTGTAAGTTATGGGGCCTGTAAGTTAAATGTCACTATGGACTGCAGCACATATTGTGCCACCCTTGTAGCGACAATGCAAAATATAGCTACTGGCCTGCCAGTAGGATCCTGGCTGTGCAGTTGTAAACTGCATAACCCATTTTGTTAGATCTGAACCCTTCTTTTAAACATTAATAAGTCACCCCGTAAGTACGCCTTAAATTCCCACAAGGCTGGGTGCATGATATTTAAAAGTAAGACATGTAAGTATTTAATAATAAATTCACCCTTGCAGTGACCGTGTCCTAAAAACAATTTTTGCTTTAGCAGTATTAGCTGTTCAGTAGGAAAGCAATGGAAAACATTATTATGTTATCTCATCCTAGGAAACAGATAAAAAGTAAATTTTTGGACTATTTCAGATACTTATTTCAAATCCAGTTCATCAGCAAAGTCAGATTTGTAACTTATGTTCCACAAAAGGTATTTTTAAAAACTCACCCTCATCCTTCCTTGAACCTCTAGAACCCCATATGCATGTGTTTCCAACTGTTACTCAGGAGTTAAATAGCTACTTGATGAAGTGTGAACTGTCCCAGAGTCGATACAAAGGCCTTGCGTGTCAGAAGTTGTTTTGATCCTTTGACAGGGTGACCATTACACTGTGCCCAGGAACTTTCTTAACTTGAAAGAAGTCTTCCTTATGACTAACGATTGTCTGTCGCACCTAGGCCTGCATCCCCTTGTCCTGCTGGCCAGCCAGACTCCAGTCCCAGTGGGAAAGGAACTGACCCCAGAACAACTGAGGAGAGCTTGGTCATTTTTCTGGCCACACCTCTAGAGTGGGCAAAGTAGCTCTGCACAAGGGATGAAAGTTTCTGCTATCTTAGTGTTGGGTGGAAAGGGCATGAGTGTTTTAGGTCGAAAGGAATTGTTTACAGTAGGGTACACAGGAACTCCTATAAAAGTGGGTAGGGTTGCCCCTGGGAACTTTTTTCCATAGTGGTTAGGGAGGGGCCAGGAGTCACCCCCTTTACCCACATGGTACGGCCAGGCATAAATGTGGCAGCCCTGGGCACCCTTTTGAGAATACTACTGGACCTGTGGAAGACAGAAGGACTGTACCTGCTGTTGTGACATGTGAGAAGAACCCTAAGGGATAGACCTGCTCTCACTTGCACCCAGGGCTAAGACGTAAGCTCCAGGGATCAGTTGGGTGACCTCCTGTTAAGCTACAGGGATACAAAAGCTGATAGAAGCCCACTTTCCGCGAAGAGCACAGCAGACCAGATTCTACTGGACCCGTCCTGAACTCTACTGATAGCCTCTGTTGGGCTGAGCCCTGACCCCCAACTGCTGTTCAGGAGAACCTGAAACCCTTGATGTCAGAATGCACTCCTCGTGCCTAACCCTAAAACCTGGGACTTAGAAACTTTTTTCTAGTTTTTTTTTTTTGCATGGAGAACTGACCAAAGACTGGGCTAACCTTGCCAAGTCAATCTGACAAGGGTGCGTTGCTGTCGAGCCAAAGATTCAGGTTGCTTCTGCTTAAAGTTTTTTTTTTCTTCAGAAGCAGATGCGTTTCTTTAGCATGTCAGGGAGAAGGTATCTGTCATTGTGAAGCCAGTTTGAATACAGCTTTCAACCTTCTCCTACTAGAGAGATCTGAGCTCCCAAAAGATGATTGAAAATAGAAATCTTCACTGGCCTAAGGCGCCAAAAGTATCTGAGCAACAAGGTGTCCTTGAGTGTGAACTTATATTAATGTAAGATTTTAGAAATTCATCTCTGGTTCACCTTATTGGGTTTTTGTAACTTTGTCCTTTTGAAGTATTCTCTCATTTTAGGTCTTGGCTAAACAGTACATGCACTGTCTCGAATAAACGTATAGTTTTCAATCTGTGAGCTTCAGCCCACCCACAGACTAACCATTTGCTCACTCCATTGTTGCTCTCCTATCCTTTGTGTCCATTTGTCCATGGCAAGCATGGTCATTCATTTTCTTGTGTTTAGGCTCACCCAGAGATTTCTCCAAGTACGTGTGTCCTTCCACCCCCTCCTATCTTAGGAGCGACTTTTTTTTCTTTGTGTTTAGGCACTCAGCGCAAGTGCTCCTGTTTTCATACGCTCCATCCCACCGACCAAACCTGATGCTGCTTTTCCTTCACAGATCAGTTTTATTATTCACCTCCTCATGCCCGTTCTGTTCTGTAACTTTCTTACGGCGTTTCAATAGTTAAAAAAAACAAAAACGGATACTGACGTTTCGCTTCACATGTTTTATTAATCCCCCTCCCCCCCCCCCCCCCCCCCCCCACTCGCTCTGCGCTATGCTGCTTCATTTCTGTAAGCAAGGCTGTAAATCTCATTCTCATCTTATTACAAATGGTGTTCTCTGCCTTAACATCTGGTTTCTTTCCCGTTATTTACACAACGTATTACTACCGCAAAATCATGCAATATAGGTGTTTACCTATCAATCCATTTATTGGCATTCGATTATCTAAGTAATTTTATTAAAAAAAAGATCTTTACAGACTCTTTGTAACAGAGTGACAATATGAGGTTTCCGTTCACCAGTGCGTCTGATAAACTCATTCAGCTTGTGACTATATAGTGTTTATTCCCCCAGTCCTCATTCCTTCACTCACTTCAAGCCCCCCTGCTCCGTTTTGGTAAGCAGAGCTGTAAATCTTGTTCTTATCTGGTCACAAATGCTGCTGCTCCTTGAGTCCATGTGAGCGATGCACTGCGGAGCTCAGGGTGAGGGCACTAAGCAGGTGGCTGTATACTTCTGCCTTAACATTTAGTTTCATTCCATTTGTTTCATGACAGATTACCATAGCAAAATCACACAATATAGGAGTTTATAATAATTAACAATCCATATACTGGCATAACAATATCAAAGCAATTTTATAGGATAATATGTCTTTACAGAATCTTAGACAGGGTCGTAAACACATTACAATTTGTCAAAACCTGGTAATAAATTTTCTTCCAGACACCTTCCAATTATGAAATCAGCCTGTATTTTCAGTGGCTGTTGTGAACAGTGTCTAACAGAGAGCAGAGAACCAGTTTGTCGGTCATTTAGCACTGCTGCATGCACCCCAGCATTGCACCTTTGTGCTCATAAAATCTGTATTGTGCCCTCTGAAATGGTGTCCGATAACAAAGCAGCGCATGAATAAATGAGCGAGGCTCACAATGTTGAAAATGCTTTATTTTTTAGTGTTATTACTTTCATTAAAAATGTAAAACTGTGTTTAAACAAGCTGTTCACCCATGCACTGTGCAGTGAGGACATACGACAGTGCTGAAGCTGCTTCTCTGGTCTAAGTGGTAGTTCCTCATTCCTAGTCCTCTAGACAGTGCTGCTAGCTGCGTCTCTGGTCCCAGTGGTAATTCCTCATTCTAACACCTCTAGATAATGCTGCAAGCTGCTTCTCTGGTCCTGTCAGTAACTCCCCCATTCTAGGCCCTCTAGGCAGTTCTGCAGGTCACAGTGGCAATTCCTCATTCTTAGTCCTTTAGGCAGTGCCGCTAGCTGCTTCTCTGGTAGTGTGAGTAACTCCTTCCATTCTAAATCCTCTAGGCAGTGCTGCAGCTGTCTCTGTTCCCAGTGGTGATTCCACATTCTTAGCTCTCCTTGACAGTGCTGCTAGCTGCTTCTACGGTCCCTTCATAACTCCACCATTCTGCGTCCTCTAAGCAGTGCTGCAGCTCTGTCTCTGGTCACAGTGGGAATCCTCATTCTAAGTTCTCTAGACAGTGCTGCAGTTGCTTCTCTGGTCCCGTCTGTAACTCCTCCATTTTAAGTCCTCTAGACAGTGCTGCATCTGTTTCTCTGTTCCCGCTGGTAATCCCCGTTCATAGTCCTGTCAACAGTGCTGCATCTCTGTTCATACATCCACCACACTCCAAATCAAAACATATGAAAAAGATGTTGTCATTTACAGCTACAAAACTCTAACACTCACAAATTCGAGACCTATTCCATTGCAGATGCTTGTTATAAATTAGGCTGGGATTTTATTGTGTTGCGTTTTCAACGTTTTAGCTCTATGGTACTTGTAAATGCTTTACACATTTTCTTAAGCCTGTTTACTTGGTGCCATAGCTAACCAGGGGTTGAGTAATCCACTTTGTCACAGTCTATTTTTGTTTTCTCATTAGACTTCCGGTTCATCGCAATGCTTTTTAAACATGAATATTTTGGCCATATAGTCATTCAAAGCATTTAAGCATACAGTTTCTTCCCCCGACACTACTTAAGCAATACAATTATCTGGCTCCACTTGCATTTTAGTTTTCTAAAACCACCTTGAAACGCTTAAGCTCAGATGGGAAGTGAATAATTTAAATAAAAATATCCTTTACCCTAAGCAGTTAAAAAAATTTCCCACCAGCTTCTAATCCAAAGTCAACAGTGTGCTGCTTTTTTGGTCCAGAGCCACCTTTGCTATGTAGTAAGATAAATATCTGTATAGGAATGAAATTCAAGGCCATGTTTTTCTGAAATGATCAGTGCCTGACCCTGTTCGGTGGGCTGCAGGATAAACAGAGGTCACTGGGCCTCAAACGGAGGGTTTTGCGTAATTTTCTTCTGATGTCCAAGGGTTCGTACAACTATGTCTTTGCAAGTAGGACAACATACAATCCCCATTCAGCACTTTATTTACAGTGATACCAACGACGAGCAGTCTCATGTTTGTCAGGGAGGTAGTGTGGGGGTTGCTTAAGTTGCAAAGCAGTGCAGTGACTGAAAGTCCAACACAGTGCTTGAGTTTCAAGAAAGAAAATTACTTCAATGCACACCATAATGGAGTACCAAAGACAAATATAGTAACACAATTATGTGTACTAGGCACTGTTACAGCAAGCTACTGCTCTATCATCCGTCTTCCACCTTCTTGTCTAAGTGGATCCTCCCTCCTTTTTGGATAGGCTATTAACATGATTATAGTTCCCTCCCACCCTTAAAGTCCTTGATGCAGTCTCTTATAGTTCAGTTTTTACAGCTTCTTACCACCCACTGTGGATCAGTGTTTCGGTCTGCTGCTTGGTTTCTTTCTCTGCGTGCTCTGCACTCTCCTGCTTCTTGAAGGTGGTGTGCTACTGGCAACTCTGTCTAGTATCCTCACGCTGATTACTGGGGTGCCTGCCTAAAAGATTTGGATCTAGCAGTCCTGCTTTGGAATGGCCCGCAGAGATCTCTGACTGTTGAGCAGACTGGAGGGACAGTCCCAGGTGACGGCCTAAACACAGCGCAGGCTTGATACCTGGCCACACCCATGCTTTGTGATTCTCTCGACTCAGTGATGCTGGCCGCACAGGCTGATATTCTGTTAGTGGTGCGGCCAAGAACAGGCGGATTATCTGCTGAAGATAAAGCCATTCAGAGGGCTGATGGTAACGTAAAGTCACATCCCCAACTGGGCCTCTGTGATCACGGTCCACCGATATCAGAGTCTGCAGGTCACTGTCTGAGTCTTCTTCCTATGGATGTCCCTCTGATACCTGGGGCACGCTGCATCTCACTAATCTTGGACAGACACTTCTCTAGGGTTGGCAGGCTGCTTCCCCCTCTCAACAGACAGGTACGCTTCTAGGTGATTTATTTTAGGTATATAGCTCTTGCAGCAAGACATTAGGTGTCTCGTCACCACTAGAACGCTGGTTGTCAAGACCAACACCAGTTCTAGTTGGAGAATAGTCCTCCAGAGTATTCTGTGGGTACTCCCATCACTAGCCATGGAGGACTTGGGACTGAAACTACAAGTGGTGTAGTAGAGTCCCACTTTTATACAGTGAAATCAGACAGGAGATGTGTATCCCCTGGCTGCAGTTTCGTTACTGGTTTGAGGTGGCTCTTCTATGCTCCTTTCCCTGCTTCTCTACAGACACATTTGGTTGGAGTGAGGCCTCTTTTAGTAAGGTAGTCTCCAGCCTGAAGCACCCATAACAGAGGCACATAGAGTTATGAGGCTTCTGCACTTGACTTTCATGTTAACTGGAAGTGTGATCGGGGAAAGACAAAAAGTAGGCCTCACCTAAAGGGTTCCATTCATTTTCCACAACTGTCTGCATTGCTACGCACCATCCCCACCATCTCTAAATGGCAATGTTCTGGAAGACTAAAGCAGTTTCTTCCAATCAAAACACCTAATTGAATTTCTAAATGAGCCTGATCGGCACTCCCCTCACTTCATTGTCTAGGTCTCTTTCCTCCAGCTTTAGGAATGTCAGCAATACACTTCTGTTTGACAAAACAACATTACCTCGGTCTAGTGCAAAAGGCCAGGCTTAGGGTATCCCTACTGTATCCCAGAGGTCTCTGTTTCACTGGCTTGCTTCCACATCATGCTTGTGCCATCTAGGCTATGCACACAACTGGGCACAACATACACCTGGGATTTTAGTACTAGGAGTTGAGTAGCTCGTAGATGCTTAACTTTACATGAGTGGGCCAGAAGGCCTCCATTCTAGTGACACAGATATAAAGGTCGGGTTACAAGTACGGAGTCACAGACACTATGCTGCCACCATTACTCTGTTCTAAACCCATGACCGGGACAGAGGTCCTCTGTCTTGTCAAAATGGGAATGTTTGTTGTGCCACTTCATATCACAAGACAGCTCCAGGACCTCACTCATGTGAATATAGAGGCCTAGGTGTACATTAGCATTGACAGCAGGGCCATAATAAAAGGCCAGGATACCAGATACATGCAGTCGGGCAATTGGGGCAGAAGAGCAATACTGTATAGTATGGAACAGACCGTCCCATTCCATTAGTAAGTGCTGGTGATATAAATATTAAAACATACTAAATTCTTATGTAGTTACTCAATATTTTAAGAAGTATCTAAACCACTCTGAAACCTTCCACTTAAATCTCCTATGGAGAACTGTTGTATAAAGAAAAGTCTGCTCAGCACATGTTCAACATTATCTGAAGCAGCTAGTTGACACAGCTAGACTGCATCAGTTATATTTCTTCACCCCTTCCAAGATTATCACTTATTTTTACCTAAACATTACCCCATGCTTTGAATGGGACGTTTGCAGGGGTTGTAGTAATAGCTATGATGCTCCATTGTAGCACTTTGTCTTATAGCATGTCTTCGCACAATTAGACTCCCCCAGTCTTATTATTATGTACATCCTTTGTGTTTACATTTTCGTGGCTTAAGTCTGTTTTGAGAAATGAACTGAATGGTAATCCAGAAGTGATCTGAAGAAAGTATTTGCTGTTAAAAATCTAGAAGCCCTCGCTGTCTTTAGAAAAACATAAAATCGTAAAGCATACCTACGCTTTTCACCTACTCCATTGTCTTTCCTTAGTTTTGGATTAGCCGTAGGGTTTTTGTGTCACTTGCTCATTCCTTTACCTGTCTGTGACGCTTCAGATCCAGAGTTCTAGCTCTCAGTGTTTTATGTGTTTTTCAACTTTATTCGCAGTGTTCTTTTTATTTTCAGAAATGTCTAATGCGAAGAAAAAGAGATATGCAAACAAAATGAGAAACCAGCCTTCCAATGTAAAGTTCCCATCCAATGACCAAGCAGATCGCAGCATGCAGCAGCATTACAAAAGTGGAGGAGAATCCTTTCGGTCCCAGGGTACAGGTATGCTTGGTGTGCTAATGAATTTGAGTGAAGACTCCTTAGCTATTCTGGGCAATTGTATTTGATAGCTAAAGGCATACTCAAAATGACATCCTGTTTTGCTTTTCATAGACTTCACAAGTGGGTGGAATTAAATCAATCTTGTTCTTGTAATTTAAGTTTTAAAGCTCATGTATTCTGTGAGTAGGAGCCAAAGTGTAGATGCACAAAAATGCCCCCACACCTTATGGGGTGTGCGATATTTGTATAATTTGCTTTCAGGTAATTACTTAAAAATTTTGGCAAAACTGCATGAAATGCAAATCCGTCATTTAGCATATTTTAGAGTGCAATGAGTCGTTTTTGATGCTGGAAGCATTTCATTCTAAAAAGAGCGCAAAAAACAGCTGTTTGCATTCGGTTGTTCCTGAGCTTTTGCTGTAAATTGTTACTGCAGATTGCACGTAATTATGAAATGTGGTGTAATTTCAGGATTTTCGCATGACAGATTCCAAGAATTACATCACCATAAATTACATTTCGTCTACTTTTCAAGCCTTTGAAAACATAGGACTCCTCATAAGGCACCACTCTCACCCCCTTCCATGTACAAAGTACTAACCTTTCTCTATCCTTCAGTGTGTTAAGTGTGTGTTTCCCCTTGATGTGGGTGGGGCTGGGAAGAAACTAACTTTGAGAGGAAGAGCAGGACGGAGACTACTGTAGTGGTAAGCCCCTACCTTAATGTTTTTGGCTTTTTAGGGTAGGAAGAGGTATTGGAAGGAACCAACCAAGGACTAGTATATTGACTAGACAGCCCCTTGCAACCCTCCTGAAAAACAAATATGATTCATCTTTGAATGAGGAGCTAGGACCGTTGAGCAATGTTTGGGGTCCCTCATGATCCCTCATCTCCTGACTATCATGCATGATTGGTAGGGATGTCGTCTGCCACTCTGGTGTGCATGCATATGTCATAAGTGATGTTAGCCCTATAACACTGCTTTGATTCAGCTTTCAAGGAAGTAGAATATATGTATATTCCCGTGACATTAGTGAATGGACATCCTTACACTTCTGCCACCAACCCATACAACAGTGATTTTCAAACTGAGGATTGGTTATTTTAGGGGGTTGCGGAGATCTCAGTGCCATGCCTGTGGGCGAGCAAGAACCTTGACAATAACAGATTGAGATGCATATTGCCTGCATTCAGTTGCTGATGATTTATAGGCTGTGTGCTATAAAGCAGAGCTCAGATTGGTGAAAAAAAGACCACCAAAAACCCCATCCCGATCTTTAATTACAGTCCAAGAATGCCTAAGATTTAGTGTGCGAAGTCTAGGGTAGCATAGTCAGCCCATGTACTTGTCAATCAAACTCCAGGTCTTCAGGGGGAACACAAGGACACACTTTGGACAAGCTCTCATTTTGGATATACAATCTTTCTGCTTTATAAATTCTCAGGTTTTGAAGAGAATTTACAAAGAAAAAGAGGGAAAAAAGGTTTTAGTATTCCGGCCACTTCTGAAATACTAAGATTACAGGTTGCACAAAGCAATTACAAAGGGAACACTGCATGGGTTGATGAGCAGTAAACGGTGACAGAACTATTGATCTGTATCATGCCCTGGTGTCTTCAGCTTCTCTCAAGCTTTACAAATAGAGAGTGGGTTTAATGCAGAGGCACAGCAAGGAGTGCCCAACATGTAAATAAGCAACCTCTGTCTTTTGTACTGTGCTATGTTGAGAAGTGGTATAGGAAGGTTTTTGGAGGTTTTGGAAGTGTGTAGATATTTTTTTTTAAAATGTAGTATTTGTGTAGGTTCCCAAGTCTGTAGATTGTTTTTTCACTATTAACATTCTTAATCCTACCATTGTCTTCATTTAGATGCTTGACTCCTTTTATCTTACATGGGTCTTTTCTGTTGATAAATGTGCAAGGCTTTGTTTTTTCTAGTTGGTTGAGGTCTAACCAACACCCTGTGTGACTGGCCTCCATTTTTATCTAACAATTTGTGCTCCTGTCCCTCACCAATGCAAAGACATTTTGCATCTAATTGTATTTTTGAAACTAATTTAAATTGCTCCATTCTCATTGGCTCCCTTAAAGTGGAAGATTTCAAATCTTTTATTTTTGCTTGCTTGGCTGCTCCATTGTTCGTCTTGTGCATTCCTGCTAGGGCTTTCCACCTCACTACTTTTGTGAAATGTATGTTCATCTTTCCTAGCTGATTACATCTTGAATGAGGGATTTACTGCCTCAGCTAACCTGCACTCCGGGCCCATCACCAAGTGCAAGATGATTACAGCTTTGTTACAGTGGCTTTACTCTAGTTCTATTACCATTGCAATGGTTTTGAGTGGGCTATATGAGTGGGACAAATTGGAGCTCCTAAAAGTCAAACCTACTTTTCCGTTTCTAAGGATGTCCAAAACCAGCAAATTCCTTCTTGTTTTATCCATGCTACACTCTTTTACTCTTGTGCCATGTAGGGAAATCATGGTGACTAGCTTTTACGTAGATGCCTTTCAAATGTCTGAAAGGGTGTTGAAATGCTTTTCTTTCTTTTGTAAGTTATACTTTATTAAGAGGTTTATCTACTCTGTTTCAGACTTCCCAACTGGCCTGCATGATCACAAGGGTCTGGAAACTCCCAGATATATAACCGGTAAGTGTTCCAACTTTTACAGAACTCTTCCAAGAATATCCAGTTGCGTTTCTTCTGAACACATCATCATTACCTGTTTCTTCAAAGTGTCCTGCCTTTTCCTGGGCAGTGTCCTGAGTGTGTACTAGTTACTGCTGGTGCCCTAGGACTACCATATACAGGCACTCCAGTTGATTAGCCCAGCTAGTACTTTTGGGCACGTAACACAAAGAGAGAGGCTCCCACTTAGAGGTGGCAGGAGTTGGGATCTCCGTGTGCGATCTTAAACAGTAGTTAGTACCATGAATGCAAAAGCAAAATACAAGGGCAGGGAAGCAATGTGAGGTATCCTGTGGAGTTGACATGAGCCCTCTGGATAACATTGGCTAATTGGAGCAGTTGTGAGCTGTCCCTGTTCTCTGCTAAAATCAGGTGGATGAAGACCGGGCCACATTAGTGATGTTCCAAGTTTCTGCATTACAGGAAAGAGGGGGGCTAAAGGTCTCTGTAGGAGTCTGTCCCCTTCATGAAGTAAAATCAATAAAAACGAACTTTGGTAAAGCCAGTAGGTTTGAGTATGTTAACACATGTAAAGACTGGCATGCTAAAGTGTATTTGTGCATTCATAAGCAGTGTGATGACAACACAGAGCTAGAGAGACTGGGAGATGTAAAATACTCCTTTATTCATTGCAATGCCAGCACTCAATCAGAAGCAGAAGGATATCCCCCAAACAGCCAGTAGCATTAGGTGAGAGCAGTACTTCTCCATGCTGAGGTAGGATGTTATTGATTAATACTCAAGCCAATGACCTAAAGAGCCCATAGACCATTGGTTTAAAGGTGTGAACCCAAAGCCCATTATGTATATTCAGAACAATTCAGTTTAGGCACCTAAAAGCAAGTGTTTTTTTCCTTATCTGTCTGCTAACAGTGGATATGCAGCCTTCTTACTGTGTGTCTTGTATGGAAATCTAGATGGTACTGCAGTGTTACAACTGTAATACATACCTATGAATTGCTGATGGCATCTGAAATTACCTTTGAAGTGTTTGGTGACCTTGCATGTTGCTTGAGTGTTAACTTAATTGGTGTCTCACACCAAAAAACACCTGATTGAAACGGTTATTTTACAGATTTACAGCATTTTATTGCATGATTACAAGCATATTCCTAAACACACACAAATTTGACAGGATATTCTCACACAGCTATCAGCTGGCATGCTTCATCACAGGATTTCCCTACGCTCTCCAAAAACTTTCTTTGATGGAGAGCGGGCTTATACTGTGAAAACAGGGAGCCACTTGATTCTAGTCTTGGATCCGTGAAATAGATTAAAAGACAATGTGATAACCCAGTCTGGGTTTTACTATGTAGGGTATAACTTAATATTAAAAGTTAGGTATGGAGTATCTAATTGGTGGCCTTTCTGAATATGTTTTCTAAGTCTGTATGAGGAAAACAGTAGTTCCTGTGCCATGTGCCCCATGGACATGAGGGATGCTTGTGACAGGGTCATGAGTGTAGGATAATGATGCAGATTGTGGCTGAAGGCATGCCTTGTGCCCAGAAACGTTTGGGATAGATTGAAGGCTGTGGTGCCGAGTGGGTTCTTGGGGCATTGGTAGTCACAAATACAAGACTGTGCTATAAATGAATAATTACAAACCTAACAACATTCTGAAAACTCACCATAACTTCTTTTATTTGCTGATGCCAGTTACTGATTACTGTAATTTAAAAATAATCCATGATACAGCTTCAGTTAAAGGGCCATTACAGTTGCAATGAATACAATACTTAAAAGCCATTGAAATCTGCCAGGAATCTAGGACTGCCCCCTGCATGCCACATGCCCTTCAAACACAACGGATGACTTCACAACTGACCTATTTTGTTGCCATTAAAGTAATTCATATCCTTTTGGATTGTATTTGTAATAAAGACGTCTGTAAAGGCTTAGTATCTGACAATATTTGTAATTGTATTGATTACCACATACAGATTTCGCTGCAGTATGTGTGCTCCAAAACAAAGCCGTGTTTTTGTTGCCAGCTAAATGATCTGGAATTGATTAATCACTTGCACCTTGAGTGATGTTTTTATGACACTTGTGACATCATGCATTTCTGAAGTCATGAGAGTTACATGGCCTTAAGAGTAGATTTGGTGGCAATTGATTCCCATAACTGGTTAATACCAATGAGAACACAAGGTTTGATTTTGAACCCTAAATTCCATCCAACTGTAGGTTTGCTAGACAATGTTATAATAGGGTGACCAGATTTTGAGAAGTAAATTCCTAGATGGGCTAGATATAGAACTAGGACTAAAGTTTGACCATGATCAAGGTGCATGTAATATATGTATAATACCAGACACGCACTGTCCTTCAACCACTGAAATCCTGAAAACCATTCTAACATTCTTCATATAGAAGCCTACACTTACCTAACCTTCTCTATGGAGGACCTCCTTCCTGTACCCTTTGCTGGGAGCCTGCTTCTGACTACCTCCTGTGCTGCCTAACAAACAAATAAATTAATGTTGTTTTAGACTTAGAGGCGTGGAAACAAGTGCATACTTTTCTATTCTACTTTGCAGAATTACTTGACCTTTGTCCCCAAAAAACCCGGACATGTATTTAAACTCGAGAAAAGCATCAGAAGTCTGGGACAGTCCTCTAAAAACAATGACAGACCGGGAAAATCCAGGACGTCCGTTGATCCTAGGTTATAATGAGTGAGCGTGGCATGCTCCTAGTGTGCAGGAACATGTAAAAAGGCTAGCCCTGCATCCCCATGTTTCACTTCTGTCAACAGTCAAGGGAATTTACAGTACACAGAATTAGTGATGCTCAGGTTTATGGAGCTTCATTAACAATAGTTCTTCTGAATGAAAAGTTTCACTCAAACCATATTGCCCGTCACCATTTATTGTATGTATTCACTTTCACTACATTCCTTACATTTTTAAAAGATTGTTTGTGCATGTTATTGTAATCTTAAATATTACTTGACCCATATTGTGTCATTTCAATTTAAATGGTGGTTTTATTTCAGCAACAAGGTTTGCTGAAGCCCGTGCTGCGGAAATTAGTGTCATGTTGAAAACTGTCTCCCGGAAGGCATCCAACTCTCAGGTCTTCCAGTCTTTACCTAAACACATGCGAAGACGTGCCATGGGGCATGATGTCAAACGTCTTCCACGACGCCTGCGTGAGATGGCAAAGAAAGAGGTATGGTAACTTCTATTGCAAATCATTGTTGGTCTCTCCTGCAAACAACTCTGTTGTACTCTGTTGAAAGACATATTGTAGAATACCAATGCTTACAGTGGGTTTTGTATTAACCTATTGCTTATCCCTTTTTGAATTGTCCATCTCATTTGCTTGCTTCTTAACCAATGGCTTTCCTTCTTTCTTTGTCTTTTCTCCTCTCTACTGTTCTTATTATTGGACAGTTTTATATCATCCTCTGCTTACATTCAAGCAACTACTTTTTAGGTCTGACCTAGGAACTGCTTTAGCAGTTTTCCTTGCCTCACGTAATCAAAATGGTACATAAATACAAAGTATTTGCAAGCAGAGGGACATTTAGCCAGCTCTCTACATTCATGTGTCTTCAGCATCCACTGCATGGGGCTGTTGGTCATCCTGCTTCAGCCATTTGCTTTCTTGTCCTGTGATGGCACTTTAACTACTTATATCTTCCTAAAACGGAGCAAAGAAATGCCCTTTACTCCTGGGGCAGGTGAGCCAATACGAACAGGTGACATGGGTGCGGAATTACTATCATCCAAGAGGTGGGCCCAATCCCTGCAGCACCAACCCTTTACTGCCAGTTTATAGTACCACAGTATGGATCTGTGAGAGAGAGTTGGCCAGTAATGAAACAAGATTTAAATGGATTATGTATAAGTTGTTCAAACGTCTATATAGGATTCAGTAATGCAAAGCCTTTACTATTGGGCTGAGTGCTGTAAGAAAACACAATAAGCTGTTAGTTCAACTTGCTTTACTGACAGTTTTTCCAGCATAAAAATATCTACACACATTAGTTATGTTAATTGGATTTTATAAAGCACCCTCTCATCTCCAACAGAACAAGGAAAGCCAATCAGCTGGGTTAGAGACAAAGCCCAACGCAGAAGGACAGAAATGAGAACTAACCTTCAAATAGCCATCTTTAATAGATTTAAATAGCACTGCAAGCTTTGTCTTAAGTAGGTTTATACATTCTAATGAACAGTCTAAACTTAGAGTGACCACCCATTCTCCCCTTTGAATGTGTCTTAGAGCTGTAATACCTCATTGGCAGGTCTGAGGGGTCTAGTCTGTCTATCAAAGAAGATTCTTTTCTGCAGATAGTGGGGGCCTGTGTCTTAAACTGCCTAATGCACATTGCACAGCAATTTGAAGATGGCCCACTAGCCAGTGGAGAGTTCAAAGGCTAGAAGATACCGGGGCTCTGTCGGGTAAATTGTAGATTATGCTAGTGGCTGTATTTTGAATCGTTTACAGATGTGTAAAAAAGGTAACCAGTCATACTGACGTATAAGGCATATCCATAGTCCAGACGAGTTCTGATAGGTGTCTGGATGATGGTTTTGCAATGGTGGATAGTTATTCTGTTAAAAACCCTACGCCATCAGTGCAGGATTCCACAGCATGTCCCACAAACCACATTTACCTGCTCTTTCATGGAGAGCATATCTTCACTTATAAAGCCTAAATTCCTGTCTGTTTTCTTAGGAATAGGGGCAGGACTCGTTCACCAGGTGTCATTCCAAATGAAGTCCGACTTCCTAAACTAGGTTTCCTCCATTTTATTTCCATTTAGCTCCAGACAGTAATCCTGCATCCAAGCAGAAACTTCAGTCAGGCACTCCATCAGTTCGCCTCTTGTTATTTCACTGTTGTTGGCTATAGGTACAATTAATTGTGTGTCATCTGCGGATGATGTAATTTTGAAGCCTGAAGCTCTTACACTGTTCCCCAGAGTCATGGAAACATTGAAGAGTGTGGGGTATTGAGGAGGAGCCCTGGGGGCATACTGCACGTATCTGATACTGGTTCTGGATGGCAGTAGTTGGCTATATTGTGATTGGCCAGATAAAAAAGGAAAGGGCTACTTGAGGGTCACTCAACAATTTGATGAAGATGGAATGAGATACAGTATCAAAGGCTGAGGAGGAGGAGGATGATGATGATGAGGGTTGCAGATATGCCCTCATCTACTGTGAGCCCTATGTTGTCCGTCACAGCTAGCATTGTGGTTTTGAGTGGGATGGCATCTCTCCAAGAGGGGGAAATCCTGTGCCAGACTGCTTTACCTGGAGAAGTGGCTAATTATGCTGGGCACACATCAGGGCTCCTCACAAGGGAAGAAGGCTTGCACCATCTTGGATTTGGGTAAACAAGGGTATCCTGGGATTGTTGGGTGGCCAAACTCCCTGGAATTGATGTAAAGTGGGAAGGGTTGCCTTGTGGGAACTATTGCCCCATTGGCTAGTTCTCCTGTCCCACAGATGAGATGGCATAAAAGTGTCACCCCAGCCACACAGTCTTTGAATCACTAATGGGTGAGTACTGCCCTCTTGCTCCCTGTACCCAGCAAAAAGAGCCTGCAGCAAAGACTGAGCTGCACCTACTACACCAGAGAGAGACTAGCAAAGAGGACTAAGCCTACCGAGCTCACTCTTCGAAAACAGCTCCACTTGTTCAGTACCGAAAAAGTGACTCTAAGGGCTTTGGCTAACCTCCTGTTAAGCTGCAGGACCATCAAAAGGTAAGGAACCGTATACTCATTGATAGTACAGCTTTCCAGGAATGCCTGCTCACTGCTGGACGCCTCCGTGCTTATTAAGTGACCAAGTCCTGCCTTTCCCGAGGTCTCCCAAAAATCTGTGGGACCCATAGGAGAAGTGGACCCTGCTCCCCGAAAGAGGAGATTTGCATAGCTGTAAGTAATGCTGAGACTGCTGCAACCGAGAGACCAGTTGATCAGAGATACTGGACTTGCGCTGGGATCCCTTCTGAAACATGGGCAACGAAGTCCAGAGACTGGAGATGACGCCCGACACTTGTGGTTACCAGGTTGGTCCCAGGAACACTCGCTGCATCTCTTCAGTGTTATTTGCATGTTCAGCATCCTGTACCCCCAACATCAAGACCACTTCTCTGCTGGACCGCGGTAAAGGAGAAAGGAGCACTGAAGACTCTATGGCTGCTGAACCTGACGGGTAACTGTCTCCCTGGACCTAAGTGGTTCCTATGACTGCTCAACCCGTTGTGGCCACACAAAGTGAAGAAATGTAGCCATTCTAGCCAGTTTCTAAAAATTGATAAACCACTTACAACAACTTTTAGTATTGCTCAAAAGTGAATTACGATGATTTACATACCTTTTTGAAAATTCATATATATGGTTACCCTCAATATATTTTTGTTTCTATTGTAATATAAAAATACAACCTATTTTCATAAATTGGTAGATTTTTATTGTGTTGTGTTCCTTACTTATTGACACTGTTGGTATTTCTAAATGTGTTATACTTGTTTCATTAAGTAAACCTGACTGCGCAGTGCCACAGCTACCCTGGATTGAATGAAGGGTCTTATTAAAAAAAAAACTAACTGGGGCCTGACAAAGATTGTCATTATTACATGGTGAGGCCTCGCAGCTGCTCTACACAATAAACCACTTTCCCACTTCCATTAAACATGTAGGTTTCTTGGTGTGCATCAAAGTCTGCTTTTCAGTCATTAAATTATTGCCCCTGCCTTCGTATGTCGAGCTGTGGAAATGTGCAAAAGCCTGAACCTTGTTCTAATCAACATGATCTTATAAAATGCACCCTGGCAAAATTGGAGAGGATATTAACAAAACTCTGATATAACAATCTAATTTGTGACCTCATTGCTGGGTATCAACGTGGGTAAGTGGATTTCTGATGCAGCCTATTCCTTACATAAGTAGATGTATGTCAGAAAATTGCACACCCCGGTACACAAGTTATGTGCAGCTTGATAACAAAATGTTTTGCTAAAGTATTGTGCAACTTTAACCTAACTGCGACCAAACGAACACATCCACAACCCCTTTCTTCCCCCCCTCAACCCCATTCTGAGGCCTTCCTTGGCTTCTTGCGTACTTCAAGCTTAGAGCTCCATAATTTTCTTTCCACATAAGGTATCCATGGCAGGTTTACATCCTTCTTTTCCAACATCCCGAGCATTTTAAATATATCAGGGTTTGTGGATTGCCCTAGAGGGACCCGAGAAAATACGCAAAATATAGATACATTTTGAGATTTTGGGGAAAATAGGCTTCAGATAAGTGTCTCTCCCCTTCCCTCTTCCCCCACCCCCCCCCCCCTTTTAAAAATGGCATCAATTCCCCCCCCCCCTTTTAAAAATGGCATCAATGAGAGGTTTGCTGTGCAAAAGTTACCATCCTGCCAGCTTTCAGGAACATGTAGAGCTGAATTAAAAAAAATTATAATAATGAAATATTGAAAATGGGTAGGAAAAAGGCCATTTATGACAAAAGCAATATGCCTTTTAAGTTGCTAGATCCGTCTGGTTGTGGGGTTATATAGGGTTTGTAGGTTCTTAATGAACCAAAGGTACCCAGAGCCAACAACTCTAGTGTACAATTGTTTTTCTTTGTGTACCAAGTATAGACCAATTCATAGGGTAAAACATGTAGAGCAGAAATGGGTATAGTGTATTTCTGAAATGAGCACAGGATATAGAGTTTAGGAGCAGTGGTTATTTGTACATCTCTGAAATTGTGGGTACCCATACTAGCATATTATTTAGGGGCTATTTTTCACAGCATTTTCTTTCTTACGCACTGGCTTACTTTTGAAAGGCACAAATGCAGCGAAATTCAGTTGGTAATAACAAATGTTCTACTGTTCTGTGCTCCCACACGTACTCAGGTAAAAATGGTACCTCACCTGTGTGGGTAGGACTAGTGCATGGAACAGGAGACTGCCCAAAACGCAACAGGGATACATCATGTTTTCTCACTCAAAACTATCCCTTTATTTTTTTTGTAAAGTTGTAGTTGTGGATTTTGGGCCGTAGGTTTGCCACCACCTGGGGAAACCTAGCAAACTTGCACATTTTTGAAAACTAGACATCTGTGGTAATCCAGGATGGGGTGACTTGCATGGCTCTCACCAGGTTTTTTTACCCAGAATCCTTTGCAAACCTCAAACTTTTGACCTAAAAAACAAATTGTCCTCATTTTCTGTGACGGAAAGTTCAGGATTTTTTGGGGAGACAGATTTCCTACCACCCTCAGTTCCCACTTGTTTCCTGTGAAGGACAGTGCCTGACTGCATGAGTGGGCCAAGAGACACAAAAGGTCTTACAGTGCTATGTTGAGAAATAAGGAATAGGGGTAACTGCTGTATTTGGGGCCATGATGTGATGCCACTCGTGCATACCTAGAAACCACAGACCGTTTTGAAAACTAGACGTAAGAAGCTGGCTCTTTATATAGTATACCTAAAAGAGGTATACTGTGCTAAGAGTCCAAGTATTCCCCTATAAGTGCTGTAGCAACCCCAAAGGTTCTCTCTTAGAGGGTAGTGTGGTCGAGCAGCCTTAGGCTTAGGAGAAAGGAGTGTTAGACATTTACTGCATGCACACGGTCAATAAATGATGCACACAACTCAATGAAGAGATCCGCACCAATTTATTATAAAAAAAAAAAAAACACTTATCTTTTTTGCGATATATTGCAAACCGGTAATTTACAGCGACTTACAGGGCCAACTTCCGGACTTAAGGTGAGTATGGGGCAGGGTCCAATAGGTCACCCCGGCCATCACTAGGGTGGCTGGGTGCGCAGGTGCAATTCAGCATCCGGTGCCCTGTTGAAGTCAGTGGGGATTGGTCCAGTCAAAAAGATGCTGCAAACTGGGACTGGGCAACAGTCCGACTGAACCAACAAGAAGGCTCAGGTCTCACAATGCTCTGGCTTGTAGGGACTTCTTTGGTTCTCTTCTCATCTGGCCGGACGACGTAGTGCAGAGGTGTTCAGAGGCACTCGCAATATTGGGGCTTGCACAAAGAGGCCGCAAGCAGCATTGGGGACTTCACAGCTGGCAAACCCAAGGTGGGCTTCAGATTTGGAGGGTCTGTGGACCATGCTGCCACTGTTGGCCAACTTCAGCTCAGGTAAGGGGGCACAGGTGCAGTGAAGCTTTCCGGTGTCGGCTTTTTGGCAGTCTGCAGTCCTTGCAGCTCTTCTGAGGTGCCTACAGGATGGAAGGGAGCAACTCCAGTACTTCACGGGAGTCCTTGGTCTTGAGTGAAGGCTGGCAGTCCTTCCAGGCTTTTGGAGGCACAGTCAGCCGCAGGACGAATCGTCTTTGGCGCAATTGTCGAGGACAGCAGGCTGGCAGGCCGGCTGGGTTGGCACCAAGTCAGTTGCTGGTTTTCTGTTCTTGCTTTTGTGACTCTTCCGTGTCTGTCTTCTTCTTGCAGGTCGGCAGGATCTGATTTCCTGGTGCCAGGGACTCCCCGAAAAACACTAGACTTTGGGGTGTTAAGATAGTGTAGCGTAGATGCCCGTGGGCTACGTATCCCTGGGGTCACTACTTGTCCTATACGAACACTTCCTGTGGGAAGTGGACAAAACCGAGTTCCTTAATCTGCCATCACCAAGATGGCTGACTTTTAAATTTTGCATCCACATCGGGTAACTCAAATTAGGAGTGGAACTATCCTGAGGGTCGACACGCCTCTCTGACTACTCATTTTCTTCCCTGTTTTAGAAATTGTTCATATGTGTAAAGGCAGGTCATTCTGCCCTTTTGGAGCCAGTTAGATGTCACTTCAGGTGCTGCATAAGCAGTGAATGTGTGTGAGTACGAGTCCGGGCTGAGCAAAGGTGTCTGGAAGGTTTCTGAAATCTGATGTGGAATTAAGGTAGACTGAATCATTGCTGTGTAAGGCTTTCAATATGTGTTTCAGTAGTTGGAAAAGAACTGTGGATGAGGAGTCGGTGAAGCTGGTTGAGGTACAGGGTGTGTGTGTGTGTTGGGATGTTGAGGGAGGAGGATGTCTTCTGTGTTCGGTATGGCTTAGAGCCATCCGCTTAGTTGAGTGAGGGAGTATTTCAGTATTGGGTTTGAATTCATAGATGAAGATGAAGATTAGGTGATGGCATGCATATCTGTACTACCTTTACCATATGCCTTCTACTTGTGCAGGATCCCTGTGAAAGCACACCTAGCCTAAGCTGCTTCTTCTCTGTCCTCATCAGAGTCCTGACTATTCCCGTACACTTATCATGTGAACCTATACCAACTGCTTCTGTCACTAGCTACTCGAAGCTCAAGAAACCAGGTCTTTCATGCCCCTTCAGCGCACTCACTGTGCTCCATCCAACTCCTTCCAGTTTGTGGATGCAATGGACAGCATCTACTGGATTGCATGCTAGGGTGCAACCTCATATTTAATCTTGCATATCGCCCTGACTGCTTGATTCATATCTTTACATAAATATGTCAAGGCATATGCTAATTTGAGCACAAGGAATTGCCATCAAGTATGCTGAAAATAATGGCCCTCCCTACCTATTACCATCTGGCATGAAAGTCCAAGAAGAGCAAGACATTTCTTGCAAGATATAGGTGACTGTGACTGCTATTGTTCTATCAAGAATCAAAACTTCACTGTGGCTATAGGCGATCGTTCCAGTAGTGTGTAGGCTACTGGAATGGAAGCACTGGTATTGCAGAAGCCTTAACTGTGAATCCTACTCCTGGCCTCATTGAGGGACAGCAAGCTCTGCTACCCCGTCATTTGACTGACAGCTCTCTGAGGTGACTGAGCTGTAAAAGTCTGGTTTAATTGCATCTCTGCATTAATGAGGACAAGTGTTCCTTAATCTGGTTTGGGTACATAGCATGGTCCACTACACAATGCTGGGGAGTGGAAGAACAGTCCAAGTAATTAATCAATAGCAGTTATTCCGTACACAAATTGTGAAATCCAGTGCCTCTGAACAGGCTCCACTTCTTGCAGTCTTGTTGTACTTAGTATCCAACCTGTCCCAATGCATCCCTGTGATTTGTCCTCTATGGACCACTTTCTGTTTAGGGACTGACTTCCATGTCCAGGTGCATTCTAGCTATAAAAGTTGACCGGTCATGTGAAGTATTTGAATCTTGGTTCTGCGCCTCATCCTTTTTTACAGACTGCACCATGTGAAGTGAACCCACAAGCTTTAAATTGCCTCATTTGTTTGTTAGCTTGTTCAGTCAGGCTTCTCAGAATTGTGTGTGGACCATCCCTGGCTAGTAGAACTTAGGCTCAAACATGTTGTATGTACCATTAGCAGGGCACCTTAAGCAGATCATGGGCTTCTGACAGCAGAACACTCCTATGAACCTGCAAGACTACCAGCCTCAGCCTGGAGCTAAGTTCTGTGTCCGCACACTTGCTGTACAGCAACCCTTCCTCCCAAACTCTATTTGGCTAATACCAATGTTGGGCAACCTTCTGCAAGTACAAAAGAGCAGAGTGCCCAACTTAAGCCTTACTGAACTCCTCTTGGGTAAGTTCTCTGACAAATCCTGAAGCTTTGGCACTGACCAAGACTCCAGCATGTGGTATGCCTCTGAGGCCGTATCCTCCTCTCTGTCTGGAGCAGGTGAGGTGGGCACCAAACCCTGTCTCATCTCAGGTTGCCCTGAAGCTCCCTTCATTAATTTCATCGGGTCTCTCCACCCTAGGAGTGAATTGTAGTCTAAATGCTGGGGCTTCACCCAAGTGTCTGAAGCCTTTCTGGTAGTATTTATTTCATTTTGGGCTGTTACCTGATAGACTAAACATGATAGTGCATGTTAGGACTTTATTCTACCACCATAAGCTGGACTGCCTGGCTTCACCCCAGCACAGAGACAGAGTTTTGTGCATCACGTACTCTCATGGTCCACACAGAACACTCTACAGTATGCTCACTCAGCCTATGCATACAGACACATCATATCACTATTTCATCCCCTTTCCTTATGGGTAGATGTCAGTCAAATGCAACAATCATGCAGAAACCAGGAGACAAACTCTGATGTCTTTATCTTCTCAAGCAGTGCACACTAGTTTACACTGACTGCACATACAGCTCTGCACTCTACCACACCCAGCACTCTGCCACACTAGCTGGCCATACCACCATGCCCAAATAACAGATGGAAAACACACTTAAAATTGCACTCAGCACTGTCCTTCCTCCCTCTGCAGCACCAACATCAATTGGGCTATATATCCCATGATGATGATGATTGCTTTCAGTATGTGCTGACCGATCATAAAAACATTGAAACAACAAAGTATTGCAGTACTTCCAACCCCTAAGACCAGTCCATTATATAGCGTCTGACCAGTGTCAAAAGATTCCCTGGGCAGGAAGCACTTGCATACTAAACCCTACACTTAGGTCCTTTGAAGACAAGTTGGGTCCTTTCATCAATACACAATGATACTGGACTCCAGGGCATGCAAGTTGAAACACACAGAAAAAACTGACAGACATTATACTCTGCCTCAATTACCATCCACTTGTTGAAACTTAGTGTGCAATGATGACTGTTCCCAGTGCGCACAGAGGTAGAATCTGTGTCTTGCAGCCACAACTTACAAGGGTAATACTTTCACTTGTGACCATGTACTCTGCTTCACCTTTGCAGGTGGTCCCTTAACAATAAAAAAATATAATTCCTGACAACAGTACTTCACTTCCTTATAAGAGCGCACCAAACACATAGTGCTCCACTTGCCTCCATTGGCAGTACCAGGCTCACACAATGCTACTGGGTACACATTTTTTTCAATCTTGCATACTAGTCCCCTCACATCTCTATATAATTCCACACCACCATACATATGGCCACTAAATTGCACTTCTGATTTACAGTGTTCTCAGTCAACAAAGTATGCCCAGTTTTACTTGGAGAAGAACACGTTGAACCTTCCACAACTTGTATTGCAACCTTAAACTTGAAACACCCACTTAATTTTGAAATATTTAAGACTATATATAAAAGCACCTCACCGTCATAAAATCAGCAAATTTCCCAAATATTATAAATGCTTTATAAAACTCCAAAATTGCATGTGTATCAAGCAAGGAAATACATTGAAAGCATTCATTTACAAAGTTAACATAAATGTGATTTCCCACCCACTAAATCATGACATTAGTTAAAAAACTATTTGACGTTTCTTTTGAACAGTGCCCAACACTGTCTTAGTATCTCCAGTGCTTTTGGGTCCACTTCCTTTGAACTTCTGAAATAACCAATTCCGCTTTCAACTGTATTTCTGATCGCCTTTTATTATGCTGAGCACCCTCTTGAAAGACCATCTTAAACTAAAGAACTACGAAAAGTCTTTCTTTACTTTCAAACATCGGCTCAGTTTAGTCCTACCTTGCTGTCTTTGTATTTGTAATTGTATATACTGTTGCGTTTCATAGCTCTGAAGTAAGAGGCTGTATCAGCTCTACAGGTGAGAGAACTATTGCTATGGACACAGCAATAGGTATGCTGTTGGTCCTCCTCCATTGCCTTATTAGGTGGCCCACAGACACTACCACAATATTGATCCCCAAGGAGTTCAGCAGACCATACCACTGGAGCATTGGCACTGCTCAGAAAACTTATAAACCACACCCAGGTGGTACTTCCCTTAATACGGATTATGTGCCTAACCACAGTGACCATCTGCCTCTCCTCACCATAGAGAGTACTGCACATTGCTGTGCTCTTTTGCCCAAGCTGTGGGACCCCCTCTGATTCCCAGATTATCCCGCTCCTCTTCACAGGAATTGTCTGTGGTGCAGAATGACAGAGCTTGTCCTGGTCTGACACCTGCACATGAAACGACCCACCCTTTGGCCATTCACCATCCTTCACGTGTCAAATCAGCAGTCAGTTTATGGTGCTTATCTTGGTGCAGGAAATAGTAATTGTGCTCATGGATGGCTTAAATGCTGCTCATGGATGAATTAAATGCTGCACCCTCGCTCCAGCTAGGCACAAAATGGACAAATTAAAACATCCATTACCACAGAATGGAAATACTTCAAAGACATTGGTTGCCCCTTCCAACTGCATTAAATGGAAGTTCTGTTTTTTTATTGTGCACCTCTGCTGCTCTGAGCTTGCAATGAAATTCGCAACAGATCACTGCCCATTTCCACTGTGTTATATTTTAGTGCAATTCCTTTAACATACAGTCACCTAAAAGTCCAGCAGGCTAAAGTTCTTTGCCAACACTCCTCACCGGGGGTGTGTTGGGGGGATTTTGGAGAATTCAGGGCAGCCAGATATGCACAGAACAGGATGCTCTTTCCTTAACAAAACATGGCAACTAAACAGAATTGCGGTATGTCTGGAATGTGAACAGCCTTAACCAAAGTGAGAGAGTGTCAGTCAAGCTCTGTGTAAGGAGATACTCTCTGAATATATTACACCTTCATGTGACCCATCTTTTGGGTATGAACTGCGGTTTTCTTGGCTGCTTTAGTTACACCAGAGTGCATTACTCTGGTTTGACTCATGGCTCTTGAGTCTACATTCGCCTCCAAAACACCTTCCACCTGAAGCAGATCTCCACACCAACAATTTAGGTCGGTACATTGGTGTCACAGGCCGGAGTGGCTCCCAGGAACACTGATAAGTATGTACGTCAATGTGGATTTACAGAAAATCATCCTCTTATTGTGTTGAATTACTGTTGGACTCCCGCTGGGAGTGACAATCGTAGGGTAGACTTTAACACCATTATGAACTTCTGTTTAGATATGAGCAGATATTCTGCAAAACACAGATCCAGGGCTTTATTGAAATATGTAACTTCAGTTGAGTCTTGTGTCACGTGGCAGGGACAACACACACGAGACAGGCGAACGAGTTACTTACCTTCGGTAACGACTTTCCTCGTGGATACATTAGCTACCTGTGGATTCCTCACCTAATGAATACTCCCATTGTGCCAGCACTCGACGGAAATCTTCTTCCTAGCTTCTGCACGTCGACGAGGACGTCACATTTGCCCACGCGACGCCGTCTGACGTCATACAGGCAATAAGAGGTCCTCGCCGACATCAGTACCAACATTTTTTACGTGCCTGAGAATAATAAACCATTGAGATGAAAGAACCATAGCAATATTTAATGACATTTCAAACAAATACATCATTCTGAAAAGTCGGTCTACCAATTTCTTTTTTTTTATTTTTATTTTTTTCTTTTTTTTTATTAAAACAAGTAAATATATGAACTATATATATATATATATATATATATATATATATATATATATATATATATATATATATATACACACACACAAGCATATATACATGATATATACCAATCCTCAAAACCAAGAGGAGCACACTCAAGAATTACTTGGTTAGACCAAACAGGCAACGGGGAGGCGGGTGGGACCGTGAGGAATCCACAGGTAGCTAATGTATCCACCAGAAAAGTCGTTACCGAAGGTAAGTAACTCGTTCTTCTGATGGATACAACTACCTGTGGATTCCTCACCTAATGAATAGAGTCCCAAAGCAGTACCGCACTCGGTGGTGGGTGCCTGAATGGTCAAACAAAGAAATCCTGCAGCACCGACCGTGCAAAATGGCTGTCCCTTCTGACCTCAGAGTCCAAGCAGTAATGTTTCACAAAAGTATGAAGGGACGACCAAGTTGCGGCCTTGCAGATGTCGACCACAGGAACACCTCTAGCCAAGGCCGAGGAAGCCTACTTAGCTCTGGTGGAATGAGCTCTTATACCATCAGGGGGATCCTTCTTTGCTAAAGAGTAACACATTTTAATGCAAAGAACAACCCACCTGGAGAGTGTTCTCTTATGGACTGCCTTTCCTCTCCTCTTTCCCACGTAACCGATGAAAAGCTGATCCTCCAACCTGAAATCCTTTGTCCTGTCTATGTAAAAGCTTAACGCCCTCTTTGGGTCCAAGCGGTGTAGTCTCTCTTCTTCCTTTGAAGGATGAGGCGGAGGATAAAACGTGGAAAGAGTAATTGTCTGAGCCAAATGGAAGGGTGAAACAACCTTCAGAAGGAAAGCAGCCTTGGTCGTCAACACCACCTTATCCCCATAAAAAGTTGTATAAGGGGGTTTTACCGATAGAGCCTGCAACTCACTCACTCTCCTTGCAGATGTTATAGCAACCAGGAAAACTGTTTTAAGAACTAACAATCTTATGGGGCAAGAATGCATAGGCTCAAAAGGGGACCCCATAAGGAAAGTTAGGACCAAGGACAAATCCCATTGAGGCATAACGAAAGGATTTGGAGGAAATGTATTCATAAGGCCCTTCAAGAATCTAAGTACTATAGGAGATTTAAATAACGAAGGCTGGTCTGGAAGACAAATAAAGGCTGACAAGGCAGACAAGTAACCCTTAACAGTAGCCACTGCACAACCCCTCTGTGCTAAAGACCAAGCAAAAGATAAAACATCCGACAAATGAGCACGTAAGGGATCAATCTGCCTCTCTCCACACCATACCACAAATTTAGACCACCTATTAGCGTAGATAGATTTAGTGGAGTGTCGACTGGCCGCTAAGATAACATCCACTACATCAGGCGGGAGAGAAAAGGAACTCAAGTTGCCCCGCTCAATCTCCAGGCATGAAGGTGCAGGCTCTGGAGGTTGGGGTATAAAACCTGCCCCTGCGACTGCGAGAGGAGGTCTGCCCTGAGAGGGAGACGGAGCGGAGGGCACAGTGAGAGTTGGAGAAGGTCGGAATACCACACCCTCCTTGGCCAATCCGGAGCAATTAAGATTACTTGGGCCCGGTCTTGGCGAATTTTCCTCAACACTCGAGGAATCAAGGGTATGGGCGGGGGAACTCGTAAAGCAACTGGTCGCACCAGGTTCTCTGAAACGCGTCCCCCAACGCTCCTTGCACCGGATACTGGAGGCTGCAGAATAACGGGCAGTGCGAGTTCTCCCGGGTGGCAAACAGATCTATCCAAGGAAACCCCCACATCTGGAAGATTAGACGGACTTGATCTGGATGGAGACGCCACTCGTGGTCGGCCAAGAAATGTCGACTGAGACTGTCCGCACGTACATTCAAGACTCTGGCCAGATGATTTGCTACCAAACAAATCTGATGGTCCTTTGCCCAGGAACATAGCCGAAGAGCTTCTCTGCAGAGAAGGTACGACCCCACTCCTCCCTGTTTGTTTATATACCACATCGCGGTAGTATTGTCCGTCAGGACCTGAACCGACTGACCGCGAAGGGATGGGAGGAAGGCCTTGAGAGCCAGACGTACAGCCCGTAACTCCAACAGATTGATATGAAACATCTGTTCCTCTGGAGACCAAAGCCCTTTGATCTCCAGGTCCCCCAGATGAGCTCCCCACCCTAGAGTGGAAGCATCCATTATAACCGTGGTCACTGGTGGAGGCTGCATGAACGGCCTTCCCCGGGAATGATTGTCGCCCTCAATCCACCACTTCAAATCCGTGGCAGCATCTCTGGAGATCTTTACAGAACCTTCGAGATCTCCTTTGTGTTGAGACCACTGCCCTCGGAGGCACCACTGAAGAGCCCTCATGTGCCAGCGAGCATGCATGACCAACAGTATGCAGGAGGCAAACAGACCGAGCAGACGTAGGACCTTGAGGACTGGAATGACCGCTCCACTTTGAAACATTGGAACCAACGCCTGAATGTCTTGAATCCGCGGAGGAACGGCTCGATTCAATGTTGTATCCAGTACTGCCCCTATGAACTGGAGGCGCTGAGAGGGCTCTAGGTGAGATTTGGGCACGTTCACCGAAAAGCCCAGGTCGAACAACAACTGGGTTGTCGACTGCAGATGATGCAACACAAGCTCCGGGGACTTGGCTTTGATCAACCAGTCGTCCAGGTACGGGAATACTGCTATCCCCTTCCTTCTGAGCTCTGCCGCAACCACCGACATCACCTTCGTGAAGACTCGAGGTGCTGAAGTAAGACCAAACGAGAGGACCGCAAACTGATAGTGCTGCGACCCCACCACAAACCGGAGATCCTTCCTGTGCAACTTGAGTATCGGGATATGAAAGTAAGCATCCTGCAAGTCGACAGACACCATCCAGTCTCCCTTGTTCAACGCCAAAAGCACCTGAGCTAGGGTCAGCATCTTGAACTTTTCCTGTTTGAGGAACCAATTCAAAATCCTCAGGTCCAGGATTGGTCTCAACCGACCATCCTTCTTGGGAATCAGGAAATACCTTGAGTAACAACCTTGACCCTTTTCCTGCTCTGGAACCAACTCCACCGCGCCCTTTGAAAGGAGGACTTGAACCTCCTGTTCTAATAACAGGAGGTGTTCTTCTGAACAATAAGATGGGTGGGGCAGGATGGGGGGTGGAAACTCCCGAAAGGGAAGGGTGTAGCCTTTTCCCACAATGCTGGTAACCCAGGAGTCTGATGTGATGACCTCCCACTTGTGGAGAAAATACAGTAACCTCCCCCCTATGGGAGAAGAGTGAGTGGGAATAGGTGGAAGCCTAAGGCTGCTTCCCCAGCTGCACCCCTCCAGTGGAAGAGGAAGAGGGAGAGTGCTGTTGAGAGGCTCCCCTGGTTCGGACCCTACCCCTCCCTCTAAAAGATCTATAGGAGAGAGAGGAGGTAGGCTGCTGGAATTTCCCCCGAAAGGAGGAAGAGGAGGAGCCACGACCAAATCCTCGAAACCTCCTAAACAATCTGGAGGAGGCAGAAGAAGTGGCTTGCAATCCTAGCGACTTGGCCGTGGCCCTGCTCTCCTTAAACCTCTCCAAGGCCGAATCTGCCTTGGCACCAAAGAGCTTGTTCCCATCAAAAGGGAGGTCTAGCAGGGTCGACTGTACATCCGATGAAAACCCTGAGTTACGAAGCCAAGCCTGCCTCCTCGGAACTACAGCAGTACCCATTGCTCTAGCCACAGTCAGTTGTATCCAACCCAGATTGGATAACCTGAGTTGCAGCAGCTTGAGCGTCCGATACCAGATTCAATAGACCTTGAGGGACCTCCGTATGCGTAGATGTAATTTTGTCCATCAGTGCATAAATGTACCTCCCTAAAATACACGTAGCATTGGTGGACTTTAATGCCATGCTACATGACGAGAACACCTTTTTGGATGCCATGTCCATCTTCTTGGAGTCTCTATCCGATGGCACAGATGGAAAAGACCCATGCGCAGATCTTGCCGAGCAGGAAGCCTGGACCACCAAGCTTTCAGGTGTTGGATGTCTGGTAAGAAAGCCAGGGTCAGCCGTTGCAGCCCGATATCTCCTAGCCAAAGACCTATAGACAGCTGGAGAACACACCGGCTTCTTCCAGACCTCCAAAACAGGTTCCAGCAGCGCCTCGTTGAACGGCAAAAGTGGTTCCGCTGATGTAGAGGCCGGGTGCAACACCTCTGTCAACAGATTCTGCTTCACCTCAGTCACCGGCAAAGGCAGTTCCAAGACGTTAGCTGCCTTCCTTATAACAGCATGAAAAGTGGCTGCCTCTTCCGTATACTCCCCAGGAGATGACAAGTCCCACTCAGGGGAAGTATCTAGGCCACTAGCCGTGTCCAGCCCATGGAGACCCTCACAAGAGTCCTCAATCTCTCCTTCCTCCAGGTTCTGCTGATACTCCTGTTCTTCCAGGAGACGGAGAGCAAGCCTCCTCGAGTGCAGCCTCTCCTCAATCTCGTCAGCAGATGTCGAAGAACGACTCCAACCTCCGGATCCGTCCGACGTCGGGTCTACAGGCGCCACAGGTACCTTCGGCGCCGAACCAGGAGTCGGATGGAGAGAAGACTGCTTCGGAGTCGTAGAAGGCCTAGACGGCGTCACTGGCCAAAACCCCGAAGCCGCTGGAGCCGAAACTCTCGGAGCCGAAGTCTCTGGATCCACCAGAGCCGACACCGGCACGGAGCCGGAGCACCCATGTTAAAAGCCAAAGGGCCCGAAGGCCCAGCCGGTGCACCACCTGGAGCCATCTGCTGAAAGATGGAGAACATTGCATTTAAAAATGCGGTATTATCGGCTCCAGGGGCCGGAAAAGCCGGGTACTGGGGTGCCTGGATCGAAGGCAACACCAACGCCGGCCTCGACGTCTGTAACGTCTGAGAAAACATTTGAGGCTGTGGAACCTCAAACACTGAAGGCGGTTGGCCCGACGACCCGGGCGAAGTCGGTGAGGCTGGAGAAGGCAACGGCGTTGACGGATGGGGAGTGACTGTGGGACTGACCTCCCAAGTCTTCCGACGCCGTGTCGATGGCGACCTCGACCGAGACCTCTCTTTACTCGACCGGCGCCGTGATTCTCGACGACGCCGGGAGTCCCGATGACGCCAATGAGACTTCGGTGATGAGGATTTTCGATGGTGACTCTTCTTTTTCGACTTCGCCATAAAAAGCTTGGCCTCGCGCTCTTTCAGGGCCTTCGGATTCATATGCTGACATGAATCACACCTGCCAACATCATGATCGGAACTTAGACACCACAAACAGTCGGAATGTGGGTCCGTTACCGACATTTTGCCCCCACACTCACGACAGGGCTTAAAACCTGACTTCCTCTGCGACATTGTAATCTCAGAGAAAAAACACAGCCAAAAAACACACTGTAACTGTCGAACAGCAACAGTAGCTCCCTCGAAGATAACCGTTTCGAATGGCACGGAAAAAAGGGAACTGACGTCGGCACGTCGGCGAGGACCTCTTATTGCCTGTATGACGTCAGACGGCGTCGCGTGGGCAAATGTAACGTCCTCGTCGACGTGCAGAAGCTAGGAAGAAGATTTCCGTCGAGTGCTGGCGCAATGGGAGTATTCATTAGGTGAGGAATCCACAGGTAGTTGTATCCATCAGAAAATATACTTACTTTCTGTCCCCCACTGGTTCTTTTCACCAATATATTATATATTTTTCCCAGCAACAGAGATGTTTGTTGAAACAAACCCACGTATCCTTCCGAGTTGAGGTGGTAGCAACTGCTGTTCAGTTGGTGGTTCAGAAAACCTCCTCCTATAATCCTGCAACATAGCTTGCAGATCCCGGGCCAATGAAACAGGTAATTGTAGTTCCTCCTGCTATTGAGGTTGATAATGGTGCTTGGAATAATATTGCTGGTGATACTGTTCGTTTCCTCCTCAAGGTCATCATCCTCATGGGAATTTAACTAATAACTCAGATGGACTGTGTGCAGACCCAAATGGTCCATCATCTGACTCGATATCCAGCAGATGAGTTGGACGAAAAGGTGAAACCTTACTTGGGGACTTTAGCGCTGGAGTCACTGTTCCTGTAACCATCTTTATTATCATCATCGACTGTCCCATCACCGACTCCATGGTTGGCACTGGAGTTGTAGGCATTGATGAATGTTGTTTCGCCAATGATGATGGCTTCCTTGGTGTTGCCTTTGATGTCATCGACAGTGCTGCCATTGACAGCATAGACTGACAGAAGCTTCAACAGTGGGTGAATTCTCATTGGCTATATGGGAGTTTTGACAGTCGACAGGAATGATGTCATTGATGGTGTTTTTGAAATAGTCTGTTCCTTTGTCATTGTTGATTCTCCTGACTTTCAGAGATGGGGTGGTGGGCTGAGAAGAGGCCCTTTCTGTGGAGATGAGGGTTTTCTCCTACTGTTTCAGGGGGGCCTTACGGTGTGTTTTCAAGGCCTTTCTGCTCTCCACAGATGTCCCCTGATCAGAGGATCTTGCCCTTTTTCATGACCTCTCAGAGGTGTCACTGTCATCATCAGAAGTGGTAATCTTCTGGGTTTTAGACTTCTCTAGCCACAGAAGTAGCCTCACTTCTCTGTCCTTCAAAGTCTTTGAAGAGAAAGTTCTACGTATCTTACAATCCTTTACCTGATGGTTGGGGTAGAGGCAGTAAAGGCATTCTTTATGTGAGTCATCCACATGAAGTCGCTTTCTTCCACAGGACTTGCAAGATCTAAAGGGTCCTTTTCTGGAAGTATCAGACATAGAATTCAGCTGACTTAGTTTGAAGTAAGGAATAAACTGAGCAGAGCTCAAGGAGACTTCCTTCACACGATTTGCGGTAGAAAATCTGAGGGATGCAGCCTCTCTTGGGAGTGTTCAAAAGGGTGCTGTTGCCTGGTTGGTCATAGTTTTAAGTTAAGTCCTTGTTTAAAAAGTACATAGATACATTATTAAAGTGACTATTCATTGCCACTCGGGCCTTTGGTAATAATACATACGGCTATGTTATGATACTGTGGGACTCCCACTTTCACACGCTTGAATCATTCCCCAATATCAATCTATGAAAGATACCAATACCGGAGAACTGAAGTTACAGTTAAGTAACTCATTTTCAGCATTATAAGTTACAGACGCCACTGCAGGTAGAAATTGACTGCCCCATGGTTAAAGAACTAAATATATGCTCCTTAACACCCTGACTGGCCTACAGGCAAGGACCTTCTCAGATATTTTCATCTCCTTATTTATTAAAGTCATAGGGCGGTATTAAGAGCATTTGTCTGGAGGTTTGTCTGGCTTTGGCATTACCACCAGTGTGGCCAAGCAGATCTACTAATAAGGAGTTTGTTTGGAGGATGTTTCAAATAAAGTTTCCAAGAACAAAATGAGCAGTGATTTTGCATTCTGGTTTTTGAACATTGGGTTCAGGCCCAATGTCTTCCTCATTGGCATGTCTGAGTCATATGCTGGATCTACATCTCTGAAAGAGGGAGATCCAACTCCTCTATTTGGGAGCTCTGTCCCTCTGAGAGCAGGAGAGCTGCAGTGCACGGCTGAATTGGTGTTGAGGGACTCAGAGAAACCTATCTGTACTGTCCACTAGCTGTTCATGCAGTTAATCCTAAAGAGGATGTTGGCCCTCTCTTCCTTAAATATATAACGGTTCTGTACACTGCCCAATGTGCCAGAGTTAGAATAAACTGAGCATTGTCTGTCCCCTTTCTGGTGGAGATCGGCACTAGTCCGGTGTGTCCTCTTTCATTTACTCTTTTCACTGTTGATGGAACGATTTGCAGAGGGAATACAAGAAGATTCACAGCCCTTGGTGGGGGTTGAGGGGCGTTCAGTGGAGAGATGCCCTTATGTGCTGACCATATTCTTCCCTATATTCCGCATACTGGCACACCTGTTCCTTGGTCACCCACATTTTGAAGATCTACTCTGAAGAGGCAGGGCTTAGGTTCAACTGGGGAAAGTCTGTTTGTCCCAATGAAAGGTCACAGTCCACCATGCTTGCTGCACACCCAATTGGATGTTGTAGAAGACCATTTTACATACTTGTGGCAGCAGACTTGTACTAATATTGGGATTTGAATGCAAAACATGAGCTGGAGGGATGCACTGATTCCATAATGGGAACATGAACATTTGTTAAAATGATTTCTGTGGCGTGGCTTCTATGTAGCCTTCAAAACTTTCTGCAAGCCATTACACCCTACTTCAGAGATGCAGTTCATAGTTGGCAGGTTCCTTTGGGTAGGAGACCTCCCAAGGCAATCAGTTGCTAAATGTGTGTGGGCCCCATATGACAGTGGAATGGGAGTGCCAGAACTTTCATACTACTGGGCCTCTCATGTATTTTTAATTAAAGTGTTTTGGTGATCAGCGACCTTCTTCTTTTTTTTTGTTTTGTTTTTTTTTTGGGGGGGGGGGTGTCAATCTAGAGCTCGAATTTCTAGAGAATGTTTACACTCCTCTTATATAGGACCACAGTCCCTCTCACATTACCACCCTTCACCAAGATACCAATACTATGCTGGTGAGAGACCTTAAAGCATATTGAGTGGCAGGGAAGGTTCACAAAAGAAACTCTTGTATGTCAGACTACCTAGCTCTGCCATTTAATAAGGCTAGAGGGATTCCAACCAGGGGACTTAATAGACATATCAAGCCTAGGCAACGTGTGGGCTTGGGAACACATGAAGTCATTTGAGTAATTGTTTGGAAGAATTTTCTTTACATAAAACACAATTCTTTAGATATCTGCAGTTGTGCCAGTTTTTCCTCCTGGAACCCAGATTAATCATGGAGAAAATTAGGGGAAAGGGACACTTCTAAAATATACAGATCATCAGTAATTAACGTGCCAGACCCCTTAAAAAGCTGCAGAGAAGTGTAAACAGGAGCTCAAGGAACTAGACGATGATGAGTGAACTAAGGCAAAAATTGCTTCCCCCTAGCTGGCCATCTCTTCTGTCTCAGGCTAATCCAGTTCAAATATGTCCACAGAGTATTTTCACCCCCCTCCCAATTGGTTACATTGTGAAAAGGCCTGTAGCACATTTCTACATACAATATGGGACTGCCAAGTAATTGCACAATATTCAGAACGTGTACAGCAGACGCTGAGGCGGGAGCTGGGAATTTCAATTGCTGTAGATCCCAGAGCAGCAGTGCAAGGCTTAATGGAGGTCTACGAAGGATCCAGGTCTGCCCCACTACTCTTGACTAATGGCTTCTTAGGAGATAAGTGAACGACTCCACACTATTGGAAAAGCGAAAGAACCCTCCCTTTGGCTGAATGGGTAGGAGGCATGGACTACTGCTCCAAAGCTGAGGAAATGATTTGCAGGGCAAGAGGCTGTTTGAAGAAAAACAAGAAGTTTTGGCGGCCTGATAGGTTCGCTCACATTCAATTTAATTTAGATCTTTGCTATCTTCTGTATCTGAATTGCACCAATCAGAATGCAATGATTTGACAGTGAATGTAATGTGCCTGAACTTGTTAGGTTTGCGTTAGTTGCAATGCTAAATTGTGACACAACAATATCTACAATCTGTTCTGGCACTTTACCTCCTAAATTTACTTATTAGACTATAAGCCTTGTGCAGTCCTAGTTTCTGAAGAAACCAATCTTCCAGCTACGGTTTATCTCCTGCAGAGTTGCAATCAAATCTTAGTTAGCCATATACACAAATATATTTACCCCTCTTTTTGACGCCTCACTTTTCCCTTATATGTGGCTGTTCCAAATAAAATGCTGTCTAATCCCTCTTGATTGCCTCTGACTGTATCTAATTGCTGCCCTAGTCTTTTGGTCACAAAGTGCTTTGAAGTGGGTATTAGGTGCCAGTTATAATTGTAATAGTATGTGCTTACGGCTACATTGTTTGTTCTGAAAATTTCTGGTATTTCCTTAATGTTTGTTCATGGATAAGCTGATGCATCGATTTGCTCTTGATGTGCCTCCTTCAGGTTTTCTGTCCTTCCTTTCTATGCCTGTAGTAGGTAGGCACATTTTTACATGGACCTCGACAGCAACTTTGTGTTTCAAGTATGCTTACTTTATCTTTCAAGCCTAAACCAGCAGAGATAATCATGTACTCCTCGATTTTTTTTTTTTTTTAATATCCTGAGCTGTCTTGTGCATTGTCATTTGATACTCATTCACTTGCTGCCCAGATTGTAGGATTTTATTTACAGCTTCTACTTTAGTGCATTCTTTAATTGTTGTAGTTATTTTCATATTTAAAGCTGCTTTAGTCCCTCAGTGCTACATTGGGCACAGCTTAGTCTGATAATGATTTGAGATTACATATTTTATGGTATATTTCCCCTCTTCTTCAACATAGATGGACAAGATGATGACTCAAAAAAAAGAACAGCCAAAAAGCAAATGCCGCAAAGCTCGAAGACGTCATGGAAACCTGCAACAAGAGTTCAACCGACGGCAACTGAAGAATATTTGGCTAGAGACTCATATCTGGCATGCAAAGAGATTCCACATGGTGAAGAAGTGGGGTTACTGCTTGGGAGACAGACCTACGATGAAGAGTTACAGAGCCTGCTTTCGAGCAATGACTACTCATTGCCTTCTTCAGGTTATAGCACTTCAGTTAAAAAAAAATTGCACGTATACCTTCAATAATGTTAGAGTGTGGTGTAAATCCCACTCATGTAATAAATGGGAGGCTTACTAGCTCTTGGATACAGCCCAGTTTATCTCTCTCTGCTTGGGTACACTCCATGACTCCCTGTCATGGTACTCCTTTCAAAGTGAAGGTCTCTAGCCAGGAGTAAAGAAGTAATTTTTTGTCTTTCCTCTGTCATCCTGAGTGTATTACCTTTTGCTTCTGACCAGAAGTATGCCATCCATTCCAAAACATGGAGGATGGGATTATGAAGTAATTGACTTTCCTTCTTGCAGACCACAGCTAGTTACCTGGTTCATTGTTCATACATGGATAAGTGATATGATTATAGGCATATCTCTTTATAACACTGTGCTGCACTTGGCAAAAAGGAATATTAATTCCTTGCAGTTCTTTTTAAACCTTTAGCAGTGTTATCCAATGCGCCAGTCGGAGCATTTCTTCTTATGTTGAAGAGAAACTGGCTGCGGTAACTTGGTCACATTCAGAATTCTGTGTGTTTCACATTGCTTGCTGAATCTGATTTAAATTAACCCTGAATCAGATGATACTACACTGTGTGTTGCAAAAAGTATATTTTACTAAGGTAGAATCCAAGTACCTAATTACTGAATGTGCATTACTGGGTTTGGCTTATGCTTCCTGATGTATGGTGAAATTTATATTTGTGCAAAATTACTAGGAGTTGGTATTGAGTGCTTTAAATGGTAATACCAGTGAAAGTTGTGTACCTCTGGAAATTCATACGTTTATGGGCATTCATGAAACTTTTATGCAAATTTGTTACGCTGTACACTACTGACTGATGTGACTGTACATGATTCTTGGGAGTGCTCGGGAATTCTTGGCGACTAAAGCCCGAAAAGTGCTGCAGTTTCACTTTCGGTACATTTGTGACTTTTTCCTCGAGCACCTATTAATTGGGCTCCAAGTGAATCATACAAAGCACAAATTTCCATCCTTTAGCCTTCTAAATAACAACACGTACAATTTCACCTGCCAATCCTTACTCCCTTCTGGTTTTATTCAGTAAATTGCTCCTTGCTGGTGTTGTATCCTTTATACCAAATCTTAAACTGAGTGGAAACAGTTGATGGTGCCTTCGATTGCTTGCTTTGCTGTTTACAGTGTATTGGCTGGTATATATTTGGATCGATACCCCCTCATCATTATGACTGCATATGCTTAAACATGAATAATGTTAGGTTTGGTCCATGTGTGCACATTGATGTTGTGATAATATACATAATGGATTGGATTTTTTCTGGGCATACAAGGCCTGTAACACGTTTTTGCAGGGAACCTCATGGTTTTGAGTTTGTACAGTCAAACTATTTGGTCTGTGCTTGATACTTCTTTTCACCTGTAGTTTCTTCAAATTCATCTCTCCAATTTTAAAGAGCTGCCGAAACTCACTACCTAAATACATCTGCATTAGGAATACGTCATTGAGCAAAACATAAGTAATAGTACAGGTAATGTCTTAAATAAATCATGGTTACGTGGGGAGAATTGGTAATGCAAGGGCTAACAAGACATATCTTTCCCCCAAATGATCTACCCTTTCGACTAACTCAATTCATGACCTTCAAGTCTATGCAAAAGGAAGAGACAGTCCCTTCTATAGTTTCGAAGCTTCAAACCTGCTGACGAACCACTATGTAAGAAGCAGTTCCTTTCAAACTGTGTTAAGCAACATAACAGACCTTGTCAAAATATCCCTTGCAGTGGGGAGGTCTTCCTAAAATGCAATCTTCTCACCTCAGTAGGAAATCTACAGTGGACCAAATAAAGGCCAGCCTCCTAAGTAATGCAGCCGTTCCATTAGCCTTTGGAACACGTTTTCTTCTGTGTAGTTAGCAATCCATTTTCAGACTCAGGAAAGTAACCAAAAGAGTAAGAACCTCTCGACATTCTAAGTAAACCGAATCAAACCACTGCGAGTACTCCTTCATCTTAGCCCCTGATACTGTCAATCATGAGCTGCTCAAAAGGCTAAAATATTTGTAAAGTGGTGACCTACACTATCTTGAAATGGGTCAACTCCTTCCGTGTCCAACTGAAGTTAAAATATGTAGGTTAGCTCTCTTGTATCATTCTCTCTTCACGTGAGAAGTGCAACAGTGCTCCTCCTGATGTTCACCACCATACAAAATTATACTGATGGAATTGTTGTGGCACTACTGGTTGCATTTTCAAATATATGTGGGATGCAGACATGGCAACATTTGCTGGTCTATGAAATGGGCATTCAGGCAAACCTCACCAAATTATTTAACCATTTCTACTAACGAACAAAAGCGATATCTCTGTTGATATCCTTGTATAAGCAACATACTAATATTGGAGGAATCTGCACCCAAATTCAGCTCATTATAATGACCTTTGGGCCTTAGATAATCTGACCACTACAATCATAACATACCCTAAATGCTGAATTGTTACTCTGATACAACTCTTGCCCCCTAGATCAGTGCTGTGGTAAAAGCTGGCCATTTTCAGTTTATATCCTTTGGAATGTACTACCACTTCTTGAGACCACATAACGATTGATTCAATTGAAGTGCTCCATAAAATAGGTCTCTGTTAACTTAAAGATGGTTTACAAGAATCTGCCCTGCATGTGGACTGCAGAAAAAGACATTCAGGTTAGCCTACATTTATAATAACTAATACGCATTAGCTGCTTCATAATTATAAACTCTTAAACATAAATTGTCTAGAAATTACTCCCTATCACATAACTGTTCTGGATGTCTTGTGTTACTGGTATTGAGTAGTCCCTCAAGGCATGCTGCAGCTCTCCAAGCTGAGGTACTACCTCATCTCGGTGTACAGCAGAATGTTTCTGCCCTTTCTCATTCTTTTCAGGCAGGAAAAATAAATAAAAAGGTTGTCTGAGTAAGTGTGCAAACTGTTGGGCTAAAGAAACCTCTGCCTTAACATAATCAAGACAGTGAAAACGGTGGTTTCACTTCACAAAAGTGCAGATCCCATCAAGAACACATATAATATAAAACTAGTTTGATTCTTGTAAAAGCTTGTGTATGTGGAAGAGTTTAGGCTCTCAACCACCTGTTATCTGAATTGTGACTTACTCTTATTTCTCCACTCTGAAATATTCAAGGTTTTGTTCTGACGAATGAACCTTTGGAACCTTCTTGTCTTAATTGGTAAAGCCTGATGTTTTTCATACTAAAACAGCAATTAACCATGATCATTGCTACCTATCTCCCTTTATAATCTAATGCTCTGTTTAACTGATGTGCAATTTATTTTATGTGAGCTATGTGGCAAATGCAGTGCACCAGTCCTTTCTCATGTTCGGCCACATTTGAGATTGAACCAGTTGTTTTTCTGAACCACACTACCTACTGATTAGGCCCACAGGTTTATTGCAGTCATACTCAGTTCCTCTGTTTTACTGCTACTTCCCTGTATCTCTGTGTCTGTTGGTAAAGATGGGTGAATTCTGGTTACACATATGCCGGAAATTCCAAGTTCTTAAGGTGAACATTACTAAGTGCCTTGAGCATTTCTATTGTTGTATGAGGCAACACAATTTCTTCCTTAAAACTGTTCCATCTTAGATATAAGTGCACCCATATGCTGAGGCTTCTCTTTTCTTTGATCTTTCAGTGTCCTAAAGTGGCTTGCTCTTGTTAGGGACGTTAACCAGTTACTAGGGAAGCAATGTATCTATATACACAGGCACCTTTGTGCCAATGAAATAGGAGTTCATATTCATCCATCTAACACTAAAACTGGTGATGTGTTCCAACCCGTTCTTGATGGTGATTAAGATAAAAGAACTGCTTTTTTTTCTGTGACTCTAGGAACATCCTTGGTGTGATATTTGTCTTTGATCTGACTTTTTGCCGCTGCGCCTGCCCTTTATTCAGAAATGTTCTAGTCGTTGTAGAGCTCTTATTTGACCCTATATAACAGTAAACCTAGCTACTTTAAAAAAAATACTTAAATCTAGGCTGATCTGAAATTATATAGTGCTAACCTGAAGAGTAAAATCTGCTGAATAAATGTCCAAACCCATTACCCACACCAGCCTCCTGGCCTAACTTAATCATGTATGCATTAGAAATATCCCTTATCTTTACTGTATACATTCTACCTCTCCCACAGCTGATAATCTGTATTTCTTCATCTTCCTTTGGCCACTAGCTAGGTTTTCAAGAGAGCATTGAATTGAATTCATATGTGATTAGAGCCATATCGAGGGCAGTAAGAAAAATCACTTTCTTGTGTACATGTCTTATGAATCTTCTTATTATTTTCCTCTGCTTTAGGATCTCTCCTATTACTGCTGCCTGGAGTTGGTTGGAAAGGAAGAAGAGCTTTTGAATTCTCTTGCTCAGTTATGCAGTTCAGAGACAGGTAATCGTTTTAACAGAGTTTATGATGTCCTGTCCACGACCTAAGAGCGCACCTTTGTAAATGGAATCTTTTTATCCTCTTATCAGATTGTGAAACTGGCACTGTATGAACTTTGAGGTAGAGAATAAAGCAGGGTGTTAGCTTTTGTGAGACCTGAGGACAGATGAGGGCCAGCTGAGCCTTGACCGAAATTTGAACATTTGGTCAAGTTTAAAGTATAAATAGTTCAGCTTCCATATAAGATGATTCATATTAACTAGACTTCTAGAAATGGCAAGCCATTTTTTTTGTTTGATAGGCACTGAAAAATAATTAGTGAGTGTGTTGTATTTGCATCCAGGTTTTATGGTGTTCTGCTTCCCGCTTTGCAAATAATTCTACTTTAAAGAAGTTTTTTTTTGTTCTGTAAATTGGTACATTAAGATTTTAAATTCCATGTAGTCTGAGCTTTCTAAAATGTGTGTCTGACTATACAGCTCATGCCTTTACCATGCATGTACCTTTTCCCATGTATACCTTTACCATGCTAAGTACGTTTTTATTAAAAAAAAAAAAATACCCTTACCACCCTTTAGCCTTACCCACGGCTAAAACCTAACAAATATGACTGTAAATATATATATATATATAATTCTCATTTGTTAAATCTGATAATTTGTTAAAATGTACTCCTTGTAGACCTGTTGAACATGTGTGAGGTCTTGAGATCAGATGTCACGTCCTGTGAGGTTATGGGTTGTAATGCCAATTCCTTTGTCACTTCCTGTGATGCCAATTGCAATGTCACATGCCATGTCACATGCTGTGATACCACGCACCATGAAGTCACTTGTATACTATCTAATTTGGTTAGTCCCCCTACTTCTTGTGCCCTTACTATAGCATTCATACAAACGACTTGCTAATCTTACTCTCTTGAGTCATTGCATTGAGAGACCATTGCAATGACAATCTCTCTCACTCTCTTCCATTCCATTCAGGGATGTAAGAGAGAGTGACAGGATCGCGGGGGTAGCCTCAAGGCCCCTGAGGTCCCAGCCAGCTCCCAGCGTCCTGCGGGAGTCTGCATTGCCAGAAGCAGAGAGAGCTGCTTTAAATAGCAGCTCCCTGCTTGTGGGAGCAATGTTTTCAGCTATTACCATGCACACGTATTTGCCTGCAGGGAAACAGATGAAAACTCTGCTTTCTGCAAGCGGGAGCTGTTTGGCCGCTCCTGCTGTCAGAAAGCAGACTTCTTTTTGATTTTGCTTGGTGGGAGCTGTCTTTTATTGTAGCCCTGGGGAGGTGGCGGTCCGTGGGGCTGTGTGGGTCTGAGAGGGGGCATGCCACCCCTCTTGCATTGTATTTATTTAAAGCCCCAGGGAGTTGGTAGTTCCTGGGGTGAGGGGGAGGGCACGCCACCTACATTGTATTTATTTAAACCCCCCGGGGAGCTGGCGGCCCCTGGGGCTGTGTGGGGGCTGCACTGCCCCCCAGATTCCCTGGGGAGGTGGCAGTCTCTAGGGCTGCGGTGGAGCAGCACCCCTCCTCCCCCACATAGAATTAGCATTAAGCCTCAGGGAGGTGGTGGTCCCCGGGACACACAAGCCCAGGAGGGTGCCCTGTGCACTCCCTCCTTTATTTTAAACATGTCCCTCAGACCTAGCCCACCCGGGGGCTTTAACAGATTCCTCGGGGGACCGCACTTGTTTTTTTAAATTTTTATTTTTTACATTTTTACCGTGACTTTTGCGACAACATCACAAATTTGCTGTAAAAATGTTTTTTTTTTTTGTTTTTTTTTTAATTGCTTTTTCGCCCTGGCGGGTTCCTTCTGGAAACCCAGCACCAGAGCTAAGGGGTCAGGGTGCCTCTACATTGACCCTGTTTCTTCTTTTTTTTTTTCACGTTTTGGTTTGTGGGACTCAGCTGAAGCAGAGTCCCAAAATGGCTGCCAACACTTCTTATGTTGACAGCAAATCAGAGGTCCGCATTTCCCTGCACGAGGTTGTCATTCGTGAAGTTTTGGCAGCCACAGATATACAAATTTAGGTTTCCTTTTATTTCTTAAACTATTTAATGGATTTACACCAAATAACATAAAGCACAATCCGCGTACCAAAAGCTAGCCTTCTGCCAAATATGGTGTAATTTTGTCCAGTGGTTTGGGCTGTAGTCGTGATCCAAGCTCCTATGGGAAGTAACATGGGAAATGCATGTTTTTTCATTCCCCACCCCCCATTTTTCTCGGTCACCGCTTGACAGATCACCCCAAAACTTCAAGTGTGCAACAAGAATCGCCAGTACTTTTTTGGGGGGGAAAATTTTGTGAAGATTTGTCAAACGCCACCAAAAATAGGACAAATCAAAAAGCGCTTTTTCTATGGAAACATGGTCCTAACTAAAACTTCCTACTGGCAACTGCCAGTAGGTAATATACTTTATAGATATAAATATATACATATATATATATATATATATATATATTGACAAAAACTAAGGTTTCAAGGTCGTTATGGATAAGTTCTGAACTTACTCGTACAAAACCATAGAAATTCAGCATTTATAGTTAGTTCTTTCAAGTAACTATAACTCGTGCCCTTGCCATGCGCAGTTTTCTCATCAATAATGTTATTGCAAATGTTGCAGTGATAATATCAAAGATGCTATACAAGATCCCATCAGTGATATACTGTGTGGAGTAATTAGCTGTGCTTGGCGAAGGCGCGAGTTATAGTTACTTGAAAGAACTCTGCAGAAATTCGATGGCTTTGTACAAGTAAATTCAGAACCTGACTATAACGTTTCTGTAACCTTTTTTTTTCTCCAGTGAATTTCTATGGTTTTTTAACGTAAAGTAATTGTAATTACTATACTTTATCCAAACCCCCCGCCGCACCCACGCTTTGCAGCCAAGCCCCTATAACCACCCAAACCTGTGCCATGTGCAGCACAAGTTGGCCACAGGGTCTGTATCAGTCTGTGGATCTGTGAGGGGGTGCGTCAGTGTCTGAGTAGGTCTGAAAGTAGGTGTGTGAGTCTGTGTGGGTAATGAGTGATTAAGTTGGTGTGTGAATGGGCGCATGAGTCTCCGAATGTATGTATGAGTGAATGAATTAGTGTATGAATGGGTCAGTGTTTTTTTTTAACTAATTTTTTCACATTTGCGAATGTTTTGCGAATTTTCACGAATACCGTGCATGGTGACGCAAAATTATTTTAAACCCATAACTTACCCCTAAAACACACCTAAATCTCACCCCTGGGGTCAGGGTACCTTCCACCTGATCACCTATGCCAATTTCAATGAGGATTTTCACATCAGTGAAATAAAGTGCGGCTGCAACTTTCTAGTCATGCGCATTCGTGAAAATATGCGAAGAATCGCAAAGGCACCCAGCCACAGATACACAAATGTTGCTTTTCCTTTAATTTCTCAAAAACTTCTGAACAGATTTACACCAAATAAATGAAAGTACAATCTGCGTACCGAAAGCTAGCTTTCTGCCAAATTTGGTATAATTCAGGCTGTAGTTGTGTTCAAAAGTCCTATGAGAATTAGCATGGGAAACACACGTGTTTTTACCCCCTTTTTCTCGACGACCCGCTTGACGAATTACCCCAAAGCTTTCCCTGCTCAACAAGAAACACAGAACACTTTTTTTGGAAAATGTCGTGAAGATTCGTCAAATGGTGCAAAAGATTTAGGCAAGTCAGTGTTTTTTTCTGTGGAAACCTGGTCCTAACTATATCTACGGGTGACCACCAGTTGCTAGTGTGTGTGTGTGTATGTGTATATATATGTGTGTGTATATATGTGTGTGTGTGTGTGTGTGTATATATATATATATATATATATATATATATATATATATATATATATAGTGTGTGTATATATATAGTGTGTGTATATGTAGACACACATCCATAGCTACAAACACACACACACACCTACTTTAAATATACCTACCTTGTGTGGTAAAGACATGCGTGGAAGTGTCTGCCTTGTAAAGGCTATTTCCTCTCTAAAGTACGTGGAGTTGTTCAAAAGATTGTACGTAGCTCAATAAAGTTAACATATTTGCAATTTCTGAATGTTCACAGAAACATTTTTCATGCAAAATGTTAATACTGTGGAAGGTGTAGCAACTAATTTTGTACTGCTGAAGTTAATTTCTTGAAAAGTTCCAAAAGTGCTACCAGTAAGCTTGGCACTACATACGTGTGAAAAGCCACAAGAACTGAAGCTATTCCAACATGATTAACAGCAAACATGTGTATGTGTATTCCACAAGTGGCATCTTTGCAGTTCCTTTCTCTGGAAAAGCACTGTGCCTGTTTTCAGTTGCAACACCACACATTTTAAGCAGGCATGAGTTGATTGCTTTTGTCTACAGAGTTTTTAGTTATAATAGTTATGTAGTCTCAACCTACTGATGGCAGCATGTTTTACTGCATTAAATTCCCAATCTCCTGATAATTGTTCCAATACTTCACAAGGGCAATGTGACAAGGTGGGCAGATCCGAAACCATGTAAAATGTGTTTTTTAGCAGCACCTTTGTTGACCAAATGTAAAAGATTTATTGGAGTTCCTTGCCTCGGTAAACCCTGCACCAAGTGACCGTTTCCAGTAAAGTACATTCTCTGAAAGTGAACTCATGGGAAATTAAATAAAGCAGCTACCAGACTACCACCATAGAATTAATGTTGCTGTCTCTAGTGCCTTTGTGGTACTCCTCCCTATCAAGCAGTTTCTCATTTTAAAAGCAATTACAGTACAGGATGATAGTGTTCATTCTTGCCTACAGACTGATTTAGCTGTCTTGTAAGTTCCCGTTATTAAAAAAAAAAAAAAAAATCCTGAATTGAAATATAGAGGGACAATGGGTCAGTTCCACTGATCTGTTTAGCTAACATTTGCACTTTGCTTTCCCCGACGAAAGCATTCAGCTGGGAGCAATGGGTCATCCCCCTTTACGCAGTGGCTCGCTTGCTCAGTGAGTGAAGGCATTTTTCTTGATCACGTGTACATCCACCTAAAAAGAAGTGCACTCTAGAACCAGGTCTGGCAGACCAAAACGTTACTTGGCCAATGATCTATCTCTCCATTGTGTGTGTGTGTGTGTGTGTTTTTTATTTTTATTTTTTTTAGTACGCTCTTTAAGTTATGTTTTCAGGTTACTGTAATTACTGTAATTCAAAGAACAAAAGTACCTTTTATGGACCCAATGAGAATCCAGTTTTTGCAGTGGGCCTTAGGGTGTTGAAGAGGAGTGAGTGTATGAAAAAGGGTTGGTATAATCAGTATGAACACTGTCCACATCTGCCCTTTGAAATGGAAGTCTAGCCACCAGGTAATTATTCCTTATTGGACTTTCAGGATCATTGATTTAGGAGGCATACATATGATGTCCCCTTCCTATCTGGTGCATAGATTGCGTCAGACAGTTGAGAAATACTGCTCTTGCCCTGTTGGAGTCCTTTCTCACTAACTGGGCTAATTTCAGGGCAGAAGCATTCCAGCTTCTTTGTGGCGCTCCAAAGGGCTCAGCTCACCTCTGTTAAATCTATATATTTCCCCCCAGCCAAGCTGGTACGGTCTCTGGGGTTTCATGTGCTAGGTGGACGACACCCACATCATTATCTCTAAAGCAGGGGCGTGGCCTGGCCGGCATCAATGGCGGACATGTAGACGCGCTGCTCTGCCGAGACCTACTAATTATCCTTTAATTCTTAACCTCGGAGGTAGCCTGTGAGTATGATACGGTCGTGGGGTGTGAAGAGGATACCCCGTGGCCCAGTGGTGACCGCCTCACACCCCGAGAAACGGACCGTGGTTGGGCGCCCGGGCGTGATCAAAGAGCGGACTAGCAGGGCACTGAGGCCGGCGGCTGGTCTGCAGGACGCACCGCAGAGGCTGCGGCGGAGCGGGGCAGAGCCTGGACGAGGCGGGGACACAGCGGGGGCCGGGAATCAGCCGGCGGGCTCGGGGCTAAGGTGGCCCTGAAGTAGAGTGAGCGTTGGAGGAGGCGTGGTCGGAGAGCGGTTGACCAAGGAGGTGAGAGGCGGCTCCAAAAGGGGCGAGGACCCTGCCCATCAGAGGAGCGAACAGCCTAGGGGAAAGGCCCGGGACTTGGTGTTCCCCTCCAACAAAGAAGCGCTGAGCGCGCTAGAACACAGGTGCGCGCTGGAGTCCTCGAGACGGCAAGGAAGGAGCCCTGTGGCAAGGAGAAGGAGGTCGGCCCGGGAACGCACTGCCCTGAGGGTGTAAAACAGTGAGGCGATCGTGAAGCACAGGGCACGTGTGGACTGACAGGACATCCAAGCGGGCAGGCCTGAGGGAGAGTGCGCAGGGCCGGACAAAGGATTTACGCCCTTCCGGCTGGACATTAAGCTGATCACGGCTGCTGTGCTGTAGACAAGACGCAATGGCGGGCATGGCCCAAATGATTAACTGAGGGTACATAGTGCACCTCTTGGAGCGGGGAGCTCAGCTGGAATAAAAGAAGAGGTGACAGGGGGCAGTTAGTGGCTGGAGGTGCACCATGTCAGGGGAGAGGGCAGGTTGAGAGGAGGACGGAGGCGTGAACACTGTGACTGCTGCTGACTCCCGGGTAGGGGCACCTCGTCCTCGAGGCTGCATGCCGACCCACAGTCGCAAGAAGGGAAGGATGCAAGGGAAAGAACGCACTGGTGGCCAAAGCGCTTCGGAAATGGCCGAACCGGTACCGCATTCTTTGCAGGTGACACTGGACAAGATTCTGGGGGCAATAGAAGAGTCCAAAATTACTCAAGTGTGAAATCGGTCAGGTATCGGTAGAATTAGGCCTGTTGCGCGCAGATCACCAGAAACTTGCGGACAGAATTCAAGAGGCAGTGGCAACGTTCACAGGGGTGGTACCAGCGAAGCAAGAGATACAGGCCACGCTGGGCCAACTAGTAGACCGTGTTCAGACACTGGAACCCCAAACAGAGGATGCGGAAGGCTGCAACCGGCGAAACAAAGTGTGCATTATTGGCTGCCAGAAGGAGCTCAAGGGACGGATGCGGTGGCCTTTCTTGAAAAGTGGATGAAGCAGGAAGTGGCCCCGGGCCTACTCACACCATTCTTTGCTCTGGAGAGAGCCCACCGAGTGCCGGCGAGAACGGTGGCGCATGGGCGCCCTCCGCGGACCGTAATAGCTGAATTGCTCCACTGTAGGGGCAGGGACATCCTGTTGCAGCGCACAAGAGAAGCAGGGCCTATTTAGGATAGATAACGGATCAGTGACCCGATTATCAGACTTTACTGGTGAGATACAGACCAAAAGGGCATCCTGCATGGCGGTGAAAAGGGCCTTGAGAGAAGCTGGTATCAAGTATTCGTTTCTATTCCCAGCCAGGATGAGAGTAATGCAGGAGGGGCACAGCATGTTTTTCCAGACACCGGAGGAGGCCTGGGAATGGTTAGAGGCGCATAAGACGGAAGGGAACTCTGGGTCCTTGCCCGCGGCATCACACAGACGAAGGTGCAGGGAAGAGAGGTGACCCCAGAACAGATCACGCACAGGAACCAGACCAACACCGTCACAGAAGGATCTGGCTAGAAGATCAGCCTTGGAAGCTGTAGCGTCATTGCAACAGGGAAAAACAACAGCTGAGGCCAGTGGTGAGGACTCGGGCCACCGAACTTACTCCACGGACTCGGACTCCCACCATTCTGATGGAGCCCCAATAGTGACCCGACAAACAGCAGATGACCTGTAGGGAGTACAAGGAGAAAGGGGTTGGCCTTCCTCTGGTAGCGCAACCTGGTTAAGGACCTATAGGCGATAAAGGGGCCTCCCACCCGAATTCTCGACCAACATCATCAAATGGCGAGAACTCTACATGGCTTAATGTTACTGTTTTGTTCACTGAGCGTAAACTGGACAACCGCTTGTTGCGTAATTGCCCTGGGAAGAGGGAGTTGGGGTTTGATGTTTTTGTTACATTTCATGCGCAGGGGGTCAGTTACCCTGGAAGCAATATATATGGCACCACTGAGACATGAAAGAGTGATGAAGAGTTGCGAACACTGGGGGGAGGGTGATGATCCTTATTGACTCTGTTCCCGCATACCGATGGAATACAATCTGATAACTTGGAATATCCAGGGGATGGGGTCACCGGTTAAGCGTCATAAGATCCTGTCATACCTCAAGAGAAGAGGGGTACACATAGCAGTGTTCCAGGAAACGTACCTCACCACACAGGGGGTAGACAAATGGAGGCATAGGTGGAAGGGACAGCTCTTTGCCACTGCATATTTGGCATTCGCGAGGGGGGGACCCTGATTTGGGTCAGGGCTGGGGTCCCATTTGAGGCCCTCTCTATAGATCTAGATCCAGACGGTAGATAAGTCGTTGTAGAGAGTAGGCTGCAAGGTAGGCTAGTTGTGCTGAGCTGTATATATGCGCCTAACCAAGAGCAGACCTCATTTTGGGGGACACTCTTGGGGCAAATGGCTAGGTGCACTGGGGAACGCTTCTTGATTGGGGTTGATTTTAATTGTGTACTATACCTGGGAATGGACCGCTCCTTTCCTCCCGTGCCTGGAGCGGCGGCGCATAAAATGGTGGAGAATCTTGAAGAGTGGGTGAGACACTGGGGAGTAGAAGACGTTTTGGTGATTGCAACACTCGCAGATCCGGGATTAATCATTTTACTCAGGGTTACACCACCTACACACCAGGATAGACCGGGTGGTGTGCTCGGGCTCCATTACACACAAAATAGTTTCTTCTGAGTATTTGGGACGTACGTTGTCAGACCATAGCCCATTACTGGTCACCTGGCAAAGATCAGAGGTGAGGAACCCCATATTGACATGGAGACTTCAGCCGAGGGCACTGGAGGACCCGTTGTACAGAGAGGAGCTCCGGACACACCTCAGGGAACACATTAGGATCGATAAGGGCTCCACGGGATCCCGCAGTACGGAATAGGAGACTCTCAAGGTAGTGACCAGAGGCCATTGCATGGGGCAGTCAGTGGGGATTAAACAAATTCTTGTAAGTGAATTGACTCAGCTAGAAAAAGACCTTCATGACAGAGAGGTTGAACAGGGAACGGACCCGGACGCCAACCATAGACTATTCAAGGCTAGAGAGGCATTTCACCAGACACTAGAAAGATTAAGATGCCATGATTACCGGAGGCACATGATGTCCGTACAGGCTGAGGAGGGCAGGGCGGGCAGATTACTTGCTTGGTTGGTATGACCCACAGGAGGAAACGCCCTGATAACGAGTGTACGAGGGGTGGCTGGGGAGATTAGTGATGCTTTCAAATCCTATTACACAACTCTTTACAGGCACCCAGGGGACGACTTGCCGCAGATGCTGGGGGATCAGCTAGAGTCCCTTCCGTTGGTTGGCTTCGGGTTGGACGATAGGGGTCACTTGGGGGAACCGATCTCACTAGAGGAGGTGAAAATTGCTATCACACAGCTGGCTGCAGGTAAAACTCCGGGCACGGATGGGCTACCCATGGAGTACTACAAGGCATATGTGGATATCCTGGCCCCAGTATTGGTTGATCTATACGCGGAAGCATTTCAGACTGGCATTCTCCCCGGGACCCTGAGGGAGGCGCTGGTGGTTCCACTACCCAAGACCAAGTCAATCGAGAGATCGGTGACTGATTTCCGCCCACTGTCCATGCTGAATTGTGATTTTAAAATCCTCAGCAAGGCGCTGGCTAATAGGTTGTTGCAACATATTCCCGCTCTTATTCACAAGGATCAAAATGATTTTGTGCCCATACGAAGCACCTCCCTGAACCGTAGACGGCTATTTGCGATACTGCACTGGCCACTAGAGGAGCGGCACCCTGAGGCTATGCTCCTATCGGTAGACCTAGAAAAAGCATTCGACTCAGTGAGATGGGACTATCTTTTAGCAGTGATAAGAATGGGGATGGGAGAGAACTGGGTACGCAGGGTCGAGCTGCTATACCATCGACCAGTGGCCAGGGTGCGAGTAGGAGGAACGATATCTGAATCTTACCCCATATGCCGTGGCACCAGACAGGGATGTCCCCTCTCGCCCTTATTGTTTGCGATTGCCATTGAACCTTTGGTGGCGCAGTTCCGACTGGAGAGACAGGGTAAGGAGTTAATGTTGAACCGGAAAGAACACATTATATCGCTCTATGCAGATGATCTGCTGATATATTTGCGGGACGGCGGGTCTGGGATTCCATGGATACTGTTGCTGCTTGAGGGTTTCTGTGCACAATCTGGTCTTAGAGTTAACAGAGGGAAGACACATGTTTTTCCGTTATCTGAGGGTGCCGACCGCCCGCCCACGTGCCCTGCTGATCTCCCCTGGTCGCCATGCTTTTTTCTGTACTTGGGCATCCAGGTCTTTCACGATATGTGTGATCTGCGCGATGGGAACTTGGGAGCGGCCCTCCGCTCCTTACGATCTGCTGTGCAGTTCTGGTGCTCCCTGAGACTCCCAATGATGGCCCGGGTGGCCTTGTCTGAAATGATCAGGTTACCACGCTTCCTCTATTACTTCACGAACCTACCGGTGTCTATTCCAGGGAGCTAGTTTAGGGAACTGAATGTGCTCCTTAGGGGGCCCTCATGGGATGGGGGGGGCATCGACGAACATCGCTCTCTACGCTTTGCCGGCCTGCACTGGAGGGGGACTGGCGGTCCCAGATTTCGAATTGTACTACCGGGCATGCCAGCTCCAATGGGTGGCCAGGTGGGTCTCTGGGGGACATCGGATGGGATTGAGTGTAGTTGGTGGTGAGAGAGCGACGGATGCCCTGGTGGCGGGCCTGCTGGACGCTAGGAGCCTCCTGCCTGGGAGATTGGTCCTACTGACGGCAGCTCTTTCCTGCTGGAAGAAGAGTCTGAAGTGCACTGAGGTGAAGGTGGCCTATGCCCCTGGGCTACTGCTGACTGGCATACTGCTGGGAGCGCCGGGCCACACCTTGAGTGGAGGCCAGGTCAGGGCCTGGACCCAGACGGTGGTGCTGACATTAGGAGACCTTTTTTGAGAGGGGGTATTGAGATCTTTTGTGGGACTAATGGAAGAGGATGGGATCCCGGGGGGACAATTTCTGACATACCAAATGCTGGTACTAGCTGTGCAACGGTTATGGCCCACAGTAAACGCGGAACCGATGACCCATGCCTTATTGCATCTACTATTGACGGGGGAGGGGAGGACAGTCACCTGGTCACTAAACTTTACAAGGCTTCCATTGATACTACATTGAAGCCTTTACAGACCCTGAGAGCGAAGTGGGAGGAGACGGGGTAGAAAATTAACGGATACAGAGTATCAGAGTATTGGCATATCCTCGGACTGTATCCAGAAACACACAGTTCAAATACATTCAATACAACTATATCCACAGAATATACCTTACCCCACACAGACTTAGAGTGATCGGAGGTGGGGGGGGCAGGATTGCCCCAGATGTCAGGTGGCGGACCCGGACTTTCACCATATGGTTTGGGACTGCCCCAGCATACATGGGGGATGGACAAGAGTATTGGAGGAACTGGGAGAGACCCTCGGTACTTGACTACACATGAGCCCTCTCCTGTGCTTGGTTGGACTGCACAAGAGACCTGCATCTAAAAGTGGGTAGTAGGTTTTTGGATCTTGCAATGGTCTTGTTTAGGCGCAGAATAGCAATGACCTGGAAGTCCCGGGGGGGACCGAAATTGGAGGACTGGAAAACTGATGTCTCGGTATGGGCCCAAGCCGAACTTCAAGCGCTGCAAAGAGAGGAGGCACGAGGGATTAGGACAAAACATTTGGCCCCGTTGTGGAAAGAAATAATGGAGGCCTGGGAGGACCGGAGACGAGGATGGGAGAGGGCACGGGATTACACGGAACAATGGGATCCCGGGGGGAAAGACTGAGGAGGGGGATGCTGGGGTAGGAAGGACAGTCATGAGCACGGGGGCAACAAGCAGAGATGTATTAATTGGCAGCGAAAAGTGAACTCTGAGGAGGGAAGGGAGATCCTGATACCCCTCTGGACAGGAAGTATGACTCTAATTGAGACCTGGAGGGTCCCTGTCGGAACAGGGGACAGGGCACAACAAGGAAGGGACAGGAGGGCGCTTAAGCTGACCCCAACAGTAGAGCGATCTAGAAGTAATAGCAAGAATGGATTTCACATGCCACCACTTATTCCACCTGAACGCTGTTTGTTTTTAGTAGTTACCTTTTAGCTATATTGTTGTTTAGATGGTTTACAGTTTAAATGGGGATATCAAGTGCGCGGGTAGAAACAGGACTTGAGAATAGATGGGAAGCGTTAATGGTAGGCACAGGTGGATGATTAGTACAATGACTAGCCGTATAACGCATGACCCTGTCGTTGAATGCGACCCGAATGTATAAAATGAACCCTTGCGTATAGATTGAATTGAAGAACATGCATATGTATTAATGATTTCTAAATGACGTGAAAAACCAATAAACAAAGTTTACAAAAAAAAAAAAAATCTAAAAAGATAAAACATTATTCCTAAAGCAGATGACATACAGCCAGTGGCAGAAAGGTTTAAATGCTGTCTGACTGAAATGCACAACTTGATGAAGGAGAACCTTCTGATACTGAATGCCAATTAGACTGAGATCTTGATTTTTGGAGAACGGACTTTGGTATGGTCTGAGTTGTGGTGGCCTGAGATTTGCTGCCCCCTACCTTTCCTGGTCGTTTGGGCAAAAAAATCTTGGAGTTTGTTTATTTTTTATTTATTTATTTAATGTATTTATTATTATTTTTTCAATACCTTTTCCTTTGATTTTCAGGCTAAGACGACCGTGAGCTCTTGCTTCTTTATTAGTAAAACTTTTTTCCCTTCATACCAGAGGAACTCAGAGTGGCAGTGGTCATCATGCTTATTACATCGCCCCTTGACTATTGTAATGCTCTGTACTTATAATATTTAAGTCCACTCTGAATAGACCTCAGATTATTCAGAATACAGCAGCTCGATTGGTCCTGGGTGTTCTTAAACATTTGTCACTCAGGGAAGGTATTCAGCACCTCCATTAGTTACCAGTCAGGAAGCCAGTGATCTTTAAAGCCAACTGTCTTTTTCATACTTCTCTTCATCTCCCAGGGTTGTTGCTTTTTATTGGTATATTGCCAATATACAACTAAGATCTTCATCCCTTGGAAAGGTGAGAATACCTAGATTTTGGAAAAACTAGATGGGGTGATTGTTCCTTTTTATTTACTACCTCCAAGTTGTGGAATAAGTTTCCAACCCACATTGCAAGCCTAAGTTCTCATGTTGCTTTTCATAAGCAATTAAATTCCCTCCTGTGTTGGTTGGTCTGATCGTTCTTTCTTGTAGTTGCTCTACTCTTGTTCTACAGCTATAATGCTCATTACACATAATAAATACATACAAACACAAGTTTTATATAGCCCCATAAATATTTTGGTATCTTGAGCTCATCCTGTACTAAACAGACCCCCTTGTTATGTTCTTAGTCAGGAAAACATGAAACTTAAAAGGGACTTTCTTTTATTGGGCTTATTTCTCTTTGAGTTCTTCATGTATTGTGGGCCAGGATGTATAAGTTTGATGGCATTTGTGGCTGTAGATAGACATGCTCTGCGTACTCCTGCCATCTAGTGTTGGGTCCGTAGAGTTGGAAGTTGTTTTTCTTCGCAGAAGCATTTTCGAATCAGGGGATCGAGTTATACTGTACATGGGCATTGACTCCTATGTTAGATTGTTTTCTCTCCGCCATCAGGTTCGGACGTGTGTCTTCGCTCTATCTTTCGACTTGCTCCGGTTCAGACTTTTTCCTCAGTCTTCCCTTTATCAACGGTATTGTTTTCTCGATTGTGTATTTCTATCTTTGTGTTTGTTTCCACTTGTCAGTCCAGGCACAGACTGCGCACCCTCCGGGGTGACCTCGTCTGTTTCTGGTCTACCTCACCACACGGCACCGAAGAATATGCTGAGCTAATGGAACTGACACAGTTTTGTTTCTGTCCTCGATGCCACTAAAAAATTTCCCTCACCAACCAACCTCTGGTATGTAATTTGTGCAGATCACCAGGAAGCTACCTGCAACGCTTGCAAATCCTTGCGGTAAAGCAGTCCCTTAGGGACTGAAGAGCTCCTCAGTCGGGGGTGGCGCACAGGTCTCCGAATGATACTCCAGATGACACCCCGTACATGTTTGAGGAGAAGCATACCTAAGAGGAGCCTGAACAAGAGGAGGCTTTCTCTGACGTCCACTTGGATATCAAAACCCACGAGGTGACATCAGCACAACCTGTGAGTACCACGGCCCCTCCTGCCCACCCTAAGACTGCTAAGAAATCCTTTACAGAGGTCGCCGGACGGTCACTGCCACCAGGGCATGGCTAGTTCCGATAAAACTGCTTCAGCTGCCCTGCACTCTGGCTCAGCTCCTAAAAAAGCTAAGACCACAAACCTGTCTTTGGCATCAACCTCCAGTTCCTCAGTCTGAGCCATGAATCCGGACTTCAGCAACTAGTACTTTGGCTTAAAGCAGACCAGCCTCCACTGCTGCTTCGGTGCCGACAAAAGGACACCGACTGAAACCCTGGGTGCCGAAATAGACACCTTCAGAATACAAAGATTCCAGCCAGTCTTTAGCTACGATGTCAATCGTTGAACCTATTTTGGGTACTTTGGATGCTTGACAGCACCGCCTCCGTACCCAGGAGACTACAGAGCGCATCACTGCTTCCCCCTGTCATGTTCAAGAGGAAACTGTCCTTCCAAGATGATTTGGACACTTCACCTCCAAAGAAGGTCACGAAGGACAAGGCTACCACCACTTCTCCTGAGCCTTTTCCTCTTCCTCCTCCTGATCCACCTTCTCCACCACCTCCACTCCCTCCTTCTCCACACCCCACCCTCCTCCTCATTCACCTTCTATTGCAGGAGGTCTGACACCTCAGGATTCGCCTTTATTTATTGGGGGAATATTTGGGTGGGACACTGCAGGACCCATATCTATGGGAAACGTATGACCCCGATCCCATGATAAGTACGGACCCAGATTTGTACCCCGCAAGACCCTCCCCACCATAGGATTCTACATTCTACCAGCAAGTAGTAGCTATGGCAGCCGCCTTGCATAATGTTGAAATGCACAGGGGCCCCACTGAGCAGGACTTCCTTTTCGACACATTAACCTCCACACATAGGTAAATCCAGTTCATCTCCTTGCTCCCTGGCATCCTTCGTCTTACAGACAACATTGTTAAAGAACCGAACCTCTTATCCACTATGTATCAGATCCTAGGTCCCACCAGACTCCATAGTGGCCACCATTGCAAGAATAGGCCCAATGGTCATAGTCAGGCCACAGAGGATCCCCCAACCCCCCCAACAAGGAGAGCAAAAAGCTGAATGCTGCCAGCAAAAGGGGGGCTGCACAAGCAGCTTGTCCTTGGCGCTTTGCAGGGTGTTGGAATTTTATAAAATATCATCTACTTGTCATGTACAGGTTGCTTCATAAATCTACTTGCCTTGTAAAAAAAAAAAAGAATCCACTTTTCCCTTTGGCGCCACTTAGTACAGCAACAAATTACGACAGCAATTTCATTATATAAGAGTTCTGATTATAGCCTCTTTGATTATGCCAGTTCTTATTATATAATACGGTTTCAATACTAGCAATTCCTTATTTTGCCACTTTTCGGCAGATCTACATACTGGGCCTGAAAGTAAGGGTAACAAATAATGCCAAGGTTGGAATGCCCTTTTGAGTCTGACTTGCAGTTGTTAGGGGTTTTCCCCAGCTCTTCTCTAATTTTTTTCCCATACTAAGAGAGGTTGGAAACTTATTCCTGACAAGGGCTGAAGTAAAACTTCTTCCACGGCTGGAAAGAAAGGGGTGGGAAAGAAAATTAACTCAGGAGCTCAACAGATTTTAGCATGAACAAATCTACACATGCATATTTGCTTGTGCTAAAATGCAGTTCACAAATATTTTCTAGGTGTACGATTTTCTGGACTACTTCTGTAAATTCTTGTGAATTCATGAAAGCCGTACATGTGCATTAATGCAAGGACGTATACCATGGGTGCACTTTTGTGACTTTCATTAAGAATTGTGCCCCTAATTAGGTCTGGCATTAACCAAGACTTTTTGTTTTTATTAAGATTTTGTCTCTTTGATGGCATTCTGCTCTTTCATAGGTAGCATATCGGCACACAAAGTAATTTTATTCCATGCGAGGAACGTTGTAACAATGTGTGCTTTTTGAGAACAAAAAAATATTGTTATTTTTGTATATGTTTGTTATAATGGTGAAGGACCAACAACTCCCACAGTTACAACCTGTACCGGAACCATGTCAAAAGCAAGATATGCATTGAAAAAAACGAAAACCCTGACCACCAGTGTCAGACCTTTTGGCTTTGCCAATGTTTGTTTATTGCCATGTTTTCCATAATCCTGTTGAAACCTGTTACCCTGTTTTTCCTTTATGAATATTGTTTTGAAATATTAGCTTGCATCAACACATTTTACCAAATGATACTTCAAAGAAATGGCACCTAAAATGTCAAAGTGGTTTAGCAAAAAGTCTTGTTCTAGTTGCATTTTTTGTGAACACTTGATTTTGAAAGCAAAGAATCATATCTTGCTTTCAAAATTCTGCAGATATTTTCATCTAATCAAAGTGCATTATGGGAGCATTATACTTAGCATAATATTGTTAAACTTTGCAAACGTGTGTATACATTTTTATACTGGAGCCACTGTCCATACTGCAGTTCGAAGCATACAACATTTCCGTAGAATGCTCGCCCTAATAATAAAGGCCTTGCATTAATAAACCATAAATACAAGTTCGAACAACATTACCATATGGACACAAATATTACCTTAAGTGCATACAATGCCCTTCCCTGATCCATAATGTGGTACTGTAAATTGGAAGCAAAAGGGTGTGTGCTGCAGGGGGTTGGGCCTACTTGTCCCAAGGACAAAATAAACCCGAAAACATGTTGTCCTTGACCTCAAACAATTTGTCCTGGGCGTCTGGCTATAGGAATGCTACATCCCTGCATCGCCAATACAAGGCCTTGCTAGCCAGATAAGATTGGGCTCATTGGAATGAAATGGAGGAGCTCCTCCAATATCTCCCGGATGAGCAGCGCAAACGAGGGCAACAGATTGTTGCAGAGGGGCAAACAATCTGTAATGATTTCATCTGCTGTGCCCTGGATGCCGCAGACGGGGCTACACGTAGTATAAACACCAGTATACTAGTTAGGAGATATGCCTAGCTTAGATGCTCTGGCTTTATACCTAGAGGTCCAGCAAGCAGTGCTCAATATACTCTTAGACAAGGAGCATATTTTCGGCCCCTGAAGTGGACTCCACCCTTGAAGTTGGAAAAAAAGATACGGACACCGCAAAAGCCATGAGTGCTCTTTAGAACTCCTCACTCCACATTTAGAGGTAGTTAAAAAAATATATATATCTCAGAGGCCTCTTCCCCTCTTCCCCTCTTCCCCTTCCCCCCCCAGTCCAGAGTGCCTTCAACCTTATACTCTCGAGGTTTCTTCCAGGGAGCCTACCAAGACAATAACAATCGAGGCAGAGGCAAGAGCACCACCACCCGCAACTCTACCTCCACATCCAAACAGTCACTACCTACGTCTCCCAACCCCCACTCTACACCTATCTGGGGATGACTTAAAAATGTTCATACAGAATGGGTCAACATCACCTCGGACCAATGGGTCCTTCCCATTATCCAACATGGTTACTGTCTGGAGCTCATTACCACACCTCCAAACGCTCCCCCTTGCTCTCTCAGGCTATCCCACGAGCACCTCACCTTTCTCAAACAAAAGGTACAATCTCTTCTTCTCAAAGGGGCCATAGCGCCTGTTCTATTACCCCAGGGAACATGAGTATACTCCTTATACTTCCTCATCCCCAAAACGGATGACTCTCTCAGGCCTATTCTAGATCTCAGACCATTAAACCAATACATTATCTCAGAACACTTTTGTAAGGAAATGCCTCCTTGGCATGGTTACCCCCTTACTTTTTGCCTTTGCTGATGCTAAGTTTTGATTTGAAAGTGTGCTGAGGCCTGCTAACCAGGCCCCAGCACCAGTGTTCTTTCCCTAACCTGTACTTTTGTTTTCACAATTGGCACACCCTGGCATCCAGTTAAGTCCCTTGTAACTGGTACCCCTGGTACCAAGGGCCCTGATGCCGGGAAGGTCTCTAAGGGCTGCAGCATATCTTATGCCATCCTGGGGACCCCTCACTCAGCACAGACACACTGCTTGCCAGCTTGTGTGTGCTGGTGAGGACAAAACGAGTAAGTCGACATGGCACTCCCCTCAGGGTGCCATGCCAACCTCCCACTGCCTGTGGCATAGGTAAGTCACCCCTCTAGCAGGCCTTACCTCCCTAAGGCAGGGTGCACTATACCACAGGTGAGGGCATAGGTGCATGAGCACTATGCCCCTACAGTGTCTAAGCAAAACCTTAGACATTGTAAGTGCAGGGTAGCCATAAGAGTATATGGTCTGGGAGTCTGTCAAACACGAACTCCACAGCACCATAATGGCTACACTGAAAACTGGGAAGTTTGGTATCAAACTTCTCAGCACAATAAAAGCACACTGATGCCAGTGTACATTTTATTGTAACATACACCCCAGAGGGCACCTTAGAGGTGCCCCCTGAAACCTTAACCAACTACCCGTGTAGGCTGACTGGTTTTAGCAGCCTGCCACACTCGAGACATGTTGCTGGCCACATGGGCAGAGTGCCTTTGTCACTCTGTGGCTAGTAACAAAGCCTGCACTGGGTGGAGATGCTTATCACCTCCCCCTTGCAGGAGCTCTAACACCTGGCGGTGAGCCTCAAAGGCTCACCCCCTTTGTTACAGCACCACAGGGCATTCCATCTAGTGGAGTTGCCAGCCCCCTCCGGCCACGGCCCCACTTTTGGCGGCAAGGCCGGAGGAGATAATGAGAAAAAACAAGGAGTCGTCACTGGCCAGTCAGGACAGCCCCTAAGGCAACCTGAGCTGAAGTGACTCTGACTTTTTTGCAGATGGAGGATCCCCCCCAATAGGGATAGGAATGTGACCCACTCCCCTTGGGAGGAGGCACAAAGAGGGTGTAGCCACCCTCCGGGCTAGTAGCCATTGGCTACTGCCCTCCCAGACCTAAACACACCCCTAAATTCTGTATTTAGGGGCTCCCCTGAACCTAGGAACTCAGATTCCTGCAACCTAAGAAGAAGAGGACTGCTAAGCTGAAAAACCCTGCAGAGAAGACTGAGACACCAACTGCCTTGGCCCCAGCTCTACCGGCCTGTCTCCCCCCCCCTTCTAAAGACACTGCTCCAGCGACGCTTTCCCCAGGGACCAGCGACCTCTGAATCCTCAGAGGACTGCCCTGCTCTAGAAGGACCAAGAAACACCCGAGAACAGCGGCCCTGTTCACCCAAGACTGCAACTTTGTTTCCAAGGAGCAACTTTAAAACAACTGCGTTTCCCGCCGGAAGTGAGAGACTTGCTACTCTGCACCCGACGCCCCCGGCTCGACTTGTGGAGAAACAACACTTCAGGGAGGACTCCCTGGCGACTACAAGACCGTGAGTAGCCAGAGTTGCCCCCCCTGAGCCCCCACAGCGACGCCTGCAGAGGGAATCCCGAGGCTCCCCCTGACCGCGACTGCCTGACTCCCAGATCCCGACGCCTGGAAAAGACTCTGCACCCGCAGCCCCCAGGACCTGAAAGATCGGACCTCCAGTGCAGGAGTGACCCCCAGGAGGCCCTCTCCCTTGCCCAGGTGGTGGCTACCCTGAGGAGCCCCCCCCCCCCTTGCCTGCCTGCATCGCTGATGAGACCCCTTGGTCTCCCATTGATTTACATTGGAAACCCGACGCGTGTTTGCACACTGCACCTGGCCGCCCCCTTGCTGCTGAGGGTGTACTTTCTGTGCTAACTTGTGCCCCCCCCCCCCCTCCCGGTGCCCTACAAAACCCCCCATGGTCTGCCCTCCAAAGACGCGAGTACTTACCTGCTGGCAGACTGGAACCGGGGCACCCCCTTCGTCATTGAAGCCTATGCGTTTTGGGCACCACTTTGAACTCTGCACCTGACCGGCCCTGAGCTGCTGGTGTGATAACTTTGGGGTTGCTCTGAACCCCCAACGGTGGGCTACTTTGGACCCAAACTTGAACCCCGTAGGTGGTTTACATACCTGCAAGAACTAACAAACTCTTACTCCCCCTAGGAACTGTGAAAATTGCAGTGTGTCTAGTTTTAAAATAGCTATATGTGATTTATGTGAAAAGTGTATATGCTATTTTGATTATTCAAAGTTCCTAAAGTACCTACCTGCAATACCTTTCATTTGAAGTATTACATGTAAAATTTGAACCTGTGATTCTTAAAATAAACTAAGAAAATATATTTTTCTATACAAAAACCTATTGGCCTGGAATTGTCTCTGAGTGTGTGTTCCTTATTTATTGCTTGTGTGTGTACAACAAATGCTTAACACTACTCCTTTGATAAGCCTACTGCTCGACCACACTACCACAAAATAGAGCATTAGTATTATCTCTTTTTGCCACTATCTTACCTCTAAGGGGAACCCTTGGACTCTGTGCATACTATTCCTTACTTTGAAATAGTGCATACAGAGCCAACTTCCTACAACTTTCATATGGTTACTCTTCAAGACGCTATTCCGCTTCTACAAGAAGGCGACTTTGAGGGCCTAGATCTAAGGCTCCTACTTCCAAATCCTGATCCACCCTGCACACTGAAAATACCTAAGATTTGTTGTTGCAGGCAAATACTGCCAGTTCAGAGTCCTGCCTTTCGGAGTCGCGACTGCTCCCAGAGTCTTCACAAAGTGCTTAGCAGTAGTCACAGCGCATATCAGAAGACTAAAGATACACGTTTCCTTATCTAGACGACTGTCTCATCAAAGCTAGCACATTATGACGGTGCCAGTAGCACACTCGTATGACAGTAGATCTCCTTTTCAGATTCAGACCTATCAAGAAGCTATTCTCAATGCAGAGGTAGGGCTAGCATACCCCAAGCAAGCCTGGGTTCAGAGTTTTCAGTCTCTTCTCCCCCATTTTAAGGAATCACACATACACAGTCAGGACTATCATGCGCCTGTTAGGGATGATGCCATTGTTCCCCATGCCAGAGGCCACATGCTTCCCCTACATGAGTGTCTATCTGTGGTCTCGGTCACAGGGTCACCTGGAGAATCTTGTTTTGTTAGACTGCCACACTCACCGCGCCCTGCAATGGTGGAACACCACCAACCTGTTGAAAGGGCGGCCTTTTCTGTAACTAGTGCCTCGAGCCATTCTGACCAAGAGCGTATCACTCACGGGTTGGGGCGCTCACCTTCTAGACTTTACAGTACCGGGCCTCTAGGATCCCAGTCACCAGTCCCTACAAATCAGTTACCTCGAGCTTCAGGCAGTCTTTCTGGTTCTGAAAGCATTTCTTCATCACCTGTCCCACAAGGTTGACTTAGTCCGCACGAACAACATGAAGCCATGTATTATTTACACAAACATGGGTGGGGACTGACATGGTTCCCCAGTCATCACAACTCTATCATACAAAATGGAAATGGGCTCTCCACCACCAAATTGACCTGCCAGCAGAGTATCTCGCAGGGAAGGACGATGACTCTGCAGACCTGCTCAGCAGGATGCAGCAACAAGTCCCCAAATGGGAACTCCACCCACAAGTCTTTCAAACACCACTTTGAAAAGTACAAACTCCTCATAGACCTTTTCTCCACAGCAGAAAAGGCAAAACGCCCAAGCTTCGCCTCCAGGTATCCACACCCTCTATCCAAGGGCAATGCTGTATGGATGAACTGGCTAGGGATATTTGCTTACGCTTTTACACCTCTCCCTGTCATTCCATTTCTGGTGCAGAGGATCAGGCAGACGTCTCTCACCATGACTCTTGTAGCTCCCACTTGGGCATGTCAGCCATGGTTCAACAAACTTTTGGACCTCAGTAGCCCAAAGGCTGGACCAAAATCAAGGACCGATCAGACATCCAGACCCCAAGACACTCAACCTTGCAATGTGGCTCCTGAAGTCATAGAGTTTGGTTACTTAGGATTGCCTGCAGAATATATAGACATTCTCAGGGAAGCTCGTAGACCCGCATCCAGAGCATGTTATGCTGCAAAATTTAAATGTTTTGTATGCTACTGCCATTGCAAACGTATTGGCACCTATACACCTGGACACCTAGCCTGCCACTTGCCTGTGGCTTCCAGTTCCTGCTTGGTCCAGCTGCCTGGGTTTTCCCGCCTGGGTTTTCCCACTCTCTGTTCTTCCTGCAAAACAGAAGCTCCGCCTACCAGGACCTACTTAATGGAGGTAGCAGTGTGGCACGCAGTGGGTGTGCCGCTGGCACACCAAAGGCAAGCCCATTTGCACCAGTCCTTTCCTGGCCCACGCTCAGTACCAGGACTGCTGGTCATCCCTCCCCTCGAAGATACACATTGGCCGATTTCTACACCCTGAATCCCGGACACTGCAACAAACACTGCCACCGTTCTGACCCACACTTCACGTTAGGACCCACTGCCCCTTTACCTGGCACAACACTCAAACCAGGAGCAGCAGCTTTGATTCTCCTCGACTTCTCAGCAGCCTTCGACACCGTATCACACCTAATGCTGATTGATAGACTCCACCACATCGGCATCTAAGGAGACGTGATCAGATGGATCCTCCTTCTTCCTCACCAGAAGAACCCAGAAGATCCACCTCCCACCTTTCAACCCTGAACCCAAGAAGATTACCTGCGATGTCCCCTGGGGCTCATCCCTGAGCCCCATGCTCTTCAATGCATCTATGACCCCGCTGGCCAATACTGTGCATGCTACGTAAGATGTTTAAGTGGTTACCCCTACACATGAGACGCACCGTGACACAGGCCCTCATCACCAGCTGACTTGACTACAGCAATGCCCTCTGCGTAGGAATCGCTGCACACCTCCTACAGAGACTTCAGACCATGCAGAATGCCGCAGCCAGACTCATCCTTTGCCTTTCCTGATGAATCCACAACACACCCCACCTCAGGCAACTCCACTGACTCCCCGTACCAAAAAGATTACAATTCAAGCTGCTGACCCACACCCACAACTCTACATAACCAAGGATCTTAGTACATTAACTGCTGCCTGAACTTCCACAACCGTCGAAGACTACGCTCTGGCTCCCTTTCACTTGCCCATACTCCCCGCATCTACCAAAGGAGAAGTGGATGATGTGCCTTCTCTCACATCGAAGCAAAAACCTGGAACAGCCTCCCCACGCACCTCTGGATTGTCACCTCACTTCTGGAATTCTGAATGGCCCTCAAGACCGGACTGTTCAAATAAGCTTCCAGGACCTTCAAACGCCTGGATACCCTGTCAGGTAATTAGTTGTGCTTTATAAATCCTGATTGATTGATTAATAATAATCCCACTAAAGGTACTTTCCAAAACAGTTTATTTGCTCCACTTACAAAAAGCAAATCTAGCTTACACTTCCATTCGGAATCACAGTCATCAAAGCTTTCATGAAGAGCCTCAAAACGGTTATTCCACCCAGAGTGCCACCTGCAGCATCCTTTACCCTCAATATTCTGCTTACTAGGGGCATGGGCTCTCCTTTTGAGCCAGTTCACTCATGCCCTAAAGTGGCGTTCTTAGTCGCTATCACATCACTCAGACGTGTTAGTGAGCTCCAGGCCCTAACCTTGGAAAAACCTTTCTTCCAAATTTACAGAGACAAGGTGGTCCTTCGTACAAACCTGAAGTTCTTTCCTACAGTACTTTCCCAGTTTCATATCAATCAATCCATTGAACTACCAGTCTTCTTTCCACAGCTTGACTCCATTGCGGAAAGAGCTCTACATACTCTAGATGTTAAACGAATAGTTATGTTTACATTGTCAGAACAAAAGATTTTAGGAAAACCAAACAGCTCTTTGTAGCTTTTTCACTACCTCACAAGGGCCGTCCAATATCCAAAAACAGAATAGATAGATGGATAGTAAACGTTATACATACCTGCTATGCTAAAGCAAAGAGGCAGTTACCTGCTGCTCCTAGAGTACATTTTACTAGGAAAAAAGAAGCCACTATGGCTTTCCTTGGAAACATACCTGTAGCTGACATTTGTAAGGCAACTACATGGTCTGCACCATATACATTTACAAGGCATTACTGTGTGGCTTTACTAGCATGTCAGCAAGCCAATATAGACTAAGTTGTGCTACAAACACTTTTCCAATCAACTGCAACTCCCACAGGCTAGCCACCGTTTTTATGGAGGGACTGCTTTACAGTCTATGCAGGGCATGTGTATCTTCAGCCACATATGCCATTGGAAGGAAAATGTTACTTACCCACTAAGCATCTGTTTGTGGCATGTAGTGCTGTAGATTCATAGACGCACTGCCTCCTCCCCAGACCACTGTGGCCATTTCAGGTACTTTATACTTGTATATTCTAGTACATGTGTAATTACATTTGTATGGACATCTTTCTCTATACATCCTCCACACTCCTTTTCTCACCTGTCTGCGGGGAAACAATGTAACAAGAGTCGATGCCCATGCACAGTATCACAAAAAAGTCCTCATCACTCGATCCTGTGACTTAAAAATGCTTCTTCGCAGAAAAACAACTTACAACACTCCGGACCCAACACTACATGGCAGGAGTATGCAGAGCATGTGAATCTACAGAACTACATGCACAGTGATCCTCTGTTTTATTTATTGTGATGTTGGAAAGAGTGGCTTTTTCCTTGGGGTTCTGTCCCAACTTTCTGCAGATTTGCAACAGATCCCAGAAATACTGAAGGAAATCTGTGAAATTCTAGATTTCCTGAGAAATGAACTGTGTAATATGTATGCATTCAGATTTTCTCTCTGGCAGAGCATTTATCAGAAAGTAAAAGAACGTTTATGCATTTCTTTAATTGTATTTCCTTTCAGATGGGAAATATTTTACCAGTAAAGTAAACCATTCTTACCTGTCCCCCCAGTTAAATCTGCAGGTGATATTTTGCATCTGTAAATTTGTGACTTCCCTGGGTTGGAAACAACAAACTGAAAGCATAAAGACATGAGGGTAGGAGTAACTTGCATAATTCTGTGCAGCGGAATTGCCCAAAATATCTGTCAGCTTACGCTACAAGAGCAATTGTGCATTTAGCTCTGTTTTCTTAGCGCAAAAATGCCCCCTGTGCCCAAGATGGACCCAAGGGTTTTATAATGTAATTACGCTAAATGTAACAGAACATGAATAAGCAAGCGCAAGCAGCCATTCATGCTTGCTAAATGGGGAATTGGGGTAGGATTTCTTTTTCCAACTTACTCCTGGCACTTAGTGCTAGTTTCTTAGCTCAAAATGTACCCTCATGTCTAAAATAGATGGCAGGATGCATTTTAGACTAAGAAAATAGCACTAAATGCAACAGAACATAAAAAGCAGTGTGAGCATCCGTTTGCTAAATATGCTGTTTGTAGGAAATTTTTTTCCTACCAAATTACTATTTAATTAACCCAAGGTGGCCTAATCTTATCAGTAATTCCACGTAAAAGAGTAACATGGAATTACAGAAATTACTCGAGTCACAGGAGTAATTGAAATTCTGCCTAAGCCTAATAGACGCCCACGTACCTTTTGAGTATGTAGATGTTCGCATAGCTTTTCGTTGCAGCTGTGCCCACACAGGAATGTGCACCCACATTTGTAAATTCTCTGATTGAAATTACACCTTATTGGTGGAATTTGTACATTCCCAAACACACTTTGCAAATTTACGTTTCTTAAAATACTGATTCTCCCAATTGGGTTGGCAGTTTGCATGCTAAAGGAAAGTTCTATGCACATGTTACATCTGGATGTAAAACGTGCTTTCAATGGGAGAATGGCACAAGAATGTGTTGTATTCATTCCATAGTGTTCGGTTTTGTGCTCTGTGTGTGTGTTTTAGATTTTTCTTGCAAAGCCAGTGCACTCTACTAAGCAGGTGAAATGCAAATTGCTTGTTGCTTGTATAAGGTATATATTCTAATTCATTTTAACTTTCGTCATGACATCCTCTTGTTTCCAAGAAGAGTACAGCATAATCTCTACAGATAATCTTATTTGATATTACTATGTTGTCTAAATGTTGGTTTCGCTTTTCTTTAGGGCCAACATTTGCTGCTACCCAACATCTGTCTGGAAAGCGTGAAGGTTCCCTTGTTCTCTACAAAAAAGAAAAGTATCCACAGGAAGTGATTGGCCCTGTCACATTCATTTGGAAGCCAAAGGATATCCCTGCTTCCTCTTCGGAATGCAGACAGTTATGGATTTGGGCACATCCTGCTCTGAAACAGGTACTAGTTCCTTCCTTCTGAAAAGTTGGAGGAATCAATGCCCAGTGAGGCTATTAATCACCCTATAACTGAAACTAGAAAGTTCCAGTGTATAAAATTCCTGTTTAACATAATACTTTTTGTCCTGGATGTCTGCTACTTTCAGTGACGGTTGCTGTGTTCAGGTAAAAATGTACTTCATTTGGCAGCTGGCATTAAAAGATCCTGATGTTATATAGAGAAAAGGCTAGAGGGAGGATTTGGATTGGAACATGTTGGTTCTTGTATTACCTCTGTAGCAAGAATTGATCTTCTCAAATCAGTCAAGCCACTTTGCCTTTCACGGAATAAATCATGGAATTGTGAGTGAATGGAGATGGAATAAAAAGCCATTTATGACTTGGAAAAGTTGTGCCACCTTGCCTTGTAATTTTGTTTTAGAATCTCAAGACACACTAGACCTTTCCTTTACTATTCATCAGAGACACCCAAAGTGTGTACACTCTTCTGATCTAGGATGGCTACTGTCCCATCATCCCAGGTTATGTGGTAACTGGCAGCAATTAAAAGTAAGTTCCACCTGGTCTCCATAACAGAGGTCACTTGCCTTCCTTTTGTGAGACATCTAGGGAAGTTGCATGTATTTTGATACTAGTGCTCATTTGGACACAGTGTGTCTGCCTGCCTGCATCCAGTTGAGCTCCCACTGATACTTAGCCTTCATTCTTTGAATAACATGAAAAGTGACTTATTCCTCTTTTGGGACAACTCACTGAAACCTGACAGTAGGTTTGCACTGCTGTATTGAAACTCAACCCGATGCTCCTCTCCACTTCCTTTGTTGCTAAGGGTCACTTATTAGAGGTGGTCTGTACTGGGCTGTGCCAGACTCCAAATTAACAAAAGCATATTGATTCATTCAGTCTAGTCTAGTGTGACCCTGCTTGAAACGCCTGTGAATACAAGCATGCAGCAAAAATGCACTTCTCCACAACTAGAGAAAATGGTTAAGCTCTGAAAAATGTGGACACTAGTTGGCTATGGCTTTTTGTCTTGGGCACAAGACATGGAGGAAAATTACAGGCCCTCTTCAGAACGTTTGTGACTCGTTTAGATTTCCATAGCACTCTGCACACTAATTCAACATAAATATGTAGAATGGTGTTGAATCACTGCTGGGCTGCTGATCTTCCTTCAGGTTTGTTTCTGAGTGACTCTTTGTTTCTGTGACCTGAAGATTGGAGAGGCTGCCTACTTGCAGAAGGAGCTGGGCTGGGCCAACTGGAAGAGTAGCTACTTTGATCCCTAGAGAACTGTGTAAGGTCTTCCTGACTGGTGAATCTTCACACAGGACGCCTCAGCTGATTAAAACTGTTTGGGAGGCACGAAAATAGCCCACCTAGTTCGAAGAGGAAGCAAAGACCATAGACTTGTATTGTTGTGGTGCTGCAGTGATACCTCTCCAGCATCAGGTAGAAGAGCCTGCAATGTCACTGACCCTCTTCAAAAAGAGGCTAAGAGCTTTCAGACCCTCAAACTGCTGGTGTAGGGGGTTGCTTCACAGGAACAGGATAGGGGTCGCTAGTTTGCTTTCTTTATAGCCCTATGATTTGAACATTTATATCGCTAAAGCACAGTTTGCATTTTCAACAGGTGCAGCCTTTTGGACTTGTGGGTATCCTAGTACCAGTGGGTTCCCCTGCCAGGGGAATACTGGTTCACGAAATACAGGCAACTAAAGATGATTGCTTTCTAAAGGAACTGAATAATGGATTCTGATTTCCCCCCTCCCCCTCCCCTTCCAAACTCCCACACATTCAAACCATTGATCCCTGTAACAATGTTGAGGAAAGTTTCGATGGTCCAGTTAGGCTCCTGTACTGGACCCAGAACTGTGAGACTATTAATAGGTGCTGTGCTCAATGACCAACAGGTGATGGAGCCTTCCAGTTTTGTTGGTATATATTTTATAGTTCTTTCATTTACCCACCTCCTATTTAATGACTTACAAATGAAAGACACCGACTTTAGTGATGCTGTAGCAGTGATTGGCCATTGATGTTCTTGAGTGTCATTCACTGTGTAAAACTGTAATAGGGCTTCTAACCACTTCAACTCTTTAAGTAAATGTTGACGTCTCTCCCTCACAGGTGCCCAGAGCAAGTCAGATGAATGTCCGATTTGAGTGCAGTAGTATTGGTGAACTGGGGAGCCCAGTGGTAGAGGACAGTATTCATACAGGATAGTTCACAGTAATCATTTGCTGATGCTGGATTCCAAGAGTGAGGTAGTGTATTCTGTAACACTAACTTCACCCAGAGTGGGTTTCAGAGCACTTCATACTCAGGATAGTGTTTTACAATAGGTACCTAGGAATAGCAGGCCTGTCATGTATATGGTCAGCCATCTTATAAGTTATACTGATACCTTAAAGGTGTACAGAAACTGTGATAGGCATTAGATTACTATACAAAAATAAAAAACACACTGCGCTTATGTTATAGATGGAAATAGTGGCATCATAAACTTACATGTAGCCAAAGTTGGCTCTGTTACAGAACAGTGAGCAATCTGCTCAGGTAGGAAAAATAATTGTCATTTTTTGATAAGTTAAGAGTAGCAGTGAGCCACACAAGGTACTGAATTTCAAAAGGAACCCTAAGTTGCCATCAACGTTTCGTAAGTCTTACATTTTAGCTAAAAAGAGTGAGTAAGAAAGGAATAGTGTAACTGGTAAGTGAAAGGTAGAGAGACTAGGCACACAATGCACAACAGAGTGGAACAATGCATTACTTTAGTTTTAATTTATAGGTGATACATTGCAATTGTACAGATGACTTCAAATACTATAGAATGAGGTAACAATGTATAGTTGTGGAGGAGAGTAACTAGTCGCTAGGACCACCCAGGAGTAGAACAGAAGAAAAGAGTTGCACTGATATGGTATGCATAAGTTGTCTTATAAGACATCCACATGTAGATGGCTTCCATGGTGCATGTTTTTTTAAGATTGAGCATTCTTGATATGGAGAGGGAGGTCATTACAGATTATTGGAGCATTGCCGGGGATGTTTCCAGTATGGATAGCCTTCTTAAAAAGGAGACTGGAGAGATCCTTTGTCTTGACAGTATTAGGAAGAGAGTCTCCTAATGTAAATGCCTTTTGGGAGAGATCTAGAAATTCAGAGGTCCAGAGTGTAGTGGATCCTATTTAGTTTTTAATGGGAATCATGAGTTTAGATTAGCCTTCTGGCTTGCAGTCCTGTGCCCCTGTCATCTAGTAACTTTTAACCTACTTAACGCGCTCGGTTTTAGCACATGTATTTAATTATTTCTTCCAAGATGGGTGCTATGTTTATAGTTGGGAAGATGTTTTGATTTCACATTATCAGTGCCACTCTGTGAAAGCGTCATTATCAATGTCAAAGACAAGTGATATATGTAGGTATCCTGCACTTTCCCACTTACTTGTAACAGTAACATAATGTACTTTCCAGGGAATTGTTTATGTAATTGCCGCCCAAAGCTTGCCATCTGATCTGTTGTTTGGGAACATACCTGCATCAGGCGTTCTACAAGATCTGTGTAAATACATCTCACACAGACAAGTTTATCAGAGGGATTCCTACCAGATTCCATTGTCACTATCTATGCTACACGTCGCTTTGCTGCAGACCCATCCTTCGTGTCCCCAGGGAGTCTGATCTAGAGACCTCATTCCAAGGTAACAAGGGTTGGGGGGCTCTTCTCATGGATATGGCACTGGCAGATTAGGTTTATCACACCTAGCTCCCTTTAGGTTAGAGATTAGGTTCTCCATGCTAAGGTATTAGGGCCTATTTCACATCTCATGTTATTGCAAGATGGTGGGGGACTTTATGTTCACGACTCTCGTTTATACAATTCTGTTTCTTGTATTGTTCATTATCCTAATCATTGCAGCTCATGCAATTTACAGTAGACTGGAATCTTGTTAATAAAACCTATTAAACTTTACTGCATCTCCTTCATTGCCTGTGTGTGACTGAGACTTATTGCTCATGTGAGAAAAGGGTAATCTCCGTTTAACCACGACTTCCCTGAGATGTCACACTCTTGAGTCCATGCGTAAAGGCTGACACAAATCACTTTTTACTGTTTGGGTTTTTGGTGAGGTACTGCCTGTGAGCCGGGAGGGTTGGACCGACAGTTGCAACTTGTTGTAGGATTGACCTAGTTGCCTACAAACAAAAGTGCTGTCATCACTAAACCAGCAGTCTTGCATAGAGCAAGAGTCCAGCTGTGAGAAGAGCTTTCTACGTGAAAAATAAATTTCTCTTGGGGCGGTGTCTCTCCATCTGGAGCTATTGTAGTTCGTCAAGAGCTGGGGATAAAAAAATGTTTTTTCTTGTGTTGGTATGAAATACTGCAGCAACATGAAGAATTGCTTTTAGAGAGGCAAGTCTGTTTTTTGGGAAATCTGTGAGGAAGACAGAGCCATGGTAGGCACATGGTGATCAAGGTCTCGTATGCTGGCTCAAATCTAGAGGGAAGAAGACTGTTTGTTTAGATGATTGAGCCTGTAAAGATTTAATCTATCTGATTATATCTTGGATTTGCTCCTTCAGGTTTAGTGTTTCTGTAAGATGAAACCCCAGAGTATCAAACCAGCAATGCAAGATTGCATGTTGTTGTTGGAAATGGCCCTTTTTGCAGGGTTATCTCCAATTTGTTTTTTTGCCTTCTTCCTCCTATTTTTTTCTGATCTGTTTTTGGTGGTTGATTCTCTGCACACTTTAGCACTGCTGATCAGTGCCAAAGTGCAAGTGCTCCCTATGTAAATTGTATTGGTGATTGGTTTATCCATGATTGGCATATTTGATTTACTGGGAAGTCCATAGTAAAGTGCATAATGGGTACCCAGGGCCTCCTGGCCTAGAGTGGGAAGGGAGGAGCCAACACTTACACCTGAAAAGGCTGTGCCTGTCTTCACACAATGCAGTCTCCATCCTTCTGGTATGTGCCTGGTGCCAATCCTGGGCAAGGCAGGATCTTGTCAACAAGGGAGACTTTCCTTTGAAGTAAGCCTACTTCAACGGCACAAAGGGGTATAAGTAGTGGTCCCAAAACCCCAGACTTTTAGAACACTTCTGGATCAAGAGGAACCTCTTCCCTTTGCTGTGTGTGCTTTGCTGGGTTGGCCTGCAGTTTGTCCTTCTGCCTTAAAGAGGGGAAAGACTGGACTTTGCTTTGTATCCTGCTTTCTTCAAGGGCTTGAAGTAGGGCTTGCCTCCTGCCGGAAGTCTCCGGGCTATTAAAGACTTCAGCTTCATCTACACACTGGAAACTGTGTGTTTTGTGCTGCAGCAGAACAAAAACCACTGTGCCACTGTCAACTATGCCACTGACTGCCCGTGACCTGATGACGCCACACTGAGCCCTGCCCTATGTTGCGCCGCAACCCTGGTTTCACCGACGGTGGCACCTGATCCTGTCACCGAGTTGCTGCTTGCACAGTGGCCTTTGGGTCCCGCACGCCGAATTGCCTTGTGCGCATTGCAGCCTTAACACCCCTGACAACGCCTCTCCACGCCAACACTGACGCTGCTGCCTGCACTGTGGCCTGAGGACACCGTTCGTGAGTTACACAATGCACCGTCTCGTCCTGCACTGCAGCCCCGGTCCACCGACGCCATCGACTCCAGCGTAGTCAACAGATGCCCCTGTCTGCACCGTGACCTGTAGGTGCCGCACGAGGCCTGCGCTGCAGTCTTGGGCCTACCGACAACAGCGTTTCAGCAGTGACAACGCGACTGCCTGCACTGTGGCCTGGAGATAACGCACTTCGCAACGCCCCGCTTCAAATTGCAGCCCTGGTCTCACCAACTCTGTTACCGAGCCACTGCTTGCACCGTGACCGGTGGGCACCGCACGTCGCATCGTCCCGTTTTTGCACCACAGCTCCAATGCCATCCACGGCAGCACTTCTGACTTAGTCATCAGCCCGGAGTTCCATCTGCAACCCGTGAGACTTCAAGGACCCAACGACCCCCGCAATGACCTCTGGAACAGACGCCAGCAACGCCACACTCTGGATCTTGTCATGAGGATCATGATGCCCTGCATTTCCAAGGTACTGTTTGCGAGTCTTCCCGACACCGTAGCTGGCCTGCGACGCCGCGGCTGGCCTAAACTGTTGGATTTATTTGTTCACCACACCGTGATAGCCCCAGATGGAGCTATTGACATCAAGGAACTGTATTTTTAAGTTAATTCTTGCAAAGTACATATCTTTATCGTATGTTGGTCGTTTAGGTCTTGTTTTACATAGATAAATATTGGCTATTTTTCTAAAACTTGTGTAGTTAGTGTTGTACTGTATTACTGTGTGTTATGTGCAAATGCTTTACACATTGCTTCTGAGGTAAGCCTGACTGCTCGTGCCAAGCTACCAAGGTGGTGAGCAGGGGCTATCTGAGATGGGTATCTCTCCTATCCTGACTAGACTGAGGGCCCTACTTGGACAGGGTGCAAACCGACTGCCAGCTGGAGAACCCATTTCTAACAGTTGTATTTTCAGGCTAGGAGAAGGAATTAGAATTTGCGCTTTAGATACTTTTTTTGCAATTGTTTATGTATGTGATCAAGTGGATATTTAATCTTGGATCCCCATTCGGGAAAGCCAATTTTATAATATACCCGAATGTCGTTGACATATTGATGAAATGCCAAGATCTTTAAGATGTTCACCAAATGTTCACCGTCCACAGAATGGATTGAAAAGAGCTGGGTGCGAAGGTTGATAAATGTCTTCTGATATTCACATGGATGAGTCTTCAGGACACAATATTGTTTGACAGGGTTCACGTCTCCATTGACCTAATCAATCATAGTTTAGCGTCCTACAAGAGTTTTTTTTTTTTTTAAAATAATATAACAAAATCTGCACTATTAAAATGGTAGACAGACTCCCTTAACGTTCTCTGGCACTTAAATATCTAAAGAGTTTTTTGTGAATCCTGTACACATTGTGCTTATTGATGAGGAAATGCTACCTCTGTGATTGGTAGATCTGGTGACCAGGGGAGTAGCAGGAGGCACTTCTCAAACAATCTTGTTCTAGTGGCATAAGCTGATAGGAAGGTTGGCTTTGTTGGAGAGGTATCTTTGGAAGACATATGGACTACGAGAAAATGATGCAAGTTGATAGATATTTTGTACTTCAGTGTATTGGCACCTTCATGGGTATTTTAGTTTTTTTTCTTAAAACGCCAACAGTCTAGGTTGTGTGGGGAAATGCAACACAAACAAACAATAGTATAGTATATTGCATGCTTTGCTCAAAACTGACATTGTGAGTGCAGAGCCACATGTGGATCCAAATAGCCACCTAGACAACAAGATGTACTTACCCTTGTATTGTTGACAGTCTCTTGCTCGCTCCGCAGACAGTGGATATTTTGTGGTATGTGAAAACATTACAATGTAGACCTTGACACACCCTTAGCAGTTAAGTACTATTAACTAAATGGGAGGCAGGCAACTATAGTTATTGACCCAGGTAAAGTCGAAGTGCTTGAGGCGAAGCAGAGGACTCCACTCCAGTCTATAATGACCTATGAGTGACCTTCCCCTTGGATAATATTTCTATTGTAAATAAAAATTTGGGGTGAAATTTATGTAATTGTTCACTATATGGTGTATTTCTCGTGAAGCTGTTTTGGGGGGAAAAGTAGAAGCAAGCATACCTGTTGGATTTTGTTTCGGTGATATTTTCATTTTGTCTCATTGTAATGCTTCGTATTGAATGCCTGATTTTGAGGACACATGAAGCACATTGAAAGGGCGATAGCAGCATTTCGTCACAATATAAATTGGTGGTTTTAAACATACTATAGGAATTTGCATGATATCTAAGGGGATTGTAACCTGAGGAAAAAAATGTGAATCTTCTTCTGGAATGTGATGTAATATGTTTGAGAGAAAACTGTTCTCTCGTGGAAATTAGGAAAAGTGCTTTTTAAGTTAAAATGAAAGCACATATTCTGTAAATGAACAAATAGCTCCTTCATTCATGTGAGAAATGCCCACAAGCTGATTTTGACATACTTCAACCACCAGTGTGTCAGTTGACTGCTCAGCGTTCTTCTCTCTTTCACCACATAGGTCTAATCCACATCTGAATTCTAGAGGAAGTGAGGCACTTCTTAGCATCGTGGGCCGTATTCACAAAGGGACATTCAAATGTGCAAATGTACTGATTTGTAAATCTACTCCTGCACCTTGGTTTAAAAATACAATTTTGTGCTATTCCCCATTTCCGAGTGTACCTATACAACAAAGTGTACATTTGCATGTTACCGCCCCCTCAGTTCAAGAGGTGAAAACTGTGACTGCAATTGTCTGTAAACTTACTATTAGTTACATTTCATACATAGACTGAGATCTTCCTGTGATAAAGAGAACTGAATCAAAGTGTTTGAGGCATGTGTGGCTGTAGATGCACGTGCTTTGCGTACTCCTGCCATCTAGTTTTGGGTCTGGATGTGTGCAGGTTCTTTTTCTTTTAAGAAGTCTTTCGAGTCACTAGATAACTTGATTCCTCCTCTTGGTGATGATGCGCATGGGCATCGACTCCATTGTTAGATTGCTTTCTTTCCTCTGTCTGGTTTGGCTGTGTATCATTGCGGTCTGGTTTGAGAACGTTTCAGACTGTCTTCGGTTCGTGATCCACCCTTACCGGTATTGTTATTGAATGTGTTCTCACCTTTGGGCCTCACCCTTTCAGGCCTTTCTTTCCCTTTCGGCTTCCCTGTACAATGCCCTGCTGATGGAATGGATTCCCTTCCATTTCTGAGCCAGGTGGCACGCCAAGTACCCATGCACAACCTTCATCAGGTCTGCAACCTCTGTCTCCTGACCATAGAGGAAGGCTGTGATGCCTGGAATTCATTTTGGTTAAAAAAAGAAAAAACTCTACGAGACCGAAGGAAACATCGCAGGGAGCTGCAGCGGAGAGAGGTCAATGATCTTCAGACTCAGGATGTTGAAGAAGGGGAGAAGGAACTCTATTAAGCCTTTGTGGCCGAAGAAGAGGTTTTTTATGTTGAGGGCTCCTAATCCAAATTTGAAATCGACCTTGAGATGCCAGATCTTCTACCACGTCAGCGTACTGCGAGTATGGGCAATCCCGGTCCTGCCACCTAAAAAACATTCGGCTCCTACCAAACATAAGGCCACCACTGCCAACCGAACACAGCCTGCACAGAACATCCTATTCGGATGCCCGCCCTCGGCACCGAAACATTAGCCAAAGCCGGCCACATTGGTGCCTTGTCGATCACCTCTGGCGGTGACCAGTTCGGCACCAAAAAAGAAAGCCACCTTGGCTCCAAAGACTTTGAAATCGGAACCGAGCTCTAACTCTGTTACTATGGTGGAACCAATCCTCCACAAGATGGAGGAGAAAATAGATGCTTGTCAGGGACAAATCCGTATACAGCCTCACACTGGGTGCATTCTGGCTAAGACTGTGGTTTTTGCATCACCTCCATCCAGGCAGCAACTCTCCTTTGGAGAGGCCATTGATCTACTGGTGCTGACCAACAAGAGAAAGACTGACAATGCCACCAGTCCTTTGCATCCTACTACACCATGTTCCCCTCCACTACCACCACCTTTTTATACCACCTACCGCCACCACCCCCACTCTCTACCCCTCATTCTCCTGGTGATCCATTAAACATCACTCCTCAGGGGTCCCCTCCATTCTGTCACTGGTGAGCATGGGGCAGGGGATGATACCTTTGATGCAACACAGCTCCCTGATCCTTGGTCAGCCTACGATGTTGACCCACAAGAGGACAATGATCCAGATTTGTACCCTGCTAGGCCATCTCCTCATGATGGCACCACCTGCTATCAGGAGCTTATTAGCAGGGCTGCAACATGCTATCAGGCACCTCTGAACATTCCACCGCACACTCACATACTCTCTCTGGAACACCAAACATTACTCAAACAGGAAGTTCAGAAGGAGCTATAGAACCCGACCCTCTACGATATCAGGTCAGGAGTATACACCCTATAGTTTCTAATCCCAAGAAAAGCACACATCTCTGCTGCCAAACCTAGATCTACAGCCCTTTCATAATTACATTCTGTCAGAGCATTTCCATATAGTAACTCTCCAAGATGTGACCTCCATTTCTTCAGCAGGGACGCTTACTTTCACATTCTAATACATCCTTCCCCATCGCAAATACCTCCGATTTGTAACAGCAGGCAAACATTACTAATTTGAAGTTCTCCCATTCAGAGTGACTTCTGTACCTAGAGTATTCAAAAAATGCTTCGCAGTGGTAGAAGCACGCTTATGCATGCAAAAAATCGCTGTCTTCCCATATCACGATGACTGCCTTATCAAATCCAGCATTCATCCTTTCTATCAACAACACACTCAAAATACAATAAACCTGCTTCATCAGCTAGGCTTCCCCATCCTCTTCCAAAAATGTCATCTTCAGCCTTTACAAGTTCAACCATGACTAGGGGCTAGTCTAAACACACAACTAGGACTAGCATATCCCAAAGCAACAAGGATTCAACATTTCCAAACACTACTGCCACGATTCCAACCCAATCAACAGCTCACAGTCAGAACCATCATGTGCCTACTGAGTATGATGGCATCATGCATCCCTATTGTGCCAAATGCACAGCTACACATGCTTCCACTTCAGGAATGTGTCGCACGACTGTGGTCTTATTTACAGCGCCACTTAAAGTATCTAGTGTTGGTAGAAAACCACACTCATTACTCTCTGCAGTGGTGGAACACAAACAATCGTAAAAGGGTGGCCTTTCCTCGACCCTGTTCCCCCACATCATCCTGACAGCGGACATATCAGTGACAGGCTGGCGTGCTCACCTTCAAGACGTCACAGTCCAGGGTCTCTGGGACATCAAAAAGCAACGTCTCCACATCAACTTCCTAGAGCTTCATGCTGTTCACATCTTCCTGGAACACACAATGATTTTGCCAACCTCCTCAGCAGGATGCAGAAAAAACCATGACTAGGACTTCCACACCAAAGTCCTCCTCCCTTACTTCCACAAGTAGGGTTTTCACAGATAGATCTTTTCACAACCCCAGACAACACAATATGTCTAGACTTTACCTACAGGGTCCCACACCCACTATTCAAGGGCAATGCTCTGGATGAATTGATATGGGGTATTTGCCTACGTTCTTCTGCCTCTCCCTCTTCTGTTTCTGATTCAGAAGCACAGGTAAACATCCCTCACTCTCATACTAATAGCTCCCCCAGGGGGTTTGCAGGCATGGTTCACAACATTACTCACTGTCAGTAGTTCCTCACGAGAACCCTTCCCTCAAACCAGACCTTCTCACTCAGTCATGGAGAAATCAGGCACCCAAATCCCAAGGAACTCAACCTAGTGATTTGTCTCCCAAGGTCATAGAGTTTGGTTACCTAAATCTCCCTCCTGAACGCAAGAGCATGGTGGGAGATTGGTGGGACTGTGCTATGCAGCTAAATGGAAAAGCTACATATCTCACTGCCATTTTATTTATTTATTTCTTTATTTGAGAGTTTTCTATAGCGCGGGCACGACCGAGAGGGTATCAGAGCGCTTTACAACAGAATAGAACATAAACATAAGAAAAACATATGAAAAGTCAAGAGTCACATTACAGAACGATAATACAGAGGGGTTCTCATGAATAGAAGGGTAGCGATCCGAGGATGGTGGGGTGGGGAGTGAGAGACCCTTATTGATGTGAGGGTTGGTCTAGGAGGTATTCTTTCAGTAGCTTCTTGAAGGTCAGATGGGAATGGTTCGATCAGATGTGAATGGGTAAGGAGTTCCGTATTCTCGGAGCGTTGTTTGAGAAGGAGCATGACCGAGTTTTTTGTTTGTTAGATTTCGGGAGGAGGAGGAGGAGGAGGAGTGAGTTTGTGCTTCTCAGAGATCTGGTTTGACTAGCTTATTTGCGAGGTATTCAGGTTTCCCAGTGTGAAGGGCTTTGTGTGTTAGGCAAGCAGTGCGGAACAGGCAACGGGCCTCAATCGGAAGCCATTTGAGACTCCTCAAGGCTGGGGAGATGTGGTCAAATGTTTTAATTCCCGTCACTAGTCTGGCAGCTGCCTGAAGAGTGGACCTCATAGGGGCGAGTCGGGATTTGGCTGTGCCAGTAAGGATGAAGATCCCATAGTCTAGTCTTGAGAGTGCCAGTGCTTGAGTGGCCTGTTTGAGGTCATCCTGGGGAATGTAGGATTTGATTTTGTGAAGAAGTTTAAGGCTGAGGAAGGCATTATTAGCGTTTGTCTTGATGTGGCCCAGCATAGTCAGGTTGGAGTCCAGAGAAATTCCCAGGGATTTGACAGTGGTAGACGGGGAGAGAGTACATTTGAATGTGTCAATAGATTTTAGCCAATCTTGCAGTTGAGGAAGCTGGTTAGATTTCGAGAGGAGGAGTATTTCCGTCTTGTCATGATTGAGTTTGAGATGGTTATGAGAGAGCCAACATAGGGCTTCTTTAAGGGTATTGTTCAGACGGTGGATGTCTTCTAAAGAGGATACTTCAATATAGAGTTGCGTGTCATCCGCATAGAGATGGAAGGGGATATTGGCTCGAGTAAGGATAGTGGTAAGATGGTCCATGTAGATGCTGAAGAGAGTTGGAGAGAGGACAGATCCTTGGGGGACCCCTCTGGTAATAAGGAAGGTGGGTGAGATAGAGTTGAGAAGTTTTACTTGTTGCGTTCGGTTTTGTAAGAAGGAGGAAAACCAGCGGAGGACAGTACCTTCAATGTCCAGTCTCTTTTGGAGGGAGTTGAGAAGGAGTTTGTGGTCGACAGTGTCAAAGGCCGCTGTTAGATCAAGGAGAATCAGTAGGCAGGGTTGGTCGGAGTCAAGGGAGTTGTGGAGGTCATCTACTATGTTAAGGATGGCTGATTCTGTGCTACAGCCTTTCCGGAAGCCTGATTGAAGAGGATTGAGGAGGTTGTTGGTATCGATATGTTGGGTTAGTTGTTGGAGAGCACATTTTTCAAGAACTTTGGCCAGGAAGGGAAGGTTGGAGACTGTTCTGTAGTTGTGGAGGTTGTTCGGGTCAGCTCCTGGTTTCTTTAAAATCGGCGTGATTTGGCCTAGTTTTAGGCAGTCCAGGAACACGCCAGTCTGAAGGGAGCTATTGATGATCATAGTCCAAGTAGGGGAGAGGGATGGTGGAGTTTTTTTGCCAGGGAGGAAGGGAGGGGGTCGTCTAGGTGGGAGGAGGTTTTGGAGGAGGACATAAGTTTGGAGATGTCCGATAGCAGGAGGGGTTGGAAAGATCTCCAGCTTGTGGGGGCCAACAGCTGCGTCCGGATGGGGAGAGTGATTTCAGTTTTGAGGGGCAGGATGTCGGAGAGGTATGGAGCAGGGATGAAATTGTTAGTGGAAGGAAGGCGGGGCACAATGTTGGGAAAGTTCAATCTCACTGATTTTATCGTTGAAGAATTTGGCAAAGTTAACGCGAGTGTCTGTGGTAGTGGGTAAGGGGTTGGGAGCAGGTTTGGTAGTTTGTTGTTTATTGATGTTAAAGAGTTCCTTCGGGCAGTTTATGGCTCTGTCAAGGGCATTCTGGAAAAAGGATCTTTTTTCATTTTGTATGTGTTTTTGTAACTTATCCGTGCAATCTTGAGCTGCTCCAAGTGGGTGGAGGAGGGGTCGGATCTCCAAAGTCTTTCATTAGCTCTGAGTTGTCTTCTCTCTGAATTGAGGTCATTGTTGAACCAAGCTCTGGATGGGAGGTTTCGCAGTCTTTTCAGTTTTAGAGGGGCTAGCTGATCAAGTATGGTAGTTATAGGCGAGTTGTAGTGGCTGGTTAAATCCGTCATGGAAAGGTTGGTCGAAGGGGGGGGGGGGGAGGAAGGGAGGTGATTTTTTTCTTCCAGGGTAGATAGGGGGTTTGGCTGACATTTAGTTTCCAACTAAAAGATTTTTGGGGATTAGTGAGTTGGGGGATATAGTTGAGATGGAAAAGGATGATGTGGTGATCTGACCAGTCGACAGGAAGGATATCGTCAACCGTGAGTGAATCTTTATGCGCTATAATCTCTTCCAGTGTAGCACCTTTGATGTGGGTTTGGCCCTTGCAGTGTTGGGAAAGGTTGTTGCTGTGAAGGTCATTTAGGGTTTGGATGAGTGCATTCTTCTCATCGTTCCAGCGAAGGTTGAGATCACCCAAGATAATGAAGTTGGGGTCGGAGAGGGAGCAGTGCGTTATTAGGTCAGCTAGGTGGTCCGCAAAAGGTTGGGTGTTACCAGGGGGGTGGTAGAGAAGGTGGAAGGTCACTTTAGAGTTGTCGCTGGTCTTTGTAGAGGCGTTCAAGTGTTCACAGGAATTGAAAATGAGAGCTTCTTTCAAATCTATTTCTATGGTATTTTTGTGGATGATGGCAATGCCTCCCCCCCGGGTGGTCCTTTCTCTTTTTGTTGGAAATACAGTAGCCAGGAGGGACGAGGGTGTCCATGATCGGTTGCGAGAGTTCGGTTAGCCAGGTCTCTGTGATGAAGGTAATGTCAATGTTATGGTTGAGGATCGCGTCAGCAAGATCCATAGCATGTTTGACTGCTGATCTGCAGTTTATGAGCATGCAGATAGTGCGAGGATGGATCTTTGGTTCTGGCCTGGAAGGGAATGGGGGGATATTAACGAGGTGAAAAGGGGGTCTGGGAGAGGGAGGCTGTATATGTTGTCTCCTGAGGCCAGTGATGACCTGTGTGTTAGAAAGGGGAGTCAGGGTAGGGAGGGGCGGGTTTTAGGAGTGAGCGAGTTTAGTAGCTTCCTTGTGAGATAAAGGAGAGATTGTTCTTCTTGGTCTCGAGGTGTATCCGAAGAAAGGGTCTAGAGGGCCAGCAGATACTCTGTGAGGAGTTGTTGACCGACGGAGGCGTGAGTGTCTGGGTCGGCACTGGGAGTATCAGTGGGTAGAGGCTTCTCACTATCTTGTTGATGCCTTGAATGATGAGTTCTAGTTGTGATTCAAGGCTGGAGAGTCATTCATTGATATTTGTGGAGGGTGAGGGTTGGGAGATAAAGTTCCTCTTAGCTGGGGCGACAGTTTGTTTCAGATGGGATATAGGATCACTGGGCAGAAGGTTAAAGGAGGCTGTTGTGGGGTGAGAGTGGTTAGATTCAGGGTAAGGGTTAGAGGTGATGGGGGGGCAGGGTTGATATGAGTATCTCTACAGTTCAACAAGTTAGTTCTAGAGGAGGGCTGGGGCAGAAGGGGGGTGGAAGGGGAGACGGTGGAAGGTGAGTCGAGGGGGGGTTCGGGGGAAGATCGAGGAAGTGTGGGATGAGGAAACAGCAGGAGTTGTGATTGAGAGTTTTGGGGTTAGGGAAGTAAGGGGCATGGTTAGGGTGAAAGGGGATAATAGGGATGAGTGGGTCAGACAAGATGGGGCTGTCGACTCTGGGAACGGGGGCCAGGAGGTGGTGTTGGGGGGGGGGGGGGGGGGATAGTGGGGGTGGGGTGGGGTGTCGAGGGGCTAAGGGGGAATAGGGGGAGAGGGAGTGCGACTTAAGGGAGGGGAATAAGGATTCGAAGGCACGGAGGTTGGAGTCATTTGCTTGAATCATGATGGTTCCATTTCTGAAGATGGAGATGATGACGTTTCCCTGGAAAGCTGGGGCACTGGAGATAGTGTTTGCAACCGTATGGGATATTAGTCGTTTTGGAGGGGTGGAGGTGAGTAGTGAGGAGGGTGTTCCATTTAGCCGTGCGTTTAGTGAAGAAGATGAGATCTGTCTTTTTCGGGCCTTTTTGGGCATTGTAGTAAGTGTCCACGAGAAGTAGCTCAGGATGTTGCCTGGTAAGTTTGCGCTTAAAGTTTTTCAATGCAGAGGGGGAGAGGTGTTTAGGGGGAGATATGGAGAAAGAGTTGGGCCCGTGGGGTTTAAGGAACGGGGAAATGGGTGAGGAGGTGAATCTTGTGGGGATCGACCTCATGTGAAGATGAGGCCAATGCTCGTAAGGGGGTTAAAAAGGACTCTAGATGGGGTGGAAAAAGGGGAGGGGGATAAGATGGTAGGGATCTAGGTTGGGGCCCAGGACGGGGGGTGGGTCGTCGGGAGGAAATTCTAGGACGAGAAGCTCGAACAGGGGTTGAGAGGTCCTACAGATTGCGACAGGGAGGGGAACAGGGGAGGGGAACAGGGGAGATCAGAATAGAGTGTTCGTGTTGGGAGAAGGGCGGACAGGGAGTGATCTAGTGGGATAGGGTAGGTTAAGGAGGAAAGAAGGGTGGGTGGCTTGCTGATGTGGACCCACCGGCATTAGTTCAGGGAAGGGGAGGATGGTCCCGGGGGAAGGGGGGGTGCCAGGGTTACAGTACCTCGGTCAAGGGTGTTGGGAGAGGAGGGTCTGCAGCGGTACGGACAAGGAAAGGGCAGAGGATGGTCCCGAAAAGGTGGACCACGGAAGGACTCTCCGTGAGCTGGAACGCCCAGAAAGCTGAGAAGGACGAAGGGGGGTCGGAGAGGGTCAGGGGGGTCAGGAATGGGGAAACGGGGTAGGGTCAGTACCATAGTCTCAGTCGAAGAAGAGGGAAATAACTCACCGGGAGTTCCAGATCAGGAAGTGTGGTCCTAAGTATGACGCTGAGGAGGGACAAGACACCAGTGCTCGTCATGCAAAGGATCCAATAGGGAGAGAGGAACCTCCTGCTCTGAGGGAAAGGGGGTCACAGCAAGAAGGGTCAACACTGTGTGTCCGAAACAGCTGGCCAAGAACAGGGAGCCATCAGGGCCAGATCCCGGTGGGAGCCAGTTGGGAGGAGGAGGAATTCAAGGGCCAGTGGGGAGAAAATGGGGTCCCAAAGGGGGGGGGGGGGGGGGGATGGTGCGGCGGCCCGGAGATCTGCGGTGAGGGACAGGCAGGAGACACTACGTCAGGGGTCCGCCTGGGACCGGCACTTGGGGTCAGAATGGGCAGCCTCACTGCCTGCTGGAATGTTGGTTGAAGACTGCGTGTGGATGGTGGTCGAGAAGTTCAGTCAAATAGCAGAACACCCGGCTCCGGGAGTCAAAGGAAACGTGCAGAACTCGGTGCCCAATCTGAGTCCATTGCTGAGCTCCGGTATTCATCCGAGAGGGCTGGGGCCAATTCTCGTGCCTCACGCATACGCTGCGAGCAGGAGACATACATGTGAAAGACAGAATGTCTATTGATCCGTTCAGTGCTACAGTACAAAATGTTTGCAACCTTCTCCAGTTACAGCTCTGTCTTTGCGTTCACTTCCATTAATTACATTTGGCTGCAGTAGCCGCTTATCTCCAAAATGGGCAATGCTTGTCTTTGTTTACAGTACCAGTCATCAAAGCTCTTAGGTGCAGGTGGAATTACTGATTTAAGGCCTTCCATATGTTGAATCTTAATATTGTTCTTGCAAGACTTATGGGTCCACCATTTGAACCACTATATAATTGTTCTCTCCAATTTCTTTCTCGGAAAGTCATTTTTTTGATAGCCATAACTTCACTTAGACGTGTCAGTGAGCGCCAGGCATTAAACCTAGAGGAACCTTTTTCCAGCAACACAGGGATAGGGTGATTCTTTGCACCAACCCAAAATTCCTACCCAATGTGATCTCCCCTTTCCACCTTAACCAATCAATTGAGTTACCTGTATTTTTTTCTCAACCAGACTCTCTTGTGGAAAGAGCTCTTCATACATTAGATGTTAAGAGAGCTGATATATTACATTGATAGACCTAAAGTCTTTTGTAAAACCAAACAACTCTTTGTTGCTTTCTCACCTCATCACAAAGGAAAGCCGATATCCGAATCAGGCATTGGCAGGTGGATAATGAAATGTATTCAAACATGTTACGCCAAAGCCAAAAGGCCTTTACTAATGCACCCTACATTGCACTCTACTTTCAAAATAGGGGCTTCCATGGCATTCCTGGGCAATATCTTACTAGCTGATATATGTAGAGCAGCTGCATGGTCTACACCACACACTTTTACTAAGCATGATTGTGTGAACGTCCTAGCACATCAACAACTAATGTAGGTCAGAAGGTCAGGCTTTGCTACATACACTTTTTCCAAACAACTGCAACTCCCACAAGTTAACCACTGCTTTTTAGAGGGCACTGCTTTGCAGTCTATGCAAAGCATGTGTATCTACTGTCACAAATGCCTCGAACAGATTGTTACTTACCTTGTAAGCATCTGTTCATGGCATGTGCTGTAGATTCACATGAACATTCCCTCTAACATTTTTATATTTAACTAATGTTTTGTAAATTACCTTCATTTATATATTGTTTTAAAATAATTTAACGTTATTTAATTGTCTTTAAAGAAGTTACAATATTTAATTTCTAGTTAATTTACTCGAAATACATTATTTCCCTGATATTTTCTATGGGGTGTTTGTAAGTCCCTTCCTCCATTTTTTGTCTGCTTATAAGTGGCCATGTGGGCTGCTAGGCTTAAACCAAGGCTGGGTATGAGTACATTTACGTTTATTTCATAGTAATTTTAGAAGTGTTGTTTCCAAACAAGAATGGTCTTACTCTTTTGTAAATGTGTGTTTGAAATAGCACGTTCCTCCATAAACCCCTCCATTTATAAGTAGGTATCCCCCTTTTTCCAGCCACTCCCTACCCCCGTTGTCCATCCCATATTTACACCTAAATCGTAGGCTCGGTGTGCCAAAATGTTCACCATGTTGGCTTAGATCTTTGCGTAGAGAAGATAGAAGTGGAAGCAGAGGTCCCCTTTTAGTAGGTCCGTAAATCTCATTTTGTAGCACTATTGTAGAATTACTTTACATACCACAAAATGCAGTTTGTGAATAGTCGCTTTAGAATTGAAATACTGTACTTTTGTCTTTCTTAGAAACAACAATTGATATTTATTTCTGGGTAATTCTTAGAAGCAATAATTGATATTTAGAGGTGACCATCATACATATTAGTAGTCTTAAAACGCGATTAAAATTTAATCTAACAGTAGTCCTGCAATAGTTGTATAAAATCAGTTTGTGTTCATAGGATGTGTTGGGAGAGCTGCAAGCAGTTTGTGATTGCACCGAGAACACAGAAACTATGGATAGTGTTGGCAAAAAAAGAAAGAGAATGGATGAAGAAGGGAAGATCGCAGTACCAATGAAAAAGATCCTAGGCGACGGCACCAGAGATCCACTTCTGATGTACAGCTGGAAATCTGCAGCCACTGGCATTACAATCAGGTGAGTATTAGGTTGAATTGTTGTAAATATAATATTTGTCATCTCTATGAAGACAGTTAATGATAATTGTCAGTGACACTTTGTGCTTACATGTTATGTGTATGGATCAACCTGTTTTACTTTGGATTTGACTTATCATCTGTTTATTACGTCCTTTTCAGAACCATCTGTGTATGCCAACATTTTTTAACAGACGTCTTCAGTGTAAGGCAATGTTGACAACAGTTACTGGCAGAATAAAATGTTCAATTTCAGTAAAGTTAGTTTGTGTGCCTTGTTATGTAACAAAGACTGAAGAATGCCGTTCAGCATTGGTTAGGTACTGAGAATGCAAAGTTACTTAAATGTAGGCATTCAATGGCTTTCAGAGGTTTAGAGTCTTTTACATTAAGGGGTCATTTACAGAAATCAAAAGTAACAATCCAAAAGTGCAGCTGCAACTTAGTTTTAGCCCACTTTCCTTCCCAAGAGATGAGCTGTATCGTTGTCTGAAAACAAAAAGCTGCAAAATAGGGCCTTACTAGGTAAAAATAGTTTTGTCTTGGGAAGCATCTGAGCCTGAGAAAACAAGACCCCCACCAGGCTTATGAAGTGATCAAGAATTAATGGAACTGAACTGCACAGAAAAACAGGTTAGGTCTTGCAAGGAACTATTTAAATACCAACGCCTAAAAAAGGCCCAGTCACTGTTGTTGGGACATAGTCAGGAGTGGTGTATTATTTAGTAACTCCTGTGGCAACAGATTGTTTTAAATGTACATATTGATTCCAATTGATCACTTTAACTAAAAAATAAAATAAAAAAAAAGGCTAGAGAAGTTGATTCACTAACATAAGGTCCCTTTATATTTAGCTTTAAGGCTGTGTTTTAGGTTCTTAGTTTTATTTCATTATTCATCATATGTGTTATAACACCTTTCAGAGGGCCATGGAGCAAGCAGGAATTACTGGGCCTAATCGTCCTGGGGCCTGACCTACCATGGACCTCGACGTACTAGCCCAAGTGCTACCCCTTTCAGCACTTGAATTCAGAGGTAGGCCGGGTTAAGCATTCTAAGGCTCTTCAAGGGGATATGAGGATTGTCATGCCCCCTCCACCCCCGACCCCTCTCGTTCACAAAGGGGTCATCGAGTTTGGTGTTCACATGTGCGACAGCCCCACTTCATTAATGCCTCATCCTTGGTGTCACTGGGGTAGCCTTCCTTGGCAAGATCAGGCAGACAGCCTGCACTCCTGCAGTGGTCCTGACTGGACTGGGTGTCTCACAATTCATTCACCTTGATTCACTCTCCATGATCCCTGCTGGACCTAGCTTTCTCTTCTTCCTCCTCCCCACATGGTCCAATGGTCTTGACAGGCAAAAGACTGGTGCCCCAGCCTCAGAGCAAGTGGTCTTGACTTTCTGGGTGTGTGATGGCCTCTTCACCCAGTAGGGAGACTAGAAGGCCTTGGCCCCCTAGTCCTGGTTCTAGCAGTTAGAAATCTTGGTGATCATCTTCTTGATAAACAGTGCGGGTGAACCACTTGAGGGTCTCCTGCTGCTTCTGCCATAGTTCAGTTCCAGACACAAATGTGGTTTGTATGGTCCTTTCAAATTCAGGTTGAGTCTGTTCATTTGAAGTGATCCCTCCTCTACACTGCCCTTTGTCAAATGGATAGTGTGCCACAACAAGAGTGGCTCCAATTCTGATTGACCCGCCGCACAGACAGTGAGGAACTGGGGATCACAATTACAGCAGTCCCACCAGCTCCCAGGCTATGAACCCAGGCCCACTGATCAATAACGTCCTGGAATCAATGATGTGCACGGCGGATGCTCTGCTCCCCTTTCTTCACTGTGTGCTCCCACCCCAGCCTTCAGAAATGTCAGCAATCCAGATCTCCTGTTTTTGGGTTGCAGTCCTTGAAACTCTACAGCCTCTGAGTTTCCAAAATGAAACCACAGGCCTTGTTATGTACCATACAAAGGGACACCCACATTTCAGCATGCACATGCAAATATCACTTGCTATCTGGCACTATACGCAGTCCATGCAGGCCAAGGGGAGTTAAGTACACAGCCATGGAACTTTACATGAGTGGGCCAGTAAGTATCACTCTCGAAATACAGGTAAAAGGCTAGTTCACACTGCTGATCACTATGAAACACGAAACGGGTATGCTGCCATCACAGCACTTGTGTCACTAAACTCTTGGTACGGGCAGTAGCCCTCTACCATCACAAAGATGGTGCTTGGTTGCACCCCTACTGGTCCAACTAGATTGCATTACCAGAAGACCGGACTATGTAATGGCTTACACGCATAATGCGTGTCTGCCCATGACCAAAACTCATTACCAGGGGGTCCAGGTAAACATGCAGCTGTGGCATGGGTGCACTTCTGTCACCATGCAAGATGCCTTTGCATCCCAACAGTGAGTCTGAGTCAAGTACTGGAAGCAGTGAACCCTCTTTTTTTTTTTTTTTCATGGTTTCTTGAAGAAATGGCAACTCCTATGATAAGCCGCTGTGCCACCTGACCTCGACTTGCATGTGAAACTTTTGCATGTCTCCTTATGAGGAAGGTGTGTAGTAGTTCAGAATTGACTAGTAAAGTATAAGCAGAATGAAAGCAACAAGGTAGCCAAACCTTTTCCCCAGACACAAGAGTAAGCTAATCTTGATTTGTTAGCACATTCTTTCATTGTGGCGTTTGAATGATATGGACAGTCAGACTAGCTCCTCCAATTACATTCTACTGATCCTGCTTCACATGATCAGTAGAATGTAATTGGCAGATCAATACAAGGTGAAGAAGGATAAATCCTTACTTGACACTCTTGCATGCAAAACAAAGATGGAACTCTAGTGGCAATATGACTCATGTTATTAAAAGAAAAATTTGCTCCATGGTAGGAGCCCTTGTCATCTTTCGAAGCATGATAATGACAACAAAGATACAGTTCAAGGCTCTGATTGGTTTGTTTTGATTGTCTGGGTGTAGTAACCTGACGGAAGGGCTTGTTCACTTTCTTCCTTGGACATTTTTAACCCCTTTGCTGCCAGGCCTTTTCCCCTCCTGTGCCGAGCCTTTTTTTTGGCTATTTGGGGCAGTTTGCACTTAGGCCCTCAAAACTTTTTGTCCACATAAGCTATCCACTCCAAACTTGCGTCCTTTTTTTTTCAACATCCTAGGAACTCTAGAGGTACCCAGAGTTTGTGGGTTCCCCTGGAGGAGACAAAGAAATTAGCCAAAACACAGCAAAAATTTCATTTTTTTTCTTCAAAACAATGAGCAAAAAGGGCTGCAGAACACGGCTTGTGTTTTTCCCCCTGAAAATTGCATCAACAAAGAGTTTGTAGTGCTAACATCATCTTCCCAGCTTTCAGGAACAGGCAGACTTGAATCAGAAAACCCAATTTTTCAACACAATTTTGGCATTTTACTGGAGCATACCCATTTTTACTATTTTTTTGTGCTTTGAGTCTCCTTCCAGTTAGTGATAGAAATGGGTGTTAAACCAATGCTGGATCCCAGAAAGTTAAACATTTCTGAAAAGTAGACACAATTCTGAATTCAGCAAGGGGTAATTTGTGTAGATCCTACAGGTGTTTTTCCTACAGAAAATAACAGCTGAAATAAAAAAATATTGAAATTGAGGTGACAAAACAGCCATTTTTTTCCACATTTTACTCAGTAACTTTTTCCTGCAATGTCATATTTTCAAAAGCCATATACCGTTAAATTTGCTGGACTCTTCAGGTTGCGGGGATACATAGGGCTTGTAGGTTCATCAAGAACTCTAGGTACCCAGAGCCAAGGAAGGAGATGCACCTTGCAACGGGTTTCATTGTATACCGGGCATACAGTAATTAATTTGGTGAATTATAAAAAGTGAGAAATAGGTATCAAGAAAACCTTTGTATTTCCAAAATATGCACAAGATAAGGTGTTGAGAAGCAGTGGTTATTTGCACATCTCTGAATTCCGGGTTGCCCATACTAGCATGTGAATTACAGGGCATTTCTCAAATAGACGTCTTTTTTACACACTGTCTTACATTTGGAAGGAAAAATTGTAGAGAAAGACAAGGAGCAATAACATTTGTTTTGCTATTCCTTGTTTCCCCCAAGTTTCCTGATAAAAATGGTACCTCACTTGCGTGGGTAGGCCTAATGCTCGCGACAGGAAACACAACATGGACACACCACATTTTTACATTGAAATCTGACATGTTTTCTGCAAAGTGCCTAGCTGTAGATTTTGGCCTTTTAGCTTTCCTAGGGAAAGATAGCAACCTTGCGCATTTTTTTAAACTAGACACCTAGGGGAATCCAAGATGGGGTGACTTGTGGGGCTCTGACTAGGTTCTGTTACCCAGAATCCTTGGCAAACCTCAAAATGTGGCCAAAAAACACTTTTTCCTCTCATTTTAGTGACAGAAAGTTCTGGAATCTGAGAGGAGCCACAAATTTCCTTCCAACCAGCGTTCCCCCAAGTCTCCCCATAAAATGGTACCTCACTTGTGTGGGTAGCCCTGGCGCCAGTGACAGGAAATGCCCCAAAACACAACATGGACACATCACATTTTCCCAAAAAAAACAGAGCTCGTTTTTTTGCAAAGTGCCTATCTGTGGATTTTGGCCTCTAGCTCAGCCGGCACCTAGGGAAACCTAGCAAACCTACACATTTGTGAAAACTAGACACCTAGGCGAATCCAAGATGGGGTGACTTGTTGGGCTCTGACCAGGTCCCGTTACCCAGAACCCTTTGCAAACCTCAAAATATGGCAAAAAAACACTTTCCCCTCACATTTCGTTGGCAGAAAGATTTGGAATGAATTGGACCCCCCCCCAGGGAGCGATTGGTGGAAAACAAAAAAATCCCTGATGCCTAGTGGTTTCTGTCTCCCTTGGGGGCAGATCGGCCTAATAAAAATAGGCTGATCTGGCCCCAAGGGGGGCAGAAACGGCCTAAAGTAAATCTGCCCCCACCCCCCACCCTCCCCCAGGGGAACAACCCTTGCCTAAGGGGTCACTCCACTGGCATGAAATTGACGCAAAAAAATAAAGATCCCTGGTGTTTAGTGGTTTCTGCCACCCTTGGGGGCAGATTGGCCTAACAAAAATCAGCCAATCTGTCCCCAAGAGGGGCAGAAATGGTCTAAATACAATTTTCCCCCCGGGGAGCGACCCTTGCCTAAGGGGTCGCTCCCCATATATAAAAAACAAAAGTAAACATAAACAAAAACATATCCCTGGTGTGTAGGGGTTTCTGTCCTCCCTGGGGCAGATCGGCCTAATTATAATAGACCGATCTGCCCCCAGGTGGGGCAGACAAGGCCTAAAAATATTTTGCCCTCCTGTGGAGCGTCATTTGCCCAAGGGGCTGCTCCCCTTATGCGCAAATAAACAAATAAAATAAAATAATCCCTGGTGTCTGGTGGTTTCTGGCCCCCTTTGGGGCAGATCACCCTAATAACAATAGGCCGATCTGCCCCCTGGGGGGCAGAAAAGGCCTTGAAAAAATTGGCCCTTGAAAAAAATTGCCCCCCCGGGGAGTGACACTTGCACAAGGGGTCGCTCCCCTGATGCCAATTTCCCTTTTGAAAAAAATCCCTGGTGTCTAGTGGCCATTTCAGCAGCCAGATCGCTTCACGATCTGGCTACTAAAATGCTCTGAGAGACTTCAAAGGGAAGGAGATTCCTTTCCTTCCCTCTGAAGCCTCTCAGGCCCCCATCACATGATCGGAAGAGAAATGCTTTGCATTTCGTGCGCTCCCTCTGAGCTCATCTTCGAGGACTTTATGGTTATGTCCTCGGCACAGGAGCACTGTGCTGGTGGACGTAACCATTACGTCCCCGGCACAGAAGGGGTTAAAGAGCCTTCAAAAAAAGTGAAACATATTTAGTTGCTCTTTCCAAAACTATAGTGTTTGCCAAATCATGAAGGGAAGATGCCTGTCAAAAATATTAGGCCATCTCTATGCCCAGACTACTTAAAGCTAGAGATGAAAATTGAGCCATCTTTGGAAAAAAATAACAACTGCTACCATAATGATGACATCCAGGCCAGTTATGAAGTCAGTAGATGTTATATGCCTTTGTACTGGAGCTAAAGGGACAGGTTGCAGATATCCAAAAATATGTTCAGTCATATCCCATCTTTCCTGAAACACGTCTTTACATTTCATACCTTTGGGATATCAAAATGAGGTAAAGGCCATCAAAATGAATTTAAAATAATGTCCTGCATGGCTTTAACCCCTATGACCTTGTAAATTCCTATGACATCTGTTTCAAAATACTTAATACCTATCAGCAAATGTCTCCACTCACTGCAAACCTTTTTCTTAGCTAGTAGCTCACTTTCTAACACTGAATATTTCTGTTCATTTTCTGACTAGACATGCCACTGGCAAAAAAATGGATACTATCCTCAATTGCCCAGTCATGATAATAACTTTGGAGAAAAATATTCCTAAGGGAGCTAAGAAAGTACCTCAAGTAGTCCAAACTACTGATGGTGCTTAGATGGTTTCTTGACCAGTTATGGAGGCTTCAATTATGTTTCTTTTGGTTATCATTTGGAAAAAATAATTGTGTTTGAATTAAGTCTCTCCAGCATATGCAATTATTTTTGGAAAGCCTTTGCCGAAGAGGCACAATCTCTAGATCAATTAAACTAGCAGAAATACATCATTGTCATCATGTTTTTGTTGTGATCATTGTAGTGCTTCTGGTATCGTACTGAGTAACAGAAAGAATCCTCAGCTAGTTGAAATCGAATAGTGAATAATCTGTTTTCAATGCCACTGCAGTACTAAGCATATACTTCATTCTTTGCTAAATCTTTTTTTGCTGTCTTCCCCACATACCACAGTTGCACTACACCAATTAAGCCCGACACTGTTATACACTATTTATTTGTTGCTTGAAGATATTTTCCTTAAGGCCTAATTACATTAGAATTTAAAGAATAGGCTAACTGTAGGTGCCACTTTGCCACGAGATCAGCCTTCTACTTAATGCCAAAGACAACATGTGATCTCAGTCTCTGTACCGACTTAAAGGTGGTTAGATCAAATTATAATCACAGATCAGATCCTTTATCTATTAAAGATGTTTCTAGAATCATCTGTGGGAGGGGCATATTTTTTTAACAAACTTGCATCCAGTCTCCCAGAAGTGAGGAGAATTTTCCTGAAGGTTGCACTTTCTGCCGTAGGAGTTGACGGTCTGCCTCAGTGCCTAGAAGCCTACCTGCCTACTGAAAAAAGGAGTCTGCTGACTCTTCAGGAGGGGAGACTGTCCAAGAAGAGAAACCACATTTGCCCCTCTTGTCATCTATCCTGCTTTCTCAAATACAGGAGTAGTTACCAACCATTAGCATTAACTTTCAAGTTTTGAACAAAAATGTAAACCCTTAAGTCAGTGAAGATTGTACTGACAAAATTACAACTGCAGTCAAAAAGGAATGTTCTTCCATACATTTTTGAGAATGTTGGCCTTCAATGTTAGATTATCAAACTGAAGCCCATTTTCATGTTCCAGGCAACAAAGTTCACAGGAAATGTCTTAAAGTTGAGGTTTTTTTGGGGGTGGGGGAGGGGGTGCAGGGGCAGTGGCAAAACCTCCCTTTGGCCTAAACCTTGCTTTCAGAGTGATCAACATCGGTGTTGGCAAGCGACTGGTGCTCTCAGAATCTTCATTATATTCCTTAACTAGATGACTGTTTCAAAGCTTGAACAAACCAGTGAATTAATTTCTGGTTTCCATGATTTGTACCATTCAGAACTTCGAAATTAAATGTTTGATGGCATGTTTGGCTGTAGATATACATATTTTGCATTAGTCCGCCATCTAGTGTTGGATCTGGAGCTTTATAAGTTGTTTTTGTTTGAAGAATCTTTTTGAGTCATGGAATCGAGTGACTCCTCTCCTCAGTGATACGGCGCATGGGCATTGAATCCTTTGTTGGATTGTTTTTTCTCCGATGTCTGGTTCGGACTTGTGGGCCTCTTGCTTTGGTTTTTCTTGACTCTGTACCCTCAAAACAGTTCTCTTCCATCTTTCTACGAGTGACGGTATTGTATTTTGATTGCATTTTCACTCTATTGAGTGGTCGGTCCGAATCCCAGCTTGGGGAACCCACTCAAGGTCCATCTGGGCCTACTCCTACACGTGGCATCGGACTATGCAGGGCTGATGGAACGTACTCCATTTCAGTTTTGGACTCGAGGTCACTCTAAATTTCCCCACACTGACCAACATTTGGTTTGTAATCTGTGCTTGTCCCCTGACCACAACGAACAGAGTTGTGACATCTGCAATTCATTTTCGATCGGAAAAGACGCTATGGACTGAAGAGCTTGTTGGCTGGAAATGGCAGCCAAGACTCCAGAGGACATGCCTGTTATCTTTGGGGAAGAATACACTCAGGAAGAGCCCGATCAAGAGGATGTCTTCTCCATCGATGACTGAGTCAGATATACAATCTGTCATTGAAAGTCAACCAGTGACATCAACACAACTTGTGAGTGTAGTAACCCCTACTCCGCAAGCAAAGACTTTGAAAAGCCCCACAAAGAGGTTGCTGGACCACCCCTGCCTTCAGGCCATGGTTGGACCCGAAAATCTCCTTTGAAAGCCTGACCTATTGGCCCGGCACCAAAGATAGCCAAGCCTAAACCGTCTTCGGCATTGACCTCCAGCTTGACTAGTTCACATATACCTCCGTGATCAACCCGAACTATTGAATGAAACTCATCTGCATTGACCAAGAAAGCCTCAAAAGCAGCTTCGGAGCAGACCCCTTTGCCCCGACGGAAAACTTTGGTGCTGAAAATTTCGGAACACTAGACTGTGCCTCATAAGAACTACAGTCAAACTTCAGATTCTACTTCACCAGTGGAACCAATTTTAGAGGTAAAAAATGCTAGTCAGCGCCAGCTCCACATTCAAAAAGCAACATGAAGAATTATTGCTTCCCCCGTTCCATTAAAGAGGAAGTTAAACTTTGAAGAGGCCTTGGGCATTTTCCCACCCAAATAAAAGGCCTCCAAGGGCAAGGCTCCAATTCGGCCTCAGCCTTCTCTTTCTCCTTCGCTTCATTCTCCAATTCCTCTTTCCACCCCTCCACCTCCACATTCTCCTACACCTTCTCCTATACCACACTTTTCATCACAAGTCTCACCCTCACCTCAAGATGATGACTTAGGTGACATACCTCATGATCTAGAGCCATGGGATTCATTTGATCCAGAACCCATATTACCAAATGATCCAGATCTATACCCTGCACGAGCATCAACACCTGAAGATTCTTTCATCATAGCAGCAGTTGATAGCAAGGGCAGCAGCATTCCACAATGTCCAGCAACACACTGACCCTATCAAACAGGATTTCCTCTTTGACATGCTTACAGCTACACACAAAGAAAGTCCGTTCCTCCCTGTGCTACCTGGCATGCTTTGTCATGCTGATGACATTTTTAAAGAACCCGAAAGGTCCAGAGTTGTCACCCCTAGGGTTGATAAATACAAAGTAGCACCTACAAACCCTCTGTTTGTACGTGCTCAAATCCCTCCTGATTCTAATGTGGTCAGCACTGCACCAACACGTGCCAATAGTCAGTCTACAGGAGATTCACCCTCTCCTGACAAAGTAAGAAAATAGATGCAACAGGAAAAAGAGTAGCAGCACAAGCTACAATGGAATTGGCCTATTGACGGTTCACTGGCACTGTTAGCACAGTATGATATGGCCCACTTGGACAAATTAGAGGATCTCCTTCAGTACCTTCCAGAGAAACATCGCAAAAAGGCACAGGAAATAGTGTCGGAAGGTCAAACGATCACCAACCATTCCATTCGTTGTGCCATAGATGTGGCATTAACACAAGCACCATCATACGCAGGGATGCTTGACCTTGATGATCAGGCTTTAAGCCGGAAGTACAGCAGGCAGTACTCAACGTGCCAATCAATAGAGAACACCTATTTGGACAACAAGTGGATACAACACTAGAAAAACGTAAAAAAGACTCGGAGACAGCTAAAGCAGTGGGGGGAACTACTAAACATGACACAACGTGATAATTTTTGTCGGCCACAGGGAAGGCTTCAAACCGTTGTCTACAGAGTCTGCCACCTCCCAAACCAAAGAAGCCATCCACATTTATAACAGAGGCTCCTTTAGGGGGTCATGCACAGGCACAAATAAAGGCAGAGGTTAAGGCATCACCCTCCTGAGGATCTGCCTCGAATACCTATCAGTAACTACCCACATCTTCCACCACCTCACACCTCTCCGTTAGGCGGAAGACTAAAATACTTTTACTCACAATGGTCCGATATGCCCACAGACAAGTGGGTTCTTTTTAATTAACCAACATGGTTATTGTCTGGAGCTTACTTCCAATTCACCAAACATTCCCCCTCGCACTCACAAATTCTTACAAGAACACCTTACACCTCTCAAAGAAGAGGTTCAAACCCTTCTTCTCAAAGGGGCCATAGAACCATTCCCCTTATCACATCAGAGATCAGGAGTATACTCCTTATACTTTCTTATACCAAAGAAGGACAGATCACTCTGGCCAATCGTCGATCTCAGACCGTTAAATCTCTACATTCTTTGAGAGCATTTCCATATGGTCACCTTCCAAGATGTCATTCTACTGTTATAGCAAGGCGAGCTTATGGCGGAGTTAGATCTAAATGATTCTTACTTTCATATTCCCACTCACCCATCACACCCCAAATATCTCAGATTCGTAAATGCGGTAAAGCATTAGCAGTTCAAGGTTTTACCTTTCGGGGTCAAAACCGCTCCCAGGGTCATCCCAAAGTGCTTAGCAGTAGTTGCAGAACATCTCAGACATCAACACATTCATATCTTCTCTCAAATTCACAATTGGCTCATCAAAGCCAGTAGCATACAACACTATCAGTTACACACTTAGCTAACAGTGGATCTCCTTCACACTCTGGGATTCACAATCAACTTTCAAAAATCACATCTTCAACCTTTGCAGATACAACTTTATCTAGAAGCAGTGCTTAATGCGTAGCTAGGTTTAGCATATCCAATTTCAGCTCTGAATCAAACTTTTCTAACCTTAATTTCCCAGTTACAGGAAAAACACATTTAAACAGTGTAAACTGTGATGTGACTACTAGGAATGATGGTGTTTTGCATTGCCATTGTATCTCATGCCAAGACTGCACATGCATCCACTTTCAGCAGACTCTCTCATCAGTGGTCTTGGTCACAGGGTCATCTAGAAGATCTAGTGTTGTTGGACCGCCAGACTCACCATTCTCTGCAATGGTTGAATTCTACCAACCTCTCCAAGGGGCGACCCCTTTTTTAAGACTCTGTGCCTTAAATCATTCTGACTACAGATACATCACAACCTCACAATACAAAGTCTATGCAAAGTCTATGCAAAGTCATTCCCAGCCTGTTGTCTGGGACCACTGGGGGTCCGCGAAGCCTCCTCAAGGGGTCCGCAACTGCTTCAATTTTTTTTTAAATAATATTGGCAGTTCAGGTCCCCAGTTTTCAGTAATGACTCAGTGGGGGGGGGGGTCCCCAGATTCCAAAAAAGTATCAGTGGGGGTTCCTTGGCTCCAGTAATGATAAAATGGGGATTCACAGAACCCAAAAGGTTGGGAACCACTGGGAATCCCAGTCATCAGTCTTTACATATCAATTACCTGGAGCTTCAGGCAGTCTTCCTAGCACTGAAGGCTTTTCTTCCACACCTCTTGCACAACGTGGTTCTAGTCCGTACAGACAATATGAGAGCCATGTATTATCTGCAAAAGGGGGGAAGGGGGGAAACTTTAATCTCAGCTGTCACATCTTGCTTAGACAGTATGGACAAGGGCAATTCACCACCACATTCACTTAGTGGCGGAGTATCTCCCAAGCACGGACAACCAATGTGTAGACCTGCTTATCAGGATGCAGCAACAAGTCCACAAATGGGAACTCCATCCACTAGTCCTTCAACAGTACTTCCTAAAGTGTGGAACACCCCAAATCGACCTCTTCGCCGCCACAGAAAATACAGAATGCCAAAACTTTGCGTTGAGATACCCACACCCTCAGTCCAAGGGCAATGCTGTATGGATGTATTGGTCAGGGATATTTGCTTACGTTTTTCCGCCTCTCCTACTCATCCCATCTCTATATCACAAATTGAGGCAAACCTCTGTCACTAAAATACTTGTCGCTCCCACATAGGTATATCAACCTTGGTTCACAACACCTCTGGATCTGTCACTAGTTCCACATGAGAAGCTCCCCAACATGCCGGACCTTCATACTCGGAATCAAGGCAAGATAAGGCATCCAAACCCCAAATCACTCAACCTTGCGATATGGCTCCTGAAGTCAGTTTGGTTACTTAAAACTACCACCAGAATGTATGGACATTCTGAGAGAAGCATGTAAACCTACAGTCAGACAGTGTTACGCTGCAAAATGGAAACATTTTGTATGACATTGTCAACCTAAACACTTTGACTCACTCAAAGCTTCGTTTCAAGACATTATTTGTTGCATTTGCAGAAAGTGAAATTAGCGTTTTCATCTATTCGTCTTCATTTAGCAGCTATAGCTGCATATCTCCAAAACCGGCAATACACCTCTCTATTCAGAATACCAGTTATTAAGGCTTTCATGGAAGAGCTTAAGAGTCATTCCACCTAGGATACCTCTAGCACCATACCGGAATCTTAATGATTCTCCTACTAAGCTCATGGTCATCCACCTTGCATTCATGTCCGTTACAGTTCCTTTAATGGAAAGTGGCTTTCCTAGCGGCTATAACTTCCCCAGGATGTGTTAGTGAGTTCCAGGCTTTAACTTTAGAAGAACCATTCTTCCAAATACACAGGGACAGAGTAGTTCTTCGAATAAACCCTAAATTCCTTCCGAAGGTTGTCTCACAATTCCATATCAACCAGTCTTCTTTCCACAACCAGACTGTAGCAGAAAGCTCTTTACACGCAATGTTAAAAGGCTTTCATGTATTATATTGAAAAAACCAAAGAGTTTAGGAAATCAAAACAACTTTTTGTAGGACAGTGTCCTCTTTCTCGGTATGGTTACCCCCATTTTCTGCCTGTTGTCAGTGTGTTTGACTGTGTTTACTGGGATCTTGCTAACCAGGCCTGTAGTGATTATGCTCTCACCTACAAATTTAGTTGCTACTAAGCTTTTCTCCCCACATTCGCATAATGGTGCCCCCATGTAAGTCCCTAGTATATGGTACGTAGGTACCCAGGGATTGGGTTCCAGGGCATCCCTATGGGCTGCAGCAGTTATCCTGCCACCCAAAGAGAGCCCATGCAAAGGGTTCTGCAGGCCTGCCATTGTAGTCTGCGTGAACCAGCTGCACGCACCCGGTTTCGCTTCAGGTCACTGCACCAGGTCTCTGTAAGTCACCCCTATGGTAGGTCCTCCCCGCCCAGAGGGCAGGATGCAGATACCTGTGTGTGAGGCACCCCTGCACCAGCAGAGGTGCCCCCACGAATTCCAGCCCTATTTTATTGGACTTTGTGAGTGCGGGGTGCCATTTTATATATGTACTGGACATAGGTCACTACCTGGGTCCAGCTATATAATGGTAACTCTGAAGCTGGGCATGTTTTGTATCATACATGTCAGAATTATACCCCAACTCTGTTGCAAGTATTGGAAATATGATTCCATGCACTCTGGGGCTCCTTAGGGGACCCCCAGCATTGCTACCACCAGTCTTACAGGGTTCTCTGGGCAGCACCAGCTACTGCCATCCCTTAGGCAGATTTCTTCTATCCTGCTGCTTGATCTGCGCAAGCCCATGAAGGCAGAACAAAGGATTTCCTTTGGGAAAGGGAGGTAACACCCTCTATCTTTGGAAATAGGTATGACTGGCTTGGGAGGGGTAGCCTCCCAAGCCACTGGCGTTGCTTTGAAGGGCACATTTGGTGCTCTCTGTGCATAAACCAGTCCACACTGGTTTAGGGACCCCCGGGCCCTGCTCTGGAGCTAAATTGGACAGGGGAGTGACCACTTCCCTGTCCATCACCACCCCAGAAGTGGTGCCCAGAGCTCCTCCAGAGGGTCCTTGAGTTCTGCCATCTTGATTCCAAGGTTGTCAGGGAACTCTAGGAGCATCTGAGTGACCAGGCAAGGCAGGCGACATCAGAGGCACCCTCTGATAGGTAGTTACCTGGTTAGGTGACCAAGCCCTCTCTTTGGGCTATATAGGGTCTTCCTCTTGGGTGGGTCCTCAGATTCGGCTTGCAAGACTCCAACTTCGCAACTTCTGCTTCGACTTCCCCCGGAACCTACGAGGTGCAGATCCACGAGGAAGACTCTTCTGCAACATTGTATCCGGAACTCCTGCCAGCTTTTCAACATTTTCCCTGGCTGTGCATCCTAAGAAGACTGCAGCTCTTCAGCCTGCACAAGAAGAAGGAATCTCCCTTGGAGGTGTGAAGGCATCACTCCCCTGTAACTACAGGTACCTGGCTGCATCGACGACTGGCTACGTGGATCTTCCCTCATCGAGAGTGGTGTGGGACCTGCATTACAGGTGGTGATCCGGAGAGTCTGCCCTGGTCCTCTCTACCAGCTGTCGCACTTTGGTGGTGGTAAGTCCTTTCCACTCCACGCAAGACAGTACCCCCGTGTACCAAGTCCATTGCAGCTGGCAAGGCTTGTTTGCTTAACCTCCAAGGGGAACTTCAAGTGACATTGAGCTCCAGCCCCCAGCACTTCCTCCTGGGGTGGGAGGGGGGGGGGCGGTACTACATTACTTACCTGTGTAGCTTCCTAGTACTCCCAGCTCCCCTCTAAATGATTTACTTACCTAAGTGGGGGGCCCTGTGTTCGCATTCCACTTTCTAAGTATATGGTTTGGGTCCCCCTAGGGCTACTATTGCATATTGCTATTTGACAGTTTTCTAAAAATTTTATGCCTCTTACTGTTTATTAGAATGTGTGTGTGTGTGTGTGTATATAATATGGTATGTACTTACCTCCTATTGGAGGGTTGCCTCTCTAGTATTTTCTGATACTGTGTCCCAAAAATAGAGTACCTTTATTTTTGTACAACCAAGCGTTTTCTTTCTTTTGTGTAAGTACTGTGTGACTGTAGTGGTTTTGCGTGAGCTTTCCATGTCTCCTGGATAAGCCTTGGCTGCTCATCCACAGCTACCTCTAGAGAGCCTGGCTTCTAGACACTGCCTACACTTCACTGAAAGGGGATACCTGGACCTCATATAAGATGTAAGTACCATAGGTACCCACCACACACCAGGCCAGGTTCCTATTCAGTATTTCAATACATCATAAGGGTAACCCAATATCAAAAAATGGTACCGCTAGATGGATAATCAAATGTATTCAAACTTGCTATGCTAAAGCCAAAAAGCAGTTACCTATCACAACCAAGGCACACTCCACTAGAAAGAAAGGTGTTCCTGTGGCTTTTCTATGTGACATCCCCTTAGCGGATATACGTAAAGCTGCTACATGGTCTACTCTGCATACATTTACTAAGCACTATTGTGTAAATATATTAGCACACCGACAAGCCACTGTTGGCCACTGAGTTCTCAGAACACTTTTTCAGTCAACTGCAACTCCTATAGGCTAGGCTAGCCACCATTTATAAGGAGGGAGGGACTGCTTTACAGTCCATGCAAAGCATGTGTACTTACAGCCACACAGGCCATTGAACAGAAAATGTTACTTACCCGGTAGACATATGCTCGTGGATATGTAGTGCTGTAGATTCACATGCACCCTCCCACCTCCCCGGACGCCTTTAGCCACATTAATATATAACTATTGTACATATGTAAATACATTGCATGGACATCTTTCTTTGTACTCTTTATACACTCCTTCCTCACCCACCAGCGGGAAAACAATCTAACAAAGGACTTGATGCCCATGCGCAGTATCAATGAGAGGAGTCCCTCAATCCTGCAACTCGAAAAGACTCTTCAAACAAAAACAACCTGTAACACTCCGCACCCAACACTAGATGGCAAGCATGTGAATTTACAGCACTACATGCCATGAACAGATGCCCACTGGGTAAGTAACATTGTTCTTTCTAATCAAGCAAACCCCTCCAGTGCTATTGATGTGAAGCGTCTTATTGCGTAAGGTGCATCTTTAACATAACCTGTGAGCTTTATGACTACATTTGCCATTAGGTGATGGTCTGTCATCTTTTCCAACATGTTCAGAACTGCGCGTCAATAGGCAAAAACCGGGAGGCATGCCCAAGATAGATGTAATAAGCCTGCATGCTCTGCCCCACAAAGCGTGAATCTATGAGAGTCTGGGTGAATATGGTGCTGGTGGGCTGGCCTACCGTATGCCCTGTGTCAGTATTTAAAATGTAGGAGTTTGTCGGTAATCTAGGGGTATACATCTGTTTGTGTGCAACAATACTGCCATTGTGCATCAGACAAAGGCATGCCTGTGTGCGTGTCCCATACCCGCTAGCCTAGCCCAGTGGTGGTCATGCAGTTTTGTGACACACAGGCCTAAAGCCAAGACACCCGTAGCATTGTGTCGAAGGAGGTAATCAGCTGAGTCAGTGACATGAAGTCAGCCGATTCCAAAGGATGCTCCAGGAGTTTGTACTAGACAGTAGTCTGAAGCCTGGCATATGTAAAGATATCTAAGGTTGTGTGGTTCCCATGCGCCTGGAATCTGTTTAAGAAAAAGTACGTCTGTGCACAGGTGACCCAAGTCTGATATGGCCCTTTTCGGCAATGTTTTATGTACAGCTCGTTCCTAAGTAGGGGGCAAAATGGGATTACTATAAAGACAATGTACAGGCGAGTATAGGAAGTCTCCATTCTGCAACAGAGCATACACTACTCGCAGTACATTGTAGCTACTGTTTTCACTTTCCTTTGTGGTTTAGGCAGTCCCGGGGGAAGTATTGATGCCCAATGTGTGCCACCCACCTCATCCCGTTTGGGTGTTAAATAAAGTAAACATGGTCTGGGCGATATCAATGAACAGTTAAGTGACTTTGCGCTGCGTAGTAAAATTACAAATTGGGGCCATCAGAGCCACCACGTTCATAGGGAAGAGTCCTTGTGTCCCACCAAATACTGGCAGTTCTGTTGGTCCAGAAAAGTTTGATCAATAGGGATTTGAGGATGAAAAAAACGCCTGTTTTGTGGAATAGGGATACTTAACAACCACCATTTTTGAACTGTGACTCTCTGCCTGCCAAATACTAGAGGAGCTTATTTCAGGTGTTTTGTTGTTGTAGCTGGTCAATGGCCGGTTCGTAGACGAGATGTATAATAACCTCTCACCAGGTACTCCAGAGGACCGGGCTCTCCATGCTTCTGGTTAACAGAAATATATCCGTTTTATCCCAGGTGGTGGTGATACCAGAGTATCTACCAAAGTTGATAATTTTCCTAATGAAGGGGACACATTATCCTCCGGGTGAGTCACAAAAAGCAAAATATCATCAGCCCGCATGGATAATATGTCACTGGAGTGAAAGTAGAGACCCCTGTGTATGTGGCGTTCTAGGAGGTGTTGAGAAAGAGGATCCATGGCTGGGTTGAAGACTAGAGGAGATGGTGGGGGGGGGCATCCTTGACTATTGCCTCTTTACTGGGAATGGATCTGAAAGGAACTAGTAACAGTAACTCTTGTGATGGGGCAAGTATAGTAGTTGAATGATTGTCAGATGTTCCATTGGGATATTATACTGTCCTTGTGTGTCCATAAAATGGGCCCTTTCAAGGAGTCAAATGCCTTTTTGGCGTCTAGTAATACTACTGATGTCTTAATATCTGGTTTCAGTTGGTGTAAAACTGCAGATAGCGTGGACTTGTAAGGCACAAAACTAGCCTGCATTGAAGAGACTGTCTTAAGTAAAAGGGACAGTATTTAATCACTTTGGCTAGCATTTTACTGTCGCAATTAAGTAGTGGTAGTGCCTATAAGAGGTGCATTGAGTAGTGTATTGCAGGGTTTTATGGAGGACCAAAATAACCGCTTTATGCAGTGTTGGTAATAGCACTCCATCAGCGAACTCCTCTGCATATACCTTTAGGAGGTGAGTGGGTAGGATATGCCTATAGGCCTTGCAAAAATCCATTGCAAGGGTCCTCATTAATAGAATCTGCTACACACTGCCCAAGAAGCAGACCCTGAGGGCCTGTACTCATTGTACCAGTACTAATAGTGCCACAACCTCTTTAGTGTGAGGGGTGCCTGTTCTGTACATCTGCCAGACTGTGAAACAAGCACAAATACATATGGTCACAAAATACTTCTGCTTTGACAGTCACTTGCTCGGTTCTGCCAGAATTATTGATCTGGGTTCACGCTCTAGACACCGCCTCTTCCCCCTCACACCTTTTAGAGGTACTTCTGTGGCATCTCTTCTACAGTTGAGGAATCTGTGGTTAGAAGTATGCATCAGAACGAGTTACCTTTGGTAACACTCTTTCTGGTGGATACTATAGCTAACCTCAGATTCCTCACTACCCTCCCATGTTCTGTGGAGTGGCTTCTTTACTGTCTAAAAAAGGGCCTAAGTCAGGAATCATCACATCGTCTCAGGCAGCGTGTTCTAGTTTCCATGTCTGATGGCACGGACAGAGAAAGACACAGGAAACTATCATCTAAGTGCAGGATTGGTGCTTATGTGTCTGCTCCTTCAGTTTAGTTCTGGTGTAGTGTTACTGCAGAGCCATACAGTGCCATCGGCCATCTCCACACAGGACTATTGGTGGAAAATTGTGTAAGTCCTGTCTGGCACCTTGGGTTACTGTAAAGGTGAGGAATCTGTGATTAGATGGAGTGCTCACCAGAAAGAGTGTTACCAACGGTAAAAACCTTGTTCTTAAGGCTTTAACAGCATGGCTCTTTGGTCAGAGATCAGCACCCTTCATATAGGGTACCTTGTTCTAGGACTGCTGCAGAAACATTTTCTGAAAACTATTTTGCTATCTAGTCTCAGTGTTAAGACACACCTTAGTTTGTAGGTTTCTTTTATTAAAGAAAATTACATACTGGCTATTTGAATTTTTTTTTACCAGACCAATCTTGCCTGGCATGTTGAAATGCAACCTGTAACTCACTCAAAGAGCAACTCTAGCTTGAGTTATTTTGATATACTTGTGCTTAGAAATAAAAAAAATTGGCAATGATATGTTCGTAAAAGAGGGATTTCAATGGTTTGCCGTTTTTGATTGATACTGGAAAGGCTAATGTATGATGATTGCATGTATAGCTGAACTCAAGACTTTTCACATTGGCTTTGAGCTGCTTTCATGATTATAAAGTGACTCCTATTGCTTCTGGTCCTTGGTAAAGATGTGTCTTACATATGCAAGTGCTTGCTCAACTTATTTAAATGAGTATGCATTGTGGAGGAGACATAGCATACCCTCCTGTGAGGAATCGACTCCATCGTGTTTCAACAATACTGCTTTTTTCCAGGGCATGGTGTGTGACCTGCTAGTGATTGACTGCTTCGGTTTACTGGGAGCATTTATTCTAACACTGAGACTCATTTTACAACCTAAAGGTGAGCAGCTCGCTTCGTTAACAAAACAAAGACGACAGGTTTTCACCTGGACACACAGTGTTCCAAGGTGGCACAGGAGTGCTTCCAGCCGTGCCAATGTGGAAGCTCTGGGTTGCAGCAGGGGTCACAGGTAGAAGTTCAGCAGGGGAGAGATTATTACTTGGTGGTATGAGCAGCATACCAAAGCTCTTTTTAATCCAGCACGTCCTACCTTGGCTGCTGTGGCAAGGGAGCCTGCGTGGGTGCTGTGGCAAGAGGACCTTCATCTCTCTAATCCTCAGTAAGTTGATGACAAAGAATAACTTAACGCTTAACCTTTCGAAAAAGTCAGTTAAAATAGTTGTCTAAAACTCCATTAGATTTCCGGCATCATCAAAATGTGATTCTCCATCTGAGGGTAAGTAAAGGTTTTCCCCTCTCTTAGCCAATGCTAGCATTGGTTCTGTTGCAAGGCCTCGAGTTTGTTTAGGCAAATGGAGCATGCACCAGATTCCTGGACTCCTTGTGCTGATGCCTACCAAACGCAGTAGCACAAGCAGCTGACTGGCCAGCTGTGGTCTGTCTAGGACCTTGCATTCAGTCTGCCAAAGGCTGCCTCAAACCCTTACGTTTTCCATTCACACAACGTAGACATGGAGTGCCCTTTTACTTGATCTTCAGTTCATCACAAGCCATCTGGTATAACCAGAAAATAACACTTTTAGTTTACAAGCCTTGGTTGATTGCAGCTGATGTCAACCAGCCCATAGATAGGGATCTTACAAGCTTAACAGTGCTTCAATTATGTGAGCATTTCAAGCCTCAACATTCTGCACAGGCCCCAGAATCCCCAACTTCGGGGGATAAGTGCTTCGTTGCTGTATGACTGAAATATTGCTCTATTAAATGTCTCCAAATCCAGCATTATTATTTTTTTGGTATGTATGTTAACACTAGTTCTTGTGTGAGGGCTATTAAAGCCTCTTTGATGTGCACATTGATCTGTTGATCCCAGAGTGATTTTGAATTGTGGTTACCTTTGCTCCTTCCATTGTAAATCCTCTTGTCGTAGGGACCAAGGCAGCTCCTTGGTCTGGTCTAAAGACTTCTCAAAATCTGAAAGGAAGAAACCTGATGCACCCTGAACGTTTTGAAAACATTATGTGCCACATTATTTCCACAGTTGTTCATTTTGGTCTGATCATGCTGTATCTATGTAGACAGAGTGAGTTGGTATATCGCAGTCATTGCTTTATGTACAATGCCCTCCTTGACATCCACATCTTTTTCATGCTTGGGATGATTCCATTTATTGGTGGGGCTGGTGTGTGTGTGTGTGTGTGTGTGTGTAGTTGTGCTTGCACCCACCTATATGTTTTGCTGATGAATGTTTTATATTGCTTGTGTAAAACATGCATATATATGCATACTCCTATATCATGAACTTATGCATATATGTGAAGAGGACATAAATATTAAGCATCAAATTGTTACTATAGAAAGGAACTTTAAGTGAGTGTCATGTCTCCAAACTGTGTATAAGGAAGGTTGCAAGGTGAGTTTGTTTTGGAGTAGTTGCTGCTAATAATATTCATTTCTCCCTCCCTCCATCCTTTCTCCACCCCCCAACCAGTGACTTGACCATGGACATTGTGAGATATCGATTAATTGGACCTCTCTCTCATTCTGTACTTGCTGAGGCATTGAAGGCTGCTGATGTTCACACTGTAAGTACTACGGTGTTTTATTATATTTAAATATATAGTTTATTATATGTTGTTATAACTTCGTCCTTGTATCTGTTTGTATATCTTATTTTAATTGGGCTCTTCGAAGGAATTTGTGAAAAATGCTTTCAAATATCCCTTATTTTACCTTTTTTTCTGTAGCAGTCTCGTTGGAACACTGTTTCCAGTTCTATGCTTTAGTGTGATCCCCTCTAGTATTTCTGGTGTTGTAATCTTCATTTGCTTTCACTTAACTAATTAGACTAATCTAACTACCCTCTCCTGAAAATAATGATTTGTAGGTCAACAGTTTTGTACTGGAAACAACGTCCGCAGTGACTTGGAGTAAGGTGGTCACCCTACATCTCGCTGAAACTGATGACTTTTGGGATCCAGGTGTCAAACACAAAATAAATCTCAAATGTTCTTTCCTTATTTGCATCCAGATGATTGCTAATAATTGAATTTTGAATGAAACCTATTGATTTTCTTAATATCAAAAGTCTTTCATAAAATTGAAGTGTTTCTTGTTAAAGATTAGGTTTCACCTCCCTTTTCTTTTTATTTAGAACTGTGGACTGTCAAAAACTTAGAGCTGCGTGTAATCAAAAATGATGCTAATCCATTTTATTTTAAACTGTAGAAATGAACTGTATTCTCTATTCGCCTCAGCACCTCTTCTTAATCTTGATTATCCCCAAGATAAATAACACAGTTGCCAAAGGAACTGTGATCTCAGGTAAAAAAAAAATGTAAACTCATGCTGATTATTCAGACATCCAAAACTCACAGATCCATAAATCTACAATTGCTTTTCAGTGAGACATCTAAAAAAAATTGAAACTCTGATTGTGTAAATAGAACCAAAATAAAGTTTGGTAAATCACAAATTTTGTGTATCCACACAAGTCTCTAGCTCCCTTTGCACGAGCTTGCATTAAAGCCATTAAAAGCTCTGACACTGTTTGTGGATTAAGCACAAAAATCATTGTATTAGGTGGTGATCACTTCTGAAATTGTGGTTTTTCAAAAGTATAAAGTGAAGTGCCATCTTTGTAATTAACCCTTAGTAGTTCTGGATTCCCCGTACGCTGAGCCCTTTTTTGATATTTGGGACAGTTTCGGTTTAACTTTTTTTTCCCACACCTCAAATGATATCCAAGACAAATGTGGCTCCTATTTCTCCACAGGTGCCTGAGAAAATAGACAATGTACCAAAATGTTTTTTCTGATTAAGACTTCTGCATATTCCTCACCTTGTGAATACTCTCAGCCCCAGACTGGATCCTGATAATTTTCAATAGCAATTCCCTTGCACGTCTGTAGGTGGTGTCATGTGGCTCTGCATCCGATCCATCCCATCCAGATGTGACATTGGGCAAATAAATCTGCACCACCTATGTGTGCTAACATCAGTTCCTTTCTTTATGCTTCCTCTGACATGAATCTGGAGTGCCATCAATTCCAGTCAGCTTGCCGTAACTCTTTTCACTCAGATTTCCACAGTGTGCATGGGACATGGCCCCACCTAAAAATAGAGGGTTTAGACCCAGCAGGGGCTGTCATTGCCAGATATTGGTGGCCAACACCCACAATGTCTGCCTCTGCATTGTTTGACTGACATACCAAGATAAAACCAAAGGCCATCTGCAGCTGTGAAGCCAAACTTACTGTTGCAAAGCTCCAAAAGAAGTTGAAGACCCACTGTCACTCAGAGGAATCCCAATGAATAAAAAAAAAAGTCCAAACAAGGCTGTCCTTGAGCTCCAGGCAGCATAGTTGTTCCTCGAATATAGAAAAGTTTTGAACCATGCTCCTGACTTTCCCGGGCCTTCAGCAATGCCACAATAGTTTGAGGATCTGGAACTTGCCAAGGACCAGATCTTGAGTACCCTTCCGGGTCCCTCGGGAGCATGTTCACAAAGGCACACAAGGTTGCTGGAGACGTTTTTACCCCGTGGCCCATCACGTACCCTTAGTGTACAATATAAATGAGGCGTACAAAACATGCTAGGTAACGCTTACTGACATACTCGTAGATAATACTCCGGTTGGGGAGGCCACGATGCTCTTTTTACAGTAACTAAACCTCAAAAGAAGCACTTACAAATATAATCGTAGCAGGTGCCGCAGTTGAAGCTCAGCTTCTGGAAAGGACAAGCCACTCTAACTCTTGGGCTTGGCAAAGATAAAGCAAGGCTGTGCGCTCAGAGATCCCATAGCAGAAAAAGATCTAGAATCCTTCCTGGAGGTGAACTGATGATGTACTGGAGCGTAATCTGTATCTGACTGTGACGCGCGGTTTCTATCTTCAACTCCTGGAGACACAAAGTAGAATGTTCTCCCTTTATAAAGCACTTGTAAGCTCCGCCCGCTGAGCCACGACCCGTCCACCCTCGAAGCAGGTAAAGGAATTCCCGCCTTTTACCAGATTTGATGGACAGCTTTCCAAAACGACCGCACTGCGTTTTACCAACGATTCCGGTGGTGCGTTGTTGATGTGCAGAAGCACGAGGACATCCCCACAAAGACGCACTAGTAACAATAACATTGCCAAAGGCACACAAGATTGCTGGAGACGTTAACCCCGTGGCCCATCAGGTACCCTTAGTGTACAATATAAACGGGGCATATAAAACATGCTAGGTAACGCTTACTGGCATACTCGTAGAAAATAATCCGGTTGAGTAGGCCACGATGCTCATTTTACAGAAACTAAACCTCAAAGGAAGCACTTACATATAAACGTAGCAGGTACCGCAGTTGAAGCTCAGCTTCTGGAAAGGACAAGCCACCCTAACTCTTGGGCTTGGCAAAGATAAAGCAAGGCTGTGCGCTCAGAGATCCCATAGCAGAAAAAGCTCTAGAATCCTTCCTGGAGGTGAACTGATGATGTACTGGAGCGTAATCAGTATGTGATTGTGACGCGCGGGTTCTATCTTCAACTCCTGGAGACACAAAGTAGAATGTTCTCCCTTTATAAAGCACCTGTAAGCTCCGCCCGCTGAGCCACGCCCCGTCCACCCTCGAAGTAGGTAAAGGAATTCCCGCCTTTTTTACCAGGATGATGGACAGCTTTCCAAAACGACCCCACTGCGTTTACCGCCGATTCCGGTGGTGCATTGTTGATGCTCAGAAGCACGAGGACATCTCCACAAAGACGCACTAGTAACAATCACATTGCCAAAGGAACACAAGGTCACGGACCCTTAGTGTACAATATAAACGGGGCATATAAAACCTGCTAGGTTATGCTTACTGACATACTCGTAGAAAATACTCCGGTTGGGTAGGCCACGATGCTCATTTTACAGAAACTAAACCAATAACAATAAAATACACACACACTCCTTTAAACCTGTCAGACTAAGTATTTTTTACCCATGATTCTAATTATGTATTGTATGTGCATATGTGTGTGTATTCATGTGTGTGTGTATATAAATATATATATATATGTGTATGTATGTGTATATGTTGTTTCTGTGCCTGGCATGTTTGTGGATCATTGCATGGCTCCATTTCTCACTCGGACTCATCCCAAATCCCTTCGACCATTTTCATCTCCTAAATATCTCTGCCTAAGCTCATCCCTCCACCTCCACATCTAACTCACCAAACCTCACTCTACCTCTGTGACCTCCCACACAACCCCACTAAATTCTCCTGCATTCATCTCACTCTGCTACTATGCTCTCCCTAACCCTTCCACATCCTCTTTCCCCTCCGCTCCCCTTTTATTCATCTCAAGCCTTTGGATTGAGTAAATGAAGGATAAACTCCCAATTAACACTTCTGGATTTCTTTCCTCCTCCACCCCTCCATTACTCCAGTCAATCTAACTAACAAACTCTCATATCCGCAACTCAAATTAACTCATAATAATACTAAAACTGTACTCCTTATTAAATTATACTAATCCATCACTAATTCTTGTTGGATACCGGAGTAGCGTGCTACTCATCGAAAAGCGCTTCGACGCCTCGTCAGGGGTAGTAAGCGCTATATAAATACGATTACAATACAATACAATGTTCAGTGGGTAGCCTACAGACTCTGCTACCCAACCTTGACCTGAGCCCGGCCACTATTCAAGCTTGCTTCTGCCGGCTCCTACTCTGGCAGAACATCGGACACCCCCAACCAAATCCTAGACTCCAACACCCACATCACCAATGCCAGAAGCAGAGACAATAGTTTTGTCGGACATAGAGACTCCATTCCTTCTCCCACCCACCTGAGCAAACAACATATCTTTATTCCCATTCGGACCCTGATGCAGTCCAACAATTTGATCACAATAATGTTGATGATGGCAATGTAACATTTCCTAACTTTCATAATGGAAAGTTTCAATCCTATCAAGGACACAGAGGCGATAATTATGCTCTTCTTTCCTCACTTCTTATTCAAACATGAAAAGGACTCCCTTTCTCATGAGCCAGAGGTCAAATGAAACAGAACCTTAACCAATCGTAGCCTTATACATAGTCATTGTCTATGTCTCCTCTTTCTTCTTGCAACAGTTATCCTTTGTTTTGGTAATTTCATTCTTGCTAGAATTATCAGTTCCTTTGATGTGAAAACAAGTATTCTCAATGCAACCTGACTAAAAACAATAGTTCAGCTTATTATTTACAAAACGTCTTCTATTCAACTTGACAAAACATTAATCGCAGATAATTCTCACCTTGACCAAAAGATCCAAAGAATACTTATACCATACATCTGTTAGCCTCCTTATGAACTCCATTTTCTGTTAGCTCCTTCAGCATGCTATTCTCTGAACCCTCAAAGCCTGAGATGGGTGCTGTAGGAAGTTGGCTCTGTATGTGCTATTTCAAAGTAAGGAATAGCATGCACAGAGTCCAAGGGTTCCCCTTAGAGGTAAAATAGTGGTAAAAATAGATAATACTAATGCTCTATTTTGTGGTAGTGTGGTCGAGCAGTAGGCTTATCCAAGGAGTAGTGTTAAGCATTTGTTGTACATACACATAGACAATAAATGAGGTACACACACTCAGAGACAAATCCAGCCAATAGGTTTTTGTATAGAAAAATATCTTTTCTTAGTTTATTTTAAGAACCACAGGTTCAAATTCTACATGTAATATCTCATTCGAAAGGTATTGCAGGTAAGTACTTTAGGAACTTCAAATCATCAAAATTGCATGTATACTTTTCAAGTTATTCACAAATAGCTGTTTTAAAAGTGGACACTTAGTGCAATTTTCACAGTTCCTAGGGGAGGTAAGTATTTGTTAGGTTAACCAGGTAAGTAAGACACTTACAGGGCTTAGTTCTTGGTCCAAGGTAGCCCACCGTTGGGGGTTCAGAGCAACCCCAAAGACACCACACCAGCAGCTCAGGGCCGGTCAGGTGCAGAGTTCAAAGTGGTGCCCAAAACACATAGGCTAGAATGGAGAGAAGGGGGTGCCCCGGTTCCGGTCTGCTTGCAGGTAAGTACCCGCGTCTTCGGAGGGCAGACCAGGGGGGTTTTGTAGGGCACCGGGGGGGACACAAGCCCACACAGAAATTTCACCCTCAGCAGCGCGGTGGCGGCCGGGTGCAGTGTAGAAACAAGCGTCGGGTTTGTAATGGAAGTCAATGGGAGATCTAGGGATCCCTTCAGCGCTGCAGGCAGGCAAGGGGGGGGTTCCTCGGGGAAACCTCCACTTGGGCAAGGGAGAGGGACTCCTGGGGGTCACTTCTCCAGTGAAAGTCCGGTCCTTCAGGTCCTGGGGGCTGCGGGTGCAGGGTCTCTCCCAGGTGTCGGGACTTAGGATTCAAAGAGTCGCGGTCAGGGGAAGCCTCGGGATTCCCTCTGCAGGCGGCGCTGTGGGGGCTCAGGGGGGACAGGTTTTTGTACTCACAGTCTTAGAGTAGTCCTGGGGTCCCTCCTGAGGTGTTGGATCTCCACCAGCCGAGTCGGGGTCGCCGGGTGCAGTGTTGCAAGTCTCACGCTTCTTGCGGGGAGCTTGCAGGGTTCTTTCAAGGCTGCTGGAAACAAAGTTGCAGCCTTTCTTGGAGCAGGTCCGCTGTCCTCGGGAGTTTCTTGTCTTTTCGAAGCAGGGGCAGTCCTCAGAGGATGTCGAGGTCGCTGGTCCCTTTGGAAGGCGTCGCTGGAGCAGGATCTTTGGAAGGCAGGAGACAGGCCGGTGAGTTTCTGGAGCCAAGGCAGTTGTCGTCTTCTGGTCTTCCTCTGCAGGGGTTTTTCAGCTAGGCAGTCCTTCTTCTTGTAGTTCCAGGAATCTAATTTTCTAGGGTTCAGGGTAGCCCTTAAATACTAAATTTAAGGGCGTGTTTAGGTCTGGGGGGTTAGTAGCCAATGGCTACTAGCCCTGAGGGTGGGTACACCCTCTTTGTGCCTCCTCCCAAGGGGAGGGGGTCACAATCCTAACCCTATTGGGGGAATCCTCCATCTGCAAGATGGAGGATTTCTAAAAGTTAGTCACCTCAGCTCGGGACACCTTAGGGGCTGTCCTGACTGGCCAGTGACTCCTTGTTGCTTTCTTTGTTCCCTCCAGCCTTGCCGCCAAAAGTGGGGGCCGTGGCCGGAGGGGGCGGGCAACTCCACTAAGCTGGAGTGCCCTGCTGGGCTGTGACAAAGGGGTGAGCCTTTGAGGCTCACCGCCAGGTGTCACAGCTCCTGCCTGGGGGAGGTGTTAGCATCTCCACCCAGTGCAGGCTTTGTTACTGGCCTCAGAGTGACAAAGGCACTCTCCCCATGGGGCCAGCAACATGTCTCTGGTGTGGCAGGCTGCTGGAACTAGTCAGCCTACACAGACAGTCGGTTAAGTTTCAGGGGGCACCTCTAAGGTGCCCTCTGGGGTGTATTTTGCAATAAAATGTACACTGGCATCAGTGTGCATTTATTGTGCTGAGAAGTTTGATACCAAACTTCCCAGTTTTCAGTGTAGCCATTATGGTGCTGTGGAGTTCGTGTTTGACAGACTCCCAGACCATATACTCTTATGGCTACCCTGCACTTACAATGTCTAAGGTTTTGTTTAGACACTGTAGGGGTACCATGCTCATGCACTGGTACCCTCACCTATGGTATAGTGCACCCTGCCTTAGGGCTGTAAGGCCTGCTAGAGGGGTGTCTTACCTATACTGCATAGGCAGTGAGAGGCTGGCATGGCACCCTGAGGGGAGTGCCATGTCGACTTACTCGTTTTGTCCTCACTAGCACACACAAGCTGGTAAGCAGTGTGTCTGTGCTGAGTGAGAGGTCTCCAGGGTGGCATAAGACATGCTGCAGCCCTTAGAGACCTTCCTTGGCATCAGGGCCCTTGGTACTAGAAGTACCAGTTACAAGGGACTTATCTGGATGCCAGGGTCTGCCAATTGTGGATACAAAAGTACAGGTTAGGGAAAGAACACTGGTGCTGGGGCCTGGTTAGCAGGCCTCAGCACACTTTCAATTGTAAACATAGCATCAGCAAAGGCAAAAAGTCAGGGGGCAACCATGCCAAGGAGGCATTTCCTTACACAACCCCCCCCCCCAAACGAAAGAGGATGAGACTAACCGTTCTCAAGAGAGTCTTCATTTTCTAAGTGGAAGAACCTGGAAAGGCCATCTGCATTGGCATGGGCAGTCCCAGGTCTGTGTTCCACTATAAAGTCCATTCCCTGTAGGGAGATGGACCACCTCAACAGTTTAGGATTTTCACCTTTCATTTGCATCAGCCATTTGAGAGGTCTGTGGTCAGTTTGAACTAGGAAGTGAGTCCCAAAGAGGTATGGTCTCAGCTTCTTCAGGGACCAAACCACAGCAAAGGCCTCCCTCTCAATGGCACTCCAACGCTGCTCCCTGGGGAGTAACCTCCTGCTAATGAAAGCAACAGGCTGGTCAAGGCCATCATCATTTGTTTGGGACAAAACTGCCCCTATCCCATGTTCAGAGGCATCAGTCTGCACAATGAACTGCTTAGAATAATCTGGAGCTTTTAGAACTGGTGCTGAGCACATTGCCTGTTTCAGGGTGTCAAAGGCCTGTTGGCATTCCACAGTCCAGTTCACTTTCTTGGGCATTTTCTTGGAGGTGAGTTCAGTGAGGGCTGTCACAATGGATCCATATCCCTTCACAAACCTCCTGTAATACCCAGTCAAGCCAAGGAATGCCCTGACTTGAGTCTGGGTTTTTGGAGCTACCCAGTCCAGAATAGTCTGGATCTTGGGTTGGAGTGGCTGAACTTGGCCTCCACCTACAAGGTGGCCCAAGTAAACCACAGTTCCCTGCCCTATCTGGCATTTGGATGCCTTGATAGAGAGGCCTGCAGATTGCAGAGCCTTCAAAACCTTCTTCAGGTGGACCAGGTGATCCTGCCAGGTGGAGCTAAAGACAGCAATATCATCAAGATAAGCTGTGCTAAAGGACTCCAAGCCAGCAAGGACTTGATTCACCAACCTTTGGAAGGTGGCAGGGGCATTCTTTAAACCAAAGGGCATAACAGTAAACTGATAATGCCCATCAGGTGTGGAGAATGCTGTTTTCTCTTTTGCTCCAGGTGCCATTTTTATTTGCCAGTACCCTGCTGTCAAGTCAAAGGTACTTAAGAATTTGGCAGCACCTAATTTATCTATGAGCTCATCAGCTCTTGGAATTGGATGAGCATCTGTCTTGGTGACAGAATTGAGCCCTCTGTAGTCCACACAAAACCTCATCTCTTTCTTTCCATCTTTGGTGTGAGGTTTGGGGACTAAGACCACTGGGCTAGCCCAGGGGCTGTCAGAGCGCTCAATTACTCCCAATTCCAGCATCTTGTGGACTTCCACCTTGATGCTTTCCTTAACATGGTCAGATTGTCTAAAGATTTTGTTCTTGACAGGCATGCTGTCTCCTGTGTCCACATCATGGGTACACAGGTGTGTCTGACCAGGGGTTAAGGAGAAGAGTTCAGGAAACTGTTGTAGGACTCTCCTACAATCAGCTTGCTGTTGGCCAGAGAGGGTGTCTGAGTAGATCACTCCATCTACTGTGCCATCTTTTGGGTCTGATGACAGAAGATCAGGGAGAGGTTCACTCTCTGCCTCCTGATCCTCATCTGTTACCATCAACAGATTCACATCAGCCCTGTCATGGAAGAGCTTAAGGCGGTTCACATGGATCACCCTCTTGGGGCTCCTGCTTGTGCCCAGGTCCACCAGGTAGGTGACCTGACTCTTCCTTTCTAGCACTGGGTAAGGGCCACTCCATTTGTCCTGGAGTGCCCTGGGAGCCACAGGCTCCAGAACCCAGACTTTCTGCCCTGGTTGGAACTCAACCAGTGCAGCCTTTTGGTCATACCAAAACTTCTGGAGCTGTTGGCTGGCCTCAAGGTTTTTGGTTGCCTTTTCCATGTACTCTGCCATTCTAGAGCGAAGGCCAAGTACATAGTCCACTATGTCCTGTTTAGGCTCATGGAGAGGTCTCTCCCAGCCTTCTTTAACAAGGGCAAGTGGTCCCCTTACAGGATGACCAAACAGAAGTTCAAAGGGTGAGAATCCTACTCCCTTCTGTGGCACCTCTCTGTAAGCGAAAAGCAGACATGGCAAGAGGACATCCCATCTCCTTTTGAGTTTTTCTGGGAGCCCCATGATCATGCCTTTTAATGTCTTGTTGAATCTCTCAACCAAGCCATTAGTTTGTGGATGGTAAGGTGTAGTGAATTTATAAGTCACTCCACACTCATTCCACATATGTTTCAGGTATGCTGACATGAAGTTGGTACCTCTGTCAGACACCACCTCCTTAGGGAAACCCACTCTGGTAAAGATACCAATGAGGGCCTTGGCTACTGCAGGGGCAGTAGTCGACCTAAGGGGAATAGCTTCAGGATACCTGGTAGCATGATCCACTACTACCAGGATATACATATTTCCTGAGGCTGTGGGAGGTTCTAGTGGACCAACTATGTCCACACCCACTCTTTCAAAGGGAACCCCCACCACTGGAAGTGGAATGAGGGGGGCCTTTGGATGCCCACCTGTCTTACCACTGGCTTGACAGGTGGGGCAGGAGAGGCAAAACTCCTTAACCATGTTGGACATATTGGGCCAGTAGAAGTGGTTGACTAACCTCTCCCACGTCTTGGTTTGTCCCAAATGTCCAGCAAGGGGAATGTCATGGGCCAATGTTAGGATGAACTCTCTGAACAGCTGAGGCACTACCACTCTCCTAGTGGCACCAGGTTTGGGGTCTCTGGCCTCAGTGTACAGGAGCCCATCTTCCCAATAGACCCTATGTGTTCCATTTTTCTTGCCTTTGGACTCTTCAGCAGCTTGCTGCCTAAGGCCTTCAAGAGAGGGACAGGTTTCTTGTCCCTTACACAGCTCCTCCCTTGAGGGTCCCCCTGGGCCTAAGAGCTCAACCTGATAAGGTTCAAGCTCCAAAGGCTCAGTTCCCTCAGAGGGCAGAACTTCTTCCTGAGAAGAGAGGTTCTCTTTTTCTGACTGTGTTGCAGTTGGTTTCCCAACTGACTTTCCTGTTCTCTTGGTAGGCTGGGCCATTCTTCCAGACTCCAGCTCTACTTGTTCACCCTGTGCCTTGCATTGTGCTCTTGTTTTCACACACACCAGTTCAGGGATACCCAGCATTGCTGCATGGGTTTTTAGTTCTACCTCAGCCCATGCTGAGGACTCCAGGTCATTTCCAAGCAGACAGTCCACTGGGATATTTGAGGAGACCACCACCTGTTTCAGGCCATTGACCCCTCCCCATTCTAAAGTAACCATTGCCATGGGATGTACTTTTCTCTGATTGTCAGCGTTGGTGACTGTGTAAGTTTTTCCAGTCAGGTATTGGCCAGGGGAAACCAGTTTCTCTGTCACCATGGTGACACTGGCACCTGTATCCCTCAGGCCCTCTATTCTAGTCCCATTAATTAAGAGTTGCTGTCTGTATTTTTGCATGTTAGGCGGCCAGACAGCTAGTGTGGCTAAATCCACCCCACCCTCAGAAACTAGAGTAGCTTCAGTGTGGACCCTGATTTGCTCTGGGCACACTGTTGATCCCACTTGGAGACTAGCCATACCAGTGTTACCTGGATGGGAGTTTGGAGTGGAACCTTTCTTGGGACAGGCCTTGTCTCCAGTTTGGTGTCCATGCTGTTTACAGCTATGACACCAGGCCTTTTTGGGATCAAAGTTTTTACCCTTGTACCCATTGTTTTGTGAAGAGGCTCTGGGCCCACCCTCCTGTGCAGGTTTTTGGGGGCCTGTAGAAGACTCTTTACTATTTTTAGTTTTGGTTGTCTCATCACCCTTCCCCTGGGGAGTCTTTGTGACCCCTTTCTTTTGGTCACCCCCTGTTGAAGTCTTGGACACCCTTGTCTTGACCCAATGGTCCGCCTTCTTTCCCAATTCTTGGGGAGAAATTGGTCCTAGGTCTACCAGATGCTGATGCAGTTTATCATTGAAACAATTACTTAACAGGTGTTCTTTCACAAATAAATTGTACAGCCCATCATAATTACTTACACCACTGCCTTGAATCCAACCATCTAGTGTTTTCACTGAGTAGTCAACAAAGTCAACCCAGGTCTGGCTCGAGGATTTTTGAGCCCCCCTGAACCTAATCCTGTACTCCTCAGTGGAGAATCCAAAGCCCTCAATCAGGGTACCCTTCATGAGGTCATAAGATTCTGCATCTTTTCCAGAGAGTGTGAGGAGTCTATCCCTACACTTTCCAGTGAACATTTCCCAAAGGAGAGCACCCCAGTGAGATTTGTTCACTTTTCTGGTTACACAAGCCCTCTCAAAAGCTGTGAACCATTTGGTGATGTCATCACCATCTTCATATTTAGTTACAATCCCTTTGGGGATTTTCAACATGTCAGGAGAATCTCTGACCCTATTTATGTTGCTGCCACCATTGATGGGTCCTAGGCCCATCTCTTGTCTTTCCCTCTCTATGGCTAGGATCTGTCTTTCCAAAGCCAATCTTTTGGCCATCCTGGCTAACAGGAGGTCATCTTCACTGAGAGCATCCTCAGTGATTTCAGAAATGTGGGACCCTCCTGTGAGGGACTCACTATTTCTGACTAACACAGTTGGAGACAGGACTTGAGGGGTCCTGTTCTCCCTATTTAGGACTGGAGGAGGGACATTGGCCTCCAAGTCACTAATTTCTTCCTCTGTGATGTCATCATCAGAGGGGTTGGCTTTTTCAAACTCTGCCAACAGCTCCTGGAGCTGAATTTTGGTAGGTCTGGAGCCAATGGTTATTTTCTTTATATTACAGAGAGACCTTAGCTCCCTCATCTTAAGATGGAGGTAAGGTGTGGTGTCGAGTTCCACCACCTGCATCTCTGTATCAGACATTATTCTGCTAAGAGTTGGAATACTTTTTTAAGAATCTAAAACTGTTTCTAGAATCTAATTCAAACTTTTAACAAACTTTTAAACTCTAAAAAGACAATGCTAAACAGGGACTTAACACACAAGGCCCTAGCAGGACTTTTAAGAATTTAGAAAACTTTTCAAATTGCAAAAATCAATTTCTAATGACAATTTTGGAATTTGTCGTGTGATCAGGTATTGGCTGAGTAGTCCAGCAAATGCAAAGTCTTGTACCCCACCGCTGATCCACCAATGTAGGAAGTTGGCTCTGTATGTGCTATTTCAAAGTAAGGAATAGCATGCACAGAGTCCAAGGGTTCCCCTTAGAGGTAAAATAGTGGTAAAAATAGATAATACTAATGCTCTATTTTGTGGTAGTGTGGTCGAGCAGTAGGCTTATCCAAGGAGTAGTGTTAAGCATTTGTTGTACATACACATAGACAATAAATGAGGTACACACACTCAGAGACAAATCCAGCCAATAGGTTTTTGTATAGAAAAATATCTTTTCTTAGTTTATTTTAAGAACCACAGGTTCAAATTCTACATGTAATATCTCATTCGAAAGGTATTGCAGGTAAGTACTTTAGGAACTTCAAATCATCAAAATTGCATGTATTCTTTTCAAGTTATTCACAAATAGCTGTTTTAAAAGTGGACACAGTGCAATTTTCACAGTTCCTAGGGGAGGTAAGTATTTGTTAGGTTAACCAGGTAAGTAAGACACTTACAGGGCTTAGTTCTTGGTCCAAGGTAGCCCACCGTTGGGGGTTCAGAGCAACCCCAAAGACACCACACCAGCAGCTCAGGGCCGGTCAGGTGCAGAGTTCAAAGTGGTGCCCAAAACACATAGGCTAGAATGGAGAGAAGGGGGTGCCCCGGTTCCGGTCTGCTTGCAGGTAAGTACCCGCGTCTTCGGAGGGCAGACCAGGGGGGTTTTGTAGGGCACCGAGGGGACCACAAGCCCACACAGATATTTCACCCTCAGCAGCGCGGTGGCGGCCGGGTGCAGTGTAGAAACAAGCGTCGGGTTTGTAATGGAAGTCAATGGGAGATCTAGGGATCTCTTCAGCGCTGCAGGCAGGCAAGGGGGGGGTTCCTCTGGGAAACCTCCACTTGGGCAAGGGAGAGGGACTCCTGGGGGTCACTTCTCCAGTGAAAGTCCGGTCCTGGGGGCTGCGGGTGCAGGGTCTCTCCCAGGTGTCGGGACTTAGGATTCAAAGAGTCGCGGTCAGGGGAAGCCTCGGGATTCCCTCTGCAGGCGGCGCTGTGGGGGCTCAGGGGGGACAGGTTTTTGTACTCACAGTCTTAGAGTAGTCCTGGGGTCCCTCCTGAGGTGTTGGATCTCCACCAGCCGAGTCGGGGTCGCCGGGTGCAGTGTTGCAAGTCTCACGCTTCTTGCGGGGAGCTTGCAGGGTTCTTTCAAGGCTGCTGGAAACAAAGTTGCAGCCTTTCTTGGAGCAGGTCCGCTGTCCTCGGGAGTTTCTTGTCTTTTCGAAGCAGGGGCAGTCCTCAGAGGATGTCGAGGTCGCTGGTCCCTTTGGAAGGCGTCGCTGGAGCAGGATCTTTGGAAGGCAGGAGACAGGCCGGTGAGTTTCTAGAGCCAAGGCAGTTGTCGTCTTCTGGTCTTCCTCTGCAGGGGTTTTTCAGCTAGGCAGTCCTTCTTCTTGTAGTTGCAGGAATCTAATTTTCTAGGGTTCAGGGTAGCCCTTAAATACTAAATTTAAGGGCGTGTTTAGGTCTGGGGGGTTAGTAGCCAATGGCTACTAGCCCTGAGGGTGGGTACACCCTCTTTGTGCCTCCTCCCAAGGGGAGGGGGTCACAATCCTAACCCTATTGGGGGAATCCTCCATCTGCAAGATGGAGGATTTCTAAAAGTTAGAGTCACCTCAGCTCGGGACACCTTAGGGGCTGTCCTGACTGGCCAGTGACTCCTCCTTGTTGCTTTCTTTGTTCCCTCCAGCCTTGCCGCCAAAAGTGGGGGCCGTGGCCGGAGGGGGCGGGCAACTCCACTAAGCTGGAGTGCCCTGCTGGGCTGTGACAAAGGGGTGAGCCTTTGAGGCTCACCGCCAGGTGTCACAGCTCCTGCCTGGGGGAGGTGTTAGCATCTCCACCCAGTGCAGGCTTTGTTACTGGCCTCAGAGTGACAAAGGCACTCTCCCCATGGGGCCAGCAACATGTCTCTGGTGTGGCAGGCTGCTGGAACTAGTCAGCCTACACAGACAGTCGGTTAAGTTTCAGGGGGCACCTCTAAGGTGCCCTCTGGGGTGTATTTTGCAATAAAATGTACACTGGCATCAGTGTGCATTTATTGTGCTGAGAAGTTTGATACCAAACTTCCCAGTTTTCAGTGTAGCCATTATGGTGCTGTGGAGTTCGTGTTTGACAGACTCCCAGACCATATACTCTTATGGCTACCCTGCACTTACAATGTCTAAGGTTTTGTTTAGACACTGTAGGGGTACCATGCTCATGCACTGGTACCCTCACCTATGGTATAGTGCACCCTGCCTTAGGGCTGTAAGGCCTGCTAGAGGGGTGTCTTACCTATACTGCATAGGCAGTGAGAGGCTGGCATGGCACCCTGAGGGGAGTGCCATGTCGACTTACTCGTTTTGTCCTCACTAGCACACACAAGCTGGTAAGCAGTGTGTCTGTGCTGAGTGAGAGGTCTCCAGGGTGGCATAAGACATGCTGCAGCCCTTAGAGACCTTCCTTGGCATCAGGGCCCTTGGTACTAGAAGTACCAGTTACAAGGGACTTATCTGGATGCCAGGGTCTGCCAATTGTGGATACAAAAGTACAGGTTAGGGAAAGAACACTGGTGCTGGGGCCTGGTTAGCAGGCCTCAGCACACTTTCAATTGTAAGCATAGCATCAGCAAAGGCAAAAAGTCAGGGGGCAACCATGCCAAGGAGGCATTTCCTTACAGGTGCCAATCCTATTAATCATCGGGAAGGACAGTCCTCGCCTCCATGTTGAATTTTCCACAAAAAAAGCTCAGAAATTTTACGTCCCGTTTCGGGACCGGAGGTGAGGATTACGCTAGTTCAAAACTTGTTTATTACCAGGGCTGCCATATTTACAACTGGTTTGACATTAATCCTTTGAAATATAGAATCTAAAGACCAGTCTGCAGCATTTAAGAGTCTGACAGTCTTGCCCCTAGCAACAAAAAAAAAACCAGGAAGCCATTGTTCCTCGTGTGAAATACTCCCCCAAAATGGAAATATCAATTCCAACTTCCTGTATGATGCCTCTTACGCATCTGGCAATAGTTGGGGAAGACACTGCCTTAAATAGTTTATGCATAGAAATCAGGAGTTGTCTCTCCCCTGCTGGGCGAAGATCTTCAGTTATGGCCTTATAGGCTTTAATACACCTTACCATATACGTTTTGGCCTCTCTTCAAAAGCTGGTTAGGAAGTCACATTGGAATTACATTTTGTTCATCTAGAGATATGAAAAGACACCCCATCTGGGGTAAATACTGTACCTGTAACGTCTAACATCCAAAGCTCTCCTACAGGAGATCAGGCACAGGCGCTTAGCCAATTTACCTGATAGTTCCTTCCTGGTAAGATATTTGTTATATTGCCAAGAGAGGAGATGCTGGAGAACTTTATGCCCCAAAGTAATGAGTAGCTTGGTTCCAAGGAAAGGGATAACCGAATCTCCATCATCAGTTTTCTGACTAAAGGATGTTGACCCTACTGGTAAATATTCTATCAGGAGTTTTCTTGTTGAAATGGCAGATTGAAAGGTATTTAGTGATCTGTACTCCATTTCTGCCAAAGCCAGAATAGATAAAATGTTCAAAACTGGGGCCACATCAGACCCCACAGAATCCGTGGCCTGCTGCAAACACCAATGCATTTATCATATCCAGTCTGATCTATACTGTTTTAACTGTTCAGCCTACCCATGTCTTTGACAAGAGCAGCTCAGTTAGGGACTTACTTGTCGTTCCCTGAAATCCTCTAGACCATAAGCGGTAACTTCCCTTCCAAATTCAGGTGATGCGGTGTCCCCAGAGAATCCCGGAGAAGATCTGAACCCCGCGGCAGAAAGATTGGAGAATTCCAGGAAAGTTAATCATCACTGGAAACCAGGCTTGCGATTTCCACATCAGCGTGATGACTACCAGGTCCGCCTTCTGCCATCTGACTGAGCCAGCTGCCTCATAATCATAATGAATGGGGTAAAGGCGTACTCTTTCTCCTGACTCCAATCTTGGAGGGACGCATCTGTGTCCGCTGCTTGTGGTTCCGGTCTCCAGCTGAAGTATTTCTTCACTTGATGATCAACTGTGAGGCGAAGAGGTCCAATGTGAAAGGACCTCACTGGAGGTCTATTCTTTTGAACACAGGGTACTTTCCTGCACTGTTCTTGTGCAGTCCATTTTCCTCCTGTGGACATACTCCCCACATCTGGCACACCAGCCAGTGTTGCTGGTGTGTGACTCTGACAATATCTGGGCTGGAACCAAATATTTCTCTCCTATTCCAAACCTCCGTTTTGGTTAACCACCACTGTATCTCGTCTTTGTCCTCCTTTGTCGGGGTGCCATTTCCAAATAAGTCAAGCCTTGCTCAGATGGTATGCCTTCAGCAGTTGGAGTGCACTGTAAAATAGGGATCTGGAAATGTTGCTTGTATTATTAACACCAATAAACCCACCATGCGGGCAGTTGCATCTCAGAGAAGTGGTCTGTCATTGCAGTGTTTTCCTGAGTTCTTGTCATATCTTCGCCATTTTTCTTGAAGGCGAACTTAAGATAGTCTGTTACGAACCTCAAGGAGGTAGCTCTCTGAGAAGGCATAAGCGGCGACTTCTTTTCGTTGATGATGAAGCCTGACTTTCCAGTAACGAACAGTCATCTGAAGATGTTTTTCAGACTGTCTTGGACATTGATCCATTAGAAGAATGTCGTCCAGGTAGACTATTTCTTCTCCTCAGAGTGTGTAAATACTTTGTGTGTAACATGTGTAAGCACTCCATGGTAGGTAAGTGCATGTGTTTTCATCATGCTTTTTCATAAAACTTGAGGTAAGAGCTTAACCTGACCAGTGTAATGTGGCAAATAAACGTTTCCAAAGTAACAACAAAAAAAACAAAAAACAATCAGGTCTTGCAACAATCTGAATGTGTTTGGAAGACTGTAAAGTTGCTTATGTTTTCTTTTTTTATACCATTACTAGATAGATCATATCCATGAATAATTGTGTTGATATATGCAGTTTTGGGGGGTTTTTTTCTACACATGATGGGCCAAGAGTGTCACTATCCTGTCCACCCTATACAAGTTTTCTATCAAGTCATCATTTGTAATTTAGATATCATCAATCTATGATAACATCTGTGGGATCGCCATAATTTTACCTTTAAAAACACATTAGACACATCTCCCACTAGTGTGGCCTGACCACATGCGACCCTATGTGTGTAGTGGCAGTGGTGTGGATTTAGTATAGCGTGTGTGGTCAGAGTTGAGTGTAGTGAACTGTGTGACTATCCTCTACTGACCTACTACCTTCTACCTACAAGAAGCTCCATTTGTTAACAAGTCTAGGCTAAGCTCTGAGTGTCCCTTGATACCCATGGAGACCTGACTAAAATAGTTTGAGGCTGGGTAGGTGACCTTTTCTTAACATCTCCCTACTGCATTATGGAGGCCCAGGAGGACTTGCTTTTCCGGCACCTTCAGCATGCCCTGTGTGCTTGCAGGAGCCTTCCTCTGGGTGGAACTTGACTCGGAGTGGCAATGCGATTGTCAGAAATCCAATTGGCATTTGACTCCTTCAGTGGTAGTCTGATTATAGCATAAGAATCGCATGTTGCCAGAGTCAAGTGGCTGTTAACACCTTGTGCTATGTGAAGGATTTACCTCTGTAACATACTTTTGAAGCAGCTGATCAACTTTGTCTACTGCACCCAGGTTTTTCTTATAATCATGTATACAATTGGGTGTTTGTGCTTCTGCCAGCAGACCCCCAAATCGTGACTGGAGACGTGACATGAATTGTAGTGAGCGCATGTATTTTCCACCTGGTACTGCACTCACCTTTTTGAAGATTTTTACAAATGCACCTTTGCCATTGTTTTGAATTGTCCAACATACCACAGTGCCAACATTGTACAGGTCACTAGCTGAACAGCTTTTATTCAGTTTGAAATTTGCTACATAGAGGGTATAAACTTTATGAAGACAAATGTGAGCTAGATCCCACTCAATCGGCTTACTTATTTAGAATGAGAAACGGGGACTGGCAGGATTTATACTGAAGTCGTTTCCAGTATACACTTTAAGAAAGCCTGCATAAAAAGTGAAACTCTTGTGCAGTATATAAATATTGATGCCATACTGAGCGCTTACTTAACATACATCGCTTAAACATCAACCACTCTTTGTAGGAGATTAAATATTATTCCACCACTATGTTCTACCTGGGGATATAAACCTTGGCAAACGTCGTTGAGAAATGGTCAGCACATAGGCCCAGTTTTGAACAGCCTGTTGTGGTATGGATGGTTTTGTGGTAATGCTGCAGAGTTGTCATTGGAAAGTAGTATATGTTGCAGAATAAAAAACAAAAAAACTTTTTATCAATGGGATAATGGGTGTTGCTAAAATTTGGGTAGAAGGCTTTTAAGACTATGCCGGATGTTCCCATTATGGTCTGATAGTTATTCTGAGGCCCTAAAAATATTTCAAATCCCTCAGTTTTCTTCAAAAATTGTTTTGCACATAAAATGCTTTGCTGCACATTGTCCTCAAGGAACTTGTCACCCAAAAATAGGAAGAAGTCAATGGGCAAACAATTTGGAATGCCGACTTAACATTGAGGAACTCCAATAAAAGGCGAAACTCCAGAAATTATTAAAGGTGTTTCAAAAGAGCTCCCTTGTGCTTTCCCCAGCATCTCTCGAATTGTGGTTTTTGCTCTGTTCCCACAGTCTCTAAATGACACAGATTGCGCCTGTGAAGGGACATCACAACTACCTTGTTCAGCAGCATGGCCTTGTTCTTCAGGTTCACTTGAAGTGGATTCATATGATAACTTCACCAATGGAAAATTCACTCCTAGAATCTGAACCATGAACGTCACCGTCATGTGCTGCCTGAGGATCTGAACTGGCCATAGACCACTCCTGCTTTATTGGACTTGAGGTCTGTGTGATTGGTCCTGTCTATTTTGTGCCTGCCTTTTTAACCAATATTGTGGTTTTGTATGCTGCACAGATACTGTGTGTGTCAAGTATGAATAAGTGTGTTGGTGAGGAGAGAATGCTTTGCAGTGCTGATGGTATATAAAAAAAAAAAAAGCTGACAATATAAACGGCACAATCGCTGGTAAGAGTCAATTAATTTGGGGTAGAAAAACAAGTTACCTTGGAAGGAATACAGCAACATTTGTTTTAAAGCAACCTACACACAAAAAACACAAATAGTATTTCATCTAGCTATGGCAACAAAACAAAAAAGCAATTTTAGCACACATCAAAAAAAGCTATTTCAACATCAATAGTCGGTATTGACTTTCAGTCCTACTGTGCATGATGTTAACAAAGAAATAGGATGCAGCATTCAGCAATAGTACTGGTGCCTTGAAGACGAATGATAGCATAGTAGTTTGTTAATAAAGAATTGACGTGAATGGAACAATTGTGTTCTGATGCATCCATAATAGAAAATGGAATGCATCAATTGAATCTCTGTGTGCCTGTTTTTCAAATAGTCCTGATTCACGCTACCAATTCTTTTACTTGTTCTTCTTAAATGTGTGCATATAATGGGATAGATGCCAAGGTTTTGAACAAATGAAAAAATTAAAGTCTTGATGTTTCGGAATCCTAAGACAGGAGCATCGTGTTTCAGTCGCATCCTGTTGCAGATTCCTCATGTGCTGGGGAATTTTCTGTTTTCAAGCACAATTTTACACGACTGCAGAGAATGAATGCCTGTAGCAACTGGGGGTTTTGCCATCCTGGCCAAACAGGAAAATCGTATGGGAAGTACATGACTGACAAGAGGAACAACTCCCATTTCTAGTTCTAAATTCCTTCCTACTTTATATCTGTGTCTGGGGTGACTAAGCACCAGGGAATTAATGAACGTATTCAGAGTTGTAGAAAGAGGCATAGATTGCACCACCTCTCATCGAAATAAAAGTGGAAGATGCAACATTGGAAAGGGGAGCTTGCATACTCCTCTTAAGTGGATTCTTGCTAGGGGATTGTGATTCCTAAGCACTTACTTTTCAGGAGGACTTCTAATGGCCTTCCAGAAAAGATAAGGGATTGGCATTTTGCGGCAGTCCCATAGTAGGTATTCAATATTTAGGAGCACTGTTCAGGTACATTGGTTTCCATGCACTGCATAATGGACTGTAAGCTGCATATATCCTTATTACAAAAGTAGTGCTGATGGCATGTCGCATCATGGAGAAAAGGTTGGCTGCCAAATGACTGTCCTGAGGAATTTTCCCTTCCTTTTGATCTGAAGTTGGAGGTGGATTTGGAGCAAGGGCGGTTCTTGTCAAATCTGTTCCACGGGAATGGCACCTACATTTTAAAATTCAAGGCCTGCTGCCATGCTGATGCAGGAATCCTTTGGGGAGAGGAGCGTCTGAAAAGGCAGAGGCTTCCTTTCCAACGGTTCTTCTCCTGTGCTGGGAATTTGCCAGATGTGACGGGATAGCCATTCAGATGTATTCACACTGGTCTTCAGCTGCCGCATCATTTTCTAGATCAATTTACATGCTCACGTACTGAATCTGTCAGGGGGGGTGAGACAGGTGCAGAAACACCTTAAGACGGCCCTCAGAAGGGGCATCCAGGCAAGCATCAGAGACTTCCAGTGACCTCTGTATTATCTGCACTACAGAGTTTCTGTGGAGAGTGTAGAGGTCCCATCACCCCACTTAAGGTTTTAAAATTGTTAACTAAAAGTTGCAGGTCTCTACTGAAACGCCATAGTGTCTTGTATTCTTAAATAAAATCCCCTATAAGTGAATGAAAGGCATCTTCTCATTATGATCCTAAACATTAACAGGACAGAAATTACTCAGTTGTTCTTAACTTCATTAGCATAACCGTGCCTCTTCACTGTCTTTTTTATTTTTTTTATTTTTATTCTTTAAGACTTGCATGAGATCCCACACGACACTACCAAAGACATTACCTTTGGCATTGCTGATCTAAACTAAGATTGCACTATTCACATATGTTGGGATATTCTAACCATGTCCCTGCACTTTTTGGCGTATTTCCAGTTCCTGGAATTTGATTAGACATTTTGGGTCTGCTTATTTTTTAGGCATGTGACAAACACTTTTTGGGGATATGATTAACTGCCTTGGGAATATGAAAGCACTTTAGGACAAATATCAATTACAGCACTTGTAGGAAACATTAATTTTGCTGGTTGTGTTTCAGGAGATGCAAACTTCGAAAGTGGACCCTCATGCTTGGTGGTCAGATTATTGTAAGGATTTTGAAAATATTTCGCTTCATAATCGGCAAGCAACAACGTTTCAGCTGCTCCACGGTATGGTTTGTGTAATTACGTTCAAACTGAATGAGTAACGTTATTATCCCTGATGTAGCTTTCAATAAAGATGTCAGTTATTGATTAGGCTTTGAAATCAAAGTCAAATATATTGCATAATTCTAAATGGAAATATATTTAGCTGGAACCGTGTATTTTGCTAGACCCCAGTAATTTTAGTGGAAGATTTTACTCCGTTTTTGTACATTTATCAGTTTGTAAAGCACCACGCTAATGTTCTACTGATGTCTGTGGATGTTCTGTGCCTTTCAAGAACCTTGAGTAAAATGACAAGGGCAGTGTTAGTGTTTTTGCTGACATGTTTTTGTTTGGTTTTTCGTTTGCATTGCTGTGGAAGCTTTATTGCACTACAGGCCAAAGTTGGTCACCCGCAAAGGGATGCATGTAATTGTATAAAGATATGTTGAAGAAGGTGTTCCGGGGTCAGCGCAGGTACCACAAAATGATTCTAAGTTCATGACTTCAGTGAAGATTCTATGATGCAGAACTATGGCTACATGCATGTAACCTTTCATTTTGCATCATAGAGTCTTGACGGAAGTTGTAAATGTAATATATGCCTGCCAGCGTGCGGAGACACCAAAATACTTACCTTCATTTATGTAGTAGAAAAAAAGTTTCACTGCATTCCCTATTTGTATATCCTGTGCATAGTAAAAGCAGGACAGCTTTTGAGAGGTTTTCTGTCTGGAACAGGCGATTCTTAATGCAGTAGAAAGTGCTAGAAAGGTCGGCGAAACCTCAGACATTGTCTGCAGTAGAGCTTTCCCTACACAATTTAGTAGTGTTCAGACGCACTCAAAATGTTTGGCCAAAGTTGTTCCTGACTTTCTTATTAATTAAACTACTTCTCGACATGTGGGTGTGATGTGGTGTTTTTTTTTTTTTTTTAACCTCAGCAGAATGATCCTTACAGTCCTTAGAAGTTTGAAGAGTGTTGAAATTTTACTTACAAAAAGCAAAGAATATGTGAAAATGTAATCACCGGATTGTCTACTGTGGATCTGTCCGTGCTGGGACGGCATTGACTAAGACCATAGCTAGATGGATAGTAGCATGGTTATGAAGCACACTAACTGCAGACTACCTTCAAGCTAGGAAGTCCCTACCTGGTAAACTGAACGCACACAACATGAGGGAAGGAAGATACTGCTGGCTGGTTAACAAACGTTCCTCTGGTAGATACCTGTAAAGCTGGCACATGGAAAGCTGTTCGTACTTTCACTAAACATTGTTTGAATGAGAATGCATCACTGAAGTATTGGTTTGTCAAGCACCGTTGACATTTGTTCTGTTAAAGTTGCCAGTTTTTATCATCTGCATTAAATCTGCTTCAAGAGATAAACTTGCTTTTCCATTTCACATTTATGACTATTAATGAGGATCTTACAATGTGAAAGGAAATGTTGCTTACTTGTAATCCTAGTTCTACATGTTAGGATTCCTCACTGAAGTCATAAATCACCCTCTCTTCTCTCTATATGTCAATTCTGTCATTTCTAGTTAATTCACACAGCCTTACAAAATGAAATGAGGCTGAGGTAAATTGTCAGTAAAGTGCATGCTGAAATATGGGAGCTTTTTAAGGGACCAGTGTATCTTATTTGACGTAATCCACAGGGATGTTGGAATTGCCAGCAATCGCCCTTTTACACTTGGTACCATCACAGGGTTAACCTTCTGCTTGCACCACACCTAGAACCATAACCGCTTCCTATTTGCTGCTGAGAGGTTGGGGTAAGAGGAAATAGAGGAATCTGCTGAACGTAAGTGGCAGTTTTCGTGATCCTGACTCAAGAGGAAGCAAGACTAGTGCCAGTGGAACCAAAACGTATGAAAAATGTAGCAGTATCCCTGTGGCTGCCCCACATTGACATCTGTAAAGGTTTCCATGTAGCCCTTACATTCTGTCCAGGATTTCAGACAAGATCCTTCACCTCAGAATTCCATCGCTAAACTTAAGGGACTGACTCCAGAGTTCCTGTGAAATATCCACTTGAGTCTTCAACATGATTGCTTGGCCATCTTGAAAGAATCCAAACGTCTTATTTCTACATCTTGATTTCCCTTCAAGCAAGAGAGATTCTGCATTTGGTCTTTCCAAGGTCGGGTGGACCGGCAAGCGTGCCAGGAAGAAATCGTACTACTTTATTTTCTACTGTGTAGATTGAGACTACAATCTTAGAAGTTGGATAAAATGTACTATTCATATTCTTTTCATGAATATCGTAGCGATTCCTATGATTGATGAGCACATTAGTTATTTACAAAAAAGTTAAACCTCATGGGTATTCTCTCTGAACACCTAAAAGTCCCACTCATCTTCCAGTGTGCCAAGATCATAGTCTAAAAAATAGGGGGGGTTTCTCACCCTGGCCTCCTAAAACAAATTATGTGCTTGACTCATTCCTGGGCATTATTGGAAAAGACTGCTTCCAATGTTTTTAAAAGCAACAGGGTTCTGTTTTCTGCTCTTCTGTAATTTGCTTCGTAGGATGATCATTTATTTATTTTTCTTGTAATTTGGTGTGCTATGATCGTTTTTGCAGTCAAAGTTACAGATGCATATTTCATTGGACTTATGGGTTATTTATTGCGCATACGTAGAGATACATTGCCTTTTATAAATTTAGAGAATACCTACTGTGAAAAACTAGGATTACAGGTAAGGAACATTTCTTGGTGCGTTGTAGTTTTAAATAATTTAATCACTTCTACATATTTTTTTCTTTCAAGACCTATCTAAGCTTTTTTGATTTTGTCTCTTCTAAAAAGCTGTTAGATCGCCAGCAGAAATTCCATCAGGCACTGTCCTTGGCTTAACAACGGGTGACCCAAGATTGAATTTACCAGCGAAAAGGTCAAAAGCTGTGCCAGATTTAACCTTTCAAGGTATAAATAATGTTGCTCTGTGGTTGTGTTGCAAACAATTATTTGTTAAGATGGAACAGTTATGTAACTGTCTTGTTCATACTTTCACAAGACAGCCTATTAGAACCTATATGAAGGTATTTTAAAACTTACAAAAGTTCAAAATTAATTTGCTTGTATTGGGGAACCATTCGAGCACACATGTAGTTTGAGTACTTTCTAGGCTATCCATGTATACATTAGTGTAGTGCTGAGTTTGTCCCCATTGCTGGTCTTGTGCTCAGTGGGAGCCTCTGTCAAACCATACAGATGATCCAGGTTCAAATCCTGGCAAGGCTAACTTGGGGGTATCGTGTTTTAGCTTACAACACTTTATTCCACCCTTCCATCTTTTCAGTGTCTTAAAATGTAAACAAGGTTTTAGATGATTAAATGTACAGCATACTTGACTTAATGTGTCTTATGTCTCTCGTAAAGCTTGGGAATGGAGTTGCTTAGTGCAAGTTGTCATATCGTGCATAAATACTATTGGATTTTGTTCCCAGAATTTGACATTCTGCCACAAGATTCATAGCCTAAAATGTTTTAATTTGCTTTGTGTTTCAAATCTAGGTCATTGTTCAAGAAACAATACCCTGTTATGTATGATATCAAAAATGAAATTTTGAGCAATATTTATTTCAGTGGAGAGATTTGTAGTTAAGCAAGCAATAAATAGGTACATTGTGTTTTACTGGAGTTACTCCTGAAGTGACTTTGAAATAAGCATTCTTTATTGAGTTTTTGGCACAGCACGACTCACAAGTTATGTATATGAAATTGTAACAGCAGTGGACTCACAGACAAAATAAGGGCCATAAAGTCAAGGCAAACACATCTACACTCCTTAGTATCTGATTCAGTTTGCACCTAAATGAACTAATTCTACCAAGTACCTCACATCTTATGTTTCTTGAGGCAGCCTCACACCCACTAGGCTTCTTTTAGTAATTGCACAGAACTATCTTACCCACACTCAGTCCAGCTATGTAGGGGACGTTTTCCTAGCTGTATCCATTTTAGCAATTAGCCAATGCTTCCCCACAGGGTTATGCACAGACTGTGAACCATCTGACTCACCATCACTCTCAGCAGGGACGTTTTCAGAGATAACCACAGGCAGACATAGAACCCTGGATCTTGATTGGCTCACTGCCAAAAAATTAAGGATCGCCGGTCATTTCCAGATGACATGGAACCAGTGCCCACAGTCCTTTCCACACTCCTCCGTAAAGCATGCAGGGGATTCAGTGAAACACACTCAGTGAATCCCTACATGCGATTCAGTGAAACCTTTTTCCAAAGACTATTTGAAGTATAATAGAAAATATGAAGAAATGTAATCCGAATCGGGTGCAGACATGCTGATACTGCAAGCTCCTAGGGAAAATGTTTAGCTTCACACCACTCTTCCTTCTCCAGTGGCCCCATGTCTCTCATACAAGCATGGTACAGGGCAACACGTTCAACTACAGCATTTGTGAGGGATCGCTGCACTCAGGCTATTCACTGTTTCCCTTATCTTTCCAAAGTAACTTTGGCTTCTGGGGGGCTAAGGCTGGAATCTGATAACTTTTTTTTGGTGATCTAGGGTGTCTCCATTATAGAAGAATCAACTGTGAATGGTGTAGTCCGTAGCACTCAGAACATTGAATGATTTAAGGTGACCCATGACTTTGACATCATTGACCCTTAGGATACCAGTAAGATCCCATCGTCTGAATCCTTCCAGCTATGATACCCATTTCATGCCCTAGCGTTGCTCCTGTCTCGTTTATTCTGCCAACCATCCATCTCCCTGCAGGGCAAGACCCCCTTTGTGGATTTAGAGTGTGTGTCTGGGGAGGTATTGCAATAGCATGGATCCTTCGAATAGCCACAGTTAACCGTAAATTGATGGTTTGTCTCGATCACCAACAAGCTGTTCATTTATATTTATAATTAAGAGTTGTGAGCCTCATTAATGTAATGTGATAGAATATGTGGCTATAGCCACATACAGTGTGGATTAAAAGCTCTTTTCATGTGAGACCCTTTGGGCCTTCTCCTCTCACATGAACCTTGTGATTGGCCTGTAATGGTATTGAACAAGTGTCCACTTACTTCTGAGGGATTGTTCTGAAGCACATATAAATATTTGGATAGGGCAGACATTTTTAAAAAGTGAAACCATGCCCATGGTGTTAATGGGAAGGATGTCCCATGCATGGAGATCTGTTTGAAGGTTATCAGTTAAGGGGGTTGGACTAAGCCCCCAGCTTAGCATCACGTCTAAAAGATGTGCACCCTGTGGTTTGTAAAACTGTGTTAGCTTATGCAGTGAAAATGCTCATTCTTCCCACTGGGTGCCCTCTCCAATTGGAAATATAACACATTTTTCAGAGCTTTCCTCCTAGTACAATCCAATATTTTCATCAAATTGTCGCCAGTTCATGGAGTGTAGCAATGGAATAGCAGCATATTGTCTGCGTGTAAAGGACCTCTGCCTTCAATACAATCTTCCCCTTCCAGTCCCTGCAGTAAATAATCTTTTTGCATCCATAATGCCAGTGGCCCAATAGTCACTGCGAAGAGCAATGTTGAGATTGGGGCCCACCCTTGTATTTTGCTCAGTTGAAAAAGACAGTGACCATATGCTGGTAAGTTCTACCTGAGCCCCATGCTCTTGGTAGCATGCACAGAGGTTTGAAAGGAGGGACAAAGGTTACGTTTTGTAGTATCTACCATATTAACTCCTGTCTGGTGAATAGAATACTATTTGGAAGTCTAAAAGCATAAGGGCACATGATCTTGTGGGCACATGGTAGTGCTCTTTGGACTCGGGTCCCCCAGCCTGGAATAAAACCATTCTGGTCTCTATATATTAGGGATGTCATGATGCTTGCCAATGTAGTTTCCCTCACTTTTGCAAAAATGTTGATATCCGCAGAGTTGCTCCTTTTTTTTTTTTTTTTTTTTTCCAGTTCTGTACTGAACCTGTTTTGAATCTTGTCCCTCGTAGACTGTTTTGGGAGGCCGATAGATCTAGTGACCGCTTCTGTGACCAAATTATTAAAGTTAGTGGGTTACTAGTTCGAATTGTCAGACAGTGTGTGTTCAAACAGTCTAATTGTAATGCATTCATTTTAAAGTGCTCTACTTTTCCCTTCTAAGTCTGACTTACCCGCCTCTATGTCCCCACTCCAGACCATTCAAATAAAGCCCCTGCCCTATCTCTTGAAACAGTAACCTACTTCATCTTCAAAAAAAAAAAGTCCCTTTCGAGATAATTATTCAATAAAATGCTCCTTTTCTATTATGCATTCATCATTTCTTTGAAAAATTGCCACGTCTGATTACTGTGAAAGTAACATTCTCAATGCACTGCTACTGACTCGTGGTGAGGCTAGTTTTGGTGTATTGACAAATTAATTTAAGTATTGTGAAAGCATACTTGAGCATGTGCAAGAACACATGAGACAGGTAAAGCCTTAAAAATGAAAAAGGGCAGTGATTAGACAAAGGTTTAATTCACTGTATTGGCTCTTGTAGTTTTCTGATTATAGCACTGGGTTGATGAATTTTGGGTGGGAGATGCAGTTAGTAAGCGGGCATTGTATGCCAATTGTATTTTTTCTTGACCTTAGGTCCTTAGGTGATCCTTTTCTATTTCTCATGCGCCCAAAATTCTGGTGTTTTCCGCTGTATAAATGTGTGAATTTACTTTTTTTGTTGTGCATTCTGTCTAAAAAAAAAAAAAATTATGGGATCCTTACACACTACACCACCTTGAAATTTACTGAGTTGGTCTTCAGTTTTTTTCTTTTAGGTGCTGCCCTTCCAAGAGGCAAAATAGTGCTGCCATCTCGAACAGAATTGTGATGGGCCAACGCCTGTTGACATACCACTTTTTTCTTAATCTCCATGATAAGCATGCATCCTAAATTCTTAACACATAAACACACTTTTGTTACTCTCCCCTGCTTTATGGAAGACTTGAAAATACAACTGCCTGATATATGCCGTCCCAGGGTAGGGGAAGCAGTATGGTTTTGTGGAGTAAGGTCCTAGGCTAGAGGGCACATCCGCCCTTTGAAGCATTGGTCCAAGTAGGAAACGTTAACTCTGTCCCAGAAAAATGTTTCCCACTGAAATGAGCGACAATGTTTGAAGCACCCCTTGTTAACGTGTGAAATGCTTGCCCCATTACTAATTTCCCTGGTGTTTAGTGGGATTTCCTCACCCATATGGGTTTATTGTGAGAGGAAATGGGAAGTTTACTGCAGTGTTACATTTTAATCACTCCACAAATGTGGATTATCCTGAAGGCTTCACTTTTGAGTGTGCTTCCTTGACTAACAAAAATTGAATCTATTGCTGATTAGGAATTTTGTCCCTGGTGCGTCTTGGTCATTTGAGGTGTGTGACGAAAAGCATTATAGGTAGAGGCAAAATCTTGGTCCCTTGAGTAGTGTTGAAATGCCTTGCCTTTATTAACTATTGTGTGAATCTCATGTTTCAAGGTCTATACTTGCCAGGTTTTTCTTTTCTCATTAAGCATCTCGTCTACCAGACCACAAGCAGTGTTTGTATTCAATGCTCTAGTTAGGATGTTTGGTCCGCTAAACCTGATCAGTTTGAAGTGCTTAAATTTGTCTACCCCAACACTTATTAGTAGACCACTGGAGTCTTTTCCTCTGTCTTTTCTTTTAGCTGCAATTATTCTTTTGTTGATGTGACTTCTGTAATATAGCAAGAGGAACAAACTTGGAAGTTGCAGGGTGTAAAAAGATTGATCAGTGAGTAGCAAATACCCAGCTATATCCGTCACTATGGAATTTGTACAGAAGAACAAAATTGAGGTTCCTTTTGGCTTGTTTTTCTGGAAAACCAGCTAGGGGTGTGTGCAAAGACCATAAGGTAAAGACTTTAAAATTCTACGGTTGCATAAGGTACTCTGCAACAGGGTGATTTGTGGGTGTTGTCGACTCTGTTTGGGTTCAGTGTTATTTTGAGCAAATAACTTGTGTGTTGTGACGTGGTTGTATGAATCCAGGTTCTTTGGTATCAATTTCATTTTCTTTTCCAGGTAATATATCTTGTATTTTCAGTACAATGGGTAGATGTTGTGAAGAGCAGGGAAGATTATAGTGGAGTGACTTGTGAGGCTCCAACTGTGGAGGTGGTAGGGTGAAACAGGTCAGTTTATAAGATCTGAGGACTACCTTCAGGTGTGCCTATTTTGGGTTTATGTAAAACGAACAGCATGGTGTGACACATGTCCATGTTAGGGAGGGCAGGGGGTTTAAGGACTAGAATGTGCAATCTCAGTAGCCTTTTGTATGACATTGAGCAATAGGGTCTAAGGGATGTGGTGGAGGGGTGAATTACTCAGACTAGGTTCAGGATATAGGGTAGGCTGTTTTTCTTGATGTACTGGTCTAGTGGTCGATACATATTGCATTGGAGAAGGGTGAAGGTGGTGTATGTTGGTCATTCTCAATTGTGATGTGTGTGTGTGTGGGAGTTGGGGGTAGATGATAATGGCTTATAGTGGTGATTCCTGATTGAGGTAGATGGAAGTCGTACAATTGGCACTCTTAGCATTGGTTATGTGTTTGACATGGGGTGATGAGTGTCATAGGATTGGGTTGGGATTGAGTGGTAGAGCATATTATTTTAGTGAAGACTGAGATATGTGGTCTGGTTGAGATTTGGGGCGAGAGTTGAGGGGATTGTGGAGATGTAAAATTAAGGTAGATGTGAGGATATGTATATGAGCATGTGAACGAGGTAAGTTTATCTGGCAACAGTGCTAATCTAAAAAGGGTAGATGGAGCACCCTTGTCTGGCATACCAGCGCACAGTTTGCCCAGGTGCATTGAAGTTAATGCAATGCATTTGAACCCCTATTTTAGCTGAAAGTCTTTCCTAGTCACTGTGGTTGGCGCATCCATTGCTGTGTATTTCCAGACACGTATTTAAAGATGTGTCCTTCTTGAGTAGACCGTAACAACTTAAATTTGGGGGTACTGGCAAAGGCAATGGTGCATAAACCTGAGAAGACTGGGCAGTAGTGTGAGTTAGGTGTGAAATGGCCTTCATTAATGTATACTTTTCATTTGCATTACAACAGAGGCCCAGCTAAAAGAAATACCACTGGATGGATAGGAAAAGTGATTTTCCTGTTAGAAAAACCCTCACCCCCAGGGTTACCCCTTGGTGGCATGTTTCACCATTGGGTTTCTTCCAGTTCTGCTACGGAGCGGGCGTGCTACGACCTATGGGATACTTGGGAGCACTGATGTAGTCAAATGTGAATGGCAGGATGGATAGGAGTGGTGGGGTCTTGGGTGAGTTAAAAATACCTGTCTCCTAGTAATTCCAGTGATTTAATAGATATCATGGAGGTGGTATGATAAAAAGGGGCTGCAGAAGTGGAGGATGTAATGTACCTGACTTCCTAGTCTACGTGTTTCGGAGCCTTACCCCTAGGCTCCTCTTCAGGACCTAGGTGGACTCCCTGGTGTCTCATTGATACCTGTGGAAATACAAGAGAAGCATAGTTATCATAGCCCCCATTTGTAATGAGCCGTTATATATGTTTGTGGGTATGGTGCCACCTACTTGCAGACAGCACCCCACTCGTGGGAAACTGCACTTGTGAATATCAGGAATGAGAGTCCAAAGTGCTCTCACAATCAACAATACAAGACATACTACATTTAAAACATTTAAACATGTAAACATGTGAAACACCCCAAACAGCACACACGTGGTGCATGCGTAACCTACTCTGTCGATTTGGATCCTCATATCGTAGCTCCTCCGGGAGGGGGGTGTGCTTGTAGTCAGACTCTAAAGATTTGGCAAAGTTTTAGAATCGATTCATCTTAAAGGCACTTACTTCCTCAAAGCGGCATTCCTGCTTTTTACTAATGCTCACCTCCCCAGTGTCTGAATCTTGAATGCTCACATGGGAGCCGAGTTTAAATTTGCAGCAGCCCTTACATCTTTGCATGCTAAAGCGTGCAACAATAGTCCGATAACTTCCCCAAGATGGCGGCCTCCTGTGAAACAAAAGGGGGTCCGCGAGGACCCTAAAAGTAGGTGTCCTTTGTGGGTGGCTGTAATTGCACAGTCATTTGAGGCTTCATGCGCTTACAGAGGCAGAATTGGGAATTCCCTTATTTTGATAATTATTTGGGAGTTTCTTTCATGTGTTTAACAAAGGGTTACTCGTTCCCTTCTTTCAGTGATGGTGACGTATAACTGAGTGGCTAATACTTATTGATGAGGGGTTTGCTCTTTGTGACACTATGGAATGTAAAAGAATGAAATGGACATAAGACGTTTTGCGCTGTCTAGGTGTATGATTCATTTAAAAAAATGTGTATCTGACTAATGATTAATGTGATGTTAATACTTTGTCAGCTGGCTCCAAGGTATGTTCTCATTGAGGCCAATTTGGTGTGTGCTTAACTTATAGACCCATTGTTGTTCTTTTACAAACAGTGTAGACTCACAATTAATCTTTTTATGGTGTTCCATGATAACCCACTGGTAATCCTCCACTGTGTGTGCTTTCTCTTTGAAATAAGTGGACATTTTAGTCATAGCCCGTCCACATCTCAGGTTACTCTGGTGTTCGCAGAAGCAAGTCTTAACCTTGCGGTTGGTCATCCCCACATAATGTAGGTTGCATGGACAAATTATCATGTATACTGCTTGCTGGGTGTTACAATTGGAGAAGTCTCTAATATCCCATGCTGTGCTGTCATTAAAAGTGACCTGTTTAGTGACTTTTGTTAGATGAACTGTAGTTGTATTAGTCGCACAATAAGGCTCAGTTGCATTAGTCACACAATAATCCAGGACATCAAACTGAGCCAGGTAGCTGAAACCTGAATAATAATTTGAGTAGTTCTGAGAATTTGCCTGTGAAGTGCACATCTCAAACATGAGCCATGTAAGCAGTAAAGTAAAATTCCTTAGCAAAGGGCAGGCAAAGACAAGGGCATTTCCTGTTTGGGCTTGTTAGGGCCAGGACAGCCCTTTGGTCATAATCATAATCCTTGTTCTGCACCGCTTTCTGCCAATCCCCACTCTCCTAGACTACCCAAACACTTGCATAGCAATCGCACAACACATAGACCCTAACTTGTACACTTCCAACTACCTACCACACACCCTCCAACTACAGACACACATCCCAATTTTATATTAATTGATACTTTCTTAATCACAGAAATCTGGTTCACCTCACACCCTCTTCATCACAAACATGGTTCACCCCCATCCTCTCGCACCCTAGATGTCCTCATTCCCATAGGCTTAAGCATCCATTGTGTGGATGATCGTGCACATAAGAAGGGAGGAGGCCTTGTTGTCATCCATCAGTACTCCTAGACCCACCCTAAACAAGCAAGTTACACTGAACTCCACAGAGTTGCAAACTTGCCATTTTCCACACTCTGCCGCTGAGACACGCCACCTTCGATCTCATCTACAGGCCTCCCAGGAGCAACAGGAACTTAGTTGATGAATTCTCCTATCTCCTCGGCCCTCTGACACATCTACACCGCCCTTTGGACTGATTTCAACCTCCCAAACAACACAAGCTAAAATAAAACAAGAGGCAACCTCCCAGTTTCATCAACACACTCCTCGTGGTACAGTATGTCACACCACCATTCATAATCTTTGAAATAGGTGTCTGTTCTACTCCCAAGCTTCACATTAATGCTAACCATCTCATACTTGACTTCTGGCCTGGCTTCAGATGTTGCTGCAGCATGGCAACTGCCACCTCACACATCATAAACATTGTCTTCTTGACCACAGATAATCTCTGCCTCCTGGTATTGCTGGACCTCTTAGCTGCTTACAACAGTTTGTGCCACCGCAGCCAGGACACCATCAGACTAAAAACTAAGAAGTGTAAAAAATCACAAAAAACAAGGCAGCTGGCATTTCCATCTATGCACCCAGGACCTGGAACAACATCCCCATATCCATCAGGACTCCCCAACACAGCTCCAATTTAAAAAAAGAGTTGAAGACAACCCTCTTTAACGAGCACTGCACTATAATGCAATAAGAGCCCACAATTCAGATACCTTTCCTGTCATTCATTCATTCATTCACTTTGATGATCTTTAACACTTTACAATGCTCTGTTGCCTTTTAGCAGGGTTTTCATTATAGAAATGTCACATGCATACCTATGTATAACCAGAAGATACATGCAACTGTTGCATTGTGTGGGTGCTCAGTGTGGTAGAAGTCATTGGTCAAGTGAGGTTCATTATATTTAAAGATGGAGAACCGATACAAACCACCCACCATATTGTTTTCTCTTGCAATCGCTTTCTTGTTAATGCCCGGAGTGATTGTCATCACCATCCGTGGTATTAGGTCCAAGGAGTGTATGGGCTTCTTTTATGGATGTTAAAGATCACTATGAGAAGATCACCCTGTAATTGTTTCCCCAGCGAGATTTGGCGTTAGAAAGTCTGAGATCGGTTTGAAGGCTTCATGTTTTATATGTGTGAAAAGGGCGACGTCTATTTTAACAGTGTGTTTCTCATCATTGATGTCACACCTCCAGTATGAAGGCCTTCGTTATGGTCTGTCATATTCATGCCCCCTTTGTCAGTGTTTGTCTTACAGACAGCGCCTTGATGAAGGATTTTCATAATGTTGGATTGTTTTTTTCCCTTTGCTCCTGTCATGCTTCTTTTTGGTTAATTGCAGAAAGAGGGCACCTCCCTAGTTCGCAACATGCGTAGTAGCTGTTCTTTTAAGTAGATAGCGGATAACACGTGGTCACAAGGTACGGTTCAGCAGGGCTCCTTAATCACATTAGGGATAATGATTTAAGCAAAATATTGTATATCTGTGCCTTTGTGGAGGTGTCATTGTTTAAATATGGTTCCTGCTCATTGTGGCCCATTGATAATGCCCAAAGACTCTTGGAGTATTTTCCCCCTGTCAGAGTGTGAAGTTGTCTCAGCCTGTTTGCCTCAAGACAGGATCAATCTTTTATGAAGGGCTCTCATGTGGAACATACTCTGGGGTTTTGTAAGGCAGCAGTACTGAGCCTTGTCAGTTAGTTCTAGATCCTCAGTCACCGTGAACAAGGATGTGGTCACATGGGAAGTGTTGTTGCTTGAAGGAGGGCTTCGGGAGCCCCTGGTGTAGCGAGGCCCAAGAACCATCGCAGCCTTTTTCACTTCCTTAGTCTGGTTGCCCAGTGGATGTGGTGGGGAGAGCCACTCAGACACTGGATTGGCAGCGATCAGGGGCAGGTCCGCAGCCCATAAATAAGCCATCTACCATGTTGAGTGTAGGGGCACGCTCCCTATCTAGTTTTTAGATTAAGCCTGCAACACAGCACAAACAGTCTGTTTGCAAAAGACCTATTGTGGGCTTACTAAGAATTTAAAGGGACTTAACCCTCCCATTGCTTAACATTGGTTGGTTTTGTTGCTCTCGTTTGCTTGCATGATTATTCAACGGCTTTCCTTGTCTCAGCTAGTCCATCTTGTATTTGTCCCTCTCCTGGTGCATAGACTCTTATAATTGCTCTGGTTTGCTTGCTTTTGTCATTCCACTGCTCTCTTATAGGGAACTTTTTCTTTCTTTGTAGTTAGGCTCTCGAGGAGCATCCATGCGTTTACCAGCTTTCACCTTCTTTTACTGTGTGTGCTCCCTCCAAATATCCACCCACCCTCCTAACTCGCATGTACTTCTACCCCACCGCTCCACCTGGTCTGTTACCATCTTCATGTTCTTCTCCCCTACTCCCCTGTGTTATTTCATGTGTTTCTGCTCCTCACACTGGTCTTCTTTCCACCACTGCATTGTGCTCTGTTCTTCTCTGTATGTGTTTCTTCTCCAGCCTCATTTGTCGCCCTGTCCATTCCTTCTAGCCCTCGCTGGTTTCCCTCATCCACTGCTCTGTTAAGGGACCTTTTTTTTTTTTTTTTTTCTGATTCTAGTAGCGTCCAACATCGTAAATTGGTAATTAGAAAATGAAAGCAAATAAGGCATGTATCATTCTGCTGGTGGGGGCATGTATTCTGACGTATATGCGCACATATGTCATCACGCATGCCAGTGGACTGAGACAACTGCCAGCAGCTGTTGAGTCCACGTGCCTTTCTATTTTTTTTTATGATGCTACACAGCATCTGGGGGAATAACCTGAGGCTGTTGAGCATTGCCAAAAGGCATTTGGAAACCAATAGGTCCCTAAGGTGAGACTGTTGGCTTTGCCAGTGCTAGTTTATACCAGCCAAACACATTAGATGTAAGCACTAAGATGTAGGGGGGCTGCTTTAGAAATTGTGGTATTAGGGTGTAAGAAGCTGACCTCTATTAGCCTCCATCCAGGCAAGGACTACAGTCGCAGAAACAGAGCTCTTAATCAGATTTGAGCACATGGTAAGCTGTTTTGAAGACTCGGAGCCCACGTCTTCATAGAATGAAGTTGGTGAGTGCCCTTGAAGAGGTGAAAGGGAAAAATACTGTCTTTAGATATGGATATTCAATAATTCCTTACATTTGAATGTCCCTACTGTCCGTTCTAGCTGTTCTCAGGCTGTTGTGTTAAACAACTGCATACACCATCTGGTAAACAGCATTTGCGGGAGATTGATCATCCTTAACCTGCTGACCATCCATCCACCCAGAAACATGCAGGCAATTTAGATAAGAAGCCTTAGTTGAGACGTGTGATCCCTTCCCTGACACGCCCCCCGTCTCAGCCCCTGTCTCATTTATAATACCCTGCTGACCCACAAGGCCATTACCCTTCTAGACCCAGTATGCTTGATCAGAAAGTTTTACTTGTTGTTCCTCGCCTCAACCTAACATGTGCTGTTTAGTATCAAACATCCTTCCTTAACCTAAATTTATGGATCAACTCTGTTTATTAGTTTTCAATTATAGAACTTCGCATATGCAATACATCACAATATTGTCAAAAGGCTCGTTATTAGCTTACCTCATGCGAAACAATAGAAAAAAGAAGGTTAGTGATTTAATACAACTATGTTTCCCCACTTCTGGCTAGCAATACAATGATCAAACAATCCCAGGCTCTAATACTATATAAATCTAGTCCTATATATACTTCTCCTTGCAGGTGCAATCCCCTGCACTCAATTCAAATTCAGAACCCTCAGATAAGTTGGGCATGTCAGCTCTGAAAACTCCCTGGACAGGATACATAAAAATGGTTGCCAAAGTTCTTTAAAGTCCCTGCTCCGCTGCTGAGAAGTCAGGGTGAGCTTTTCCATGGCGAGGATAAACCAGAGCTTGTGCAGCCACGAGACTGTTGTCGGGATCCGCTCTGTTCCCCACAAAGATATCACCAGCTGTACTGCTGCATTCAAGGCTAAAGCCATCTGCCGATCCTTCAATGATCTCAGGGAAAAAGTGAGAGGATTGGGAAGGCCCAGTAAGATATAGGCAGGAAATCTAGGGATCTGAGTGTCAAAAGCCCTGTCCACAGTGTCTATTATGTCCTTCCAATACCAGTGTAGTTTGGGACAATTTCATAGTAAATGCACAAGGGAGCCCCCTCCCCCACATCCCCTCCAGCAAAGACTAGATTTGTCATGATCTCAAGCGTGGATCCTATTTGGGGTGTAATACCAGGAGGAGGCTACTTTATAGGCTGTCTCTGTACCTGCTGAGTTATAAGCTGTGTGATGCGCCCTATAAAAGACACTCTCCCACTCATCTTCCGATAGCTCCCTCTCTAATTCCTTCTCCCATCTCAATTGCCCCTTAGTCTTGGTTGAGCGGACCTCCCCCCATAAAAGGACATAAAGCTCAGAAACCACGCGCTCATCGTCCTTTTTCATTAGAATCCATTTTTCAAACGGTGTTAACGGTCTATCTATCAATATCCTATTGGCTGGAAGCAGGGCCCAGTGTCTTATTTGATAGTACATCATCCTGTCAGCTTCGGTTAGGCCATATAGCTCCCTCAGCCGGTCAAAGGGAATAAACCCCTGCTCATCGAATAAATATCCCACCCTTTTGCAACCCCCTTCATACCACCGGCGTAATGCTTCAGACTGTAGGCCCGGGCCAGAATCGGGGTTCGCGCCCAGAGGAGTCATTTGGGACGGGAAGGTCGTCAAACCCACCCCGTCTGCCACCCGATCCCACACTCTCATCGAAACCCCCGTGACCGGTGATATATATAATCCCTGTGCCCTGTGACGGCGCTTAAGCCAGGGTTCCTTCCATATGTGAGAGCTAGCCACTGCCTGGTCCATAAAACACTAATGCTTCTCAGAAGACGGTCGGCTCCATTCCAAGAGGAAACACAGCTGTTCCTCTTGGTGCGATACAGGACCTGCCGCGATAACCGCGCCGTCTTCCCTTCCCATATAAATCTTAGAACTGCTGTTTGGAGGGTCACTATCGTCCGCGGCGGAGGCTCCAGCAGGAGCGCCTGAAACAGATATAGTATACGTGGTAGGATGGTCATCTTCACTGCCGCGACCCTACCCAACCAGGACAATTTAAGTTTCCCCCATGTCTCTAAGTCGCGCTGCACCTCCCGGGTTAGTTTCGCATAGTTCAACGTCTCTGTGCGGGCGACTGTGGAGCCCAGCTCGATCCCCAAATATGGGAGCCCCGAGGAGGACCATGTGAAGTGGAATCGGGCCTTTAGGTCCCGTTCGTGCTCTGATAAACTTGCCCATGGCCTGCGATTTAAGCATGTTCATTCGAAACCCCGAGACCCATCCAAATTCCTCTAAAACACCCATTAGCGCCGGTAGTGAGGTCATAGGCTCCACCAGAGTAAGGATGACATCGTCCGCATATAGTGATATGAGATGTTCATCTCCCCCAAACTTCACGCCCGTGATCTGAGGGTTATCCCGGAGCTTCTGCGCCATAGGCTCCATGTAGAGCGCAAAAAGGAGGGGCGAAAGCGGACACCCCTGTCTGGTCCCTCTTTGGACGGCGAACGGCAAAGAAAGTGTCCCATTAACTCGAACTGCCGCCCGAGGCGCTTGATAAATGCAGCGAATCCATGCCATAAAGCCCGATCCCAGTCCGAAGCGTTCAAGCACCTTGAACAGGTATGGCCAGTAAACCCTATCGAACGCCTTTTCCGCGTCGATAGATAGGAAGAGTGCCGCCCTACGAGAGCGTTCGGTTTTATCCAAGAGGTGAAGCAGTCGCTTGGTATTATCGCTACACTGTCTATGCGGTATAAATCCCGCTTGGTCGGGATCCACAAGTCCCGGCATATAATAGTTGAGACGATGTGCCAAAATGCCAGTGAATAATTTGGCGTCAATATTCAGGAGGGAGATCGGCCTATATGAGGCACATTCCTCAGGATCTTTCCCCGGTTTCGGGATAACCACGATGGCCTTAACCTAAATTTAGACACAGAACCGGAGGTAGAGCAAGTGGTTTTGGAAGAAAGGATATGAAGGAATTTAAGGTTTGGAATTTGCAGGAATAACTACTTGCTGCAGTTCCAGATGATGATGATAAACCTTTTCGTACATGGCTTAATTCTCAGGTTGACAGAATAACATACGGATATATTGTTCATGCTGAAGTGTTTGCAACATCACAGAAATATTTAGGGTATCATGAACCAATGCAATGTGCTCATGAGGTAGCAATAACCTCAGCCTCTGCCTTGGCCCAAGCACAATACTGTGTGCTTTCATCAACACTTTCTCCTCCTTCTTTGAGGTACATGTCTAAACGTTTAGGGCTCAGGTGCAAGTTTAAAGTTTCTCAATTACCTCAAAAGCTTCCTAATCCTTTGCTGACTGACAGCTCAATACACATGGTTGTTTGGGACAACCACTCACTTCTCAGACATTTATTTCACATGTTTAAATAGGCCATGATCACCAAAGATATTGATGCGCTTCACATGGTAATAATAAATGCAACTCAAGAGATTGTATGAAACTGGAATTAGTGAACAAGGGGAGGGTAAAAATGAGGAGTGAAGAGAAATCGTATAAATTAGGTAATTGGAAAAGGAAGTATAATGGTTAGAACAGCGATTGGGGGAATGGGATGAGTTATAATGGGGAAAGAAAGGATAAGGGAAGGGAGAAGGAAAGAGGGGAGTGCAATGGAACTAGAAGAATAGGGAAAAGAATGGAAGGAAGAGTCAGACAAAAGTGAAGAAGCGAGGGTACGGATGGAAAGAATGAATGAATTAATTAAGGAAGGAAGATAAGTGAAAATTGTGTATGTACCAATCAACTGTGACAGTGAATATGGGAACAATACTGAGATCCTGTTTGTTGTACGGTGCACAGGTATTGGGTCAGGTACAGTCTAAACAACTGTCTCTCTAGCAGACAATGGAGAAAAAGGTTGGTGCAGTTCTGATTTTAGGTGGTAGAGATTTCCAGAAGGTTGAGGCGAGGCTTTTCCTGAGAAAGACAGTTGCAGAGCATGTTAAGTTAGGAATAAGGCCATTTCAAGAAAAAAAGATTTTCTTTGCTTCTAAGATTCCTGGTTTCTCCTTATGTCTTGAGTAGGCAAAGAGATACCTAAAAAGGTCACAGATGCAGCTTTGGGCCCTGGGGAGGGGGCTGTATATTAGAGACCAGAGAAGGTATACGACTCATGCATTTTAAGGTCAAAAGTAATTGTTTCACACAGCAAGGAGAGAAAAGGAACCCCATAACACTGAAATGTGTTTTTAGGAATAATCACAGATTACCACTCATTTTGTTAACACAATCTAACGTAAGAGCTGCATAGCCAGCTCGAACGGCTTCTATGAAATCAGGACCAGAGACAGCAAGTGCACACGTTTCAGTGACAAAAACACAATCTGAGTGTTACATTTGCACAAATTCAAATAACTCAAATTTGTTTTTCACAAGTGAGCACGCATTGATGAGATAGCATGTAAGGGCAGCTAGAAGGGGGGGGAGGAGGGAGGTTAACCTCAAACACAAGTTGGGCCACTCTGGCAATCGAGCAGATAATTTGTCAGCACAAAAGCCATACTTAAGACAAAAAAGCATTATAAGATCAAACGCCATTAACTTATTTGAGCAATGGTGAAAACGCCTACCATTGACATTGAGGCTCAGGATAAAGTATCCTGAGTAGACCAAGCGAATCCTGCGCCTTAGCTCTGTGGCAAAAGTACAAGGGCTTCCGGTGAAAGGCTCAGATGGGGTGCAAATGGGCTTGTCTATAGCACGCCAGTGGCATTTAAAAAGCCCACTGGAGGGGGTGTAGCTATGCCGAGACACAGCACAACTAGAGAAAACCAGGGGCGCGGTTAATGTAAGTAATCAAACTGGAGTCCAGTCACTCTGAGGCTCAATGCTCCGTTACTGTTTGAGGCCATCTTACTAGGAACACAAAAACTAAACAAAACGTGTGAAAGGAAAAACATAAACAAGATATAGCCAGGTTGTCGTTTCCAAGATGGAGCTACCTCAAGGGAGCCAGGCACATCCCATAAAATGAGCACAAAGTGCTCTGCAAGGGAAATAAAAGTGAAGTGAGAAATGCACCCCCCTGGACCCCAAGACAAATAGAAACCACTGCAAGAGCTGTTGTATACCCACGAAAGGGCTGATGGTTGTGTGGACGCACTGACAATCGATTTAAAAAGCCTGTCCTAGTCGACAACTAGAGAAAAATGGGAGGCCGCGGGGTAAGGTGGATAAAATATAGAATCAGACTAGAATCCTTCCCCTCCAACTGAGACTCACAAGCTTTCCTATGTGGCCAGCCTACTAGGAACACAAAATTAACTAAATAAAAAGTGTGAAAGGAAAAACATAGAATATAACAAGGCTGTTCTGTCCAAGATGCAAAATTGCAATAAAAATGACTCTGATTTGGTAACAGTGTGAACAATGTGACGTAACTGGCAGTGATGCAAAGCGCTCCAATACCTCATATCAAGTTTGTGCTATATGAAACTTCAAAGCGCCATGAAGCGCAAAGAGGAGCGACAAAAGTAAAAAAGGAGTGCCCACACACTAAAGTTTATGGCCAATCGTGCAATAATACATGTAACAGGATCAGTCTGCAAGACATAACGAAACAGCCTCAAGGCATGACAAAGGTAAAGCATTTACTAATGACGTCAATGGATTTTTGAAAGACAGGCCCAGGAACGAATGAAAGTGATGAGCGTGAGATAGATGTGGCTAACGCACACAGAATAGATTACAAAAGGTCGAAAAGGAGCGCTGGTGTGCTGCTATGCTCAACCTTAAAAATCAGAACCGTAAGAAAAACTACCACAACAAGCAGCTTTTTTTCTGGGTTGTTAAAATAGCACATGCCAGGCAAAAAAACAATAGCCCATCACCATATCCTTGGGGACGAAGAGACCTCCCATTCTGCGACATGGAAAATGAATAAATGACCGGATGCTAAGAAGAAGATTGACCAAGAGGCAATTAACTTTGTAATTCACACTGTAAATCACTCAATTTAAAAAATAAAATAAAAAAAAACCCTATGAAGACACCTCCCAAGACATCGACAACCAGCCTAGGTCACACTCATTATTGGATTTTAAAGGTTGCCATATTTGTTCATTGACCATTGGCTGCCTTTAAGCTAGGGGTAAAAGGGAACAAAAGCTTCCTCTGTCACACCTTTAAGCCATCCTGCACCCTCAGTGTAAGAGCACATTCTGTTTATCATAGCTTTAAAGAGCGTTCTGTATGGGGTTATCATGAGATAATTGCCTAGCACCCACTTGGTACGGTAAGGTAGCCCAGAGACTGGACATACACAAACTGATTTGATTTTGAGCTGTATCAGTGACAGCTGACAACATAACTAGGTCAATTAATGTCCGATAATTCTCTCTAAAGCACTGATTCGTGCTTGGTGGCCTATGCTTCCAACTTTCTGACCGAGCTCTTTGGCCAATGCAATAGCAACCATCAATAGCAAAGGAAGCAGGACTCCTGTGAGGAGGTAATAAAGGCCAGGCCTTCGGCCAGTGAGCAGAGTAAAGTACAAAGTGAGCAACAGGGTATTCTGTGTGGGCTCTTGGCAGGACAGTTAGTGACCTTAATGAATCGCACTTGTTCCCGCTGCTTTCTTCAAGAACCGCCTTTATTCTGTTAATTGCCTTCAGATGTGCCTATCTTCATAGTTCTGAGCGGTACCGTAATTGAACTCCTTCAAGAACGTGTTTTAAACATTCAAGTCTTTAGTATGGCATCAGTTGTCCCTCTTAGAGCCCCGTAGTACTGTGTAAAATGAACCAGCATGTGTTTCAGTTCCTGGAGCCAACAGCTAAGCGGAGCAGACTTCAGCGGTTCTCCCCACGAAGCCTACTCTGTAGACACAGGTAGTTTAGTATGATTAATCCCTGAATCAGCCAATCGAATTTGGTAATCCTGACTATAGACATACTTAAATCTGCTTTCACGGCTGGCCAACTTTTGCAGAACAAGACACTTATTGCTGCTTTGTTGGCAGAGGCAATTGAATGCGCGAAAGCTCATGAAAAGTTTGTGGACGTGAAATGGGATTAACAAAGTAGACATGCCCACAATTTAATATTGAAACGAAATTAAATTGCTGCTAGTGAAAATTAAGTGCTAGCCAAAAATGCCTGTTAGAAAAACAAAATATTCTAATGTTGCCTCCCCAGTGTTGGGAAAACTAGATCATCTGCAATCGGCTGCGCCAAAGCTACTTAGTATTTACTTATCTTTTTATTTTTATTAGTGTGGTTTGTCGGCTAGGTATGAAAAATGGCATGTGCTTTACAGTCCAGACTCTGGTTTGGGCACATTGTAATGGCAGAACCACCATATGAAAACATAAAGCGCAGCGTGGCATGCTGCAACAATTAAAGGAGATGGAATGCCTCATGCGCTCCACGGAAACGTGCTTAAAGAGGGAGAAGGTGTGGTGCAAGGACTAGAGCTGCCAACTTTGGAACTGAGGGCCTGGGTTTGAGTCACGGTGTCGGCTCAGTTTCACTTAAGCTCTCCATGCCTGCAAAAATGTCCTTGTGTAATGTAGCTGGTACTCATGTAAAGCCTCAGTAAAGCCTCCATAGTTAAAACAAGTAATTGGATAAACAAGCGGGACTCTGCCCTCCACCCCACCACCGGGGACTGCACACAAGCACACTCGGCTCAACGAAGAGCAAACGTAATCACTGAAGCTTCGCCAAATATGGGCAGGAAACAAAGGAAAACAAAGTCCCCTACAGAAGAGATAAGCAGGACAAAACTTAATTATAGTAGTTGGTCTCTGCTCCCAAAGAGAAAAAGGAGGGACAAAGAGGCATGATTGACCTCTAGCAAGGAAGGATTTTTAAATGACACTGAAGGGAGCAAATGGAATGGCTTTAAGCCCAAGAAGTATACTTACAAGTATACAAGTGACTGCACACTTATGCACGACCTAAAAATAGTAAGTATCTTCATAAATGTTTAGGCATCAAAGAAAAATCATTCAAGTAAGTATGTTTTTAAATAGGAATTCTTTTCACTTTAAAAAGTTCTGCAATTTCTGAGTTCTGTAATGTTATCCTTTGAGTGGAAAAGCAAGTTCTGCAAACAGGTAGAGTACAGCAACTTACAAGACCAATCTCCAGGAGTTAAGGTGAGTAGTGGGGAAGGTCCAAGGCAGCAACAGCAGTAAACCACCAGCAGCACAGACGAGGCCGGGTGCAGGTTGCGAAACAACATCTGGTGCCCAATGTGTTTCAATGACTGGGAAAAGAAGCTGCGTGCTCGGGCCAGGAGGCCAGTCGGGCTGAACCAACAGCAGGGCTCAGGCCTCATGATGCTTGGGCACAGGTAGGCACCTTTGGTCTTCTTCTCCACAGCTCTGGGGGTGACGGGTGCAGAGGTGTCTTTAGGTATCAGGTTTTCCTTACCAGAGCGGTCGCGGTAGAGGCGGGCTGTGTGCAGAGGCTGCAGGAATTGTCGGGGAGTCCAGGAGGGGTGAAACCATGATGGACTTGGACTCTGGAGGTCTGGGGAGTCTTGTTGGCAGCGGAGGTCCACTTCAACTTGGGTCGGAGACGGCAGATGCAGTGGTGACTTCAGGTGTCACGTCTTGGCAGTTCCAGTGGCTTCAGAGTCCCTACTTTGGAGTTTGTTGGAGAAGAGGCCCACAGTTCACGGGATGCCTTTAGTCTTTTTTTAAGGCAGACAGTCCTCCCAGGTTTCTGGAGACACAGCTGCAGGAAGAGTCGGCTTTGGTGCCTATTTTCGACGAGGTATGCAGACAGGCCTGCGGGGTAGGTACTCCTCTTCTGCTTTCATGGCTCCTCAGAGTCCATGGTCTTCTTAGGTCGTCAGGATCTGCTTATCTGGTGACGGGTTCCTCTAAATACTGAATTTAGAGGCGATAGGAGGGTGTAGGGTAGTAGCCTATGGGAAGTCAGCATAACCCTGTCCCATTCAACAAAGGAACCTCCGCTCAAGATTGGCACCTCTCCTCAAAACCCCACCATACAAGAAAAAGACCTCTATTCAAGCAGGCAAACCTATGGATGTCATTACCCCTAAATATAAGATCCACGGATTACTATCTAATCTACATAAGAATACTCTTTCACTTTCAAATGAGCTTCATTTGGGTAACTAGTACCATAAAAGCACAGAACATAGACATAAAACACCACATTTGATATACATAAAAATACATTAACAAAAGAATAAAATCCATACAGTAATAAATACCACTGGGCCCAAGACTTAAAACATAAGGTTTGCGCACAGAATACTCAGGCACCATATACATAAAAGTATTAAAAGTTATAAATCAGTGCAAAGTGCAATAGTTTGTTCAGAGATCAATGCCAGATACAGTACTAGAAGAAAAAGCAGCAAGCGCTTGAGACTACTCAAGAGTTGGCTCTTTGCTACATAATCACCATACTCACACTAATGTACAGTATATCCCTGTGTATGTAAACTCTTATACTTTGATTATATATATGCGACTAGATGTGCATATTCTTTGTATAGCTATGGTTTTAAAATATATAGATATTCTTTAGGTCTGTTTAACAAATGTATATATTACCTATGGCTAAATATACATATACTATTCTGTGCATAACATGTTTATAGGTCATGTCATATAGTTTTTTTTTATATGTTATATGGTTGTATATGCTTATGGGTCTCTGTTTTGTTTAGCTATCACAGTATGTAAATATTATCATAACTATTTTATCTACATGCACTTCACTATTGAAATATAGAGGAAAAGAGTTACACAAGCACACAAATAAATTACCTTCAAGTCCAACAACACTTGAAAGTCTGAGTTTAGACAATACAACTTTAATCTCAGTATATTACCTTCCTTATACAAATGTAGCCTTTCTATGTAGTCATGTATCTATATACTTACTCCTAATGTAGAAGAGGAAAAATACCACAAAAAGGCAAACTTTCACTCTCTTCAATGCACTACCCATCTCACTCTATACCTTTCTCAGTTTATATCCTCGACCTCCACTTGACTCATCACAAGCCTCATTCTACTACTATGATCTCCAAAATGGCCCTTTCTAGACTCCTCCACTATCCCTTTTGGCTCCATCCCAAACCTTATTTTACTACTATGATCTCTCAAACAACCTTTTCTAAATTCGTCCCTCATGTATACCTCCTTTGACTCATCCCAAACCTCATCTTACTACTATGATATCCCAAATATCACTTTCTAGATTCTCCCCTCTTCAATCTCTTCATTATCCTAATCAATCCAACTAACAGTCCACCACCAGTTATTTTGGTCCCTGGAGTAGTGTGCTGCTTGCCGAAAAGCTCTTTGACGCCTCGTCAGGGGTAGTAAGTGCTTTATAAATATAATTACAACACCAAAACAAATCTCTTTATGGAATTCCTCCTTCCATCCACTCCAGTGGTGGCCTTTCCTCCCTTTTAATATGCCCATCCTAGAACCAGCCATGGCATCATGGGAAAAACCTTCTTCAGCCCAGCAGTCAACAGACTTGTGGAGCATAGTTTTTGGCTTGTGGCAGGGTGATCCACCATTCCTCACCGTTCATCCTTCACTCAAGAGTCTGGTCATACAGGATTCCTGCTCTGGTCAATCAAGAGGAGCCTTCTCGAAGACCCCCTGCTTATAGGAAATCAAAGCAACTGGACCCTTAGGGGAAGAAAACCTTTTCTGCTGGAAGCATGGCCTTAAAATTAATCAGCGCAAACTGTCCTCAGGCACGTTTCAACCTTACCTTGTAGAATATGGCCTAGTGGTCCTTCATATGCCGGAGGACATGCAGCAGTATTTCCAAGAGTTGGTACAAATGGCCAAAATGCCTCCCGGAATATCAAACTGGGGTGGAAACAGATGATATGGTAGCCCAAGCAACAGGCACCTTAATTATCGTCTGCCAATGTGTGGCTCAGGACCTCCATATTCCCACCAGATGGCGAGGTGAACCTCAGGGACTTGCCATTTGATGGGGAACGCCTGTTTGGCGACAAGGCTGATTTTGCTCTGGAACATTTTAAGACTAGCTAGGCCACTGCACGCTGCGTGTGTCTGCAATTTCCCCCTCCATTGAGAGACTATCAGCAGTTTTTGAGGATTCAAAAATAGGGATAGCCCTTTTATCTACATCAGCCATACCAGCCACTAGGTCAGCCACAGCCAAACCAGCAAGTCAAACATTTCAGAGGCAGTGGAAGGGGCCATGGATCCACCCAGCAGACCCTCCTCTGGCACCTCATTGAAATCAGATCTTGGTCCCCTAAACTCATCCTGAGTCTGTGTGGGAGCGCAGGGGTCCTACTTTCTTATGGCCTGAGAGACCATTACAAGGAAAGGTTCAGGATGCTGACCCTAGCTCAATTTCTACTGATGTTGGAACTTGGAGACTGGATTGTGTCACTCGACCTGCAAGATGCATACTTCCACATCCCTATACTTCTGTGGTCACATCAGAAGTACTTACTATTTGTGGAAGGTTCTACAGACTACCAATTTGCAGTGCCACCCTTAGGTTTAACTCTGATGCCTTGAGTCTTCACAAAGGGCATGGCAGTTGTGGCGCTGGCCCATCTCAGCAGATCGGGCATCCCAATATTTCCGTATCTGGACGACTGGCTGATCAAAATTGGTTGGCCAGCGGTGGTGTTTCACCATCTGCAGTCAATAGCATCTCTACTGTTAGACCTGGGCTTTTCAATCAGTGAGACCAAATCTCACATGGGACCCTTCCAATGAATCCTGTTCATTTGGTTGGTATTGGACACCACCCTTCTCTGCACCTTTCCTCCACTATAAAAGATAGGCAACGTTAGGAAATAATTCCATCTTTCTAGCAAGGCTCGAGAGTTCCAGTCAGGAGAGTTTGAGGATTCTCAAGTCTGCTGTCTTCCTGCATTCTCCTATTGACACATGTACGTTGGCACATGAGGGCCCTGCAGTGGTGCCTCTGCAGCCAGTGGCTACCATACAGGGAGACCTGCCGGACTCCATCGTCATCTCCCCCATTGCTGTGGCAGAAGTGGTGTGGTGAGGGGAACGAGATGATTCTGAGCTGCAGAATGGCCTTCACTCCCCCTCAACCCAGTGCCCCACCGACTAACCATGAGTTTTTATTATCTGGGCTTTTGAGAATGTTAACTTTGAAAGCTGTGCTCTTAGTGGCTATCACCTCAGCCAGGTGAGGTCTCGATTCCATTTCCCTCCTTTACCTCCTTTTATTAAGATAAATCCTTTCTATCCCCTGTCCATGCCTAAAAGGAGGAGGAGCGGTTGCACCGGTTGGATCCTAGGCCGGGAATCAATTACTATCTGGGCCACACCAAGTACATGTGTCTGCATGACAAGCTGGTTGTTGGTCACTGCAGTGCTAAGGGAAAGCAGTACAGAAAAGGGCCCTCTAGAGATGGATCGTCCTATGCCTCAAAACCTGCTATGCATTGGTGGAATAAACCCCTGCAAGGACTTGGGGTTCATTCCACCAGGGCCATATTCACAGCTTCTGCCCTTGCTAGGGGGTTCCCCTTGCAGAGAGCTGCAAAGCGGTGACATAGGCATCCCTGCACACTTTTGTCAAACACTACGGCCTGGATTCTAAAGTACATAGGGACAGGCACTTTGTCAGAGCTGTTCTTCAGGATTTCCAAAGCTAGCCGTCTATGAACCCAATTTCAAGGGCATGGTAATGCTCTTTAATCTGTTCTACAGGTGAGAAATCTAGAGATAGAAGTAGCCATCAGAAGGAAAAGTTAGCTGCGGTATCGATCTTTCTAGTGGATGCTCTATCTGCTACAGATTCCTTACCAACCCGCCCCCTCCCTGTTTGATGGATGGTGTTATAAGGAAAGTTAATAAGACTCCACCAGAGGCACCTAAGAAAATCGAAAATGCAGTTTCATATTCTCAAAATTCATTTTTATTAGTTACAACATATCGATCTCATTTATAACCAAACTAATGTTTATGTAGTCCTCAACTTGTAGTAAATATTTGAATCACATTTATAATTTTTCTTTGAGTGCCCTTAGCAAATGCTGAGGGTTGCATAACTTTTTTGCATGGAAGCGTCTTGTTTATCGGAATTAACCAGACAAATTACTCCACCAACTAAGAACTGCCATGCACTACCACCCACAGAATCAAGAAAGAGCTATCAATCTGTCAATCTTTTCAGTGTCTGGACTGGGTTACGTGACCCCCGGTTTGGTAATTACAATTTGGTATTTGCATTCTCGATTTTCTTAGATGCCTCATGTGAGATTTTAGTGATAGTTACATGTGTAAGGATAGTAGTGTAGCTATCATTTAGAGAGCACTTAGCACTGGACGTAAGCTCTTCTCCCTTTTTTTCCCCTTATAAATTCCACTTTTAAGTTTTTTGTACTGCACAACTCTGTGAATGTCATTCGGTCACTCTCCTCAAAGGTTGAGTAAAAATGGAAGGATAGTGACGTCATCATACTGGGACAGACTCTGTATGTCCTACATGATGTCACAAATTGCCACTTCCGGCGTCAGTACAAACATAGTACATCCTTACCAGCTACACAAGACCTTTGAAGTTTCCAGATTCAGCCTGATGCCTGGAATTGTTGTACAGGTAACAAATATACAGGTAGATAGAGTATCCACCATAAAGAGTAACTTTTTCTTCTTGAATTTGACTTATGATCATAAAGTTTCAAACTGAACTCTATACCAGAGACCTCGATGTATACTTTTTCCCACAGATTCTCTTCCCTAGATTTTGTTATAGACCAGTCTTCCCAAGGATTTCCCACTTTGGCTACATCCAGGTGCCAATCTGAAACCGTAAAACCTCTCCAAACAGTTACTCTGCAGCATCGCCAAGTGGTGCCACTCAACTCTAGAGGTTGCTCCAACCAACCCAGATGTGACAAAATTGCAATATATATGGTGCTACATCAATTTTGTTTTCTGCACTGAAATGACACGGATATGGAGCTCCACATCAGTTATGACTGAATTCTCCAAAGTGTTTTGTTAGCAGGTTTTATGTTGGGTAAGTCTCCAGACAGTGGTGTTTCATTGTGGTAACAGTTTGAGCAGTTGAAAGCAGTTACATCAGTTGAGTGAGGGGCACCCTTCCCGGGAGTACGCAGACTTTGTCATGCCTCTTTTCGCTTTTCAGTTAAAATAAACATTTTTACTTGTCACTTTTGCTGGCTTGATTTAATCACCGCTATTGACCTTACTACATAGCAAAATAATTATAACTTAATAAGCTTGTGGGGAGAATAATATTCACTTTTATGTTAAGGACCTCCTGCACTATACTGTACCTTATAATTCTTTTCCACTGTTTTAGGCCATTCTTCACCTCCATGAACATTGTGCTCATACTTTTAATGCCAGTTGTCCTAATGAGGACCCTATAGTAAAATGGAGGTCAAAACACTGCTGACTACCTAAACTAAAATAGTTTAAGTAACTTTGATGATCTGTGTTCCATCAGGGCTGGTTCTGGCCCTTTTCCAGAAACACATATGGGCTTAGAAGTTTTTTATTGCATTTTGTTCATGGACAGTATGATCACCTTTTCCACTTAGCACTTTTTCTATTATATGTGTATGTTTCAGTTTCATAATATAACCCATCCATTAATAACTAAACTTATATGGTGTGGTATTTGTTTACATGATTTTTCATAAAATCAGTTTGTGGTTTTTTGATTAGAACTCCCTCTTTTGAGTTTATTGTTTTTAGTTGTTCAAATGGTTAACCCAGTGAAACATTAGTAATGTTTATTTTTGTATGCATAGGTTTCACTGAGGTATACAGGGTAAATTTTGTTGCATTTACTCAGGAAGAAAGTCCAAGCTTGCTTTGTGGACCAGCCCTTGGCAGATTCTCTTCCTCCAGTTCAAAGATTTGCATCCCTCGAGGAACTTTTGATTATGCTTTAGATGCACTGGACTAGATTTAGAGGCTGGTAGGTCCCCCATCATCAGTATATGGATACTGGGCTTTATTTGGACTTTCACAATGCCTTTTGGCTTTACTTGTATCCGGAAATAGATATTTCTTACCCTCTGAGCTACCCTAAATACATCTAGCTAGATTCTACAGTGCAGCCTGGATTCTGCTGATTCTGTGGCATTCTCTGTCTACTACCTTCAATTTGATCTTGCATTGTTATGCCAGTATGTCCTCTAATGGTTTCTACAGGAAGTTCAACCTGCCCTTCTCAACATGCCATTCAGGGGTGACAAACTTTTGAGTAAAAAACAGGTTCCTTCTTGGAGTGAGTACCAAATGAACATGCCTTTTTTTTTTTTTAGAAACGCTTGAGTAGAACAGTTTTCTTTCTTCGAGTTAGCTCCTCAATTTTATTATAGGCTGCTCCCTCCACCAGCAGTGTTGCCTTCTTTGCAGCTTTTTGCAACCTCAGCCGCCTTGAAAGAGATAACCCTTTCAAGCAATGCAGACCTTCAGCAGCTCTTTGACTGATTTCCTGTAGGGGGGAAGACACAAAGCTCAACGTCGGCATCATTCCTTCTCAGCTGCCACCAGTTCAGTTACCTCAAAATCACATTTAGTTGGTCCTTCCTTGCATCAGCTTGCCGTCAAGGGAAGAATCTGTGCATTTCTAGACCATTGAAAAGCCATCACCACTTACTAATGAGTGTTGCAGTTGATTCCCAAGAAAAATTAGAGCCTAGGATTCTTGTTGGACCTGAAGCTTTTGAACCTTTTTCTGTGTCAGAACAAGTCCAGGATGTTGTCCCTTGCCCATCAATGAGCAAGATTGAAGAACATCTTTAGATGTTGAAGATGCCTATTTCGAAATCCTAGTCCTGCCGTCTCACAGGCATTGCAGGGTCTTGGCACAGCATGTTTGTGGTGCTTCCCTTACACCCCATGCTTCTTGGGTTTTCACCAAGATGGTAGCTACAGTGGTGGCTGCTTTCCTAAAGAGGGTGGGCATCCTTGCATTGTTGTATTTGTATGAATGGCGGGTGAAGGCGTCCTTGGGCCAAAAGGTTACAACCTGGTCTAATCTGGAATTAAGTTTAGGTGGTTAAATAAAACTAAGGTTAAAAAGACTCTGAAAAATGACAGGTTAATTTAATTTAATCAATTAACCTTGGGTCCCAAGCAGTGCATGAGGGGGTGCAAGTTATACTTAATTGACTAAACCATAACCAGGAAATTTAAGTAATTTGTGACTTTTTAACGTGTTTTTTTGTCTCATTTCAGCATCTATCATCACTTTAACCTTCAGTTTTCTCAGTGAATACACATACACACTCACACACTGTCTCTCTCTCACACACAAACACACACACTGTGGTGATAGCCATTTGTAGTTATGCTCGAGCCACATTCTCCATTGTTGAATTGCCTACAACTTGTGCCCCCATGGACAGTGTTAGAAATGGGGCCTCTGGTTGGCAGTCAGTTTGCACTCTGTCCAAGCAGGGACCCTCAGTCAGGGTAAAGGAGATACACACTTGGATAACCCTTGCTCACTCCCTTGGTAGCTTGGCACAAGTGGTACCAACCCACACAGTAATACAGTGAAAACACTACAAAATGGACACCACACCAGTTTAGCTAATATTTATCTAAATCAAACAAGACCACAATGACAAATATCCAACATACACAAGTAAAGTTATGAATTTTTAAAAGAATAGAATCTTACTTCATAGAAAACAATGAAAACGTTGTTGTTAAACAAAGTACCTGGTTTGCATAAAAAATAAAGCCGCATGGGCGAGCGTGCATCGAAAAAGTCAGCGAGTCCATGCGTTGTTTCTTCTTCGGTCAGGTAGGCAATGCGTCATTTTTCTTCCCCGCAAGAGAGAGATGTGTTGATTTCTGGGCAAAGCACCTCCGATCCGTGCAGGTTCACGTTGATTTTGACACCCAGTGATGATGTGTGCGAAATCCGGCTGCAGGGTGATGAAAAACTGCCCTGTGTGGGGTTTGCGTCATTTTCAGCAGCTGCAAGCGGGTGTTGCGTCAATTCTCCAGCCGCGATGCAGGTGATGCGTCAATTTCCCAGCCACGATGCAGTTGGTGTGTCGATTTTTCAGCCATGATGCAGGCGGTGCATCGTTTTCACAGCCGCGTTGCGGGTGGTGCGCCAACATTTTTTCCGCACAGCTCCTGTGCATGGATTTCCACCTTAGTTCTACCACCTTCACCTTTCAGGGGCCCAGGGACAGGATAGGGCACCACTTGGCAGGGTAAGAGTCTCATCCGAGAGTCCAGGTGCATACACCCCTTCCTGCCAAGGGGTGTATGTGAGCATGGTGCGCAGGCAGGTGTCACTGTTCTAATCATTTTAGCTAGGGTGGCACCCCTGATTTGGGGATGGAAAGTGGCAATTTGGATTCAGTGTTAGGCATACCTGATAGAGATAGGGACACAGACTCACCCGGAGGAGGAGGGGCTGCAGTTCAGGCCTAGTTACTCTACGGCTGGGACCATATGTGGTACTGAAAACAGGGCACGCGCTCCACTTCTATTTACGAGTCCAGTATACCCTGTGGAGAGTGAATGTTTCCTCAGTGTGGCAGAATTAACAATGGAATACAGCATTGTGAGAAAACAGGGCTGATTGCAGAGGCCCCATAACTTTTTGCCCCCATTTTCCTCTTTTTGCTGGTGTTTTCCTGACTTTGATGGTGCCCTGGGTACTGCTAACCAGTCCCAGGGCCTGTGCTCTGTGTAAAATGGATATGCAAATTAGGCTAATTATAATTGGCTAAGTTAACCTACCTATAAGTCCCTAGTATATGGTAGGGCATGTAGGTTTAGGGACCACAGCATAGGTGGTGCACACCTAGGTGCACTGCTGAGGTGCCCAGTGTCATTTTAAAAGCAAGCCTGCCTTGCTGGCTGCTTTTAAATTAAAGTTATATGCAAATTCGACTTTGGAATTAAAGGTACTTCCAAAGTCTTAAACTACCTTATTTTTACATATGTCACCCCTAAGGTGTGCCCTATGTGCCCCTAGGGCTGGGTGCCATGTAACTATAAGCAGGGACTTTATAAAAATAGATTTATAAGCCCTGGTGAGGTAAAAACAGCCAAATTGGTTTTTCCCTCATTGAAGTAAATGGCCTTCATAGGCTAGAATAGGCAGACTTTATTTTAAATTTTAAAGTCTCCTTAAATGTTACATACCAAGAATTTGGTATCAAATTAATTGTTGTAATAAATCCCACAACTTCCAGTTGTTGGATTTAATATAACTTGTTCAGGTAAAAAGTTTAGACTTTACCTAAAAAGTTTCCAATTTCAGCTCTGCATTGTTTTTGCTGCTGTGCTCTGATTGGCCAGCCTGCAGCAGCTTCTGCCAGGCTGCCTTGATGAGGTGTGAAGTGGCCTGGCTTCACACAAAGGAATGTGCTTGGGGGAGAGAATCTCCCCTCAGCAGATGGTGAGGCAGGAAGGGGGAGGGCTGCCAAACTGGTCTTCAAAGGCAGAGAAGGACATTTGGAGCACCCAGCAACACCCCCACATCCTGCAACCCCAGACAATTAGGTGCCCCCTTGATTAGATTAGGAGAGGGCAGGAGAGGGGTGTGTTTATGATTTTTAGCCACACCAGTGGGTGGGCTCAGCCAGATGTAACCTCCAAAAATCAGATTCATCCATGTTGGATTTTTAGAGACTGTTGCCTTCTGGGATGAATTTTTGCCACACTTCCCAGGAAGTGGTCATCACAGGGGGACGACCCTGTCCTTGATTGGAGAACCAGGGCCCCCCTGCTTTTCACCCAGGAGCAAGGATAAAACTGGCAGACTTGCACCCACACCTCAGATCCCCACCAAATTTCAAGAAGAAAGAACTTAAGGAGAAGAAGGTCTGCCCTGCTGGACCCCTGGCCTGCACCTGGACCCTGCACTCAGAAGGACTGCACCAGCTGCACACTTGGGCTTCACCACAAGAAGGACTTTGCCTGGCTTCAACTGGTTCAAGGAGGGACTCCCTGTTTGCTACAGGTGAAAAATTGCTATCCAGAGTCCCCTGCACTAACTCCTGAAAAAGTGACCAGCTGACCACAGTCCAGTGGCCAAAAAGGAGTTTGCGCCAGGTGCATTCTGGGAGTTGAAGTCCGCACCCCCCAAGGACCATCACAGAACTTCTGGACCCTTGGGGTGAGCTGTGGACCCCAAAAGAACCTTAAAAGAACATCTGGGTGAAGCCCCAGAAGTTTGGAGAAGATTTGACAAATTTTGTAAAAAAGCTCCAGAGAGGGACCGACCCGCCGCGGAAATTCTAGCCGGCTTGCCTCAACCGCGACCCAGCCTGACTTCGTGGTTCGTCCCGGTAAAGAAAAACATCCGAAAAAGAGACTAAGTCCGAAGGTAAAAAGTTGACCGGGACCTCCCAGCCATCGTATCCGAGAAGGGCTCCACGGACGTCGGATCAAGATCCAGGTTTACCCCGGTCGAAGGATTTTCATCTCGAAAAAACGACTAAGTCCGAAGGTAAAAATCACCACCGAGGAAACCCACATCGCGTATCCGGACAAGGGCTCCAGGAGGTCGGATTCAACTGGCAGGTTCGTCCCGGTGAAGAAAAACTTCAAAATAAAGACTAAGTCAGAAGGTAACTTTTTAACCGAGGCCTCCCGCGACTTGTAGCCGAGCAGGGCTCCATCGCGGTCAGCCTGAAACTTTGACTTTGCCCCGGTCCTGGTGCAACCAGATGACCCGATTGGCGCTTTTTGTTTCTAAGCGCTAGAAAAATAATAATTCTTTAAAAATTCATATCTCCGGTTCCCCTGAACCGATTTTAATCGTTTTTGTGTCATTTTAAAGATAAAAATATAAACTATTTTTATGAATTGGTTTTGGATTTTTAAACTGTTTCCTGTGTTTTATTTGATTACTGTTTTGTGATATTTGAATGCTTTACACTTTGTCTCCTAAGTTAAGCCTTGACGCTCGTTGCCAAGCTACCAAGGGTTGAGCTGGGATTAATTTACTGAGACCTAACTGTACCTAGGTGGAGGTTAGTGGCTTGTTGCTAGGTGTAGGTACCTACCTGCCCTTACCAATAACCCATTTTCCAACATTTTTGGAAGCAGCGACGGGATCCTGTACTTGTGTTCAATATCACGTTACAGTTTTAGGTAAAACAAATTAAAAATCCTTTAAATTGTCCTAGTGCAAAAAATGTTTTTAATTTTTAATTTGGATTAATTTCAATTATTGAATTTTTTTAATTTTTCTAAATTCTTGTTTCCAATTTTTGCAAAAAGTTTTTGTTGACACAAAACTAGGGAACCATGGAGCTTGATCTGGCTAGCCTACCCACACTGACAGTAGTCCAGCTTAGGGGGTTGTGTATTGAAAGAGGGTTGCCTGCAACCACTGATCTCAGGAAGCAAATCCTGATCACATCCCTGACAGCATGGGCTGAGGCCCAAGAGGTAGAGTCAGAGGAAGCTCCAGAGGAGGGAGAAAGAAGGGAGGATGCAAGCTCTAACCACTCAGGGGAGGGAAGGCATCTGAGCCTAAGTGAGGATGAGGAAGAATGGTCCTCAGTAAATACAGTCACTAGGGGCAGACCCAAAGCTAGTGGTGGGAAGGGGGTCCTTTCAGGAGGAGAGAACCCATCCATCAGAGAAAGAGAGCTGGAGGCCCAGCTAGCATACATAGCTTTGGAAGCAGAGAAGCTGGCCCTAGAAAAGAAAAAGTGGGCATATAAAGAGAAAAGAGATGGAGGCAGCGATAAAGAAGCTGAGGTGTCCATGGGTGGGGGAGTTTGCCCCAGATTACCCAAGGGGGTGGTTCCTGTTTATGTAGAGGGGGATGACATAGATAAGTGGCTGGGGGCCTTTGAGAGGGCACTCCAAATGAGAAGGGTTAGGCCTCAATACTGGGGTTCCCTTTTGTGGGAGTTGGTCCCCAACTCAGGGAGGGATAGGCTTCTGACCTTAAGGGGGGAGGAGGCAGATTCATACCCTAGTATGAAGAGGTGCTTAGCCAAGAAGTTTGGTCTGACCCCAGAGCAATATAGAATGAAGTTCAGGGACACCCAGAAGGTCAGTACACAGTCTTGGGTTGACTTTGTGGACATTTCACTAAAGGCACTAGAGGGCTGGATTATTGGTAACAAAGTAGATACTTATGAGGGGTTATACAATCTGGTCATGAGAGAGCACATCTTGACCAATTGTACCCAAGAAAGGTTACGCCAGCATCTAGTGGACTCTAAGCAGACCAACCCTAGAGAGCTAGGGGAGGCAGCTGATGAGTGGTTGAGAACCAGGGTGGTTGTCAAGTCCCAGGGGGGAGACTCCAAGAAGGGGGGGACAGGTCCCCAAAAACCTAAGGAGGGAGGTGGTAAGCCCACCACAGAGACTCCCTCTGTACCCCAGAACCCTAAGAAGGAAGAGAGTAAATCCCACTCCCACTCTGACCAGCAGAGACAGTTAGACCCAGGGTTAAAAAAGCTCTTGGACAGTAGGGCTTGCTTTGACTGTCAGCAGACAGGTCACTTCAGAGGAGATGCAGCCTGTCCAAAGAAGGTGGTTAGCACTGGGCTGTCCAGTGTAGCCATAGAGGAGGATTCCTCAGATGATGAAGTCCTCCTAGCATTGAGCTGGGAGACAGGACCAGATGGTAAGCTGGTGATCCCTGAGGGTGGGAGTAGGCACTTCCACCACATTCAAGTGAATGGGATCCCTACCACTGGCCTGAGAGACACCTGTGCCAGTCACACTATAGTGAGTGACCGGTTAGTGACCCCAGACATGTATGTCCCAGGAAAGACAAAGAAAGTCAGGATAGCCACAGGGGAGGTCACCTCCAAACCTGTAGCCATAGTGCCCCTAGAGAGGGAGGGTATCCTTGACTGGATTAGGGTGGTAGTCAGTGCTGACCTCCCCCTAGATTGTATCCTGGGCAATGACCTCCCAGAGGTGAGTCTGGTCCCAGATGGGGCGGTCGCCCAGGGCGCCCCCCCAAACCAAAGTCCTGGGGAGTCAGTCCCTACAGTTAGGAGACAGGGGTCCCCAAGAAAAGGAAAAAAGAAAAGGAAGGGTAGGCCACTCTTAAAGAGAATTCCAGGGAGCCAAAGGCCTTCTGCCCCAGTAGGGGGGGAGCCCAGAGTTGGCACTGGTGAGGCCTCCCCTGACCCCAAGGAAGTCCTGAGTAGACAGGCAGCTGTCCAGATGAAGGGTGTTGCCCCTGCACTGACAGAAGGGAGAGTGGAAGGAGGGTGTCTGCCACAGGAAGTGGTAGCCCCCCACTCTAGACAGCAAGAGGGGTGCCAGGACCTCACAATTGCCCCTAAAGCAGCTCAGCCACCTGTCAGTGGAGAGCTTAGGGTGTGGTTCTGGGTACTGACAGCTGTCAGTAGCCTCTGCTGGGTGCTAGCCTTCCTGGCAGCACTGTACCTAACCCGGGAGGCAGACCCCAGGGCCAATAACAAAGTAGGCCCCCTGACCCTATTGGTCATGGTGGGGTTGTTCAAGTGTTGGGTGACCTCTTTGGGTAAGCTAGGTGTTGCCCTAGCAAAGTTTGGAGTAGGGGAGGTGGGCACCTCACTACCCAAGTTGGCAGAGAGAAAGGAGGAAGACCCCCCTAGAGGAAAGTTTCAGTTTGAGTTGGGTCCTTTTACTGTTGGGATGGCTTCACTACCCATAGGGAGTGACCCTGACAGGAGGATATAAGGCAGAGTAGGCCCTGCAAAGGGACAGCCAGTTTTCTTCACTGTCTTCCTCGCCTAACAAGCCAGGAAGACTCTCCCAGGGTTGGGCTGAGTCTCCTGGGCGTGTGGGCTGGGGGGGGGGGTTGTGTGAGAAAACAGGGCTGATTGCAGAGGCCCCATAACTTTTTGCCCCCATTTTCCTCTTTTTGCTGGTGTTTTCCTGACTTTGATGGTGCCCTGGGTACTGCTAACCAGTCCCAGGGCCTGTGCTCTGTGTAAAATGGATATGCAAATTAGGCTAATTATAATTGGCTAAGTTAACCTACCTATAAGTCCCTAGTATATGGTAGGGCATGTAGGTTTAGGGACCACAGCGCATAGGTGGTGCACACCTAGGTGCACTGCTGAGGTGCCCAGTGTCATTTTAAAAGCAAGCCTGCCTTGCTGGCTGCTTTTAAATTAAAGTTATATGCAAATTCGACTTTGGAATTAAAGGTACTTCCAAAGTCTTAAACTACCTTATTTTTACATATAAGTCACCCCTAAGGTGTGCCCTATGTGCCCCTAGGGCTGGGTGCCATGTAACTATAAGCAGGGACTTTATAAAAATAGATTTATAAGCCCTGGTGAGGTAAAAACAGCCAAATTCGTTTTTCCCTCATTGAAGTAAATGGCCTTCATAGGCTAGAATAGGCAGACTTTATTTTAAATTTTAAAGTCTCCTTAAATGTTACATACCAAGAATTTGGTATCAAATTAATTGTTGTAATAAATCCCACAACTTCCAGTTGTTGGATTTAATATAACTTGTTCAGGTAAAAAGTTTAGACTTTACCTAAAAAGTTTCCAATTTCAGCTCTGCATTGTTTTTGCTGCTGTGCTCTGATTGGCCAGCCTGCAGCAGCTTCTGCCAGGCTGCCTTGATGAGGTGTGAAGTGGCCTGGCTTCACACAAAGGAATGTGCTTGGGGGAGAGAATCTCCCCTCAGCAGATGGTAAGGCAGGAAGGGGGAGGGCTGCCAAACTGGTCTTCAAAGGCAGAGAAGGACATTTGGAGCACCCAGCAACACCCCCACATCCTGCAACCCCAGACAATTAGGTGCCCCCTTGATTAGATTAGGAGAGGGCAGGAGAGGGGTGTGTTTATGATTTTTAGCCACACCAGTGGGTGGGCTCAGCCAGATGTAACCTCCAAAAATCAGATTCATCCATGTTGGATTTTTAGAGACTGTTGCCTTCTGGGATGGATTTTTGCCACACTTCCCAGGAAGTGGTCATCACAGGGGGACGACCCTGTCCTTGATTGGAGAACCAGGGGCCCCCCTGCTTTTCACCCAGGAGCAAGGATAAAACTGGCAGACTTGCACCCACACCTCAGATCCCCACCAAATTTCAAGAAGAAAGAACTTAAGGAGAAGAAGGTCTGCCCTGCTGGACCCCTGGCCTGCACCTGGACCCCGCACTCAGAAGGACTGCACCAGCTGCACACTTGGGCTTCACCACAAGAAAGACTTTGCCTGGCTTCAACTGGTTGAAGGAGGGACTCCCTGTTTGCTACAGGTGAAAAATTGCTATCCAGAGTCCCCTGCACTAACTCCTGAAAAAGTGACCAGCTGACCACAGTCCAGTGGCCAAAAAGGAGTTTGCGCCAGGTACATTCTGGGAGTTGAAGTCCGCACCCCCCAAGGACCATCACAGAACTTCTGGACCCTTGGGGTGAGCTGTGGACCCCAAAAGCACCTTAAAAGAACATCTGGGTGAAGCCCCAGAAGTTTGGAGAAGATTTGACAAAATTTGTAAAAAAGCTCCAGAGAGGGACCGACCCGCCGCGGAAATTCTAGCTGGCTTGCCTCAACCGCGACCCAGCCTGACTTCGTGGTTCGTCCCGGTAAAGAAAAACATCCGAAAAAGAGACTAAGTCCGAAGGTAAAAAGTTGACCGGGACCTCCCAGCCATCGTATCCGAGAAGGGCTCCACGGACGTCGGATCAAGATCCAGGTTTACCCCGGTCGAAGGATTTTCATCTCGAAAAAACGACTAAGTCCGAAGGTAAAAATCACCACCGAGGAAACCCACATCGCGTATCCGGACAAGGGCTCCAGGAGGTCGGATTCAACTGGAAGGTTCGTCCCGGTGAAGAAAAACTTCAAAATAAAGACTAAGTCAGAAGGTAACTTTTTAACCGAGGCCTCCCGCGACTTGTAGCCGAGCAGGGCTCCATCGCGGTCGGCCTGAAACTTTGACTTTGCCCCGGTCCTGGTGCAACCAGATGACCCGATTGGCGCTTTTTGTTTCTAAGCGCTAGAAAAATAATAATTCTTTAAAAATTCATATCTCCGGTTCCCCTGAACCGATTTTAATAGTTTTTGTGTCATTTTAAAGATAAAAATATAAACTATTTTTATAAATTGGTTTTGGATTTTTAAACTGTTTCCTGTGTTTTATTTGATTACTGTTTTGTGATATTTGAATGCTTTACACTTTGTCTCCTAAGTTAAGCCTTGACGCTCGTTGCCAAGCTACCAAGGGTTGAGCTGGGATTAATTTACTGAGACCTAACTGTACCTAGGTGGAGGTTAGTGGCTTGTTGCTAGGTGTAGGTACCTACCTGCCGTTACCAATAACCCATTTTCCAACAAGCATGTTCATGGATACTTGCCATAGATCTGTACACTCCGGCATCAACAAGTGTCCAGTTCAGACTTGCTCCACAGGGGCCATATATTTCTTCTTTGTCACATGCTCTTACACCATCTTTCAGTCTTTTCGTCTTGGCTCTCATCTTGCAATTTTAATTCCATGTCTCCAGGTCTCTTTTCGTTCCAAAATTGTTCCGCCCATATCCACTAGGGCATGGTCTATGGAAGAAAAGGGTGTTGGCGGACTGGGGACTACTTATCACAATTGGTAGTTGACAACTCGTGTGAAGAGGTGTCTGAGAGGAATGCGTTTTTGCTGGGGGGGTGACAGAAGGCAAAATATCACACAGGGTAACTGTGGTTAAAAAAGCACATGCTTTAAAGGAAGTCTTTGAGTATTTGTCTGGGGGCTGGTCAGGAAAAGAAGTTTGAGTGATGAATTTGAAGCATTCGGCAATGTCCATATTGAGTTGTCATGTGTGGACTGTATTGTGTTTAGAAACAAATTAATGGTTGTTGCTGCTGCACTTCAGTTAAAGATCTTAACATTAGCTCATGAGGGCCATGAGTGACTTGTTGCCAAGAGCTACAGTTGTGTCCATTACTAGTGGCCGGAATTGGACTGTGAAGTTTTGTGGAAATTAAGGGATTGTGTCCCTTGCACTTTGAGTGACTAGTCTTAAAAACAGTAGGATATCCTCTAGTGGAGACAGATAAGGAAGATCGTCAATGAAGGAAAATAGCTGTAGACATTTCTGGCCCATACAGCACTTAGGAAGCACAACAAATATGCCTTAGTTGTGGTTGACTACTTTGCATGTTGGCGTGAAGTGTAATTTTCCAACTAAGGGCCAGATGTATCAAGAAGGCCTTTTGTGAGTCGGAAATAGCGATTTTTAAGAAATCGCTATTTCTGATTCGCAAAAAGCAATGTATCACATTTACGAATCTGTAATAGCGATTTCTTAAAAATCGCTAATGCTATTACTGAATCGCAAATTGCGATACCGGCCCCATTCGCACCTATGGGCCTGTAGGCCCATATCTGCGAATTTTTTGCATTTACAAAATTGCTATTTCTTAACTAGAAATCGCAATTTTGGAAATGCAAAACCACAGGGTGCTGTGGGCCTAAGGCCCCCTCTGCTGCACCCCAAAATATTTTTTTAGGACATGTAAGGTGCACACATGCCAAAACGCCATGTGTGCTTTACATGTACATTTTCAAAATGCATTCTAAATGCATTTTTAAAATTTGCACATGGTTACCACCAGGTTCAAGCTGGTGGTAAATAGCGATTCCTAAATGCCCAATTCGCATTTAGGAATTGCTTCTTACATGTGCTAAGAAATCACAAATAAAGAATTCTTCTTATTTATCTAAACAGGGTCGCAATTTTAAGGAATCGCTATTTTAGCGATTCCTTAAAATTGCGTTCAGAATGTCTTTCATACATTCTGAAATGGCTTTTTCCATTTGCAAACGGGCATTTGCACCGTTTGTGAATGCAAAAAGCTTTCATACATCTGGCTCTATGTCACTACTAAGGTCATTGAATTTTTGGGACAGTTATTTAAAAGAGAAGGATTACCCAAAGTTTGATAAATGACAATAGGGTATGACTCATGTCGCATGAGGCGAAGTAATTCTTTCAGAAAAAGAGAGATTGAATGGTCCTCAGTTCACTTTCTCATGGAAAGCAATTGATAAATTTGAGAATTTAACACTCTTGCCAGTGAATACTTTGGCTCTTTACTTAGTGAAGTATTTGGTGTTTATTTATCCCTACTCTGCTCCCATTTTTATGTTAATGTTACATACCCAAGTTCAGTGGGGTCATTTGGGTATACAACGCCAGAAGAGGTGGGTCAAAGTTCCTGAGTGCCCACAAATGTGCAAGCACCTATCATCAGTGTTATGTTTCTACTTGGCTAATCTGGCCAGCGTATAATACCAGTAATGGGTTTATTTGAGCATCATCTCTTTCCCGGTCGTGCCATAGGCAGAGGTGTGGGTTCTGCAAAGAATGTCAGCCCATTCCCTGTGGGTAAAATAATGCTCCAATTCATCTTCCCACTGCCTGTGTGTCAGTGATTTGTAGAGCATATTCAATAAGGCCTATATATCTGAGAGGAGTCTTTTCTCGTCCATGCACCTCGTGAGCCACATCTTGAAGGGGGTGAGAGATCAGCTGGCATGTGGGAGTGTTGGAGGGTGTGTAACCCATGTGTTATTGCGACATAGTGCCAGGATTTATTGGTTGCTAGCCAATACATGGCCTGAATTTGTGCAAAGCTCATAAGGCCTTGATGATCAAAGAGGTCTCCTATTCACTTGCAGTTGGCTTCCTGCCATGAGAGAAATGCAGCGGGCAGAGGAAAGGGGGGGGTCCTAAAACGCATTTTCCCCATGCAGTTTCTAGACACAACTACAGTGTGACACACTGGATTGAATTGCAGCAAATTTGGCAGAAAGCTAGCGCCTGGTCCAAAAAGCATGCTTTTGTGATTTGGTGTAAATCCGTTCAGTAGTTTTTGAGATATTAAATGAAAAACAAAATTGTTTATCTAGGGTTGCGATCCTCCGTGGATCTGACAGACCCTGTGCTGAAATCTGATTGGTTATCAACACTTCAACCAGGGCATGTTGGCAGCCATTTTGGGACAGGGGCTCAGCCAAGTCCCAAAAATAAAGTAAAAAAAAAAAAGAAAAGGGGACAGGCTAGAAATACCCAGACCCTGTAGTCCTTGTTCTGGGGTCTCACACCGACCTCACCATGCCAAAAAAGCATTTTAAAAATATTTTTGCCACAAAATTACAGGTGATCTGCAAATCCACTGCAACATTTAAAAATAAATAAAAAATAACAAGCAGTCACCCGTGTCTGTTCTTTTTTTCAGTCCCCGGGTGCCCCAGTGTTACTATTGCTCTCGCCATGACCATGCACAGCTAATTACCCCATAAATTATATCGTTGATGACATCTTCTATGGCATTATTGATACTATCAGTGCAACATTTGCAATAAAATTAATGATGAGAAAATTGTGCATGGAAGGGGCGCAAGTTATAGTTACCTTGGGGAACGAGTTTTAGTTACTTGAAATAACTCTAACTACAACAGCTGAATTTCTGTTTTTTTCTGTGCAAATTCAGAACCCAACTTTTTTTTTGTGAACATATATATATATATATATATATATATATATATATATATATATATATAAATAAAAACCTAGTGGCGGTCACCACTAGGTAGGTGTAGTAAGGACCATGTTTCCATAGAGAAAGCGTTTTTTACTTGCCTATATCTTTGGCACCGTTTGACAAATCTTCACAACATTTTCCCAAAAAAGTGTTGCAGTTATTCTTGTTGCACACAGAAAGGTTCAGGGTGGTCCGTGAAGCAGGTTCTGAGAAAAATTGGGGAGTCAAAAAAGTTGTGTTTCCCATGTTAATTCCCATAGGACAATTAGACATGCCTACAGCCTAAACTACTGGACGTAATTACACCACATTTGGCAGAAAGCTACCTTTCGGGACGCAGATTGATCTATTGCTTATGTGGTGTAAAGCCGTTCAGTAGTTTTTGAGAAATTTAGGGAAATCCAAATTTGTATATCTCTGGCTGTGGCGACTTCACAATTATCTTGTGGAAAATTCACGAAAATTCACACATATGCCTGCGAAAAGAAGCGCTATAATTGGCTTACCACAACCTGACTAGAAAGTTGCAGCCGCCATTTTATTTCACGGGACACGGTCTCCAGGGATGAAATGTCAAATTGAAAGTGGCATAAGGGGTCAGCGTGAAGGTACCCTGACCCCAGAGTTGTGATATGTTTGTTTTAGGGGTAAATTATGTGCTTGAAATCATTTTTCAATGCCACATGCAATATTCACAAAAATTGAATTTTTTTTTTAAAGAAAAACAGACTCTTTCATACACTAATTCATTCACCCATACATGCACTCAGAGAGTCAGGCGCCCACTCAACCCACTCAGACACTCATGCACTAACTCAGACCTACTCATAGATTCACTCACCTACTTTCAGACCCACTCAGCCACTCACGCACCCACTCACAGATCCACTGACAGACAGGCCATGTGGCCAACCTGCGCTGCGCACAGCCAAAGGCCGTGCATGGCACAGAGTTGGGTGGTTATAAGGCTTTGCGACCAACCCCCTGCCAGGCACGGCCTGGAGATCCATGAGATTTTCCAGATGTGTATTCCTTCAATAGTTTGGTCGGTAGAACACCATGCTTTTTGGTGAGGGGTCTGTTCCACTCCACCATATATCATAGTTGGGCTTATTGATCGTAGTGGACTAAGTGAGGTATACCTAACCCCCTGTCTGACACTGATAGATCGGCCTGCTTCCTGGCCGTGCAGGGCTTCCTGCCCTCCCAAACAGAATTCTAAATGAGCTGTTGCAAGACTCGTCGCAAGTGCAGAGGGGCGTTAGGGTAAGGGTCTGCATCACATAGAGGATCATGGGGACGAGAGCCGTTTTGCAGCAATTCAACCCAACCAGGAGATATTTCTATGTCGTCAGGCATGCAGATCAGCGCAGTCCGTCGCCAGCAAGTTTGCATAGTTGTTCTCTGCAGTTTTCTCTTAGGAGGGGAAGATTTTCAATATTAAGAACTTGGGATTTCTGTAAATTAATCTTCAACCCTGACTCTCCACCGAAGGCCTCCAGTTCCAGTACAAAAGGCGGTAAGGAAGTGCGAGACTGCGTAAGGTCATCCCATCCTCTGCATACTGGGCTATATTTTTGTTCTTGGCAGCTGAATGATATGCCCTAATTTGTGTGTGCACCTGTATCTTTTTGACCAGATGTTCCATGTAGATGGCAAAGAGCAGCGAAGGTAGGGGGGACTTTTGCCATGTGCCACTAGCGACGTCAAAGTGATGAGATGTTAGCCCATTGACTCAGATGCAGGTTGTGGTTTGGTGCAACTGCACCATACCCATTTCTGAAATAGGCCTCTAAGACCTAAGTTACTTAGGACTCGTAAGAAGGGCCAGTGTACACAGTCGAATGCTTTTTCTGCATTGTTCGACAGGAGTAGAGCTGAGATTCAGGAACAGGGCACATTACCTGTGAGGTGCATTAATCTTTTGTTATTGCTGCTTCGGTTCCTCTCCGAGGTGAATCTGGCTTGGTCAGTGTTCAGCAGGCCTTGCTTGTATGAGATAAGGTGTGCAGCAAGGATGCCTGAGAAGTTTTTATCATCAACATTCAGTAGTGAAATGGGTAAGAGGAGGAGCACAGGGAGGGGTCCTTCCTTGGTTTGGGAATCTCAGTGATGACCACCTCCCTCATAGTATCTGTGAGGACTCCTTTGTCTCCAAAGGAGTTATGCTGGCAAGTGAGGAGGGTTACAAGCTGTGAGGTGAAGGTGTTGCAGAAAGCTGGGGTGAAGCTGCCCTGCCCCAGCGCCTTGCCCAATGGCAGTGGGGCTATTGTTGCAAGGACTTCAGCCTCGTAGTTATTGTGTTCTAACCATTGCGCCTCCTCAGGAAAGCTTGTGGTGTGTGCCTTAGCCTGGTAAGCTGAGATTGCATTGACGCATAGCTCGTCCACAGTGTACAGTTTAGTAAAGAATTGCTCAAAGGTATGGATTATGTCTAAATCAGTGTGTGAGGTTTGGCCTGAGGGCTCGCCTAGTTCAGTAATTCTACCCCTAAGGATTTGAGCCCTCAATCTGTGGGCAGGTAATTTCCCTGCTTTATTGCCTCCAGCATAAAAGCTTTGCTTAGTGCAGAGAAGGACATATTTAGATTTATCCACATCTAGTACTTTAAGTTGCTTCCTGGCCAGCATTTAATTGCCTTTTCATCCTATGGGAGCCCGAGTGCTTATTGTCTTGCTCCAAAGCCCCTCACCTGCATTTCCAGGGCAGTTTGTTTATCACTTCTGATCTTATTAAGTCTTGTAAGAATAGCTATGAGGGAGCCTCTGAGTACTGCTTTGAAAGTGTCCCATAGTTGGGAGAGGGAAGTGTCCAGGGTGGTGTTAGCAGTGAGGAAGTCAGTAATCACAGCTTTGATTTCTTTTGCACTGAAGTTGTAAGTTAATAGTTTGGGGTTAAGTCGTCAATTTCGCCTCGGTGCTGTGGTCCCAGTGGCGTTAAGGGATAGTGAGATGGGCGAGTGGTTGGAGAGTGCTACCATCCCATTTCAGCTTGAGTTGTAGCTGCTAGTTACCTAGAGGATATAAGAAAGGTATCTATGCAGGCATAGGACTGGTGTGCGGCTGAGAAGGATGTGTAATCCCTGCTAGTGCGGTATTGCACTCGCCATACATCTACTTCTCTTGCTGTATTTGCAGAGTGGTTTAATAGTGTGTCTGGGATTAGGTCAAAGTCACCTCCCATCACCTCGTCGTTAGCTGGGGTCACCATTATTCTGTCTAAGGCATCTAGTTTGAAGTGCTCTTGCTGATCGTTGGGGGATAGAGAGTGGCCAGTGTAAATGTGAGGAGGGAGTCATGGTCCGGAGCAAGAGCTGTCACCTGGGAATCTCTGCCTGCATCTGGAGGACCTGGCCTTGGAAAGTTGTAGCTAGTAGTATCCCAACTCCAGTCTTTTTAACCAGGCCTGAGGAGAAGTATTGTCCAACAAACCAGCAGGATTGCATACGTTTCCAGTCTTTTTTTGAGAAGATGGGTTTCCTGTAGAACCCATACATCACAGTGTGAGTTGTGGAGCATGTTGAGGAGGGCATATGAGCAGAGGGAGGGAGTCCGGGCTGCAGTGCATGGTAGATGGATGGCAATGGACATTCTGGTCCCGCCTTGGCCATAGAGATGCAAGTCACCCTAGCACCAGACCTTCAAGTGGGGGGTAACACAGAACTGGTGCATAACTGGTAAATCAACTACTCCCTCCATGGTAGATTTGTACAGAGGAATTGCTGGGTCTGTCATGATGGACAACAGACAAAAACAGGGGTAGAGTGTTTGGCCAGTCTCTTCCAACCCAGTGCTGAAAGTTGGTACACTCTCAGGGCGATGGAGGCCAGGGAATAGGCTCATCTCCCTCAGTCCGGGGTCTAAGCCAGTGTCCCAGATTGCAAGCAGCCTTCGACTAGTGGGTTTGAGGAAGCTTCATGTGCCTGGAGTCAGTGCAGTAGGACAGAGCGCTCCCAACGTCTTTCTTCCGCTGTGGGTTTTTAGGTGTTGCTCTTGGCTGGTTGGCGTCCCCTCTTGCCTTCTCATGGGCCGCATAATGGGGTGTAGTGGTTTGGCTCAGTCATTTGCTTCATAAGTCTCGCTGAGTCCTAAGATTGATCTTGCGTCTTCCATGGTGCGAATCATATACGTCTCATTGTTACACAAGATGATCAGTTTAAAGGGGTGTCCCCATTTGTACTTGACCCCTTTTTCATGCAGAAATGTGGTGGCCGGTTTCCCACAGAAAGTTGGTGGCCTGTTTGAGTGAGCGATGGCATTGGAATGCAATGGGTGACAAGTCCTGGTAGAACCATTCTTTTGTCCCTTCAAACTCTTTGGAGCTTTGATAATGTCCCTCGGACACGATGGCTTCTTTCTACTGGTTTTGATGGACACGTGTCAGGCTATCCTGTGGCATTCCCAGTTTAGTTGCTGGCCTACCAGCTCTGTGTATGTGGTCAAGGACAATGTCCTTCTCCTGAAGATTCGGAAGGAGGTGACAGAAGAGGCCGATGGCATAGCCCTCTGGATCAGTGAATCCCAACCAGTGGTCCGGGAATCCCCTGGGTGTCTGCGAAGCCTCCACAGGGAGTCCATGACTGCTTAGAAAATTAATTAGTGTTAACATATTACATCCCCAACTTTCAATAATGACTCAGAGGGGAGTCCCCAGAGTCCAATAATGATTCAGTGGGGGTCCCCAGGTTCCAGTAATGAAAAAGTGGGGGTCCACAGAAGTCAAACGGTTGGGAACCACTGTTCTAGATAACCAGCGTCCATTTGAAGAGGTACTCTTAATTCTGATATTGGAGCATCGCGACCGGTTTTCAAGATCCTCTAGGTGAACTTCCAGCTCCATATTTCGATCTATGAGCATCAAGTTCTTTCTCCCTGGTGTCGCTTGTTTGTTCTAGCATAGCTACTTGCTGGTCATTGTACACAATGTCCTTTTATGGTTTTTACATCTGATGCCACCTCCTCTTGAGAGCCACTATGTCCTTCCGAAGGGAACCAAAGAGGGACTTCATGAATGCGCCGGTAACTAGAGCATGCACCTCTGCACACTCTGTGGCTGGTTGGTGTGTCTCCTGGGGTGGCTGTGGTGTGGACAAGGCGTCCCTGGCAGTGTCAGCCTGTTCAGCTGGAACCTTCATCAGCACCTTTTTCAGTATATTATCCTATTTGGGCCGTTGTGCCACCATGTTGTGGATGTTGGTCTGTCTCCTCTTGCAGCTTCTGCAACATTGTCAAGTGTTGTGTCCGCACCAGTGCCGCCCGCAATATCCATGGGGGCTCAGTCATGGATTCCTGCACGGATCGTAGCCCAGACTATCCATCTTGGGGTGGTGACTTAGCCTTCGTGTAGGGGGTCCCTTTTGCTTAGAGAGTGTGCCCGCTTGAAAATGATCAAGGTGGCAGGTGGTATTATTTGTTACATTGCTGGGTTGTGTTGATGGGGGCGATCCTCTGGTGTGGCGCACTCTGGAAGAATCCATAGTTGCCAAGCAGATGTCAAGGGAAGCAGCATCCTCAGGGTTTTGTGGTCTGAGTGGCTTCACAGCGACTACCTCTTGCGGTTGCTTGCACCGCCTTTAGGGTCTTGGGTGGCATATGACAGCCTGTTGTATCTAGTCATCCATAATGCCTCCAGGTACTGTGTGGCAGCATCTGGTCCCAGTGTGGAAAGGCCCAGTAGTTAAGGATTGCTTAACCACAATAGGCTGCAATTACCACAATAGGCATCATCGTGGATCAAGGCTGTAGCCTGCAAGCTCTCGCCACATCAATCAGGACTGCTCCTAGTCAGGGGGAAGGTGCTGCACCACACACTCTGCTTTCAGCGGAGTCTTCCCTCTTTCAGTCCAGCAGACTAGTTCCAGCTCTCCTTAGACAAGAAGTCCCTTCCTGGATGATTCGGTGCAGCAGTGAGTAGAGGTGCCTCAGCTCTGGGTTGCTGCCCCAGGGAGCAGTGTCACTCACCCTCTTTAAACCAAGGTAGCTATCCTCTTGGATCAGGACTGCAGCCCACTAGTCTCCCCACACCAATGGAAGCTGCCTCCTGGCGGGGGAAAGACTCTGTGTCATATTGCCGATGCTCAGCAGAGGCCGCCCCAACTCAGTCTGAGCTCAGAGGCAGCCTTTTAGTGACTAGCTCTGCAGTTTGTTGAGACAGAGTGGTGGAGCTGCGCTGGAACACTCTGCCATGGACGCCATCTTAGACCCCTCTCCTCCCCCCACAGGGATTTAAAAAAAAGAAATCCTCAGTCTTATGAATAAGCAAGGGTCCAGATTGTGTGTGAAGGGTGGGATTAAACACAGTTGTTTGAGTCTGTAGGAGGGGGGATAGATTTTGAAGATGTGGAATTCAAAGATGATAATGGCTAAAACATTGTCCAGCAATTGATATAGAAGCACATAATCCTAATGATATAAATGCATGAAGGCACAATGGTGCTTGGTACTATATAGTCTTCTATAGCAAGCGCATTCTCTTTTGGAAGTGTGTCCTTGTGATGATAATAAATCATCAGAAACAGCCACCTCCGACACTTCTGTGGACCAGCCATGCCATTATGATTTTCACAAATGATTTTTTTTTTCTTTCTCAATGTCTAGTCGGTGTATCTAACAATGTGCGAATTGCATGTCCTATTTGTTGTTTTGTATCTTATAAAACGTATTTAATCTTGAAAACACCTGTTGGACTCTTGGAGTGATATGATAGCTCATGGATAATGAGAAGGTTACAGTTTATCAAATTTTCTAGAATCCCTCAAAGATGTAATATTCATCCCGTTGGCAGTTAAAACTTATGAAAATTTAGCAAAGCGTTCTTTGGGCCAGTCCCTCAAAAAAGCTGCAAAGAAAGCCGTTCCTACAGTTGATACCTTCAGTGCCAGTTTAGGTGTTTATGACAATAGAAGACCATCTGCCCTGCAAAGATGAGCCAAATGCCATCTCTCTTTTACCAACCCGAAAGGTCCTTCCATCACATCTGCTCACTCTAAACATTCCAATTTTGGTGGGTTGGGGGAAAACTATTAAGATTAATTTATGTAACTGTGTGCTGTTTGCCTACAGTATTATTTGCTCTACGTTATTTAATAAAATTGGTAACTTGTCCTGTTTCGAGATTAGGCTTGCTAAGGGGTGTTTAAAAAGTTCTTCTCTAACTACATTTTAGAAAAGTATTGCATATTCATTTTATTTGTATACTTCTTAGAAGTCCAACTCAGTAGTATGCCCTCTTCATAAGTAGACACCACAGTTCTTATGACCTTTATCTGTATATTACGTAGAATCAAATCTCCTTGAAAGGTGGTAAGGTTGAAGACCTGCATAGCTATCTGTCTTTCACTGTAGTCCACACTCTAGGACAGCTTCACTTTTGCAGTGATGCAGCATGAGCATTCCATGTCAATCTCCAGTAACACCAAAACATGTCTCCGTCCATTCCCACACTTTTCCAATGAGGAACAAGTGCATGTAACCTTCAGTGTTATATCTCTCACTACTTTTTTGTCCACTGTATGTTAAGGTTTATCAGCTTTCAACACAAGAAGACAGCTCTGGTCATACACAAAAACACAGCCCTGGTCATCGTGCAAAGCACCAAAACACTCCTGCACAGGTCACACTAAAAACTCACAACTTGCCACCAAGCAGACTGTACAAGACAGCGTGGCATCCGTCTGCAGAGTGCTTTTGTGCCTTCTCCGCTGTAAGAAGTATTTGTAGTCACACTACAGTACATTGCAATGCAGTATTCCTGACATTGTACTTACACTACATCAAGCAGTCTGAATGGTGTTTTCCAGTGTGCTGTACATAAATGTAATTGGACCAGCATTCAGGTTTAAAGGACTTATAATTGGAACACAAGCCCAGTGAAAGGAATAGTTGCTCCCCATGTTCAGGTAGATAGTGCACAGATGCCAAAATGCCCAAAAGTGAGGATCAGACAAATATCACTGATGAATGTGTATGCCAAACAGATTATTAGTTCATAGTACAGCATATTCTAAAACGACATACACTGGAAAGAATACAGAAGTCCGAAGACAAACACATTTAAAAAAAACTGCTTCCTTTTCTTTTATCATTAGAATATCTAAATAATAAAAGAATAAGAGGCAGTTCGTCATTTTTTCATTCCCTACTCTTAATTGAAATTTACCTTTGCTCCTGTTTGAATAGAGTTAAATTGGAAAGAAAAAAACACAACATTTTGTTGGCTGTTATCCTTTTTGAACTAGTTCCAGTTCCACTGCCACTGTATTGTCTCACACACTATTTCTGCCCTTCAGCTTTGGCTTGTGCCAGAAATCCTAAGTTTTCTGCATTATCATCTTGGGAGGAAAAACAGGGTTTCTCCCCTTTTCTGATTCTTAAATGGTCTTGTATGTTTCCCATTTCAGCTGAAAATGATTTCCGGTGATGTGCTGCTTATACCTAGAATTCTGTTAAACTGGTGGTCCTTTTCAGAAAGGATGGAGTGAAATGCAAGTCTTAATTGTATAATCCTGTTCTAAGAGTACCGTTGGAGTTTCGCCTATAGCTGCCACAGGCCTTTTCGTTAGATGGCTTTGTGGCTACTGCAGTGTTTTGCTATTGGTAGCCAGTGCTGTGCTTTTGGCATTGGTGTGTGTTCTTTTTGGTGGAGCTATAATAGCAGTCTTGGGGGAGGGGTTAGATTATTTGTAGTTTTCTTGGTAGAAAGCAGTTGTCAAGTCAACATATGCCTACGTCCTTAGGCATTTTCCAGTTATAGGATAATTTGTGTGCCATCTGCGTAGTTGTAGCTTGTGGGATTGAATGATCAGGTGCATTAAGGGGGAGATTAGAACAGTGGTTCCCAACCTTTTGACTTCTTTGGACCCCCATTTTATCATTACTGGAGCCCGAGGACCACCATTGAATCATTATTGGAATCCGGGGACTCCCCCACTGATTCATTACTTCAAGCTGGGGAACTAATCTGTTAATATTATTTAAGTTTCTAAGCAGTCGCAGACCCCCTGAGGAGGCTTCGGCGGACCCCAGGAGTTTGAACAGAAGGGGGTAAATAATTGAGCATTTTGTAACACAGCGGAATGGGGCATGAAGAGGTGAGGGGGGCTATGGTATTATCAGTGTTTTTCTCAGATGGGAGAAGATCCATTGTAAAGTATTTCCTCCTATTCCTAGGCCATCCTTTCCGAGCCTCAGTACTGACGCCTGATCATGAACAGTATCAAAGATTGCAAATAGGGCCAAAGGTAATATTGCTTGCACTTCAGTATTGTCTGCTGTTAATTTCAGGTCAATCTAGAGAAGATAGCAGCGCTTCCTCAATGCCTCTATCCAGAAACTGGATTGCTGGTCTGAGAGTAGGTAGTTTTTCTCAGAAAAGGTTTCAATCTGCTGGAAGACCTCCCTTTCTATCAGTTTTCTGGAATAGGCCATTAGAAATTGATCTGCACTTGGCAGAATTAGATTGGTCTAGGTTTGGTTTCTTCTTGAGTTGTCTGATGAAGGCATTCTTCGGGTCAAACGGGTAGGCTGCAGTGGCTTGTGAATTGTTCAAGATGTTTTGTGACACAGATCTACCATGTATATTTAGGAGAATGTTTTTGGAAATGTTTGATAAGGGAGGATCTGCTGGATATTCGGTTGGGTTACTTGATTTGATTAACAGTGCAGTGTCTGAAGATGGTGAGAGATTGTCAGTTTAAATTTTTGTTGTGTCAAATCTGTCTTTTATATGTGGAGTGTTTCTTGTTTTATTCCTGAGTTTGCCTTCAAGCTCCTTTATTTTTGACGTAAGCTTCCTGCAAATTGCACACATATTATTTTATTACAAATTACTACAGACAACATAATCGTGACCAGAAGTTTACATCTTCAGTTGATGTTTGACATTTATCTTGTGTGGTAAACGAACCTTGGCTTTTAGTGGTCTCTGTAAGACACTTCTTCCCTGGCTTATCTGTAATTGTATGGATACTACTCATACTTTACTGATTATACTGTTTTTTTGGAACTATTCATGGATATTGCTGCTTTAATTAAATAATGTTGCAATTATGGTTATCACCTTGCTATTCCTGTATTGCAGAGGTTTTCAAACTTGTTAATGCCGCGCCCGCCCAGCGGAAAAAAAAAAAAAATCATTGCCCCCCCCCCCTCAGAATGTTTCAGAACTATTCTATCAAGTTGGCTATGGTTAAATATGTCTAGAGTTATTTAAACATTGCAATTATGTTCTGCTACCTTTTTTTAGAAATTCAATAAACCTGTTTCTGCTTAAAACAAAGCACTATTATCTGCATAATCCTTCTTTTGGCCAGAGCCTGGAACCCCCCAGCCCCCTGAGATCCCTTGAGGCCCCCCAGTTTGAAGACCGATTATCACGAAAAGGCAATGTGAGAGTCAACCATTTCTGTGTAAAATTATGGGCACATTTTTTTTTTGGCTTTATAGACCAAGAGAAGGTGAGACAGATGACCATAGAAGGTGCCCCTGTTGAGTGTGCGAGGACCTTTATATGGAACCAGGCTGTTCGGGACAGTGTCACTGAAAATAAAATCCCAGAGCAGGTAACATTATACAGAATTGTTGATAATGTTAGTTCAGGACATGATTCATGACATAATTCAGTGTCCTGTCCAGACTTGTAAGTTATCTTGAATTACAGTCTAATAAGCCCTGTGGTTAAGGAAAAGGGAATTATTTCATGATGAGTGGTGAAACCTTTATGGTTGAGAGAGGCAATCAGAGTGTAGATCTGGAGGTTTATAGAGCACATTTTGTTTGAGGACTAAATAACTTGGGGCCAAATACTTTTATTATTCAGGTATGCTTGACCACACATGCTCCATGCACCCTATTCTTGTCTGTGCCACCTTTTTTATCTTTCAGAATCCTATTTCTTCATGTGACATAATATTTATACAATGCTTTTCTAAGACGTATGTGCTATTGAGGCGCTATTACTATTAAATCGGCTACAAGCATATTGGTAGGAAAAAAACTTTATTCAGCCTACTGCACATCTGCTCTCCAGCATTGGTACACATTGTCAACCACCTGCTCCTGGAATGCCCCCTGATGCCAACATTCTGTGCTGAACAACTTCATGTGGTTTAATCTACACTGTAGTGAACTAGGACCTAGCAGTGACCTAGCCCAGCAAGCACATGTACTTACATGATTGTGTGGATGGAAGCATTATGGAAGGCGATGCAACTTTGAGATGTGACTACCAAACAAGGATGCTATCTAGTTATGATACAGTTGTCTTGTGTGATATTAGATGGCAGGAGTGGTTAAGAAGAGGTACACGTAGACTTTATTGTGAAGGCACAAATTACTATTTTGTATGTATATAAATGCATAATACTAGAATTCTTATATTGCTAGCCTAACAATACACAAACTAAAGTACAGTCACCAAAGATTGTAATAAAAAAGTCAAGAATGCAAAGAGAATAGAAAGAATATTACAAAAAAATATTACATTGGATAAAACCCTACTTTCACCTCTGAGAAAACAGTTAGTATATATGTATTACACCCAACTGTTTACAGTTCTTGGTGGGCTTGTCCCAATATTTGATATTTCCTGTGTAGAAGTTTTACAGCCCAAGTGCATATGATATTTGAATTGCACCACAAACATAATGTCATTGCAGTCTGTATGGTGCTAACACTAAGGTCCTGATTTAGATCTTGACATTAATAGTCCTGCCGTCGACTTTTCAATTAAAAACGCGCTTGCCGCCATGATGGTCCGCCAGCCAGATTTGGATGTTGGCAGTCCCATAGACAAAACCTGCATTCAAACCGCTGTCCCTGCCAAGAAACACCACACATGTCGACGGTGGGAGAGTGAAAAGTGGCTGACTGCGGGACCTCAGACCCCCTTCCTGCCGTGCAGATTATGATGTGCCTTACCCCCAAGAAAAAAGTGGCGGTCCACTTTCTGGTCTGAGTTGGAAGATTGGGAAGGAAAAGGTGTGAAAACTCCCTTTTCTTTCCCCATTTCAACCCAGTCTTCGACTGGACAACATCTACTGCCAGTGACCCATAGAGAAAACACAACACCCCCATTGTGTGTGTGTGTGTGTGTATTGGTTGAGGTGAAGGTAGCAGGAGTGGGTGGTGTGGTTGTGTCTGTATGTGTCATTTGGATGTGAGACTGATTTTGTGTATATTGTGTTGCCGTGTGACACATTCAGGTGAGTGTTGTGTGTAGTTGTGCTTAAATGTGAGTGTGCATGTGTAGCTAAGTGTATAGTTGTGTTGGTTGTTGTGGTTGTGTCGTATGTGGGTGCAGTGTCAATGGTGTGTGTAGACTGTGGCATGGATGTATGTCAATTTGGTATTTTCTGCATGTACAGGTTGTGTTGGAATGGCAATGGGATATTGTGTGTACATGGTGTGTAGTGCAGGGTTACACATATGGCTAAGGTATTGTGTGTGTGTGTTTCACTTACCTCCCTTCCATAGTCCCTGCCATTGTACGAAGTCCATTGGGTTTTTCCGCCATCTCCTTCCGTTAGAAATCTGTCACCAGTCAATCTGCTTGCAGAGCTGTAACATCTAAATACAGCAAGCACAACATGTTGAGTTGACAGCCTTTTCGGGTCTGCCTTTGACGCGTCTTGGTGGAACACCACCAAGATCTCAATCAGGCCCTCAGTTAAAAAAATGTTTTTTTTATAGATTTTACTTAGCCCTAATAAAGTGGAACAAATATATAGTAGAAGTAAAATCCTCATTTCGTAACTCTCATATTCAGCACAGTTATGATATCTGACACATTACACTGTTTAAAAATGTCTTTTACAGGAGAATAATGAAATCTAAATCTGACCCATTTTCTTCTTGCAGCAGCGAACACAAATGTATTTAAATAATTCATTCTTCTGACTCACAGCTAGTACTTCTAGCCATTTGTGAGGGTTACTGCCATCCTTTCAATTATTTTTGTATTTTACCTTTTCATAAGAAATTTTCTTAAAAGCCTTACTTGAAATTTCAATGCGTGACTATGAACAATTTCAATTATATTTCAGTAAAAGAATTCGTAGGCAATTATTAACCAGCTGATTAACAGAATTCGACATTTCATCTCAGATGAGAAATCTCCAACCTAGGTGCCAGACGGGTGATGGAGACCGTTGCAGAAGTTACTCATCACATGTAGGTGGCTTTGTGGTTCCCGGTCTTCCCCAGGATGTGAGGAGTAGCTGTGCTATGAGGCACCAGAGTAAATGCTGGCAGTTCATTTTTTTCTGCTGCCTTTGACATCAATCCAGTGCTCCTCTCCTTGCTTTCTACTGATTTTCATTGAAACTGTATTGCTTGGCAGTACACTTTAGTATACTTTACAGGCATGAGCTCCCTCGAGATCTGCCTTCAAATGGTGTGATTCTTTTATAACCATTTTTAGGGTCGCGCATGCGTATAGCAGGGAGACTCTTTAGTATTTAGAAAAGGGCTCCGAGCCCTGTCAACTTCACGTCAGTGCTTTTTAGGGTCGAGTCTGCTTTGCATGCGCTCGCGTATAGCAGGGAGACTTTTTTGTATTTAGAAAAGGGCACCCAGCCCTGTCAACTTCACGTCAGTGCTTTTTATTGATTCGTGGGCTTCCCTAATTAAATCGGCTTGCTTTCATTAGTGGAAGGCACGCATACGTCATGCCTTTTCCGGTGGCTAGCCCTCCTCTAGCGCAGCGACCAAGTACAGAAAACATGCGAGGCTCGCTGTTTTCCATCGGGCTCGTGGACTTTTTTTTTAAACTAATTTACGAGCCCGATCTCGCTTGGCAGAAGTCGAGCGCTTTACCTGCTTGATTTCACTTTTTCGGGTTACGTGCATAAATGCACTTTTGCCCGATAGGTGAAAAGTCGGGTTAGGAGTTTACAACGCGATCGGCTCTAACACGAGCAAACGCGAGACCCGATGCATTGTAAATGCTTGTTATTTGATGCTTGCACCACAAGCACAACTCTGGGTCATGCAGTAAGTGTTGCCTTATACACTCTAAGGTGATCAAGGAGGGGGATGCCAAGCTCTTTATGGTTTGGGCCTAAGACAGTAAGGGCAGTCCACGCTCTCCATCTCCTCCAACAAGTATGCTGTCTAAGTGAGAGCATTGAAAGGATAAATGCTCTTAGTAAAAGCCCCAAAAACTGTACCCTAAAGCCCTCTTCTCCTGATACTGTTCCCGGGACAGGTGCAATAACCAATGACATCCTTCCCCCAACTCTGGCATTGATATCATCAGAGCAGAGTTTGATTGATGATGAAGTTGCTCCTGGAGTTTTCTGGTGCCTTTCAGCTGATGAGTTGCCACGCTTGTGATCAGTGTCTCATCCATCAGGTGGCAGGGTTTTATGGACATCATTGATACTTAGGGTCCCTGGTACCCTGTAGAATAGAGGTGAATAATTGCTCAAGCTGTAGGAAGTTCTCTTGGCTTTTAAGCCTTTTCCTGCCCTGGATCTGCAGCTAGATGGTTCGGATTCACAGGACGAATACCGCAGCAATGTATATCATCAGACAGAGCAGGGTGTGTTCTTGCAAAGTGTGTCTGGAAGCACTGAGGTTATGGTACTATGCAGATGACTGGAGAGGTGCCATCTTGACAATTATGAGTAGCATCTCCATCCAGAAGTAATTTGACCCCTCATGAAAATGTTCAGTCTGCTGTTCTGCACCTTGCAGTTTCAGGTGTAGGGGCTCCGAGAGATGTGTTTTGCATGATGTGGGACTTCATACCCCACTGTCTTTGTTTCTACTCATTCTCCTAATTCCTAAAGTTGACACAGGTGAGGTAGGACTTGTGCATAGCTGATCTTGATTGTGCTGGACTGTTCTCAGGGGATGTTGTATTTAGAGCTGTTGCATCTGTTTGTTATATTTCTCTTTCACTCAGGAGAATATTCTCTTGTACTGTCAGGGCAAGTGCTTTGTCTGAATCTCGAAAGCCTCCAGCTTTATGCTTGAAGTTTGAACAGCATAATTTGATTGCCTTCAACTTAAGGCTGATCCTGTTATGTGATTTGGTGCTCCAAAAATAAAGTTGACCTGCCCAAGCCACAGTTATCTGATGATTTGTACTTTTTTGCCCCATCGAGGCTTTGCTCTGGGCATTATGAAAGTCACCTGGCGTATTTGCTGAATTTTCTTTGTTTACAGGGTCAAAGTTTCTTCTTCAAATCATCTGTTGTGATGTGTCTTCTGTAACGCATCGTTTGTGGGCTGTTAGTTTGTTACTCACTTTTTTTTATGAGTTCACCACTTGAGCCTATGCACAGTTGGTCTTTGAGACTTTTTACACTAAAAACAGTCTACCTTAATGCTGTTGCTTCTGCTTGTTGTGTCTGTGAGTTGCAGACACTTTCTGTTCATAATCGGTTTGCCTTGTGCTAACTGTAGAATATGGCGCTCTGAATGTTGGCCTCCTTTCGGTCACAGGTGCCTTTTCTATTTCATATTGTGTAGTCCACTACCTTTTCAGTGTTTTCCTGTCCTCCTCTTCCTACCAAGGAGAAGAAGCTGCATTGCTTCTACATTGGCAGGAGTTGGGACCATTCTGTTGACATTCAGTTGTTTCTTGCCTTTGATATTTTGAGGTAGGTCAAGACAGTCTGGAAGAGAACGATTTCCCAGCAGGTTGTCCTATGCATTACATTGTGCTATGCCCTTGCCTTGAAGGTCCTCCTATAGGCTTATGGGTACATTCCAACAATGTGAAGGCTGCTTCTTTGGCATTGTTCAGTGGTGTTCCCATTCTGAACACCTGTCTGGCACTGATAGCTGCTTCAGTCCACACCTGCACCAGGCCCTACTGCCTTGACTTTGTAGTCTGCATAGATGGTAATTTTGTCAGGTCAGACTGCCAAACGTTCTGCGTTAACCTCCTCAGATTCTCTTCCTTGGAGGTACTTCTTTGGTACAGATTTACATGGGGAGAAATCTCTGGGTAGAAGTGCCTATCAGAAGAAACAATTACTTATCTTTGGTAAGAAACTTTTGATGGTTACTGTCTACACTCAATGTCCTTGCCGACTTGCCCATTTTCCTGCTCTGAGAAGTAGTCTTGCGGATTTTGGTAATGCGCTCCCAGCTTAGTTTGGGTGCGTACACTGCCATCCTTCTGTCCTTTTGGCAGCCTCACCTTTATCTCCGAAGGCATAGGAAAAGAATGAAAGCTAAATTGTATATGGTAGCAACTTATATTGCTCCGTAATGCCACATGCTGAGGAAGAAATAAAGATATTGATGGCTCCTCATGGTGCCACGAGTGCGCTCTGAAGAGCTATTGCAAGAGCTTCTGGATGCAGTCTGGCGCCTTGTGAGGAATCTGCCAGTGGAGTATCCACCAGACAGTTCATTACCAATGGTAAGTACCTTTTTCATTTAGCATGATCAAATTAATTTTGGCAGTGAAATATGTTAGCACCAGGGATGCTGACATGGTGCTATATGATGTGTGGAGTTTACAGTACAGTTGCACATTACTTTCCCTACATTCATGTTGGGGGCCCGGGTGGAACCAGAATCAACTGAGCAGCTAAATAATGCCAAATATGAACCTGCTAATTTTTTCCTTCCTATGGACCAGGAAAATTTCATTTCTTTTGTCTTGAGAGACAAAAGATATAATTTTAATTTTTTTCAAATTAACAGATGAGCAATATTTTCCTTGTTTATTTTCTAAAGCAGATAAAAGGGGTTAAAAAGATATAACCTTGGCAAACGTAATTATCAGTAGGAGATTTTTTTTTTAGAAAAAAAAGCCTTTCATTAACTGCATCCTGACCCACACGTTATGTAGTGTCTACAGCTTAGCAAACTATTTCATAATATTCCCCTACTGAGTCAATCAAAGGCATTGCTGTGGTCTATAAAGGTCTATAAAGCAACAATATAATGCTGAATATGTTTTCCTATGGCACTGTTTGCTAGCATTGTTAGTGCAATCACATTGTTAGTGGTTCCTTTCCCCTTTCTAAATCCCATCTGGGACCCATGTCTTATTTCATGCCCTGGGACCCAGGTGAGCATGTGGGAGAGGGGATATTTTGCAAAGCGCTCCACCTCTGTATCCAGGATGGCAATGCAACAGTCTTTTTTGGATCTGACATTTCACCTTTTTGATAGTAGAGAACCAGCATAATCCCACATCAAGGCCAGGAGTATATCCAGTTGGAAGGCCATGGTTGAATATGAGAGCAATTGCTGGAATCTAAAATTGTGAATTTAAGGTTAGCACATTGATGAGCTGGAGCTTGAGGGGTTGGGGAAAGGGATAAGTGGGGATGGTGGTGGGGTAGATTTGAAAGTGGTCGACTACAGTATGGCTTCACACCATTCACATAGATATTTTAAAACCTGGCCTCCGGGTTGTGAGGTCAGCCCTGAATAGCATTAAGCCAAGGCTGCAGCAATAGATTGCAGGAATAAACCTTTATGATGTGCTTAAAAGCTATATTGATATGAAGCTCACCTATAGAATATGCTTTAAAACCACAAATGCTAGGTGCATAAGGTGTCAAAGGGAGACATGCCAGAAATATGGCTGAATTTTCTCTGCAGTAACAGAATTCAAAGGTGCTTCCTTGCTGTAAAAGATTACAGAAACCTTTAACATGTGGAAGGAACTGCTTTAAGTAGAATATTCATTTTACATTAACTTGAGTTAGGAAAAAGGCTAAAAGATCCATATTTGCAGAATATTGATAGATATTAAAAATCTTGTATTTTGGTAAACATAGATCTTTAGTGTAAAAGTCACAATGATGATTTCTAGAAAAGTTGATTGTCTCCATCTGACTTGTAGCAGCCCACTTAGATGGGCCTGCCCAGCTTTACCCTTTGGTGGTGACAGTAGTTAAATTTATTTAGTTCAGAGGTGACCTACATTAGTTTTTAACATCCTTTTTCTGGTTCATTCTGGAAAACATAGTGCTATCTGTACCAGCTGCCATGCTGGAAGACAGGGTTTTTAAATAACACCACAACCACCACCAATCAACCCTTACCTGGGGAATGTGAGGGGAGAGAAAATTACACCAAATACCCACACAAAGGAGAGACAGAAATTATGAAGTTGCGTTGTTTGAGAATGCGGAGATAGAACGTAGCCTTCTCTTTGAAGTTGGGTTGTTCCCAGCCAGGTTGGCTCAAGCAGGGCTTGCCAGAGGAAACAATACCGGTTTGATTTTGTCTTTCACTGCTTGGAAGGGGAAAGTACCTCATTGTAATAGTCAAGCTCACCGCCAGGCTTTTGAAGCTCCCACATCTTAAGCAGTTTTCTGCCATTTTAAAATATTTCTGGAATAGAGATGTTCTGGGATTGCTTTGACTAGAGACCTCAAGAGATGAGAAGGACTTTTTTGGGGAACGTATTGGAGATGGGCAGATTTGGCTAGCCACCAACCACAACTAGTTTACTCTTTTTCCATGTAGTGCCTGTAACTCATACCACTATTGGCTTGACAGAAAACAAGGAGAAGATGTCAACTTGCTGTCTGCATGGCACATGGCCGGGGCCTTTGATTCTGCTCTCACTTGTACCCAAGATCTAGGGGTGATTTTCTGAATGTCATGGAAGCTAGACTTCTGTGATTCACAGGGGAAAAACTGAACAAAAAGGGGCTTCTTTAGAAGAAGGGATCTGTAGGACCAGTGGGACTGGACGTTGGCTTTAGTCTTAAAGATCCAGAGGCTAGACGTAGGAAAGAACCCTTTTCTTGGCATGTTACCCCAACTTTGTGCCTGCTGTCAGTATGTTTTGACTGTTGACTGGGATGCTGCTAACCAGGACCCTAGTGACTGTGCTCTCTCCTTCCAAATTTGGTTGCTTAGGGCTTCGCACACCCCACAATTGGCATACTGGTGCCCTTGTGTAAGTCCCTAGTATGTGGTACCTATGTACCCTGGGAATTGGGGCACCACGGGTTACCCATGGGCTGCAGCAGCATGTATTGTGCCACCAGTAGGAGCCCATGCAAAATGTGACTGTAGGTCTGCCACTGCAGCCTTTGGGAAGAGGTGCATGCCCCCTTTCACTATAGGTCATTGCACCTGGTCACTAAATCACTTCTGTGGCAGGCCCTCCAGCTCCAATTTCCTAGACTTGGTAAGTGCGGGGAAGCCATTTTACCTGTGTACTGGACACAGGTCACTTACCTGTGTCCAGCTACATAATGGTAACTCTGAACCTAGGCATATTTGGTATCAAACATGTTGGAATCATACCCCAGTACTGTTGCCATTATTGGCTGTATGATTGCATGCACTCTGGGCGCTCCTTAAACAAAGGGTTTTCGGGGCAGCCCATGCGGCTGCCACCCCATAGACCGGTTTCTGCCCTCCTGCTTCTTAGCTGCTCAAGCAGAGGAAGGCAGAACAAATTATTTCTTTTGGGAAAGGGAGGCAATAGGTGTTACGTGGCTTGGGAGGGGTAGCCTTCCCAAACCCCTGGTATGCTTTGAAGGGCACATTTGGTGCCCTCCTTGCATAAACTGGTTTGCCCCAGTCCAGGGTTACCGGGTCCCTGCTTGTATGCGAAACAGGGCAATGAAAAGGGGAGTGACCACTCCCCTGTCTATCACCACCCCAGGGGTGGTGCCCAGAGCTCCTCGAGGTAGCCCCTTGATTCTGCCATCTTGAATCCAAGGTGGGCAGAGGCCCCTGGGAACATATGAGTGGCCAGGTCAAGCAGGTGACGTAACAGCCCCCTCCTGATAGGTGGTCATCCTGCTAGGTGACCAGTCCCCCTTCCTGGGGTATTTAGGGTCTCCCTCCATGGTGGATCTTCAGGTTCGACATGCATGGTTCCAGCGGAACTCCTGCATTGTTTGCTTCATCTTCTGGCCACCAGGACTGCAATTGGACCCTCCGGGAACAGACAGTCTGCAACTCCAGCGACGACTCAGCTCAGCAATATTGTTTCTCCGGCTCCTTTGAGCAACTGCAACATTTCCCTGGCTATGCATCCTCTGAGGGCAGCGAGTCTTCAGCCTTTGCATGAAGCAAGAAGGAATCTCCCTTGGAGTGAACGAGTCACTCCCCTGCATCTGCAGGCACCAACTCCATCAATGTCCGGCTGCATAGATCTTCTCTCCTGCAACACTGTGTGGATCCTACAACAAGGTGGTAGTCTGGAGTGGGCCCCTCGGTCTTCTCTACCAGCTGTCCAACTTGGGAGACTGGTGAGCCCTTGCCTCTCCTTGCAGGATGGCACCCCTGTGAACCGCGACTCTTGCAACGACCAAGGCTTGTTTGTTCCTCAAAGGGATCTTCCGGCTCCGTGTAGCCCCAGACTCCAGTGCTCTTCCCTGCAAAGCACAGTCTCCTGCCTGCTACTCCAGTGACGTGGAACTCCTCTCCAGGTATTCTGAGTGGGACTCATGGGGACTCCTGTGCCTGCTGTCTGAGTTGCCTGTGCGGACTGTTTCCTCTTCTTCTGACTCTCCTCACTGCTTAGGGTCACTTGGTACTCCCCTCCTTTGGTTGAGTCCCCCTGGAACTTGCTGGTCTCCGGCAGCTCTGCAACTCTTCATTTGCAACTCATGCCTTTGCCAAGGCTTGTTGGTGGTTTTTCCACACCCCTGACTGACTGCAACTCTTCTTCCGTCTTGGGACATCGTCTGTATCACTTCTGGGACTCCTCTCCTGCTCCAGTGCTACACAGCTGATTCCTTCTCCTTACCATCGACCGGGTCCTGCAACTCCAGAAGTGTGGGTAGTGGATCTCCAACTCAAAATGGACTTGGTCCCCTTCTTTTGCAGGTCCTCTTCTTTCAGGGTGCACTATTGGGTTCTTCCAGTCTTGCCTTGGTCTTGCACAGTCCTTTTCCACAGCTTACCTGTGGGTTTGGGGAAAACCCAGGTACATCCCTCTTCTCTCCTGGTTGCTGGGGGAGGGCAACCTGATACTTACCTGTTGGGGTTCATAGTTCCTCCAGCTAGCCTGTACAGATTCCACTTCCTTGGGTGGGGGACTGACTTTCGCATTCCACTTACTTAGTATCTGGTTTGGTCTCTCCCTAGGGTCACCATTACTTTCTGTTATTTCACTGTTTTCTATTGCACTGTATGCCAGTCCCTGCCTTCTAATGTGTATATAATAGTGTGTTTACTCACCTTCTGGTGGAGTATTGCCTATACAATATTTAAGTATTTGTTACCATAATAAAGTACCTTTTATTTTTGTAACACTGTGTGGTTCTTTCTTGTGTATAAGTGCTGTGTGACAAAAGTGGTATTGCATAAGTTTTGCGTGTCTCCTAGATAAGTCTTGGATGCTCATCCACAGCTACCTCTAGAGAGCCCTGGCTTCCTAGACACTGCCTACGCCTCACTAGCAGAGGATAACTGTACCTGGTGTAAAGTGATAACACCATAGGCCCTCACCACACACCAGGCCAGCTTCCTACACTAGATAAATCTGATTTCCCTCAGAGGAGTTTTTGTAAGTTTAGGAGCTATGGAAGCATCCAGGAAGAACATATTTTAAAATAGTTTTTATAATTTAAACATCTGATGGCTTAATCACCACCAGAGACCCTTTTATGAATGGTCATATAACCTATCCATCTGAACACTCGTGCAGAAGTCTAAAGGGCACTCAACCTGTTTGTTTGCATGGTGTATATATAATCCAAGGAAAATTCACTTCAGACTTGTCTTCAACTCTGAACCAACTTTCAAATGGTCTCAAAGTCTGGCTTTTTTCTTATTCAACTACTTATTTTAAATGTGCAAATGCTCCTTACAGACTGCAACTATTAAAATACCAAAGGTGTCTGGTTCAAAACCCACGTTTGGCAAATTACACGCCTTGCCAACAGCATGAAATAAGAGTATATATTGCTTTTTCCACAATATCATAGCCTCTTAGTAATCAGTCCATAATATCACAAAGGAACTACTTAGCAAAACATCCTAATAGAAGAAGCAGGTCTAGTTGCATTCTGGCAGAAAGGTTCCAGAGCAGGACAGCTAATATATACAGATCATCCACTTTTGACTTTTCACATTTTGGGCATAAAGCATCTTCTCTTTTCCCTCAGAGAGTTTTTAGACATCCATGGGATCAAATGGAGAATGAGGTTTTTCTGAAGTGTGACAAATTCAACAATGGAATACAACATGTTCATTGATACTAGCCATAGATCTTTACACTCTGGCATTGCCAAGGGTCCAGCTGAGAGTCGTTCCACAGGAGCCATCTCTTCCGCTGTTTTGTTACGCTTGCCCATATACCATCGTTCATTTTCCTTTCATCTCATGGTCCCATCATGCAGTACTAATCACATATCATTTGCTTCCTTTTCATTTCGAAATTGTTTTGCTACTATTCAAGATGTCAACTCTAACCTTGACAGTATGCCCCAGCCATTGGTGTAAAGAAACTCCCACGACCTGAGCTTCATGCCCCCAAATAAATCAAGGCATAATGCACGTAATGGTAGACTAGGACAATGTATCAAACAGTAAGGAGTGCCCTGTGAATTCCAAAGGTTCCAGTATTACGGGGTCCCTGAAATTCTTCCATCGTCTAACCATACTTTGGCTGTAGACTTTAGGAGTTTCAGATGTACTTTTTTTTCAATAGTGAGAAGGATAAACTTAAACGAGTAATTCCCTTTACATAGATTACTCAGCATAGCTCAAACAGATTGGTTATTAATGATGCACAATTCTTCAAATGAAAGGACCAGCAAATGAATTAAATATTCAATAATGGAAAAGACCTCCTTTTCTAATGAAACCCCTTGCTTCTTCCACAAAACCTTTACATCCCTCAAAGCCCACAAAAAGCTACTCACCTGGACTTAAATTTAGGCTACACTGTTGTCAGAGCTCAAGGGGATTACATTGAAAAAGTAAGTATACGATTAAGTATAAGATTAATATTTTCAACAAGTTATTCGACCTATAAATTGTCAGTGGTAAATTCTGCCATTTTTCAGGAAATTGTTTGCTGACATTGGTCACTTTATGGTCTGGTGCTGTATTCAAATCATAAGCGAGTTACTGTAATATGCAAGTTTCTCATTTCTGTACAAATCTACAGAGGCTCATATTTTACATTCCAGATCAAAAGTTCTTATTTTTATTTCTTTGCCAAATATTCAGTTTGAAATACAAAAATGTAAACTAATTCCACAACTCTCTTATCCTTTGTTGGTAGTTATGCCAGAGTTTCAATAAATAAAAGAATATTGGCGGAAGAGAATACCCTTGTCTAATTTCTCTCTGTATGTTCAAACACTTATGTTCAATCCTCAACAACCAGTACTCTTGCAGTTTGGGATTTATACAGTGCCTGAACTGGCTTGAGGAAACCTCTTCCAACCTCTAGTGTGTAAATTGATATTGGATTTGCAGGGGTCACTGCTAGGTCAATTAAGTCTCAACATATGGGCTGCTGATGCAGATGTCGTCCCCATGATGGCTTTCTGATCCTCAGCTTTGCTTAATCTGTTTGCTAGAATAGTGGATAAGATCTTACAATCTCAGTTAAGTAAAGAGATTTATCTGTACGATTTGGTGTGCCTGGAATGTTTATCTTGCTTTCAGATCAACAAAGTCACAACTTTGAAACCCCGATTTTGTAACCGTCTAGTAGGATTGAGTGGAAACTGTCACACATAGGAACAATGTGTTTGTAGCAGAAGTGGCTATGGATATACATGTTCTGCATACTCTTGTCATCGAGTGTTGGACCCAGACATTACAATTTGTTTTTCTTCAATTAAGCTTTGAGTCATGGTGTTGCGTGGGCTCTCATTATCCTAAATGAGACTACTGGATTTCTAGGTAGCAGGGTTGTTCCTGGTGTGGGGGGACTAAGTCTTACCCACTTGGAAGGACCACTGTCACCCCAAATCCGGTTTTGCTCCTGCTAACTAGCAGTGCCTCATCTCTCCCGAGGGGAAGAGATGATTGGGCAGCCGAGCGCATGACATCTTTGGAACTTCTCAGGGAAGTCGTGGTCACTCAGATCCAAACCAACTCTCTCATTTACAGTATGATCTCATATACAAATGACAAAGGCAGTTTGAGTTTTATAGATTGTTTTAATAAAACAACTGCATTTTAGATATTAAGTCGTGAGCCGCAATAACCAGAACCATACAACACAGTAGGATTGAAATAGTCACAAGGAGAGTGAAACATAAGAATAACGCTATCATGGTGTTAATAAATTCTACTCTCTCTCAGTTAGTTCTATTTTGAGCACAGCATGTTAAGCTTCTAACTTGTCTTTTAGATTCCCTGGGAAGCCATCAACCCTCATACCTGAGCAAAGGCCTGTGATCTGTTTCAGCATCTGCAACGAGGCAGTCAGCGTCTAGTTGTGATTCCCTGGTCGGAATCTCCCTCTTTCTTGTATTAGGACAAGGAAGTGTTTTTATAACTAACATGTCAGTGTGATCACAAAATGTCCCTACGCAAGAATGCCAAAGACTAAACTCCTACCACGTCTATCGGCAATGTACCAGACTGTATCCTTGACTGAAGCACAGAGTGAACAAGAATGTGTTATTGAAAACTCCAGTGCTGAAGTAGGCTAAACAGTGTGATATAAAAAATAAAACAAGACCGTAGAACTGGCTATTTGAAAAAATAACAGTACGAAGCTTAATAAAAATCATTTAGAGCAAAGTGCACAGAGGCTCCTGCTGCGAGCAAAGGAATAAAATACATCCAGGGCAAAGTGCATAAAGGCCTAACGCCTAAAGCTAACGCGCAAAGGATACATAAAACTGACCACACTACACCCTCCCCCTGTCGGTAGCAAGTGGTTCCAACAATATAAAAATATGCCCCAGATACAAAAATTATACCAAATATATTTCGACAAGTCCAGAGGACATCAAAGCAGAAAACCAATTTAATTTTGTAAGCATGTGACTGTAAAGCCAAATTCGATACAATGTCAATTACAAAAAATCTAATTCTTAGACGGAAGCCACGGAAAGCAGGAGATCCTCCACTTCGACAGATGTCAACACTGGAAAATCCACGCCAAAAACTATCATGGAGCAGGTGTGTTCCAAAGCCCCAGAACCATCCAGGGCGGCACCCCGTGCAGGGCCTACGAATGAGACAATACCATCTTCCTCCAGGAAGGGAATCTCATAAACCGCCTCACGAAGCAAACGCAACCGCAGTGCACAAGTCTGGGAATGAGAACTAATCGGGAACATCAACAGATGAGCATCAACCACTGGGGGGCGCTTCAGTGAGAGACAGAGAGCCAGTGCATGTTCAAACGAGCACCAAAGGCACCGAAACACGGGTTGCACACAATCCAAAACTGGTCGGAATGACAGAGACCAGTCGCACCCCAACTGTCCTAGGAGTGTTGCTCCAAAATGCTGCATCATGCGTTCACGACACAGCTGCGCTGACGGGAGTGCCATTATTGGATCTCATTGGGGTGGGAGTGCCATTGCGGAAGAACAACAGCAACAGCAAAACACCAGCCAACAAAGCCAGAGTAATCGGAAATCCCCCAAAAATTCTTCCGAAAATAGAATGAATAGCCAAAGGTATCAAACCGAATATGGAAGAGAAGGTATGAGCAAAACCAACACCAACGGCTTTGAAAAAATGTGCAATTCCAGCAGTGCTGGATGCATTAAATATACGTCCCACGAGTTCACCAAAGTGGCTCAGAAAGTTAGTATTTAATAGGGACTGTATTTCTGCTGATGACCGCGCCACCTGAAAATGACCATGTATCACCAGAAAAAAGGTAACTACAAACCCCAGCCATAGGAAAAAAGTCATCACAGTCATGAAAAGCCACAGATAGTCCCAAGGAACAACAAAATATGTATGTTTAAGCCAACACAGCAGCTTACGTGGACCCAGGGCTGGTGTTGAAGAGGACGAGGAGTCAGACACGGTATCATCAGTGGTGTTAAAGCATCCGGAGGTAGTTCTCGCAAAAGGTGCAACTGTAAACAAAGAAGCAGATGGTGGCTCTCGCCTTGGCACACTGTAGACCACATGTTCAGCAACATTAGTAGAACTTACAGCAACTTGATCAAAAGGTTCCAAATTATTCGCCGTCAGTGGAACAATCGCAAGATCAGCTTCCACCCTCCCCAAGCTCGGAGAGGAAATAGCGTTGGTGCAAATCACCTGCAGCAGAACTTCGTCACCAGTAGTGAGAGGGATTCCGGAACTACTGGGCGTTCCCCTTGGTCTGCTGTGCAGAATCACCACATGTTGTAACTTGACATTGTCAATGGAAACAAGGCGATTTCCTTTGGCCCCTTGCAACGGTGGCAAAATCACAGTTCTTGTGCCGTGGACCCCTAGCACAGGGACTGGCACTCGATAGGAAGGGCCAAATTATTTTTTCACTACGACCTTTTCACGCACAAAATCCCCAATTCTGGGAATCCAACCAGTAGGCGTCACTGGTTCATCCTTAATTCCTGTGGAGGCAGCACTGGCAGAAGAGTTCTCTTCACGGAACTGCTGTAAATCCTGTAAAACAGTGACACAATCATTTATGTCAAAGGGCGTATCTGCCGTCTCCACACCAGGACCATCTAGATCAGGAACATACATTTGTGTTCCAAACAGGCACTCATATGAAGTACGACCCCCCCAGGGACCGTCAAGGCAAGTTATTAAGTGCTCTCTGCACTCCATACAGGTGGGCTAGCCAACTATGACCCGTACCTATAACTCTGGCCGTTAAGGATTGCTTTAAATCACAATTTAAACACTCCACAACAGAATTTCCCTCGGGATGAAATGGAGACGAGAACTGGAGCTTGACCCCCAACTAAGCCATGGTGTCCCTGAATGCCTTAGAGGCAAAAGCAGGGCCCTGGTCCGAGTGAAAAGCCGCAACTGCATATGTATCGACAAAGATGAGCAAATCTTTAATAACAGTTAGAGCGTCAGCCGAGCGCTGTGGCCAGACCCACACAAATCTGGAGCACAAATCTACAGCAACCAATACATATATGTATGCACTATCTGGTGTCAGCGGACCACAATGATCCAAGTACACACACTGTAAAGGTTTATTTGATATCAGAAGGGGCGTCTGCTGCGGGCGTCTAGCCATGGAAACTTTAATTTGTTGGCAGATATCTCAACAAAGGACATACTGCTTTGTCTCCTTATAGAGACCAGGCCACCAATAACGAGCCTGTAAGAGTGAAATGGTGGCAGCCACGCCTGCATGTGCAGAAGCCGCCCCCTCATGCGCTGCAGTAATTAATCGAGGTCGCTCAATTTTATTAGGCATTTCACGTGCACCAAAGCCTGGAATTTTAACTACGGCGTTCAGCATACCACCCATGCAGTAACTATATTTAGAAGGGAATCCTTTAGGAAATGGTGTGCCATCAGCCGTAGCCTTTATGGCAGCCAAAATGTCTGTGTCTGGTTTGGAACTCGAACGAGTTACTGCGGCCACAGTGGCAACTGCCACTGCCGATTTTGCGGCTTCATCAGCCAAAGTATTCCCAGCAACGTGTATTCCAACGCGCTGGTGTCCAAGTGTATGCACAACATGGACTTTAGGAAGCGTTTCCTTCAAATCCCCAACCTTCCCCCACAGCAATTTGTGTTTAATGGTGTTACCCTTGAAATCTCTGAACCCATTCAACCTCCAGTAATGTAAGTATTCATTGAAAGAATGAACACAGTAATAGGAATCACAAACCAGCAGTGTATCTATCGCCGGATCCACATGTTCCAAGGCTAACAACAGAGCTTTCAGCTCAGCCAACTGTGCCGTACAGTCTCCCAATGTCTGTGTATAAGTATGTTGGGGGCAGAACTTTTCCCCCTCCATATAGCCGCTCACCACCGCACATGCAGCAGAATACTATTGTTTAGTCCCAACCGCCGGTTGTGCAGAGCCATCGGTGTACATGACCACCTGATATTGATCAATAGGCAATGTGCCAGCTGGAACTGGGTACTCCATTTCATAATGAAGAAATTCTTGAGTCTGCAGTTTAGGGTCAAATATGTAATCCACATCAGTGGCTGTTAAAGATGTTGCCCATTGTATCCATCGCGGGTGTAGAGCTTTCGAATTAGGAACACTCGCTTTTGTAACAGCCTCTAAGGCTGGAAACGGGGAAACGACAATGATGCGTTGGCCCTGGGCAAGAGGTTGTTCTTTAATCACAGCCATCTGTACAGCAGGGAGAATTTTCTCAGTCTGTGCAAAACGTTGTTCTGCAGCAGAATACAAGTGGGACTTGCATGCTATCAGGACCGTATCACCCTCATTAAAGGTGACATACGTAAACCCAACGGCTCCAGGTATAACCCTGATGACCAGATGCGTTTTATTGTCCCGAGTGTGTAAATGCTTTACTGCTAAGAGATCCGTTTGCAAATCGCGAAGAATATGTGTATGTCCATTCGTCCAAAATCTACTCGAGAAATTCGGGCGAATCAACTCGTATAATGGTTTTATACATGTAGCGTAATCAAGAATGTAAGTTCTGCCAAAATTTAGAAACCCCAATAACGACTGGAGTTTCCGAATCGTATTAGGAGGTTGCAACTGTGCACATTTTTCCAAAAAGTGTGGCGCTAAGCTCTTGCCCTCATTCGACAACTCATATCACAGGAAAATGACGCTGAGGAAGGCAATTTTTGATTTCTTAAAATTAAATTTGTAGCCAATTTCAGCAAAACCCACAACAGTGCACGCTACCCGCCTTAAATGTCGCAGTAACTCATTGTCTGTCAGATATATATCATCAACATATGACAAAGCTTCAGGGTCCAACTCGTGCAGAATTTCAGTTACACAAGCCGAAAATAGTCCTGGGCTATTCTTATACCCCTGAGGCAAACGACAAAACTTTTTCTGAGAGCCAAACACACTAAAGCTCATATAGTCCCTACTTTCAGGCGCTATATTCTGGCAGAAGAATCCATTCGAGATATCCAAAGTTGTTTTGTATTTCTTACGCACAATATTATTCATGAGCGCTGCGCTGTGTGAATTTTGTATTGCATATGTGCGTGTATGTCCATTTAAATGTCTGTAATCCACCACTGTCCTATAAGAAAGGTCCGGTTTAGCTACAGGAAATAAGGTATTATTCATCGGCGAGACACAGGGTTCAATAACTTCCTGGTACTCCAATTGTGTAAGTATTTCCCGTACCGATGCCCTTGCCTCAAATTCTATGGGATATGCGGTTGCGGCTGAGGTTCGCCCTTTATCGGAATCACATGATAAGGTGAATCCCTATCCCACCCCACATGATTTCTATATAATGCGGGTGCTTGTGCCAGAGCCCATGTATTACTGTTGGACTCTGCTAGTTCTCCTGGAACAAGTGGTGAGAATGAAGGTATAATAACCTCCTCCCCAACTGGACAGTCGCGAACAAAGTCCGGGGGCCAATCCTGTTCTGCCAGCAGAATGTCATACAATATGACCACACGGTCCCAAAAGATGGCGTTTATAGTGCGCTCAATGTCCCCTTCTAATTGTAAAGTTACTGTATAAACTCTATCGGGATCAGAGACACGCATATCTGCTGTTTCGACTTGTATGAAGTCATCAGTTGCTTTCACCTCCAGATGCTCTAGAAGATTCCAGCGAACTATTGTGACCTCTGCCGCGCTGTCTAACAGTGCTAACACCCACGTCTTGTTCTTCAAGAGAACTCTCTTCTTGTGTGGCATGTCTAACTGAGACTGCCGCCACCTTCTTCTTTTTAAATTGCTGTTTTTGTTGGATCGGTTTCTCTTCTTTCTTGACAGAAACCTCTGTTGAGCTTTGTGATTCCTGTCTCGGTTTCACGTACTCTGATCTCCGCTCTGACCGCCCACCTCTCTCATTTCTCTTTTCCGATTAGTCCTGAAAGGAACGAGATTGGTGTGTATCAGTATATTGATATCTATCAGGCGTCTTCAAATTATCCCTATTCCTGAGATTATACCTATTTTGTGGAGTCTCCGGTTGCGGAGATTGTCCCCTGTCTTTTTTAGGTGTTTGCTGTTTTTTCTCCCAGCGCTTTTTAGTACCCTCAGGTTGCTGTTGTTTAGTAGTATCCTTACTACTCTTACCCTGTAACTGTGTTTTTTGAGGTCTAGCCCCTAGGCTATCACGACCGATACTTGAATATGTTTCTGCTATTATTCTCGGCAGCTCCCGCTCTTGATTAAGTTGCGGGACGCCTCGAAGACGCATACGCACCGCTAGTGCTACTGCCTCTCCTTTGAGATTACTCAAAATAATAGAAGAAACTGCGGCAAAATTGCCCATCAGCTGCATCCCTAAATCTAAGGCTGGGGCAGCCCCATATTCATCTTGACTTTGTTTTAGCACTTCCGGTAGATTAGCCAAAGTTGGTGTACCGTGTGCTGTAGTGTAGAGCGCCGCAAACACCGTGCCCCAGGTATTACAATGGTCCACAGTAGGAACCATTCCATACGGCAAACACATCGTCAATATTCTATGTTTATCCTGAGGTCCCGTATGGGGAAATACTGCTTCCAGCGTATTAATTTTTTGCGCCAGCCAAAACGGAGTTTCCTCTCGTTTTGCCGGTACTTTACCCATAACTGAGTGTACAGTGGCTGGACTGATACCCGGAACTACCGCATGTGGTTGCGCCGGAGCAGCACGCGCTGCGTTTGTATTTAGTGTCTGCATTACAAACTGAACTAATCTTCTATATGTAGTCGCTAAATCTATATATAAACGATGAACTTCAGCCACCGCCAAGTTAGCAACCGCAGGATATGGTGTGTTTGTAGCCAGTAAAGGCCAGGTAGGACCATCATTACTCAGTGGACCTAACCTAACTTGTGCTACTGTGTGTGGGAGGGCGCCATCAAGCCAATTATGGTGTTCTTGATAAGATAAAGGTATCTTTAAGTATGCATATGCCCTGTATTGTCCAGGGACATTCGCAATAGTGTAATCATGAAAAGTGTGTGCACCCCCATCAACTGCTGGAAATACAACCCAAGAATAAAAAAGCTCTGTTCTATAGGCTGCATGGGTGTCCACCACAAACGTGACCGGACCCCCCTGGTTCGTTAGACCATGTGCTATCAGATGTCCTGTGAGCGGTTGTCGCATATTAAGCGCTATATTTACTACTTGAGGATTCGCCATTATAAAAACAGCACTAGGTCAGAGAAGGGACACCAATATCGGGATTTTCCTTTCAGAGTTCAAGCTTGAACAACCGACCACAAAAGAATAGGACATACCTATATTGTGGTGGTGGAAATCCTCAGCGCCATGGACGTCTCCGTTAATGGAACCGAGGAGTCAATATATATATGACACCGAGAGAGTCAGCCGGACCCGAAAATTAGAGCCAGACCAATCGTTGGCGGCACCATGTCGCATGGGCTCTCATTATCCTAAATGAGACTACTCGATTTCTAGGTAGCAGGGTTGTTCCTGGTGTGGGGGACTAAGTCTTACCCACTTGGAAGGACCACTGTCACCCCAAATCCGGTTTTGCTCCGGCTAACTAGCAGTGCCTCATCTCTCCCGAGGGGAAGAGATGATTGGGCAGCCGAGCGCATGACATCTTTGGAACTTCTCAGGGAAGTCGTGGTCACTCAGATCCAAACCAACTCTCTCATTTACAGTATGATATATACAAATGACAAAGGCAGTTTGAGTTTTATAGATTGTTTTAATAAAACAACTGCATTTTAGATATTAAGGCGTGAGCCGCAATAACCAGAACCATACAACACAGTATGATTGAAATAGTCACGAGGAGAGTGAAACATAAGAATAACACTATCATGGTGTTAATAAATTCTACTCTCTCTGTTAGTTCTATTTTGAGCACAGCATGTTAAGCTTCTAACTTGTCTTTTAGATTCCCTGGGAAGCCATCAACCCTCATACCTGAGCAAAGGCCTGTGATCTGTTTCAGCATCTGCAACGAGGCAGTCAGCGTCTAGTTGTGGTTCCCTGGTCGGAATCTCCCTCTTTCTTGTATTAGGACAAGGAAGTGTTTTTATAACTAACATGTCAGTGTGATCACAAAATGTCCCTACGCAAGAATGCCAAAGACTAAACTCCTACCACGTCAATCGGCAATGTACCAGACTGTATCCTTGACTGGAGCACAGAGTGAACAAGAATGTGTTGTTGAAAACTCCAGTGCTGAAGTAGGCTAAACAGTGTGATATAAAAAATAAAACAAGACTGTAGAACTGGCTATTTGAAAAAATAACAGTACGAAGCTGAATAAAAAGCATTTAGAGCAAAGTGCACAGAGGCTCTATGCTGCGAGCAAAGGAATAAAATACATCCAGGGCAAAGTGCATAAAGGCCTAACGCCTAAAGCTAACGTGCAAAGGATACATAAAACTGACCACACTACAATGGGATGTTCTCTGAATCCTCCTTAAGTCCACCATGCATATGAGCACAGACTCCACCTTGGATTGTGTTTTTTCTTTCAGAAACTGGACGTATTCAGCAATGGCTCTGAGATCGATGTGATCCTCAATGCTTTTTGGGAGCAGCCTGCACCACTCTTCAAGACCAAGAATTCAGATACCAATCACTTCATGACTGACCTCTATTCAACTGTTCTTTTGATGATAAACATAGCTCTACTTCTACCTACTACAACAACTTTGCTTCTGCCTCCAAGTGGCCATTATTCAGGTCTTTGACCTAGACAGATCTTTGCGATCTCCACCTTGCTCACCCTGGAGAATGCATACAGCAAGGGGGTTAAGGAACAACATACATCTTTCCAATTCTCTTCATGGGGCAAATAGAAGTACCAGTGAGCCGACGAGCACTACGTTATCAACCTCTGTCTCTGCCCCAACCACAGCAAGACCTCCTGTGGTTCTGCCTCGCCTTTCAGTGTAAGAAGAATGCTTCAGCAGTCATCCTCCGAGACACCTGACATTTTCAGCCGGCGGGTCCCTCCGAGTTCCCAGTAGCCTAAATGATGCTCAGCCTGAGACCTTGTCCTTGAGTACTTCTGTGGAAGATCATCAGGCCGGTGCACCCTTAACATCAACACCAACAGATCTCAGCACCAAGAAGACACAATGAGGGCACAAGTATTATTCCAGCGCAAATCCAGGGGATAAACCCCAATTACTTAAATGTCCCCACATTGAGTCATAGTGCGGTGCGCTTCTGCAGTAGTCAGGCATTGAGCCCCAAGCAGGGCAGAAAGAAAATTGCAGCATCCAGCCCACTGCCATCCTCTGGCTTTGAAGTATACAAAAAGTGATGGTTGGAATACTTGAATTAATCGCAGCTGCTTCTGGATCCATTGTTCTTTTGCACACCATGCCACCTCAGTCTGACCCAACCGTATGCAAATCATTCTTGACCTTGCTCCAATAGGAGCTGTCCAATCAGATCTGCCAGGCTAGGACTTCCCTGAACTGGAACACAAGCAACCCAAGAGTGGTGTTGCCATAATTAGGACTTGTCAGATGGGTATAGCTTGCTTCCATTGTGACAGTGTGCCTGGGACCCTTTTCTGGGCATACCAGTCCCACTTAGGGAGTTGCACTGAAATATAAAAAAAAAGTTATGGGTTGAATGCTAAAATTAATCTCTGCCTCTGTTATTTACTCTGGTCAGTCTCCCAGTCCACTTTTATTTTGACCAACAGGCCACCTCAGCTTGGACCTACCCATATGCACATCATTCTTGACCCTACTCCAGTAGGAACAGTCCAGCCCAAAATGGCAGCCCTCGGACTCTGGTTAGCATCGAGAAAAGGCTTCCTAGCTGAGCATGCTCCCAGTGAAGGGGTTGAACTTCAACACTCATCGGCCCAACAACCTCCATCCCCTTCACGTGCAAAGGGTACCAGAGATTAGCAGAATACCTTGATGCTGGGCAAAAGAAATTCATCATGCACCACACTACACCAATACTCACTTCCCCTTCACTTCCATCATAGTTTCTTGACAGGTCAGTGTAATCAAATTCTGACCCAAATAGCCCTTATGTTTTGGCTTTGAGACCAACCTGCTGGAGTAGGGGGCAGGTTGACCCGGGGGCGGCTGCAGTGTCAACCCTGCGGCTTATCCATATCAGGAACCATCCTGGCCAAGCAATTCCCGACAGATGATACTACTGAGTCTCATGCCATCATTCACAGAGCGGCCTGCCACTATAAAGTTGACAAGTATATCCTACAAAATGAGGATAGGTTTTTGGTGGAGACCATTTCCAAAGCAGAACGTATCATCCAGTTTGTGCCTGTGTTCAAGGACATGCTCAAGACAGACCCAAATAATATCAAAGACCCTGTCAGGGCAAAGGTATTCACGCCACGGGTGGGAAAAAGTTTAAAGTTCCTCTTAACGACCCACTTTACATCCATGGCCAGGTACCCCCAGCCTCCCTGGTGGTACATACAGCAAGAAAGAAGGCCTCCGCTAAAGCAGTCGGGGACAACTCCCTTCCGGTAAAGAGAGTCCGCTCCTTGACGCCACCAGCAAGTGCCTTGCTGTTGATGCAACCCCACAATGGCATATTGCCAATTTGATTGGCTCGCTGTTAGGGTACATCTGATTTACTGGATCTGGTACAGCACCTCCCTGATGCCTACAGAAAATGGGGAAGAAATAGTTGCTGTGGATATTGCCAGGATGCGCTGTCCTCTCAACGCTGTGGCTGTTACCTTCCACAGTATAAACTCTAATTTACTGCTACACCTCTTTGTATGGCAATATGGCATCACTTTTCGACATTAAAACCAAAGGGGCAGCAACACCTCAAAAGCCCAGTTGTAAGAGAACATCTCTTTGCATCTCATGTGAATGAGATGTTGGAAAGCCTAAAGAAGAACAGCGAGACTTCAAAGTCCATAGATGCCCTCCAGTCTTCTACTTTACTTTTTGTATTCAGCAATTCAGGAACAAGACCACAACCTCTGGTAAACCTACCACCACCAACAGCAAGGCTTTCACAGGTCCCAAACAGACAGGGGATACTCAGAGGGTGGTTGCAGGGGTAACAATGGCAAATGTAGGGGCAGAGATGGCTATGTTAAAGGAGCCTGTGCTTCCAGGCGCTGGCTCGCCCAGGCTACCCCGCTGAATCACACAACTCATATTGAGGAACACTTAAGGATTTCTGCCCTTGCTGTAAGGAAATCACCTCAGATCAGTGGTTAGCAGTAGTTCAGCAGGGCTAGTGCTTACACTTCCACACATCACTTGCTAGCATACCACCAAGCCAACACATCATCATCCAAGTCTAACTAACTCTTGTAAAAGAAGATGCCCAAGTGGTCCTACAAAAGGGTGCAAAACAACTTGTGCCACCACACCAAAAGATCATTGTTTTTTAGCAAAAACATCCTCAGTCCAGAGAAGGACTTCTGTCCATCTTAGACCCCATGCTCAGTACATCCTCTACTCTGCAAAGCGGACTTCATAACATCAGTGGACCCCAAGGATGCCTACTTCCACATCCCCATTCGCCCTTAGATGGCCAATACTTTTGGTTCATTGTAAATGGCCAGTACTGCCAGTTCACAGTTCTATCTGGTCACCATGGCTCCCTGGTCAATCACTTTTTTAAATAATTTGTTTTCTTATGGTCTGAAATAGATTTAGAAATTTCATTTGCAAGGATAAGAGATTAATTTTTCCCTGCTGCTCAAGAGTGAGTTCATGAAGCACCTGTACTGCCAAATAGCTCTCACAATGACACCTCTTCCCTAGGTAATGTCCAAAAGAACTCACAGAAAGCAGACTTGATTGCTGACTTTTTAGATATATAACCCAGAAGTCTGGATTTAGTACTTACTTTATTTTGGTTTATTCTTAACTGTTCTAGACTTCCAGGCCAAAGAAAGCCCCACAAGATTCACCATATGCAAAATGTTGATGTCCGATAACTTCGCTACGGCATGTGGCTTTTCTTGACTGTTCTAGATGTATATTCAGCTTGGGTTTGTTCTAGGCTAAGATAACGTGTCTGGCCGTCTCTTGAATCCCTAGACTTATCTTCTAATTTTTGGTCTATTGTGTTTATAGACATATTTTTTATGCTCATTTCTAGACCTACCTTTGGTAATCTCTGTTGAAACTCCTGTATGAATCCTATGTACCCCACAATAGTTAAGCGGAGTGCATATTGAGTTTAAAAATGTTTTCAGTCTGCTTTTTAATTTTGTGTACTGTCACTTTTAGGACTAATAGATGCTTTCTATTAAATGTCCAAAGAGTATTACTTCACATGGAGTGGACTTACTGCACAGTGATCTCAGATGAGCTCCAGGCATTCCGCTTGGCCCCAAAAGCCTTTTTTCGGACAATTGGTCGGAGGCTGGTGAAGGTCAACGCAAAGAACACATCTACCATGTGATAGTGGAACAAGCAGGACATGACGGGGTCATGGCCCCTGTGCTTTACGTCTTTAGAATGGCTGGACCATCAGCATATGCTTCTGGCAGCCAGCCACCTTCGAGGGTCCCTCAACACGGGAACAGATGAGCTGAGCAGGTCTCAGCTGGCAGACCACAAATTATGTCTTCATCCAGAACTCGGACTAGACATCTTAGAACAGTGGGATCTGCCTTTACTAGATCTGTTCGCCGCCGAAGAGAACACGCAGTGTTAAAGCCTTTACATACTAGAGTTCACTCTAGAATTGTCACTAAGAGATGCAACGGACACAGGTTTTGCAGCGCAACTCTTGCTGTATTGGCCTGCTACGCATTATTTTGCCATCGTGGTTGTGTCTATAATTGTCTGGTTTCTCCTTTTTTTTTTTTTTTTTTTTGAGGAGGTGCCATCTTCAAACATTTGGTGGTCTGTCCTTCCTTTATAACGTGACAGGTACGCCTTGGAATTTCCATTGCGTTGTCAACATTTTCAGGTTCTTTTTTCTGTTGTTGGGTCTGAATGCTGTGGAGTGAGCTCAAGTACTCACTCTATAGCACACAAACTCCTTCTCCTATCTTCCTACAGGACAGGAGAGCACTGTTACGTAATCTATGCACAGCATGTGAATCAAGAAAGATTCATGCTGCAGAACGAAATGGTTACTTACCTGTAGCAGTAGTTTTGCAGCTAGAAGACTTTCTGCATTCACATGCCACCCTCCTGTCTCTGCTAGGAAATGAGTGTGGGCATTTGCAAAGGGAAGACAAGTTAGCTTATAACATAAAAGACACTGGATTGAAAGAATCTGAAGATGACAATCATGCAATGGAGATTCTGGAGTGTATGTTCTGTGGTTCGACAGAGTATCAAGTAAACAAAATGTGAAAGAACATAAGTAACTCGTTCTCTGTAAAGTAGGCTTTTGGTCATTAAACTATAAATGGTGATATTATTAAAAATACTCTCACCCCCCTTATCAGCTCTAAATGTAGATTAAGAGCTTGTGGAGAATGTCTGCATGAAAGACCTGGTAGTTCATTTACATTTTTCTTCTTTTATTAAATTTGTTTTGGGATTTTGCTGTATAATTTTCTGGATATAAATTTGTTTTAGTGCTTCTAAAAATTCTTTAAATGCATTTTTTTGCAAGAAGCCTGCCACTTATGGGGTGCAGCTAGCACAGGTAAACCTTGACTAAAACGTGATTTTTTTTCTGTGGTGCTGGGTTTCATAACTGGGTAGGGGCTCATACTCTGCTCTCTCGCCAGTTAATCCAGATTTTAATACTGGGGCTGCAAATGAAAAGAATACCTTTCTGCCATTGAATCCCTGATATGCTTAAACAATATGTAATTACATTTATCCAACAACTACATTTTCCTCTGCAACCTCAATTTCCATCTTAACGACCCCAATCACATCAACATTGCCAATCTCTTTCATAGCATGAGCAACACTGGACTCACTCAAGTTGTCCACGGCCACATGCTAAACCCTATCTTCGCCTCCAGTGACCACATCAGGTACAGCCACATCACAAACTCACCCAGACTGACCACTCTATCATCCACTTCAACATCACCAGCTCACAGATTTCCACCGCCAGCCTGCCAAATGCCTCCTGCCACAGCTGGAGCAAAGTCTCGAAGGACACATGGATCAATGCCTTCAACACCACCACCCCATCTCCTCCAACAACCAAGATCAGAACATCAAACTTCAACAGTTGGATCACAAACTGCCCAACAGGCCTAATCGTCAGCAACACTAACAGAAGGTCTACCAACAGGCTAGCTGGTACACTGAAGATCTCAAAACCACTAAACGACACTGTTAATAATTGGAAAGAAGATGGTGCACCAGCAAGGACACGACGACAAAGATAGCCCTCAACCTCTACCACAGACAGTTGTCCGAATCAATGAAAAAGGCCTTAGCCTCACGCATCAAATCAAACTCCATTAACAGCAAAAAAACTCTTCAGCATTGTCAAAAAAATCTTCAACCCCTCAGCTGCAACAAACAACATTACCCCCTCACTGGAACTCTGTGACAACCTTGTAAACTTCTTCCACAACAAGATCACCAACATCTACAGAAACTTCAAACCCTAGCCCAAAGCCACGGACCTTTTCAAGAAACTCAGACCCCTCTACCACCGCAGACATCTGGCTAACAGAATGGACCCAGCTTGCCCCACAGGACACCGCCTCCATCATAAAAGCAGCTCACTCCGGGGCCCCAACCAACCCATGCCCTCACCACATCTTCAACCTAGGCGAAGCCAAAATCAGCCACATACTTGCCATTTTGTTCAACACATCAATTGCCACGGCCACCTTCCCTGAGCGCTGGAAACACAGAGAAGTCTACACCCTACTAAATAAACCATTGGCAGACCTCCAACGAATGCATCAACTACTCACCAGTCTTCCTGATCCTGGCTAAAGTATTTGAAAAAGCCATCAACCAACAACTCTCCTCACATCTGAAACTGAACCTCCTACTTGAATCCTCCAAATCGGGATTCCACAGCAACCACAGCACTGAGACAGCCCTCATTGCAGCTACTGACAACATCCGTGCCCTACTTGACCGAGGAGAGACTGCAGCACTGATTTGTTCTAGAACTCTCAGAAGCCTTTCATGTAGTCTTCCACCACACACTCCTCACAAGCCTTGCACAACATAGGCATTCAAGGAACTGTCTTCAGATGGATAGTTTCTTTCCTCACCGGAAGAATGCAAAAAAGTCCTCCTCCTATCCCCTTCACATTTGAACCCAAGGAAATCATCTATGGCGTACCCCAAAGATGGTCGCTCAGAACCCACCCTCTTCAGCACTCATATGACGCCTCTGGCCAGCCTCGCCAAAACCCGCAGACTCAACATCATGTCCTATGCTGAGGACACACAATACATCCTCTCCCTTCCCAAAGACACCACCAGCGCCAATACCAACTTCTACAACTGCCTGACAGATATCGCCAGCTGGATGAAGAACAAATGCCTGAAGCTCAACAAGACAGGTACTGATTTTTTAAAACAAAAGCTCTCCATGGAAAGCATCCTGGTGACCCCCAGAACTCGGACCAACTCCTACCCCCACTGACCATGCTGGCAACCTAGGCATCATTCTGGACAACAAGCTAACCATGAAGACTCACATCAACTCTGTCTCCTCCTTCTGCTTCTTCATCCTTTGCATGCTTCATAAGATATTCAAATGGCTTCCCCAAAGTGCCAGATGCACCATCACCCAAGCTCTCATCTCCAGTCGTCTGGACTACGGCAACGCTCTTTACACAGGGGTCACAGCTTGCCTCCTCTGACGACTACATGCCATACAAAATGCTGCATCCAGACTCGTCCTGGATCTGCCTAGAGGAACCCACATCACACCCTACTTCAGAGAACTCCACAGGCTCCCTGTACACAAACGATGCCAGTTTAAGCGCCTGACCCATGCATACAAGGCCCTACACAATTGCTGACCCCCCCCTGCTTGAACCACCAGCAGAACTGGCATCAGCCCACCAGACGCTCTGCATCACTTTCTCTAACCACCTCCCCACCTCTGATGTAGCAGATGCAGAGGTCGCCCCTCCCACCTCACAGCAAAGACATGGGACAAGCTACCCTTTCATCTACAGACCTCCCGATCTCTACAAGAGTTCAAAAAGTTCCTGAAGACCTGGCTATTCAGCTAATCTTCTGGACCCTGCCAGTGCCTGTGTACCCTGACTGGTGAAAAGTAGTGCTCTGCAAATCTACTGATTGATTGAGTGATTGAACATTTGAGATGTAGAAGCCTAGGTGATCAATTTATATCTGATGGAATAATTGCTGGGTATCGCAGACCTGCTGCTATGATACAAGTCAATGGACGGGAATCCACAGTAGTGCACACAGAGAAAGGAACAAGGCAGGGCATCCTCTGCCACTCCTCCTTTTCGCACTCTGCCTAGAACCCCTGACACAGCGGATATAAAATACATAAACTATATAGGAAGTGAAACTCCATAGAGATGAATTCAAACTCTCCCTGTTCACAGCTAATATACTACTGATCCAAACAGAACCAAAACAATTGCTGCCCCTCTGATGGAAGAATTAGGCATATTTTGTACAATTGTGGGATTGACCTGCATTCAGTTGGAAGGCAGTGGGGATAAACATTTCTAAGGATGAGTCGGCCTGGCTTAGCACTAACTCATCATTTGCTAGGAGCCAGAGCGCATTTAAGTACCTATAAGTTCAGCTAAGAATGATACTAAAATGTATACACAACACTAACTTTCTTCCATTGTCAAGATAATTTCAGAACGAGATACAGAGTTGAAGCAACTACTCCTTACCATGACATAGCTGTATCCCTCCATTAAATGATGTCCTTACCCAAGGGTGCTTCTTCGCTCCCAATTGGGGGGGGCGGGGGGTGCAGGTGGAAAATGAGAGTAGCAACCAAAGTCATGATTCGGTCACTAGAAAGAAGAAAATAGGGGATCCCCAATTTTTAAGTATTTTATCATCAGCTCACTTAAGCTGTCTTCTAGAATGTCTTAAAGCCGAAACAGAGCTATATTGGCATTTTAAAGACCAATTTCTAGTAGAGAACCCACTATGAGAAGTCCTATGAATGGGACCAAAATATAAGCATCATCATAAATGCCACTCTCCAAGTATGGCATAACGTAGGTGGATTGGAAAAGGATCACCTGTTACTGTACACACCATTGTTTGGAAAACCTCACTTTGGGCCTGTACTAGATGGAAAGGCCTTTGGGGAATGGCAGCAGGCCAAATGCATCAAAATTATAGACCTTTTTAAAAGCAGAGATTTAGTCATTTGAATAAAATATAATACATTATGGCCTAAGTGAATCCAAGAGGTGTAGGTATATAAAAATCAGACACTGGATCGTGCAAAAAGAAGTAAAAACAGCTGCTACACTTTCACTCTCTGAATTTGAAAAGCTGTTACAGAAAGTATCAGAAGATGCACACTTATATTTGAAATGTATAGATTACTTGTTGCAGGAACATTGATGTCTAAGAAGGCTTCCCAGACCAGTTGGGATAAAGTCATATGACTTGAATTCACTGTAGAACAATAGGAAATACTAAATTGAAATGCTTATAGGGAGATCAAGCCTGTACAAGGGAGAGAAGCAGGTAAAAAAATACTATTCAGATGGTAGTGAACATCATGCTGCATAAATGATGCCAGTAAGGCAACACTCCAAGCTTTGCCAGAGAAATTATTTGTAAGAAGGACACAATAATGCACATAATATGAGGTTTCCATAAATTAGTGACTGTTGGATCTGGCCCTTTTTGCAGGGTCATCCCCAAACTGTTTGCCTACTTCCTCCAACTTTTTCTGACCTGTTTTTGTTGGCTTTGGGACTCTGGGTATGTTACCACTGCTAACCAGTGTTTAAGTGCATATGCAGTCTGTCTAAATTGTATTGGTGATTGGTTTGTCATTGATTGGCATATTTGATTTACTAGTAAGTCCCTTGTATAGTGTACCGTGTGGGCCCGGGGCCTTTAAATCAAACACTACCAGTAGGCCTGAAGCACTGATTGTGCCACCTGATTAAGTAGCCCTGTAAACATGTCTCAGACCTGCCATTGCAGTTGCTGTGTGTGCAGTTTTGCACTGCCTATTCAACCTGGCAAGTGTACTCACTTGCCAGGCCCAAATCTTACCTTGTACTACATGTAAGTTACCCCTAGGGTAGGCCCTAGATAGCTCCATGGGCATGGTGCAGTGTGTTTAAAAGATAGGACATGTACTGTTGTGTTTTACATGTCCTGATAGTGAAATACTGCCATACTCGGTTTCCACTAATGTAAGAGAGACCTAACAGGAACATGCCAGGATGAGGTTTTAAAAGCGATAGAGGCAATCACTTTTAGTGCTTCATCCTGATATTTTCCCAGCCAGCATAATTTGGCATGGATACCTGGGTAGAATGGTTGTAGGCATGAGAGTCAAACTAGGCTGATGAATGCGTTGATGCCATCTGTAAAAGAAGTGATACTAATGCATTTAGGAGCAACACAGACACCCACACTGAATGATTGGTATGGGAAAGTGTCTTACATAATGGCTATGGAAAATATTTCTCATTTCATACAAGGGGAAGAACACATCTTCGAGAAGATGTGGTGGCCAAAAACTTTGTCAGAGACTACAGGGCATTAACTAGCGGAAGGGCATTAAGGGCCCTTCAGATAGTACTATATTGAACTTAACAAGGTGAAATTGTAATGGTTGACACAAGGCAAATTTTAAAATTTAAAGACCAGTTACACTTTAAGCAGCACATCATTGTGAAGGTGGCTGTAGGAGAATGTTATTTGTTATTATTCAAAATCAATAAAACATTATTGAAATACAGTATGTTTGTGTTAAAGGCACTGCATTCCATTGGGTAAATTTAAGTGGAGTTCCTTATTATGTTTTCTTAAGAGCAGTAGAAAGATAAAACAAGCTTAGTTGTAATTCATTACATGCTTATGCATTTTCAAAGTAATCCTCCTTGATCATTGCAGAAAATCAATCGTTTGAGGAGAGAGCTCTTGGTGCCAGGATCCAAGCTTGAACTGGGTCCCTCTGAATCCAAGATTCCAGTCCTCCTAATTCAACAGCCAGGAAAAGTGACTGGAGAAGAGCGCAGAGGATGGGGAGCTGGCTGGGACATCTGCCTGCCCAAAGGCTGGGGCATGGCATTTTGGATTTCTTTTGTAAGTCAGTAGCCTTTTTCACATGCATATTAATGATGAGAAAGAAATTCATGTAATACAAATTGTGCTGGTTTTTAGGGGACACATTCTGCTCTCTAATTTTATTTGGAAAATATTCATGTGAATGTAAGCCAAACTTAAGTTCTTGAAAAATAGAGTATATTCATTTTTATTTTTTATGCTCTGTTTACTCTTCATCTAGGCTACCCTACCAGCCTCCCACCTTCCTCTTTGCATTATAAACGTTTGGAAACTGCCCTTGTCATGACACAAAAATTATATACATCGATATAACTGACCCTGGTTTGCATGTTTTCATTAAAGCAGTAATTCATTTCAGAAATGTAGAAATCTTTTCCTCCATACACTCATTGCTGCTCCTACTCCCAGAGGGAGTGCAACTTAATCCCTAGGAAATGGCTCAATCCAGACAGCACCTTCTGAGTTATCCCAGTGTGGGCCAGGAGGGCACCTTCATCTTCTCTAAAGGAGACTCTCCTAGAAGATGCAGAAAGAGAAGTTCATAAAGTTCCTTTTTAAATGTTTCTTGCTGCATTTTCTAGAAAACAAGAAGTGTGAGGGACTTAAAAATAAAAATGATTTAATGCAGCCGCACTAACAGGCTTTCCAGGTTCACTAGGACAAATTTGTCTTTCATAGCAAGTGCCAGAGTGAATCAGCACAAAAAAACAGCCAACCAGAATTGTACATGAACAAACCCAAATATACTGATCTGCAGAATACCAGAAGAAAATCCTCCTTGAGACTTCATGAAGGGTTTCAAAGTTAGCAGTTTGTAAAGGGAAAATGGTTGTCTTTTTCGGACTGTGGAACTGTGACAGGAACCAGTTTTAATAGATCACACTTGTTTTGACTGGACACACAGTTGATAAAAATCAGTAGAAGTGACACATGTTCAGTCTAAAAGATTTGAGGGCCTATAGAGCATAAGAATTGCCCTCTCACTGTTGGAAATCAGTCTGCTTTCCTCAAGCTTGTGACAAAGTGGTCTCTTCTGTCAATACGAGTGGGTGATGCTGAAGTTCAAAACGTATTGGTTGTAAAGAATGTCTGCAAATTGTACCTACAGACCCAACCCCTTCCACCGAAATTGTGTTACATGGGTACACCCCGTAAGAACATTACAAAACTATGGGGCAAACTGGTGCATTTTACAGCCTAATTTGCAAATAGATTTGCTAAAATACCATATGGTTTACAGGCGTTTATGAAAAGGCATTCATTAAATACTCCTATGCTGTTAGGTGTTCCAAGCAAACCTGTCCCTCCCTAGCAATATTTAGCTGTCAACATGCAATTTCGAAATCACTATGGGGTTGTAGTATGGGTGATCTGGTCAAGAACTGCATTCGGGTCACATACACACCCTCCACCCCCTGATATTAGCTTTCCCTCTATATAACAGTCAAGTTTCAACTTCTGAGGTGTTGGTTCCTTCTCCTGGTGTATCATTTGCTTATTCCTCTAGACTTGCTTGTTTTGTGTTCTTCATCTCGCATAGGTTTGGATGGAACTTGGCATGAACACTGATTGGTGAGGTTCTTGTGAGGAAATGTACTCCTCTCTTGCACTGCCAGTCCAAGTATGTTAGTGATTTCTTCTTCATGGTGGGCAAAAACAGTTGAGTTACCAAAGTTCTAAACTGGGTAACCCTACTAGGCTGGCATTCCTTTGTCCCATAAATAGGAGGTCACCTCCATCATGTTGTGTTGTTTTGTAAGTGTTATTTGGGACATGCTGGGAATATTGAGACACACTCCAAAACAATGACCACCCGTTACTCCCACAGGACTGGGGTGAGTACAAAGAAAAGAACAATAATCTAGTAGAACTTATTTAAGTTGAGACTTATCCCGAAAGCTGTAATGAGCCTTACATACACGTTGAATTATTCCAAGACTTGAATTAAACAGCAATCTGTAGGGCAAAGTGATACGTGCACAATTACCAAAAAGAAAAAAGGACAACAGGACATATGTTTATATAAGGAATATGCATATAGTCAATTAAATGATTGATCATTCAATTCAGTTCCATATGACTTAAAGTGTGTGAAGACGTGAATCAAAGGTGCGGCACCAATCCCAATGGCAAAATCAAACTAGCAAATGCATGGGGTAGTCTGAGAGACAAGACTATACCCTTAGTATTCTAATTGTCTTTAACCATATGAGAAAGTATTGTCAATGTTTCGATCCGTGAGTGATTAGAGGAATCTCCTCAGGATGTCATCATCCAGCTCTTACACACTGGGATCAATCTGTCAATAAATGAGACCTCATAGGATAATACTGTTGCATCAGGTGGCTTTCAAAAATGGTATCGGTTGCGGGTTACCAAAGTCGCACTGTTCACCAAGTAGATAAATATACTGATCAATCCTCCTGGCCCGAAGTACACAGTAGCGGGTTGCCAAAACAATGTGAAGTCGCGTTGTGGAAACTAGCACCATGCGATTGACCCTCAGCGTGTCTTCTGAACGTTCATTTTTGGTAATTGTGCACGTATTACTTTACCCTACTGATTGCTCCCTAATTCAAGTCTTGGAATAATTCAATGAGTATGTAAGGTTCATTTCACCTTTTGGGTAACAACCTTAACTCCCTCTATATTATTGTTGTTCCCTACAGGGAATAGTGAGATGTTGTGCCCCCTGAACCCTAGATTTTTTCTCTTCTTTCTACTGGGAAGGATCTCTTTCACCATCTTGAAGATGTGAACTCTAGTAACAACATCTAGGGCAATGTCCTTTTTTGTTTATTAGACTGCATATAATCTGTGGTTCCCATCCAATGCCAGTTCACATGGCTCCAGTCACTGAGGCAGTTCCACAAAGAGCACCCTCACATACAGAGCATCCTCATTTGTGATTGACATGGAAATAGTTTTCACCCAAACATTTCCCTTGAGGAGATTTTACTTTCTCTTTCCTATTCTTATGCACATACCCAATAAAGGTAAGTTCAACTCTATGACTCAATTCTTACTATATGTGATGATGGTATTCTTAGCTGACAATGGCTAGAGATCTAATTGTGTGAAAGTCTTCAGGTGTTATCCAATAGTCCTTCTGTGATGTGTTGACTCTGATTTAGAATAATGTGTGTCAGTCGGAAAGATTCTCTGTTGCATAATTTCCTTGATGTTTATTGTGAGCTGGTATTTGCGCTTAAAAGGCTTCACAGTCTCTAAGTGAATTTGCACAAAGGCTGCACTTCTGTTTAGGATGTAATGGTAGATTGACACTCTTTCCAGTGAGCTGCTTCAGGTTCAGGTGACAATACTGTAGTTATTTGGGAGCAGCTCTGAGGTCACTACTGACACTTTACTGCTCGGGAACTTGTGCATCGGGATGGTTGCTTTGTTGTTAACAGTTCATCTACTGCGGAGTCAATGCGTCTGGTTGTTTTTCAGTTCTTAAGATATGGCAGGACAGGTTACAGTGCAGGAACAATGGATGCAAGGTGGCCAGCCCTTGGGGTGAAGCCACAGAGACAGCTGCAAAAGTCAGCACCACCCGCATGTAGTGTTGGACATATTCTAGATTCAGTTAAAAGCATAATAGCAACCAGTGACAGCAATCTGGTGGTCAGTCTCTAGTGGAGCAAAGCCATAGTAGTTCAAAATCATTTGCATGAATCAAAGGGCTGAGAAAGACTAAGTGCTTCAGCATTCTCCTGTATAATAATGCTTATATGTGGCCTACCACCACAAAGTCTTGGACGCTCACCAGAATTGCTCACCTTGATGGCCACGAATAGGAAGGCCAACTTGGAGTTAACTGGCTCACTTTGAAGGAATCTACTAAAGGTTGGCCTCCAGCACACGTGCACCACAGTTTTGCCGGAGCTTCAGTTCTGGACCTGTGACATATTATTCTGTTTACTGAAGAATCCCTATCCCTAAGCTGCCACTGGAATAGTAATGAGGTGGTATAGCAGTGCTGTCCTATTGCTGTCTGCAATTGTCCGTTCTGCATTTCACCTCCTCAGTAGGCCAGTTGATGAGATGTTTTCATTCACATTGGCTCATGAGCAAACACCATCTTTGGCTGGGCTACACAGAAATCATTTGCTTGGTAAAGACCAGTAATGCCACTGCTCACAGGTTCTGCTATGACACGGAGCAGTCCCCAAGTATTATGGGGCTCAGGAGCCCATGAAGGCATCCCTCATATTAGCCATGCATGGCTGTGCTCCCATTAACCACCACCCTTTTCATCTCAAGGAGTGTCCCGACTCCCCACTTGGAGAGACTTGTGTTTTGATAGCTCACTTTAGAGTTCCAAGTATAGCTGTACACCTGGTATATGCCAGAGCCACATCGCTTATTTACTGTCTCCATGGCTTACTTCCAATTTCTTCTCTCCTCCCAAGGGACTACATGTGTGGCATATCTCTCCTGGGCTCCAGGATTCAGCCATTGAGTTGTTACAATAAAATGTTTAATCTTGAAGCAGAAACACACAAGGCATCTTTGAATGAAGCACTCATCACTTTTACTGTACTTGGAGAGACATCAAAGCTGATGTGTCCTGAGATGATCATATGGGCTAACAGCAGTCTCTGCCGTGAAGTGGGTCCCAGATTTTAGCTTTGTTCTTGTTACCTCTAATGGTGTGCACTGGACTAAAGGATATACCCATGGCTTCCGAGACTGTTCTCTATTGAGCTCTACAATTGCTTACCAGAGAAGCTGCTCCTCTAACTGAGGCTTATTTTGAGAATTGGAGCAAGTATTAGTTTTGATTTGGATGAGTTCCACTTGCCTTTTCACATAGTATCACATACAAGGCTGTGCTGTCTGCCATTGCTGTTTGTTTGTGAGGCTCTACAAAAGCTCGAGTAAGCATCCTCCACTTCAAGAGTAATTGTTACACGGTGAATGAGAACTCCACCCAAGTTCTGGGATGGAAATAGCCCTTCCATGTCTTTCAGCATGCACCAATGTGAGTGACTGAGCTTTTTTTTGATATTTTATTTTTTATTTTTACTATTTTGTGCCTCATTGTACACTGCAATAACGTGTAGTAGATTTAGGGACCACTGTATCACAAATTACAGCTCAGAGTGACTCTCTGTGGTCCGGAGGGGCACACCAGTTGCACTGTCCTTAATCGAACATAATTACAGTCTGCTCACCATGCTGTCGTGCTCTGAACAGTGGTTGCAACAAAGTATTAATATGGAAAGATTGGTCTTTTTACATCTAACCTGCACAGGAAGAGTTGCTGAATGGCCTTCCTCTCTGCATTCGCCTGCTAGTCCCTTGCAGTCAGGTCCTTCACTGCATACAGTTGTGTGTATTGCCTGTGTGTTTACAGGGGATTTATGTGGCTGAATGAGTAAAGGAGTGTGTGTGCCATGGTTGACTGGGGAGACAGTGACATCTATGTGGATTTCCTTTGTGGGGATACTGTACAAAATGGAGAATGAAGGTAATCTACCAGATGAGCAGTGTATATTAGAGGACTACTTCAATCCATTCCTGAAGTCTTAGTTATAAGCCAGTATGTGGGAGGACTGGAGACAGTGGTCTCACTATCAAGTTGAAAGATGTAGAGTGGGGTGGCTTCTCCTCTTTTGGGGCTGCATTTTGGGTTTCTCTGAGCTAATGTGAGACTACCAGTCCCACCACTCCTTCCTGCTGACACTCAAAGACTACGACTGTGGCTGGCCTGTCTGAAATGAATAATCAATTGGCCTCAAGATTGTCTAGGCCCACCTCCCTGCCCTAGAAGAGTTCAGCGGGATGCTAATGTGCAGTGAAGTTGCATATACGTTTACCCTAAGAGGCCAGGGTATGCCCAGACGTGGGTCCGTTGCTCACTGTGCCACTGGATTTAAGCTAGCCTGGCTGATCAGGGGTGAAACCCTGAAACAGGTCCCCAGATGCTTGTTACTGGTCCTGCGAGGACCTAGCCTGGAAGTTTGGGCCAGACTGTTCCCATGGGGAGCAGGGTCAAGACTGATTTGCATATGCGTGGGTCCAAACTGGGGTGGCATGGTGAGCAAAGGAAGGAGGGATTTAACCCAGATCTGTGACTGGGGGTGAGGGTCTGAAAAGTTTCAGTACTCCGTCCATCAACTTGCTGTGTTGCATTGTTTATCCTAAGTGGCCAGGGTATGCTCAGACATGGGTCCCTTGCTTACTGTGCACGATTCAAGCAAGGCTGGCTGATAAGGGATGATACCCTAAAACTGGTCCCAGGATGCTTGTTTCTGGTCATGGAGGACCTGGCCTGGAAGGTCATGCTGGACTGAAGTTTCAGCACTCCGTCCATCAAGGTGTTGCATTGTAAAATTGTGAATACCCATAGACTGGAAGCCTTCTGCTGTGGAATCTGCCTATAACCGTATAGGTTCATAAAGCTTGCTCTGTGAGACCACATAGGTGTCTGTAAGAAGGTAAGCCAGGCAGGAGAAGACGTGACGTAGCCGCAGCCTGGTCTTGCTGAAAGCTTTAGTGGCTAGAGACTTTCGAGTTGCACATATTTATCTGCAAAACAGGATCTTTAATTCGTACCACATCACCTACTTCAATCCTAGGTCTCTGGACTATTTTATTTATGTTCCTCAATTATCTCTGACACCGAGAAGCACAATATTTGCAATTTTGCCTCCTTGATAGAAATAACGATACAACTACCACAAGCGAACTTGAGAACAGACCCAAAGGTTGAAGCCAAAGTCAGAAGCAGAATCACTTGATACACTGCAACATTCCTTGTCTATTTCCCATAGTGGTTAGCATGTTCCTGATCTTGTAGCCGTTTTATTTATGTAGTTTGTGTACTTAGTAAAATAAAGTATTTTTTATTATCCAAGATAAAGCACTAGGTAGATCATTTATCAATTATCAAAAATCACATCTTTAACCAGCACAGGTACAACCTTACCTAGGTGCTATGCTAAATACTCAAAATGCCCTAGCTTATACAAATACACAAAGAATACAAGCTTTCCAAAATCTCATACCACAAATACAGCAAAATCAACAATATACTGCAAGGTTTATCATGAGAATCCTAGGAATGATGGCATCTTGCGTAGCCATAGTTCCACATGCAAGACTAAACATGAGGCCCTTACAACAGTGCCTCTCACAACAATGGTCTCAGGCACACTGTCAACGTCAGGATCTAGTGTTGATGGACCGCCAAACACATATGTCCTTTCAATGGTGAAATCGTAACAATCTAATGAAGGGGCGGACATTCCAAGACCCTGTGCCTCAGATCATAATCACAACAGGACGCATCAACGATCGGTTGGGGAGCTCACCTCAACAATCAGACCATTCAAGGGCAATGGGAAGCCCATCAGAAACAGCTTCATATAAACCACCTAGAACTATTAGCTGTATTTTTTGTTCTAAAAGCGTTTCAACCTCTTCTCAAACAGAAGACTGTTCTCATAAAACCAGACAACATGACAACCATGTATTACCGCAACAAACAGGGCGGGACACACTCATCTCAGCTGTCCCTCCTAGCCCAAACAAAATGGAAATGGGCAATTCACAATCACATTCATCTATTAGCACAATACATTCCAAGGATAGACAATCAGTTGGCAGATCTCCTAAGCCGAAATCACCAACAAACACACAAATGGGAGATTCATTCCCAAGTACTTCAAAAGTACTTTCAAAAGTGTGGAACGCCAGAGATAGATCTATTCGCAACAAGCGAAAACGCAAAATGCCTAAACTTTGCATCCAGACACCCACACCCACATCCACTATCCAAAGGCACTGCTCTATGGATCACTTGGTCAGGGAGATTTGCTTACGCTTTTCCCCCTCTCCCACTCCTTCCCTTTCTGGTCAGTAAACTGCGTCAAACATCACTTACCATGATTCTAATAGCACCAACATGTGCATGTCAGCATTGGTACACAACACTCCTAGATTTGTCTGAAGCACCCCATTCCAAACTCCCAAACAGACCAGATTTGTTAACCCAAAACAAAGGTCGAATCAGGCATCCAAATCCCAGTGCTCTCAATCTAGCGATTTGGCTCCTGAAGTCCTAGAATTTGGTTACCTAGAACTTCCTTCAGAATGTATGGAAGTAATTAAACAAGCACTTAAACCTACTACTAGACAATGCTACGCAAACAAGTGGAAAAGATTTGTATACTACTGTCAATCTAAAAACACTGACCCACTTATAGCATCCATACAAGATATATGATGTGTTATTTACTTCATTTGCAAAAGTCAAATTTGGCTTTCTCATCCATCAAAATACACCTCACTGCTATATCTGCATACTTACAGAATATTCAGCATACTTCTCTTTTCAGAATTCTTGTTATTAAAGCCTTCATGGAAGGATTAAAACGCACTGTTCCCCGTAGAACACCACCTGTTCTTTCATGGAAACCAGACTCATAGGACCACCTTTTGAAACCATGCACTCTTGTCAAATACAATACTTGACACGGAAGGTCACTTTCCTTGTAGCTATTACTTCATTAAGAAGAGTTAGTGAAATACAAACCTTTACTCTTGAGGAACCTTTTTTCCAGGTACACAATCATAAAGTTGTACTTAGAACTAATCCAAAATTTCTACCAAAGGTAGTATCTCCTTTTCAACCAAACAGTGTAATTGCCAGTCGTCTTTCCACAGCTAGACTCTGGCAGAAAGAGCTCTTCATACCCTAGATCTCAAAAGAGCTATTTTGTACTATATAGACAGAACCAAAGATTTTAGGAAAACAAAACAGCTTTTCGTTGCTTTCCAACAACCACATAAAGGCAATCCTATATCAAAACAAGGTTTAGCAAGATGGATTGTTAAATGCATACAAACATGCTACATCAAAGCAAAAATACAACTTTTGATTACTCCTAGAGCTCATTCTACAAGAAAGGCGAGTCAATGGTGTTCTTAGGAAACATACCAATGGTTGATATATGTTAAGCAGCCACATAGTCAACTCCTCATACGTTTACAAAACACTACTGTGTTGATGTTTTTTCACAGCAACAAGCCACTGTAGGCCAAGCTGTCTTAAGAACACTATTTCAGACAACTTCAACTCGTACAGGCTAGCCGCCGCTTTTTTGGGAGGATTAACTGCTTTGTAGTCTATGCATAGCATGTGTGTCTTCAGCTACACATGCCATCGAACGGAAAATGTCACTTACCCAGTGTACATCTGTTCGTGGCATGTAGTGCTGCAGATTCGCATGCACCCTTCCTCCTCCCCAGAAGCCTGTAGTCATTCAAGTTTAACATTTGTACATATTGTGAGAAGGTAGCCTCTTTCTAGCCTTGTTACCCCCACTTTTGGCCTGTTTGTGAGTGTATGTCAGGGTGTTTGTCACTGTTTTCACTGTCTCACTGGGATCCTGATAGCCAGGCCTCAGTGCTCATAGTGAAAACACTATGTTTTCAGTATGTTTGTTATGTGTCACTGGGATCCTGCTGGTCAGGACCCCAGTGCTCATAGGTTTGTGGCCTATATGTATGTGTCACTGGGACCCTGTCACACAGGGCCCCAGTGCTCATAGGTGTGCATGTATATGTTCCCTGTGTGGTGCCTAACTGTCTCACTGAGGCTCTGCTAACCAGAACCTCAGTGGTTATGCTCTCTCATTACTTTCAAATTGTCACTAACAGGCTAGTGACCAATTTTACCAATTTACATTGGCTTACTGGAACACCCTTATAATTCCCTAGTATATGGTACTGAGGTACCCAGGGTATTGGGGTTCCAGGAGATCCCTATGGGCTGCAGCATTTCTTTTGCCACCCATAGGGAGCTCTGACAATTCTTACACAGGCCTGCCACTGCAGCCTGAGTGAAATAACGTCCACGTTATTTCACAGCCATTTTACACTGCACTTAAGTAACTTATAAGTCACCTATATGTCTAACCTTTACCTGGTAAAGGTTAGGTGCAAAGTTACTTAGTGTGAGGGCACCCTGGCACTAGCCAAGGTGCCCCCACATTGTTCAGAGCCAATTCCCTGAACTTTGAGAGTGCGGGACACCATTACATGCGTGCACTACATATAGGTCACTACCTATATGTAGCTTCACCATGGTAACTCCGAATATGGCCATGTAACATGTCTATGATCATGGAATTGCCCCCTCTATACCATCCTGGCATAGTTGGCACAATCCCATGATCCCAGTGGTCTGTAGCACAGACCCTGGTACTGCCAAACTGCCCTTCCTGGGGTTTCACTGCAGCTGCTGCTGCTGCCAACCCCTCAGACAGGCAGCTGCCCTCCTGGGGTCCAGCCAGGCCTGGCCCAGGATGGCAGAACAAAGAACTTCCTCTGAGAGAGGGTGTGACACCCTCTCCCTTTGGAAAATGGTGTGAAGGCAGGGGAGGAGTAGCCTCCCCCAGCCTCTGGAAATGCTTTGTTGGGCACAGATGTGCCCAATTCTGCATAAGCCAGTCTACACCGGTTCAGGGACCCCTTAGCCCCTGCTCTGGCATGAAACTGGACAAAGGAAAGGGGAGTGACCACTCCCCTGACCTGCACCTCCCCTGGGAGGTGTCCAGAGCTCCTCCAGTGTGCTCCAGACCTCTGCCATCTTGGAAACAGAGGTGCTGCTGGCACACTGGACTGCTCTGAGTGGCCAGTGCCACCAGGTGACGTCAGAGACTCCTGCTGATAGGCTCCTTCAGGTGTTAGTAGCCTTTCCTCTCTCCTAGGTAGCCAAACCCTCTTTTCTGGCTATTTAGGGTCTCTGTCTCTGGGGAAACTTCAGATAACGAATGCATGAGCTCAGCCGAGTTCCTCTGCATCTCCCTCTTCACCATCTGATAAGGAATCGACCGCTGACCGCGCTGGAAGCCTGCAAACCTGCAACATAGTAGCAAAGACGACTACTGCAACTCTGTAACGCTGATCCTGCCGCCTTCTCGACTGTTTTCCTGCTTGTGCATGCTGTGGGGGTAGTCTGCCTCCTCTCTGCACCAGAAGCTCCGAAGAAATCTCCCGTGGGTCGACGGAATCTTCCCCCTGCAACCGCAGGCACCAAAAAGCTGCATCTCCGGTCCCTTGGGTCTCCTCTCAGCACGACGAGCGAGGTCCCTCGAATCCAGCGACACCGTCCAAGTGACTCCCACAGTCCAGTGACTCTTCAGCCCGAGTTTGGTGGAGGTAAGTCCTTGCCTCACCTCGCTGGGCTGCATTGCTGGGAACCGCGACTTTGCAAGCTTCTCCGGCCCCTGTGCACTTCCGGCGGAAATCCTGTGTGCACAGCCAAGCCTGGGTCCACGGCACTCTAACCTGCATTGCACGACTTTCTAAGTTGGTCTCCGGCGACGTGGGACTCCTTTGTGCAACTTCGGCGAGCACCGTTTCACGCATCCTCGTAGTGCCTGTTTCTGGCACTTCTCCGGGTGCTACCTGCTTCAGTGAGGGCTCTTTGTCTTGCTTGACGTCCCCTCTCTCTGCAGGTCCAATTTGCGACCTCCTGGTCCCTCCTGGGCCCCAGCAGCGTCCAAAAACGCCAAACGCACGATTTGCGTGTAGCAAGGCTTGTTGGCATCCATCCGGCGGGAAAACACTTCTGCACGACTCTCCAAGGCGTGGGGGATCCATCCTCCAAAGGGGAAGTCTCTAGCCCTTGTCGTTCCTGCAGTATTCACAGTTCTTCAGCCTAGTAAGAGCTTCTTTGCACCAACCGCTGGCATTTCTTGGGCATCTGCCCATCTCCGAGCTGCTTGTGACTTTTGGACTTGGTCCCCTTGTTCCACAGGTACCTTCAGACAGGAATCCATCGTTGTTGCATTGCTGATTTGTGTTTTCCTTGCATTCTCCCTCTAACACGACTATTTTGTCCTTAGGGGAACTTTAGTGCACTTTGCACTCACTTTTCAGGGTCTTGGGGAGGGTTATTTTTCTAACTCTCACTATTTTCTAATAGTCCCAGCGACCCTCTACAAGGTCACATAGGTTTGGGGTCCATTCGTGGTTCGCATTCCACTTCTGGAGTATATGGTTTGTGTTGCCCCTATCCCTATGTTTCCCCATTGCATCCTATTGTAACTATACATTGTTTGCACTGTTTTCTAAGACTATACTGCATATTTTTGCTATTGTGTATATATATCTTGTGTATATTTCCTATCCTCTCACTGAGGGTACACTCTAAGATACTTTGGCATATTGTCATAAAAATAAAGTACCTTTATTTTTAGTATAACTGTGTATTGTGTTTTCTTATGATATTGTGCATATGACACTAAGTGGTACTGTAGTAGCTTCACACGTCTCCTAGTTCAGCCTGAGCTGCTTTGCTAAGCTACCATTATCTATCAGCCTAAGCTGCTAGACACCCTATACACTAATAAGGGATAACTGGGCCTGGTGCAAGGTGCAAGTACCCCTTGGTACTCACTACAAGCCAGTCCAGCCTCCTACATTGGTTGTGCAGCGGTGGGATAAGTGCTTTGAGACTACTTACCACTCTTGTCATTGTACTTTTCATAAGAGAAAAATATACAAAACAAGGTCAGTGTATATACACATAGCCAAAAAGTTTTGCATTTCCTCTTTTCACTCTTTTCTAAGTGCTGAAAAGTACTTCTAAACTTTCAAAAAGTTCTTAAAAGTTTAAAAAGTTTTTTTTCTGTCTTTCCAAAAAGTTCTGAAAACTTTTTTCTCTTTGTCTATCACTTTAACTCTCTCTAAAAATGTCTGGCACAGGCCAAAAAGTTGAACTGTCCAAACTTGCATATGATCACCTTAGCTGGAAAGGAGCAAGGAGTCTCTGCATAGAGAGAGGTTTGAGTGTAGGGAAGAATCCTTCCTTAGAACTGTTAATTAATATGCTTAGAGTACAGGATAAGGCCATAAGTGCCAAATCTGGTGAAAAAGTAGCTAATGGTTCTCAATCTGATCCAGGGACTCCCCCAGGAAAAGGTTCAGGAAAGAAACTTCTCAGCCTGCCCATTACTAGACAGTCTAGCATAGTTGGTACAGAGGTTGAATCACACCATACTGATGGTGTGCTCTCACATTATACTGGTAGCCAAGCTGTTAGGGTGCCCTCTGTAAGGGACAGGTCTCCTTCTGTTCATTCCCATCATACCTCTGTATCTAGAAATGTCCCTCCCACCCACCCTGATGACAGATTGTTAGAAAGGGAGCTCAATAGATTGAGAGTGGAACAAACCAGACTGAAGCTCAAGAAGCAACAGCTGGATTTGGATAGACAGTCTTTAGAAATAGAGAGGGAAAGACAGAAGTTGGGTTTAGAAACCCATGGTGGCAGCAGCAGTATTCCCCATAGTCATCCTGCAAAAGAGCATGATTCCAGGAATCTGCACAAGATAGTTCCCCCTTATAAGGAGGGGGATGACATTAACAAGTGGTTTGCTGCACTTGAGAGGGCCTGTGCTGTACAGGATGTCCCTCAAAGGCAGTGGGCTGCTATCCTATGGCTATCATTTAGTGGAAAAGGTAGGGATAGGCTCCTTACAGTGAAAGAAAATGATGCCAATAATTTCCAAGTTCTTAAGAATGCACTCCTGGATGGTTATGGCTTAACCACTGAACAATACAGGATAAAGTTCAGAGAGACCAAAAAGGAGTCTTCACAAGACTGGGTTGATTTCATTGACCATTCAGTGAAGGCCTTGGAGGGGTGGTTACATGGCAGTAAAGTTACTGATTATGAAAGCCTGTATAACACAATCCTGAGAGAGCATATACTTAATAATTGTGTGTCTGATTTGTTGCACCAGTACCTGGTAGACTCTGATCTGACCTCTCCCCAAGAATTGGGAAAGAAGGCAGACAAATGGGTCAGAACAAGGGTGAACAGAAAAGTTCATACAGGGGGTGACAAAGATGGCAATAAGAAGAAAGATGGTGAAAAATCTCAAGATAAGCATGGGGATAAGGGTAAAACCAAAGATCCCACTTCAAATCTTAAACACTCTTCAGAGGGTGGGGATAAAACAAATTCTTCCTCTTCTTCCCAACCTGCACACATTAAAAAGCCTTGGTGCTTTGTGTGTAAAAACAGAGGCCATAGGCCAGGGGATAAGTCCTGTCCAGGTAAACCCCCTGAGCCTACCACCACTAATACATCAAGCTCTAGTGCCCCTAGCAGTAGTGGTACTAGTGGTGGGACTGCTGGCAACAGTCAAGCAAAGGGTGTAGTTGGGTTCACTTATGGGTCCATAGTGGAAACTGATGTCATCAGTCCCAAGACAGTTTCTGTCACACCTAGTGGCATTGGCCTTGCCACACTGGCTGCTTGTCCCCTTACAATGGATAAGTACAGGCAGACAGTTTCAATAAATGGTGTTGAGGCCTTGGCCTACAGGGACACAGGTACCAGTTTCACTTTGGTGACTGACAACCTAGTGCACCCTGATCAACACATCATTGGACAACAGTATAAGATTATTGATGTCCATAACTCCACTAAGTTTCTTCCCTTAGCTATAATTCAGTTTAGTTGGAGTGAAGTTACTGGCCCTAAGCAGGTGGTGGTATCGCCTAGCTTACCTGTAGACTGTCTCTTAGGTAATGACCTAGAGGCCTCAGGTTGGGCTGATGTAGAGTTTTATGCCCATGCAGCCATGCTGGGCATCCCTGAGGAATTGTTCCCTCTCATTTCAAGTGAAATGAAAAAGCAAAGGAGAGAAGGCCTGAAAACTCAGGATCCCTCTCCATCAACAGGTAAAAAGGGTATCACAGTATCCCCTAACCACCCTACCATTCAGGATACCATTCCTGTGGTGGGAGAAACCTCTCCTGGGGTGGCACCTGTTCCAAGGGAATCATCAGCTGGCAAAGCTGGACTCCCTGAGGTGGAAGTACCTCTCTGTGGGATAACTAACATTGGTGAGAAAAACAGCACCATTTTAGTTAACATGGAGCATCCCTCCAACCCTCCCAGAGAAACGTTAGTGCAGAAACCCTGCACTACCTCACAACACTTAGGACAGCATCCCTGCCCTAGTGTGGAGCTCATAGGACAGCATCCCTGCCCTGCTTCAACTCAAGAGAAACAGCATCCCTGTTCTCTCTTCCAGCCAAATGGACAAAGTTTTTGCCCAGCTATGGCTTTACTGAGACAGCATCCCTGTCTGGCATTTCCATCATTACAAATAGGTTCAGTGGATAATTCCCACTGCTCTAAACTAAAACTTACTGATAGAAACTCTGAAAATACATCTTCACATTGTTGGTTAGCTAAAAAACTTCAAACAGGGTGGTTTACATCCCCACAGGGAAGTAACCATATAGTGGATGATAAAGGGAGTAACCAGTCTATTGCAGAGCTACTCTCTACTTATCACCACTTAGACAATAAAGTCTCAACTGGCCAAGGTTAGCCTTATTGTCCTTCGTTTGGGGGGGGGTTGTGTGAGAAGGTAGCCTCTTTCTAGCCTTGTTACCCCCACTTTTGGCCTGTTTGTGAGTGTATGTCAGGGTGTTTGTCACTGTTTTCACTGTCTCACTGGGATCCTGATAGCCAGGCCTCAGTGCTCATAGTGAAAACACTATGTTTTCAGTATGTTTGTTATGTGTCACTGGGATCCTGCTGGTCAGGACCCCAGTGCTCATAGGTTTGTGGCCTATATGTATGTGTCACTGGGACCCTGTCACACAGGGCCCCAGTGCTCATAGGTGTGCATGTATATGTTCCCTGTGTGGTGCCTAACTGTCTCACTGAGGCTCTGCTAACCAGAACCTCAGTGGTTATGCTCTCTCATTACTTTCAAATTGTCACTAACAGGCTAGTGACCAATTTTACCAATTTACATTGGCTTACTGGAACACCCTTATAATTCCCTAGTATATGGTACTGAGGTACCCAGGGTATTGGGGTTCCAGGAGATCCCTATGGGCTGCAGCATTTCTTTTGCCACCCATAGGGAGCTCTGACAATTCTTACACAGGCCTGCCACTGCAGCCTGAGTGAAATAACGTCCACGTTATTTCACAGCCATTTTACACTGCACTTAAGTAACTTATAAGTCACCTATATGTCTAACCTTTACCTGGTAAAGGTTAGGTGCAAAGTTACTTAGTGTGAGGGCACCCTGGCACTAGCCAAGGTGCCCCCACATTGTTCAGAGCCAATTCCCTGAACTTTGTGAGTGCGGGGACACCATTACATGCGTGCACTACATATAGGTCACTACCTATATGTAGCTTCACCATGGTAACTCCGAATATGGCCATGTAACATGTCTATGATCATGGAATTGCCCCCTCTATACCATCCTGGCATAGTTGGCACAATCCCATGATCCCAGTGGTCTGTAGCACAGACCCTGGTACTGCCAAACTGCCCTTCCTGGGGTTTCACTGCAGCTGCTGCTGCTGCCAACCCCTCAGACAGGCAGCTGCCCTCCTGGGGTCCAGCCAGGCCTGGCCCAGGATGGCAGAACAAAGAACTTCCTCTGAGAGAGGGTGTGACACCCTCTCCCTTTGGAAAATGGTGTGAAGGCAGGGGAGGAGTAGCCTCCCCCAGCCTCTGGAAATGCTTTGTTGGGCACAGATGTGCCCAATTCTGCATAAGCCAGTCTACACCGGTTCAGGGACCCCTTAGCCCCTGCTCTGGCATGAAACTGGACAAAGGAAAGGGGAGTGACCACTCCCCTGACCTGCACCTCCCCTGGGAGGTGTCCAGAGCTCCTCCAGTGTGCTCCAGACCTCTGCCATCTTGGAAACAGAGGTGCTGCTGGCACACTGGACTGCTCTGAGTGGCCAGTGCCACCAGGTGACGTCAGAGACTCCTGCTGATAGGCTCCTTCAGGTGTTAGTAGCCTTTCCTCTCTCCTAGGTAGCCAAACCCTCTTTTCTGGCTATTTAGGGTCTCTGTCTCTGGGGAAACTTCAGATAACGAATGCATGAGCTCAGCCGAGTTCCTCTGCATCTCCCTCTTCACCATCTGATAAGGAATCGACCGCTGACCGCGCTGGAAGCCTGCAAACCTGCAACATAGTAGCAAAGACGACTACTGCAACTCTGTAACGCTGATCCTGCCGCCTTCTCGACTGTTTTCCTGCTTGTGCATGCTGTGGGGGTAGTCTGCCTCCTCTCTGCACCAGAAGCTCCGAAGAAATCTCCCGTGGGTCGACGGAATCTTCCCCCTGCAACCGCAGGCACCAAAAAGCTGCATCTCCGGTCCCTTGGGTCTCCTCTCAGCACGACGAGCGAGGTCCCTCGAATCCAGCGACACCGTCCAAGTGACTCCCACAGTCCAGTGACTCTTCAGCCCGAGTTTGGTGGAGGTAAGTCCTTGCCTCACCTCGCTGGGCTGCATTGCTGGGAACCGCGACTTTGCAAGCTTCTCCGGCCCCTGTGCACTTCCGGCGGAAATCCTGTGTGCACAGCCAAGCCTGGGTCCACGGCACTCTAACCTGCATTGCACGACTTTCTAAGTTGGTCTCCGGCGACGTGGGACTCCTTTGTGCAACTTCGGCGAGCACCGTTTCACGCATCCTCGTAGTGCCTGTTTCTGGCACTTCTCCGGGTGCTACCTGCTTCAGTGAGGGCTCTTTGTCTTGCTTGACGTCCCCTCTCTCTGCAGGTCCAATTTGCGACCTCCTGGTCCCTCCTGGGCCCCAGCAGCGTCCAAAAACGCCAAACGCACGATTTGCGTGTAGCAAGGCTTGTTGGCATCCATCCGGCGGGAAAACACTTCTGCACGACTCTCCAAGGCGTGGGGGATCCATCCTCCAAAGGGGAAGTCTCTAGCCCTTGTCGTTCCTGCAGTATTCACAGTTCTTCAGCCTAGTAAGAGCTTCTTTGCACCAACCGCTGGCATTTCTTGGGCATCTGCCCATCTCCGAGCTGCTTGTGACTTTTGGACTTGGTCCCCTTGTTCCACAGGTACCTTCAGACAGGAATCCATCGTTGTTGCATTGCTGATTTGTGTTTTCCTTGCATTCTCCCTCTAACACGACTATTTTGTCCTTAGGGGAACTTTAGTGCACTTTGCACTCACTTTTCAGGGTCTTGGGGAGGGTTATTTTTCTAACTCTCACTATTTTCTAATAGTCCCAGCGACCCTCTACAAGGTCACATAGGTTTGGGGTCCATTCGTGGTTCGCATTCCACTTCTGGAGTATATGGTTTGTGTTGCCCCTATCCCTATGTTTCCCCATTGCATCCTATTGTAACTATACATTGTTTGCACTGTTTTCTAAGACTATACTGCATATTTTTGCTATTGTGTATATATATCTTGTGTATATTTCCTATCCTCTCACTGAGGGTACACTCTAAGATACTTTGGCATATTGTCATAAAAATAAAGTACCTTTATTTTTAGTATAACTGTGTATTGTGTTTTCTTATGATATTGTGCATATGACACTAAGTGGTACTGTAGTAGCTTCACACGTCTCCTAGTTCAGCCTGAGCTGCTTTGCTAAGCTACCATTATCTATCAGCCTAAGCTGCTAGACACCCTATACACTAATAAGGGATAACTGGGCCTGGTGCAAGGTGCAAGTACCCCTTGGTACTCACTACAAGCCAGTCCAGCCTCCTACACATATGTAGATACATTTACATTTGCATTGACATCTCTTTGTATTCTTATACTCTCACTTCTTCCTTCACCCTCTGCGGGAAAACAATCTAACAGTGGAGTCGATGCCCATGAGCACTGTAGCCAAGAGTAGGAGTCACTCGATTACGTGACTCCGAAAAGAATTCTTTGAAGAAAAACAACTTGTAACACTCCGAGCCCAACACTAGATGTCGGAAGAACTATGCATAGCATGTGAATCTGCAGCACTACATGCCACGAACAGATGTACACTGTGTAAGAGACATTTTACACACACATATATATATGTATAGTATACTTACCTCTGATTGGGGGAACCGCCTATAAGTAATCTAGTGTAGTGTTACTGTAATAAAGTGTCTTTATTTTTGTAACACTGTGGTTTCTTTCAGGTGTGATAAGTTGCTGTGTGACTAGTGTGGTATTGCGTACGCTTTGCATGTCTCCTAGATAAGTCTTAGCTGCTTATCCTCCGCTACCTCTAGAGAGCCCTTGCTTCCTAAGACTGTTTTCAATCACTAATAGGGGTTGCCTAGACCTGGTATAAGGTGCCCACACCATAGGTGTCCACTACACATCAGGCCAGCTTTCAACAGCGACCAAAGGTGGGAACATCCAGGGGAAATAGGTCGACGTCTCTAGGGGACACCAAATAGTATTTATGTTGACACCCACCAACAAACAAAAATCAAAACAGAAGGACTACAAAACAGTGGAGAAACCCACCCCCAACCACTAGATGGTGGAATAATGCGCAGTATGTGAATCCAGATAATCTTCAAACTGCAAAACTACAGGTACGAAACTTGACGTTTCCAACAACTTCATAGCACCTTCACATGTTCATAGTGAAACATTCTAAAGCAAGTCATAAATAATTGCTGAAAGACACACTAGACAGATGGCCTATTTAAGAAATTAACTTTTTAGAATAATGTCCAGATACCACAGCATCCTTTGTTGTTGAGCTCTTGGGTGAACACCTTCTTATGTTTTAGAGATTTGCAACCTGGAAGAATTATTTGGGTTGGATTCTGATGCCTTGCTGTGCCGATAAGGATTGTAGTCAAACTGAAAACTATTATTAGGAAGTAGATGACCTCTTTCCTCGTTACAATACTAATGCTGGCTGATTCCTTGATTAACAAAACAGAAGTGGTCTTGATACTTCTCCAAGAGAGGATATCCCTTACCTTTGTGGCCCTCCTGCAGAATAAATTGCTATGTTCACTACAGTGGTGTAAAAGCAGCTGAAGCCTTGATGGCAGTTCTGCACTCTGCTGAGACAGTGTAAATTTTTACACAGATCTTCTAAACATTCTCCACAGTTGTGGCACGCTTGCTTCTATTCAATCAGGATATTCTGAACTCTGTTCTAGCTGCTTGGGAGAAGCTCTTTTTGTACCTCGCAGCCCACAGAAGAATACCCAGGACAAAAGGCCTGCCCCGTGTGATCATCACTCCCTTCAGCAGAAAGGCTACTCGTTCAGACCTCTTCAAAGTGGAACCCAAATTCCTTTCCCATATCACCCCTAGATAAAGAGTTGAAGAAGCTGGATGTGTAGGCTGGAAAGTCTTCACCTCTGACATATTCACCTGCATAGGGTGAGTGTCACATGGCTTCTGGGCTGCTATGTCCATACAGAGTGGAAACTTGCCGACCTGTGGTCATCAGCATTCTAGTCCACATGATAAAAGCCATTATTTGACTTGGTCAGCAGTAGTTTGGAAGCCTTCAGACAGATTTCTAAATGCTTTAAGCAACAGCTCCCTCCTCAGCAAGACAATTCCACGTACAAGATAAGATGTTTCTTGGCTTCATCAAGGCACAAGCCTCATGGCAGCATCAAACCTTCACTGCTGCTCTAAACACCCCAACAGATGTACTGCTCCTTTTGTGGTAGGGGTGAATTTAATGGATGCCATCACCAACAGGAGCAGCAGATCCATTCCCCACCGTCCTCTACCTCTGCAAAACCTCTTTGATATCCCCCCCCTTCCGAAACCCTTTTTAGTCCACTGTCTTTAGACAGTTGCTTCTTGAACCTGTTCATTTGACAGAACAGGTTAAAGTACTAACCCTAAGCTAGGTTTTGCTGGGCTTTGCAGGAGATTGGCTGGTAACCCTACACTTCCAGGATGCGATTTTTCTTCATCATTTCATCCCACCCAGATGTTGCCTGTGATTTACAGTTCACTGTGCTAGTGTTCGACTGACAACTGCAGCGCACATCTTTACAAAAGTGCTGGCAGTTGTGATGGCTTCACTATGATAATCACAAGTCCATATATTCCCATACCTGGATGATTGGCTGGTAAAACCTGAGTCTCTTTGTTGGTCAAATAACACCTTTAGCACACAATGAATCTCCCCCATGACTTGGATTTTACAATGTAAATAATTTTCCTGAAGGCACCCTGCATAGCAATAGTGCCGAATGCAACCACACAAAGGCTTTTCCTTTTAGAGGATCATGGGTATTTGGAAACAGTGATTCCAATGTTTTACTACAGAGACATGGATCTGCAGTAATATCTAAGCCACGTAGATGCTGATTGGAGAATCCAATACCTTTAATGAAGAAGAAATTCTCAAAGACGGCTAGTACAGGAGCCCAGGGGATCGCTCTAACGACAGCACTATTCAAACATATACAAGCCTGGTTTCATAATGGAACACCACAGGAACCAATAGCCTCACAGTGAAGTATTACATCATTACATACAGACACTAAAGAACTACTAACTTTAATTGCTACACATCTCTTCCCTTTAATTTTTTTTAAAGCATACTCATTGATGTGTGACTCATAAGTCTGATACAAGATAAATAACGGACACCAAATAAATTAATACAAATAAAGACAAAATAATAATTGGCAAAATGTTGCTATACTAATGCTAAACATGTGTACGAATAAAATTAACACTTTGTGGAAAAGGCAAAGTAATAAACCTTTTAAAATGATCAATCAACATATCTCTGGTAATTTGATAACTGGCACTTTTTCTTGACTCTTGTTTTTTTGGAGAACTCAAGAAACGTTTGCCTTTGTTCTCCAAATCATTTTTTAATACAGACTTTTCTGAATTTCCCTTAACACACTCATTTCTTTTTAAAGCATCTTCTGTTCCAGCCTTGGCAACTCTAGGTAAATTCCACCATTGTCAATTCAGTACACGTACAACATTACCTCTTGTCTGTATCACTTTGACAGGATCGCTGAATTTGGAAAAACATTTTCTTAGCAAAACAGATCTTTAATTTGTACTGCATCACCTACTTCAATTCTAGTTATCCTGACTATTTTATTTTTGTTCCTCAAATCTCTCTGACACCGAGTAGCACTATTTTTTGTCACTCAGCAATTTAGCATTGTCTCTAACCACAGTCACATCACAACTTTGAACCAACCCCTCTACTTTCCAAAAAGGGCATAATGAAGACACCACTTTCCTCCCTGTCATCAACTCAAATGGTACATCCGCTGTATTTGAAGGAGGCGTGAATCTGTATGCTCAAAGTAACTCTCTCATAGCAGTTTCACAGTCCAATTTAGACTTCACAGCTCGTAGTATACCCGTCAACTTTACCAATGTCCTGTGGATAGTGCAAAGGTGTGCGTAAATGCTTTACTCCACACTTGCCTAAAACTCTGTCATAGCTGTTGACATAAACTGAACTCCATTGTCAGTAAGTAATTCCTCTGGAATTCCCTCTCTGGCAAATACTTCTTGAAAGAAATTAATCATAGTTTCATTATTGTTTTCTGATACCCCGTGTTCTTCTCACCATCTAGATAGATGATCTACTAACGCAATAAAATATTTAATCTTTTGTGGTAAAACATGAAAAGGGCCTAAAACTGAGCAATCCTTTGCCACTTTTGCCAGGGGTATTGACAGAGATATGTGTGGGAACAGCAGTCACCAAATTTAAGAAGTAATATGCAAAACACATAGACGCTGATCGGAGAATTTAAGTTCTGCACGTCTTGTGTCTGCGGTGCCTTGTGCATCCTGTTGGTGCCACATGCCAGATATGGGCCGAGGGACCGTCAGGAGTGCCTGAGAAAACAAGACCTTTAATATCACTGAAGTCTCTCTCTACTTGGGTGCACTTCTTCGAGTTAGCCATCCGACACTACACTGGTGCAGGGACCTCTCCAATCCTTTGGTGGTTTATCTCTTCGGGCCTCAGCAGGTGCAGACTTCCATGGTTATGGATGCATGCTCAGTGGGCTTGGGTGTCCACCGGGCTGATATGATGGGGGAAGTACAAGATTTTCACTCACTCTTGAGACGTAGCAGAAATCAAGGCTGGGTTGGTGAAAAGTTCCATAACATTTACCTGCTCAAAAGCCTGCCTAATATAGTTTAGCCAGAGGATCGCCCCAGTTTCTCCAACAAAAATAATAATTCAGTGCCTGCTGAGTAAAATGTGCTTAAGCTAAAACAATAAGGGGGCGATGTGAATTGCATCTACCAAATAGTTCAGACCCAGTTCTGCATAGCTTATAAGAGTAGGTACACAAGGCGGAATTGATTCAAGATGTCTGGCAAATCTATTTTCTATTTTCTTGAGTGGTTCTATGTTGACATATTCCCTTTGACCAGCACCATAAAATCCCACAGGAATGCATTTTTAAATTTGAGTTAACTCCTTTAGTGGCTTGCAGCCCAACCCAGACAAGAAATATCATTCATGAAAACTGGAGAAAGTCACTCCTGAAGAATGAACTACAATATCACCTCCTAGTTTTGAAGAAAACCCGCTGAGGTGCAGTGTTTTGTCTCTCTTCTGTGTCCAGTTCCCCTTTTCCCCTTGTGTATGATCACTCTTATGTGTATATCTTTTTGGGTAGACGTCTCCATATTGCCCCCTCCAAGATAAAGCATAAGGTATTCTGACACTTACTGAACAAGATCTATCAATGTCTTCAGTCAGGGTGATTTGGCTATCCTGCCCACCGTCTTGCTCCCTCCTGACCAGCCAAACTTTTTTAAATCACTACTTGCGGCACATTTTCTAAAAGGTTTACTTTGCTTCTTTCCTTCCTGTCTATTATTTCTCAGTGGGATTTACATTTTATGTTGGTTTTCCTAGTGGCATATCCATTTAATCTTTTACACCATTTTACAGTTCGACTTCTCTACCCCCAGGGTTGGTGAACTTCAAGTCCTCTCAGTTTGCCCGACTTTCATGGTTTTCCGCTCCAGAGAAGGTGGTCCCCCATACCTGCACATCCTATCTGCCTAAGGTGGTACCTGCCTTTTGTGTGAGCCAGTCTCTTACTCTTCCATCGTTCACCCCTCCTCCCATCCAACCAAGAAGGATGAGTGGCTTCATAGATTTGACACCAGGGTTGCCATATTTTATTACATCAACTGCAGTCGACAGGACCAAGCAGATGACCAGCTCTTTGTAGTCTACGCTGGAGCTAAGAAGAGCTAAGCTGTGACAAAATACACTATTCTGCACTGTGTCACCCTGTTTATCAATACCTGCTATGCCTTAGCCTAAAAAGATCCTTCAGAGGGCATTTGTGCCCTTACCAGAGGCGGCTCTCACGAGAGGGTTTCCAGTGGCTGATTTCTACAAGGGGCCACGTTGTCATGCTTAATCATTTGCCAAACATCGCTCCCTTCCAGCATAAGTAAGCAGTGAAGTACACCGTGCCAGAGCTGCGCTGCAGTATTTCCTTGGTTAAGCAACACTCCTGAATCCCACCTGCCAGGAAGGTGTTGCTTTGGGAAATGTTCTTGTGGGTGCTTAGTCCTCCCGCAGATTTCACATCTGCCTTCCACCTCCTTGGATTAGATACTGCTGTACATAATCTTATCCCGTGGTATCAAATGTGTTATGTGATGCTATTGTTGCTTTTCGAAAGCCCCATTGCGTGTGGAAAAAGTGCCAAGAACTGACGCCAGCATGTGCCTGATATACCCGGATGTTGTCATATCAGGTGAGTGGTGGTACGGTTATAGGTGAATGGCGCCACCTTGCGAGCTATTGGTGAGAACTATTTTCTTGACCAGTCTGGTGCGTTGAGGGCTGTTCGTAAGGTACCAGTCTCCAGCTAAATTACGCTTTCACTAGAAATGTCGTTATTGAAGGTCAGCAACTTTTTGATTGGCCTACTCCCTTTCAGATATATCGAGGCGCCCGGATTGGTGGCTTAAAGGAGGCTTTGCATCACTCCCTTTGCAAAGGAACACCTTACGTCCCTAATGACTTCCCCGATTGCCCTGCTGGAGCTCAGGCCGCCAAGGAGCTAGAGGCGACGCTCCTGGAGAAGTACAAAAGGTAAAGCGCAATATCCCTTCAAATAAGTATATGGAACAACAATGCCATATGAAATGTAAATGCCTTAATAACTTACCTGCGTGTTAGCTGTTGGAAATAACCTTTATTCAAATTGTCCTATTGTCAGAAAAGTAAAACAATTCTAATGAGAAATGTTTATTATGAAGGCAAACACATAACCTGCAGTATGTTTTCTGTATAGTCTAGGGGTGTATTGAGAGGGTGGAAGATGTGGAGGCATATTAGCAGATCTAACTAATCTTCCCACCTCATGTCTTCAAGTAACAACTTCTAAACTTGTAAATTCCTTTTTGAAATTAACATTGACCTTAAGGAAACAGTTGTGATAGACGTATGAATGATCAAAATCGTTCAGTGAAACTACACTTCTTGGCCCAAATGTACATGGCCAGTCTCTTGTGTGAAAATTAAACACAAGGGTATAACTTGAATACAAAAGTCATGCAAACATAAGGAGACTAGTTTGAGTAACAAAAATGCAAATGTCCGACAGCTCCCAAAAGACATTTTCTGCTCAAAACCAGTTTCCTGCTACTGACAATTCTTTGAATTGTATGTGTGTGTGTGTGTGTAATCTCACGGGAAAGTCCAGGAATTTCGCAGTATTTAACAATGTAAAGACAAAAACTATGTTTGCATCATGTTCGGACTTTGGATACAAATGCTGTGCACACTCCTGCCATCTAGTGTTGTTCCCAGATGTTTGCAGCTTGTTTTTCTTTGAAGAAATCCGAGTCACTAGACCTGTTGTGATTGCATTGTTGGCCCACAATGCACCAGCACAATGGCTCCACCTCCGATTGTTTTTTTTCTGCCTTTAGGCTCGGATGTTCGTAAATGCTGCTCACGGACCAATGTGTCTTATAAAAGTTTTTTTGGCTCCTGCTGCAAACCCTTCAAACCTCACAATGAAAACAACTTTATTGTATTAGGAGTATCTTAAAGGATTTCAGACCTGACAGTCACAGTCTGTTAGCCTTGTAAACACTGCACATTCTCACCTTGGTCTTCGACGAACTTCAAGTCTTGGTCATTTTCGCAGAGAATGCACCCAGTGAAAGTGTATGGAATGTGTACACCCTTCCAGGTCTGCCCTAGGTGGAATGCTGAATACCAGCATGTGTGGCTGTGGTTACACATGCTGTGCACACTCCTGCCATCTAGTGTTGTGCCCAGATGTTTGCATCTTGTTTTTATTTGAAGAAATCTGAGTCCCAAGACCTGTTGTGACTCCACTGTTGGCCCACAATGCACCAGCACACTGGCTCCAACTCAGATCGTTATCTTCTGCAATTAGGGTCAGACGTTAGTGAACGCTGCTCATGGAGTGACGTGTTCTGTAGCAGTTTTATTGGTTCCTGCTGTTCTCCCTCCCAACCCCACAATGAAAACAAGATTATTGTGAAAGAGTATCGGCTGGGTTCTCGGACCCAGCGTTCACCAACCATTAGCCTTGGATGCAGCATGCCTACTCTTCTTGGTCCTCGACAAACTTCAAGTCTTCTCAGTACAAGTTCTCACAGAATGCACCTAGTCGGAGGGTATGGAACGTACACCATTCTGTTGCGTAAAATGAGTCTTTGTCTCAGCTCTACAAGGTTTGCTTTCTCATCCACTGGTGACATGCGTGAACTTAGTTCAATGAACCAGCACTGAATGTGAAAAACAAGTTATTGTAGCCCCACAGAACTCCACCTTATATATAAATTGAGTGGTGTTAATGATGTCTGTGCTTTTGGATTACTAACAGGGAGCAGTGGTAATCCAAACAATCATTTGTTAATGATTTACACACTAGAAACTGAATATGTATTTCAACATATAGATTTAAAAATAGTTATTTTAAAATTCAGAGATCTAGTGCACATCATATTGGTAATATCACAAAATAAAAAAAAAGCAGCTAAGCTTTTCAATAACAGTGAAAACAGGGAAAAATAGTAACATAATTTATAGCCCTTGCACTCCCAATGTGCTATCTCTAGGCGCTATGCTAGTTCTAGCAGATGAATTTCAGCCTGAGCCTGAGTTTCAGAGGTGGTGCCCATACCTGGACAACACTGTTTGTTGTATGTTTGGAATAGCTTGTCAGCTAATTCATGTCCAAGGCCAAGAGCTAGGAGATTGCATCTGTGTGAGTACACAACCTTGGCACCAGTTTGTGAAGGCAGAATGGAATGTTTCACAGAGCCTCTGGGAGTCTTGCTGAAGGCTTCTCCTGTTAAGATGGAATCTAGTGCAGTGCTCATCTGGATCTGTGATCTGGGTAACGTTTCTCTCCACCTAGGGTGGCTAGTGGTGCTCATTAAATACTAAATTATTATGGATGAAAACCTCTGACATAGTTTCAGAAAAGTTGGATACAGATTACGAGCACCAGCAGAAGTTGTTTTTTAGAAGATGGGAGATGAAGGGACATCTTTTTAGAAAACACCCTTTGATGAGTAATCTGTGGATGTTCTTTTGATTGCCTTGACATTATGATAAGTGAACACTTGTCCCAGACTGGGTGTTGCATCAGGTTTTATATCAAGGTTGTCATCTGAATGACTTGACACACTCAGTTCTACGAATGATAAAAGCTATAAGGGCAGACAGCATATACCAGACATGACAGTGATCTGGCAGAAAACGGGAGAAGTGTTGCCTGAGATTAAATTGGGGCCTGCCCGGAATAGAGTCATATCTTATGGACTTTACATCATCCCCTGGCTTCCACGTTCAAATCTGGCAACATTGATGAGGATATTAGTTAGTGTGTGGCAAAACCCATGCTCTTCATTTTTGAGTTAAACAATAGGTAAATAAAATGGCGACTCCCAGTATCTATGCTGGTGATGACGCAGAAACGAAGGTTTTTCATTTATTAGCGCATAAACGTAGTGCCGCAATAATCAAGTGTGACTTTAACCGAACTAATAAAGATTGTACGGGGACAAATGTGCCCTTAGAGTAGTTCGCCAACATTTATAAGCGTGCTTTATATAACGTGATGTATTAGAATTGTACTAATCTGACATAACCGTAAAGGTGTGCCATGATTTGCTTGTTTGAAATGTTTTAACTTAGCATAACTTTAGTGGAGGCTTCGGCCTAGTTGCCTTGTCTCACGGTTTAGATGCTCGTGTTTTTCTAATGTGCTAATAAAACGTGTATTCTTGCTTGAAGCTGTACTTTTCCAGTGAGATCGGTTCACATGCTTATCTTTAAGGTTTCGTGCCAGCCTGGCATCTTCTTCTTTGCTCCAAGGTCAATCTGCAGGTGCAGACAATGGAAGCTCTGAAAGTGAGTTAATTGGTAAAATATGTTGCAACTTACGTTCCCGACTCCAAGGATAATGTATGCCTAGGTAGACGCTTGTGAATTGTTGTTTTTGATTGGACAATTTGAAGCCAACCCATGAACCCTCCAATGGAAGACCCTACTGGATTTGAACTGTTGTTTATTTAAACCTGGTGCACAAGAAGAAAGCAGCCATTAGCCATTGGCCATTACCCACTGCACCCATGGAGGACATTATTGCCCATTGCAGCCATTATGGCCCATCTTGCCGACCTCGTCATTTTGCCATCTTCTACGATGCCAATTGATGTTCTACGCCATTTTGAATGAGACTTTGATGCTTTCTCTAATCGAGAGAAAGAGACTTTAACTTTGATCTGCCCCTTTGCATAAAGTAGTAGTTTTGTCCTTTTATCTTGCCGCTGTGAGGCAATTGCCCCGTCCACCCTGCCCCTTTGCCCCGTCCCATGCTGATCGAAACCGGTACCTGTGGGACGAAGACTTCCTTGAATGCTGATTGAATTTGGTAAATATGAAAGGAAAATGTACAATTGCATTGTGTTTCTTTTTAGGTAACCAACTGCTGATTTTTGATAAGAGCCCTAGTTAGGAGTTTTCCAAATCAATGTTGCTAAATTGTTTTTTGCATGCAGTCCCACATGCAGATGCTAATTTGAGGTTAGATGAGGATTCATTTGTTGCACAATGCAATTTGAGACCTTGTTATGCTGACTAATGTATGCAATTAGCCCATTACAGATTATCGTTTTAGTGGTTTGCGTTGCTATTATCGAATGCATTGTTATTCAAATGCTGCATAGATTGCATCTTTTTCGCCGTTATGGACAGCTATTAATGTTCATTTACATATATCATTTGGTGTTGAGACACATTTATATCGTGCTAGCTTTGTTAATATAGGGAAATAAATTCATTAACTTTGAATGAACTGGTGTGGTTATTCATGGCCGAAAGGTCATGGTTCGCCGAAATGTTTTCTGGATTAATTGTGAAGTGTTATGTTGATCAGGGCATTGCTTATGTTCGTTATTGATTATTGATTAGATTAAATTGACTAATCTCGGGTGAAGAGAGCCCCACTTGGTCAAAAGATTCATCGACCCAAGAGCGTCCAAATACAGGTAATTTATTAGGACGGAACGCTCTATCAGTAGATGGTAGCAGAGGACGGTTTCGCCCTTTGGGACCCCACTCGAGAGGTGACGGTTTCGCCCTTTGGGACCCCACTCGAGAGGTAACGGTTTCGCCCTTTGGGACCCCACTCGAGAGGTAACGGTTTCGCCCTTTGGGACCCCGCTCGAGAGGTAACGGTTGCGCTCTTTGAGACCCCGCTCGAGAGGTATATGGTGTTGAATTAGATTTTTCTTGGGTAAAACAGATTGAGAGAATGATGATGCCCTAAGTCCCCCGCGACTTTCCCGGGATCTCGGAGCTTGCGAATGGAGAGAATGGAGGTGTGAAATCGGCGTTGGCGGTACTAGTGACGGTATGAGTGAAGTCAGGGTTTTGCGCTTGCACAGCTTATTGCCGCAGATTGTTTGAAAAGGTTGCGAGGATTTTAGAGAATAGCGGAGGTGCGACTCTGAGTGTGAGAGTAGGGAAGTCGTCGAACTTCATGTGCATGTGGCGCTTTGTGCAGAAAAAGGTCCACGTGGTGGTTGTTGTTGAGACGGACCCTGCGAGGTCAAGAGACTCCGGAGTATGTTGAAAAGTGTATGAGACACTTGTTTTATGTTGTGGTCTGGTCGGTTTAATAGGTTGACCGGACGTGGTCAACGAGTCGGTACGTGTGTTAAGGGAGTGAAAGAAAACTTCGACTTCGGGCTTTGACAAATTCTAAGTGCACTAGAATAGATCATTGACAAGTTGAGAGCAGAGTCTGCGGGTCAGGATTTGCTTGCGAAAGTGGGGACCGAGAAAGATGGAATAACTGCCGAGGCTAGTGAAAAATCCCTAAGGTCCTGAAGCGATTGTGTTACCCTTCCTGTAGTAAACCGACAGATCTGTTTTATTATTATTTGGTTGCTCGCGATAAATGCCAGAAGTTGTTACGAGAGGAGCGGAGTGAAGGAGGACAAGCCGCGAGGCTTTGTCAGCCGCAGTGTGTGTGAGTGTGACGTCACTAGGAGCCGCGCTGGGATAGGTTGGTTGCAAAGAAGGGCCGCGCACGGATTGGACGCAGTCCGTGGGGCTCGATTGGAAGGGGAAAGGCAAGCGAAGAGTATTCCGGGAATTAAAGTCACTTATTGATTACAAACTTTGTGAAATAAAAGACGAGAAAATGAAATTTTTTAAAGCATTAAAGAGTGCGATGAAGGGGGAGTCTTACATTAAAGCGAGCGTGGGAGAGGAGACGCCACCCGAAGGTACACCAGCTTACATTGTAATGGAGGAAAGGGGGGTAGCTCCGTGCTAAAGCAATGGCACAAGCTGACAGAGAGACATGGGAGCGTAGCGTTCCCGATCCATGGGACATTCAATATAAGGATCCTAGAGAATTTGAGATTCGCGATGTACGACATGAAGGTACCTCCAAGGCCAGCACAGTTTGAGGCTCTAGCGATTTGGGAACTAATGGCTAGACAGCAACAGCAAAAGAAGTTCGAGACCAGGATAAGAAAGGTAGAAAAGACACTAGCGGACGCTAGGTGGGATAATGCACAGAAGGTGTGGAGGTCAGATATATTGCAGGGGATAAAATTGTTTCCCGCAATTGCTAAGGAAGAAGAGGCGACAGGCAAGAAAGCTACCTGTAAGACAAACAGGAGGTGTTCCAAAGATAGAGAGGATGAGGAAAAGTTAAGGAGAGAAGACGAGTCAGAGGATGAGGAGTTCATCATGCAATTGCTGAACGACCGTCCACCACCTTATGCAGAGAGTGAACAAGGTCCAAGTACCAGTTCTGCCCCTCCGGCACCGGTACAGAATAATGAAACTCCGAATTCAGAAACGCCATCGGGATCTAAGGACCCGAGTTTACTGTTCACCCCGCAGATACCGCAGGTTAGGAGAATATATCCAGATGTGCCTATATTGAAAACAGCAGAAAATTATCAGCCGCAGGTCCCAAGGTACTACAGCAGTGACAACAGTACGGGAATGATTCTAGATCCAACCGTAATGGGAGTACAGAATGGTCGCAACCCAACATTGGCACAAGCTGAATCAACCCAGCTTTTGATGCCTCAAAAGCAGATGCAGGGGGGAACCGCACATGCTCAGATGACGGGGAGTCAGACGGGCATGCCAGCAAGGATGACCCATAGTGTGGGAATGAACGTGCCTCAGAACCTGGGGAATGGACAGAACCCAGATGCGATATCCCTACCCATTACTGTAGGTCCACCGGTACCTTTGTACATTCAGGCTAACTCAGGTATGAGCGGTCAAGGATCAGTGGTGCAGAGTGGGACGGAAAGGAGGTGCATAGAAAACACTCCAGAGACAACTCCGATAGCGGCTCTGCCAACTGGATCTGGGTCCTTGATGGAGTTTAGTCCCATATGTGCTCAGTCAACAGTGGTGAGGTCGAGTCCCCCACTGATGATACCGCTATCATCGAACACTGAAAAGTTGCTGCAACCATCAATGGCAGTCGATGTGAATGCTACACTGATGGGGTTGAATGCGCAACAGCTGACACAGTGGTTCAACAGTCTGAATTCCACACAAAGCTCAGCCAGTGGGAAGGGAGAAGACTATCTGAATAAGGTCAGGTTGAACATGGAAGCAGAAGAATTGGTGGAAGGGACTATGGGTTTGAATAGGTTAGAGTCCTACTCGGAAGAATAGCTGAGGTATCTATGTCCCAGGATTACGAGAGAAGTGAACAAGGTACATAGAAGGTTGCAAGAAATAGCTGACAAAAACGGGGTTGAGATAGACAAGACAAAACACTTGAGCAGGAGCTATAGATTGGATTTCGGGACCACAGACTTTGAACACATGAGGTCCGCAGGCATGAAAACGCATCTTAGAGAATTGCTGCAGAGTGCACAAGTGTGGAGGTGCTTAGACAAATGGGAAAGCAGATGGGCAAAGAAAAAGGAAAAGAGGAAAGACAGTGTCCCAGAGCACAACGAGAAAAGATCACAGAGTAGTGATGCAATAACCATGTTACCAATGAGGGAGACAGCAGGGGGAAAATTAATACATGTACCGTGGCACAGAAGCGACATTCAGTCTTTTACGGATGATTTTCCCAAACTGAGAGAGAAACCGATTGAATGGTATCAACAGACTGATAGGTTTGTGAAGCTTGCAAAATGTCTTTGGGAAGACCTGAACACCCTCTTTGAGATTGTGGTTCCGGCAGATTTGTGTGAAGACTGCAAAAGGGCTGTAGGTTGGCCGACAAGTGAACCAGAGAGAGACAGGGATACGGGAGCACCATCACCTATGGTAATGAGCTTGTACTATAAGGTGATTGAGCATTTGAAGACGAAGGTTGCCGCGAAAAATGTGGATTGGCAGAAGATTGATCGAACTGCCCAAGAGGCTAAAGAGTCGATTCATGGTTACTATGAGAGGTTGTTGAAGGCGTTCAAGAACTACAGTGGCACGGAAACAATAGAGGCGAAGGACATGCTTCATTTTGTGTTTAGATTTGTGGAAGGGCTGAGACCAGAGATAAGTCAGATGATAAAGACGCATTTGATTTGTTGGCAGTCGAAACCGATTGATGAGGTGTTGAATTATGCGAAATACTGTAGCGACGAAATTGAAGTGAAACAGAAAAGGTTGAAAGAGAAAGTGATGGTGATGCAACTTAAAGCAGCTCAGACAGGTCTGCAAGGGTTGCAAGGGTTCCAACAGCAGATACCGCAGCCGCAGGGAAACATGGTGTTTCAGCCACAGGCGAGAGGCAGAGGCAGAGGAGGCTTTGGGAGTAATGGTCCGGCTTTGAACACTGTTGCGATTCCGAATGGTGTGCAGGCAATGAAAAGGGTGATGCCGTGTCACGTGTGCGGAATCGTCGGGCATTGGAAACGCGAGTGCCCGATGGTGGTGCAGGAAGGTGCAGGTGTTGGTCAGCAAAACAATGATGTCAACGCATTCCAGACAATGAGGGGACCGAAAATGAGAGGTCCAAACCCAAATTTTCAGACCATAAATCAGCTGCAGGGATTACAGCCCATGCAGCCGCAGCAGATGCAGATGCCCCGTATGCAGATGACGCAAATGCAGCCAATGCAACAGCAGTTTCCCATGGTACCTAATCAGCAAATGCAAATACCTTTGGCACCAGTGAATCAGCAGCAAGTGATGGTTCCTCCACAGGTCTCGGGTCAGGTGATGAATACAAATGGCACCGTACAACAGTTCCCATTACACAGTGAGAATGGAATAAACAATGTATGGGAGAGTGAAAGTTCAGATGAGGAGGGAAATTGTGTGCTTGCAGCATCCTTGGAAGTTGATCAAAAGGGTCCATATGTGGAGGGAAGAGTTATGGGTCATCGTGTTTCATTCTTGGTTGACACAGGAGCCACACGTTCAACTGTTAGGAGCATTGAAGTACCAAATTTGCCACTCTCAGGGAGAACAGTTCAAGTAGTGGGAGTAGCAAACAGGCACCTGACGAACCCAATCACAGATCCAGTACAAGTCAGAATTGGTAACTATCAAGGGTTACATAATTTTGTGGTATGTGACTCAAGCCCGATAGCACTGTTAGGGAGAGACCTATTGTGCAAATTGGGATGTTCGATTATGTGTTCGAACAATGGAATTAGAATTCAGACGAGCAGTGATGGGGAAGAAGAGGACAGTGTAGAAGGGGATGAGATGGAAACTGTCGATGAAGAATATCCTCTGATTAACCTTTTTCCAATGATAACTGAAGCAGATATTCCAGCTGAATTACGGGAAACAGTCGGAAAGGAAGTGTGGGATATGACAGGAAAAGAGGTGGGATTGGTGAAAGGAGTGGAACCAGTGAAAGTGACCGTAAAACCCAATGTAACCTTTCCCCAGACCCCACAATACCACATGGCACAAGACACCCTCATGAAAGTCGCCCAACTCATTGACGAGTTTGTAAAACAGGGAGTACTGAAAGAAGTGTTAAGCAGTCCATGTAATTCACCAATCATGGGACTAATAAAGCCGAGTGGAAAGGTCCGAATCGTGCAGGACTTGAGGAAAATAAATGACATCATAATTAAATGCTGCCCTGTAGTACCGAATCCAGCTGTGATAATGTTTCAAGTCCCTTGCGATGCCGAGTGGTTCTCAGTCATCGACTTGTCACAAGCATTCTTTTCGGTGCCTCTTCATGAGGACAGCCAATTTCTCTTTTGTTTCAAATTCTTAGACAGAGTTTACAGTTGGTGTCGAATTCCTCAAGGGTTTTCTGAGTCACCGTCAATTTTCAATCAGATTCTAAAGAAAGACTTGGAAGCGTTAGAATTGCCATTCGAGTCAACCCTAGTACAGTACATCGATGACTTACTGATTGCATCTAAGACAGAAAGTGGCTGCACAGCCGACACCATTGCTCTACTGAACCATTTGGGAAGGAATGGACACAAGGTGTCTCCTTCAAAGTTGCAGTTCTGTCAGAAGAAAGTAAAATACTTGGGTCATCAAATAGAGAAAGGGTCACGGAGAATAATGAAGGAAAGAATAACAAGTGTACTTCAAATGAGTCCACCAAAGACGAGGAGGGAGGTGAGGAAGTTTTTGGGGATGGTGAGCTACTGTCGCCAGTGGATTCCCAACTTTTCAACTCTAGCAAAGCCTTTACTGAAACTGACCCAGAAGGATGCCTTGGATGAAATTGAGCTGAAAGGAGATGAGATGGATGCTTTTATTGAATTGAAAGAATGCATGTGCAGGGCTCCAGCTTTAGGTATGCCTGATTACACAAAGCCTTTCACATTGTTTTGTCATGAACGTGATGCATGTTCTTTGTCTGTCTTGACCCAAGCCCATGGTGGCATAAACAGACCAGTAGCGTATTTTTCAGCTACTTTGGATCCGGTCGCAGCAGCACTGCCAGGGTGTTTGCGCGCCGTAGCAGCAGTTGGTATCAGCCTCACTCAGAGTGAAGGAATAGTGATGGGACACCCATTAACAGTCATGGTCCCTCACTCAGTTGAGATACTTTTGACCCGCTCCCGAACGCAACACATGACTGGAGCAAGACTCACAAGGTATGAAACAATAATTCTGGGCTCACCGAATGTGCAGCTGAAAAGGTGCACTACGTTGAATCCAGCAACCTTGCTTCCCGGTGAAAATGCTGAAATTGAGAACGCTGAAGACGTCGAGCACGACTGCCTTCAGGTGACTGAATTTTGCACAAAACCCCGACCTGATATTAGGGATACTAAGCTTGATGAAAATGACCAAATTGTTTTTGTTGATGGGTCATGTTTAAGAGATGCATTGGGAATTTTGAAAGCAGGATATGCTGTATGTACTGTAACAGGTGTCTTGGAAGTGTCCTGGCTCCAAGGAGTCTATTCCGCACAAGTAGCAGAGCTTGTAGCCCTTACAAGAGCATGCCAACTGTCTACATTGATGAAGGTTACCATTTACACTGACAGTCAGTACGGGTTTGGAATTGTGCACGACTTTGGGCAACTATGGTCACAGAGAGGTTTCCTGACCTCTTTAGGGTCCCCAGTGAAAAACGGGGAGAGAATAAGGGAATTGTTACACGCCATTCAGATGCCAGACGAAATTGCAGTGGTAAAGTGTAGTGCTCATACAAAAGGACAGGACTATGTTTCCCTGGGAAATGCATATGCGGATCAAGTCGCAAGATTTTGTGCCTTGAACTGTATATTGCTCAGGGATGAATGGAATTTGATAAGTGAACCAGAACTCGAACCAGTTGAAGCATTTGCCTTGAAGGTTGTGGATACAATGGATGAACTAAAAGCATTACAGAATAGCGTCAGGGAGGATGAAAGAGTTTCCTGGATTAAGTCACAATGTACAAGGAGACCAGATGAGTTATAGGTTTCAAATGAAGGAAAATTTGTTTTACCAAATAGTCTCTTATCGCAGCTAGCGCGGTTCTATCATGGGCAGGCTCACCTAGGGAGAGATGCCATGATAAGATTGTTCAAAACTGATTGGTTTAACCCCAGATTCCGTCAAGTTGCAGAAGCAGTTTGCCGTCGTTGTGTCATTTGTCAGCAGATGAACCCAGGAAAGGGAACGGTTGTGAACGTGAGCCACATTGGCAGGGCGGGTGGCCCGTTCAGCAGAATGCAGATGGACTTTATTGAGATGCCTGTGCATGGAGGTCTGAAGTATGTGTTGGTGATTGTGTGCATTTTTAGTCACTGGATTGAAGCATACCCCACACGTAGAAATGACAGCCTTACAGTTGCAAAACTATTGTTGAGGGAGTTGATACCACGTTTCGGATTCCCGATCTCTTTAGAATCAGATAGAGGAAGTCACTTCAATAACGAGGTGATAAAGTTACTTTGCGCAGCGCTGAACATTGAGCAAAAACTGCATTGTAGCTATCGCCCTGAGGCCTCAGGAGTGGTGGAACAGATGAATGGTACACTGAAATCAAGAATGGCGAAAATATGTGCATCAACAAATTTGAAATGGCCTGACGCATTGCCTTTGGTGTTAATGTCAATGAGAAACACCCCTGACAGAAAGACTGGATTGTCCCCGCATGAAATTCTCATGGGCAGGGCCATGAGACTTCCTGCAGTTCCCGCAAACGCGCTTTTGAATATTACAGATGATATGGTGTTAGACTACTGCAAAGGTCTGGCTGACGTGGTTCGCTCTTTCTCTCACCAGGTGGAAGCAACCACCTTGTCACTGATCCAAGGTCCAGGACACACACTGAAAGCAGGTGACTGGGTCGTGATAAAGAAGCACGTGAGGAAGTCGTGTCTGGAACCCCGTTGGAAAGGCCCTTTCCAAGTGATCCTGACGACCACTACTGCTGTGAAGTGTGCGGGAGTTCCCAACTGGATTCACGCCAGTCATACAAAGAAGGTGTTGTGTCCCACAGATGAGGAAGTTGAAGCGCTGAAACTGCCAGTACCTGATAACAAAGTGCCGAGCGCTGAGACAGAGCAAAACAGAACTAGGAGCGAACAGGCAGAAATAGAAGAGAGAGAAATATTCTCTGAGGACGAAACAACCGATTCACTTGGGGAAGACCAAGGAGAAACCTCAGACAGCGACGAAGCAGCTGAAGGTAACAAAGAGCCTGAAGCAGCTGAAAGTGACAAAGAGCCTGAAGAAAGTAACGGTGACAAAGGGCTCGAAAGAGGTGAAGAAGCAGGAGAGCCTGATCAGAGGAGGGCTTTCCCAGAAGCAGACGGTACAGAAAAAGAAAAGAAAAACCTGATTGACTCCCCAGAAGGAGGGGACAAGGCAGAACAGAACGAAACTGTTCAAACTTCCTCAGAAGAGATCGCAGGTCCATCAAGTGGACACAGTGCAAAGAGAAGACCAAGTATATCACCAGTAAAACTAAGAGTTAGAGAAACGTTGAACGACAGTGAAGGGCCAAGAGTGAAAGAGAAAAGAAAGGAAGTGTCTGTCGTGGTACCAACATCAAGTGAAGAAAAAGACTTGGCCAAAGAGGAAAGTACCAGTGAGGCAGAATCAAAGAGAGATGCAAAATTGAAAAGGAAAAGGATACCAAACAGGAGATATTCCGTTCCAGAATGGGCATATGTAGTCGATGACGATTGGACCGACGAATTTGTATCTCTTAGCCTCGAGAACGAAGAAGAAGAGATACCAATAGAAAAGAAAAGTTTTATGGACACTATTGACTGAAAAACACGTAAATGACATTGCTTGTTATAATCTAACGTGATACAACCAGCTGAGACATTGCTAAACCGGATGAGACATTTGCTAACTTGATAAGACTTTGATAACCTGATTGACTCTTAAACCCGATTTGAGACAACGTTGCTAACTGATAAAAGACTGAGTTATTGCCGAATTGAGACAAATGCTGCTAACCGATAAGTGACTGGGCTCCTGAAGAAAACTGTGTGAACATTGCGCTCGTTCAGCTTTGTAACTAATTGCTAAATCGTTTCTTTATAAGTGCTTCTAGCTCTCTGATTCTATACAGATCATGACTAAGTACGCTACACAAAACAGTAGAGTGAAATATTGTAAATATGCGTGTATAGGCTTGATAACTGCATGTGTACTACTAATAATAATGGCAATAGTGCTTGCAACGCGTGGTAAGGGTGAGAATGAGAAAATTGATGCTTCTACTTCTGCTCCTGTTACTGTCACTGAACTAACCGCATTTAAAAGACTAGAATTAGATGAGAGACACTTGCATGATAAGAAGGAACTTTCGTATAATGTTTTCTATCGCCTACTAACAGAATATGTTGAGACTATGGATGCGAAAGATTGTTATGTGTGTACACAGATACCGACATCGGTAACGGAAGGGGTGACTTATCACCACATGCCTCTTACATATGGGATTACATGTAGTTTAGTAACCTCTAGATTTTATGGTCAAACTAACATACAGTATTTTTATTCAAATTATGATGTTACCTTTGCATATGTTCCTATAATAACGCAACTAAGCCAGATTGCTAAAGATTGGGATGCTAAAATAATGAGGGAATTTTTCGAGCCAATGCAACCTTTTGAAACCGCTCACGCTCATAGGGAAAACCTTACCTGCTCGCTCTCTGCAGTAGAAATAAGCTTTTTAGATCGCACAGATGATAGAAGGGCACAAATGAATGCGAAATTAGAAAAAGAGCTAAGTAAGAGGACTTCAGTAGATAATTATGCTTTTGCCGCAATAAAAACACAAGGAAAAATAGCTTTAGACGCTTGGCATGTAGGGAAATTTTGTATATATCGTGGTGAATCTTATTATGATAACATTTTCGTGGGAGCGAGTGAATGTAAACATACGTTTATCTTTAAGGCCAAATGGACATTCATGCTGAACGGACTTGACCCGGTCATACCTGGTGTATATTACATTTGTGGGCATAATGCCTATTATCGTCTTCCAAAGGGATGGTGGGGGAGATGGTATTTGGGTATAATGTTCCCAAAGGTTTATCAACTGGATGACCTATCGGTGATTCCAAAGACGTCTGGATCTCATCGTATCCAGAAAAAAGAGACCGCAGCTGCTGTGGTAGGAGATATATTTGGAGCCATGATTCCTTCATTGGGAGTTGTGTTGAATTCCATCAAAATAAGAAAGTTGTCTACTATAGTGGATAACATGTTGACAAAGTTTTCAGGTGCTATAATCCTGATGGATGCTGAACTTGCAGCAGAAAGAGCTATGACTCTTCAAAACAGGCTTGCCCTAGACATTCTTTTAGCAAAGGATGGCGGCGTTTGCAAAATGCTTGGTGCGCGTCACTGTTGCACGTATATACCAGACAACAGTGTGAAGATTAAAACAATGCTTGCAAATCTAACAAAAGAGAGTGCAGACTTGAAGGAATTGAAAGAACCAGGAGTTTGGGAGAAGGTTGGAAAGGGAGTTGCTTCAGTGGGAAATTGGCTTGGTGGCATTTGGAATGGAATATTACTAAAAATAATACAGGGAATACTAATAGTACTAATTTGCATCTTTGGGATTTGGGGAATAAAGAGGGGAATACTAATGATCATGGCAAGAATTAAGAGAAGGAAGGAAGAGAAAATGATGAAAAGAATGGCAGAAGAATACAAGGCAAGAACAAGGGGAACTAAAAGGCAAAGAGAACTGACAGAATTTTAATGGAATAAAATTTGTGGGAATGGTTTTGTGCGATGACAAATAGTCATCAGAGGAGGGATTGATGACGCAGAAACTAAGGTTTTTCATTTATTAGCGCATAAACGTAGTGCCGCAATAATCAAGTGTGACTTTAACCGAACTAATAAAGATTGTACGGGGACAAATGTGCCCTCAGAGTAGTTCGCCAACATTTATAAGCGTGCTTTATATAACGTGATGTATTAGAATTGTACTAATCTGACATAACCGTAAACGTGTGCCATGATTTGCTTGTTTGAAATGTTTTAACTTAGCATAACTTTAGTGGAGGCTTCGGCCTAGTTGCCTTGTCTCACGGTTTAGATGCTCGTGTTTTTCTAATGTGCTAATAAAACGTGTATTCTTGCTTGAAGCTGTACTTTTCCAGTGAGATCGGTTCACATGCTTATCTTTAAGGTTTCGTGCCAGCCTGGCATCTTCTTCTTTGCTCCAAGGTCAATCTGCAGGTGCAGACAATGGAAGCTCTGAAAGTGAGTTAATTGGTAAAATATGTTGCAACTTACGTTCCCGACTCCAAGGATAATGTATGCCTAGGTAGAAGCTTGTGAATTGTTGTTTTTGATTGGACAATTTGAAGCCAACCTATGAACCCTCCAATGGAAGACCCTACTGGATTTGAACTGTTGTTTATTTAAACCTGGTGCACAAGAAGAAAGCAGCCATTAGCCATTGGCCATTACCCACTGCACCCATGGAGGACATTATTGCCCATTGCAGCCATTATGGCCCATCTTGCCGACCTCGTCATTTTGCCATCTTCTACGATGCCAATTGATGTTCGACGCCATTTTGAATGAGACTTTGATGCTTTCTCTAATCGAGAGAAAGAGACTTTAAGTAATTCTCGCTCTAGAGACTTTAACTTTGATCTGCCCCTTTGCATAAAGTAGTAGTTTTGTCCTTTTATCTTGCCGCTGTGAGGCAATTGCCCCGTCCACCCTGCCCCTGTGCCCCGTCCCATGCTGATCGAAACCGGTACCTGTGAGACGAAGACTTCCTTGAATGCTGATTGAATTTGGTAAATATGAAAGGAAAATGTACAATTGCATTGTGTTTCTTTTTAGGTAACCAACTGCTGATTTTTGATAAGAGCCCTAGTTAGGAGTTTTCCAAATCAATGTTGCTAAATTGTTTTTTGCATGAAGTCCCACATGCAGATGCTAATTTGAGGTTAGATGAGGATTCATTTGTTGCACGATGCAATTTGAGACCTTGTTATGCTGACTAATGTATGCAATTAGCCCATTACAGATTATAGTTTTAGTGGTTTGCGTTGCTATTATCGAATGCATTGTTATTCAAATGCTGCATAGATTGCATCTTTTTCGCCGTTATGGACAGCTATTAATGTTCATTTACATATATCATTTGGTGTTGAGACACATTTATATCGTGCTAGCTTTGTTAATATAGGGAAATAAATTCATTAACTTTGAATGAACTGGTGTGGTTATTCATGGCCGAAAGGTCATGGTTCGCCGAAATGTTTTCTGGATTAATTGTGAAGTGTTATGTTGATCAGGGCATTGCTTATGTTTGTTATTGATTAGATTAAATTGACTAATCTCGGGTGAAGAGAGCCCCACTTGGTCAAAAGATTCATCGACCCAAGAGCGTCCAAATACAGGTAATTTATTAGGACGGAACGCTCTATCACTGGTGATCTCAATTACCTAAGATGGATTTGGGGCGAAGGTATAAAAGCTGGACAGACTAACTAAACTGGTGACTACAGCTAAAATGCCACCTGTCTTGAATGTACTTAAGAACCTAAAACAAAAAAAAAGAAACCTAAAAGCAAGTGATTAAAATGCAGATGAGGGGCTGCCCTGAAGGAACTGGTAGCGTAACTGCAGATGCGGAGTAGAGGGGAATGGTTCTATTATGCAATGTAAACTGGACACCTTTTTTGCTGACAATGACATGCTAGCGGGAACACCAGAGACAAGGGGTTATAGGTGTTTTGGGGATCCCTGGAGGGCTTCGGCCTCGTGGCACCAAGAGCGTTCTATCCTTTACCGTAGCATGGAGGAGTTTTTCACAACAAGTTTAGCTTCTGTTGGATGTGAACACTTGTGGGAGGGGGTGGGACGGGTTTCGTATGTCTACACCCACTTTAGTTGCAGTCAGGACATTACTGCTTCACTGCCCACGGGGTGGAAGTTGTTGGGGGTATTGTCCCGTTTTGATTGAAGATAAAAATGGAAGGGAAATATGCTGCTTGCAAGAATATAGTGTGTGGGACTTGCAATGGTGGGTACGTGCTAATATAGTATGTGTAGGTGTGTTGAATGCATTGGTGGGTTAATGGTAGTTTTACAATGACTATGAGCATGGCTAATGTCTATAAGTGTTTGACTTGGAATGTTAGGGGCCTTTCGAGCCTGGAAAAACGTTCTATAGTGCATGTTTACTAGAAGAGAATGTGTGTCTTCAGTAGACTCGTGGGGGGGGGGGGGGGGCAGTGTATCCCCAGTCTCACAACTAGATGGAGAGGGCAAATGTGTCCACTTTCCATGAGGAACTTACCCTCTACTTTGAGAAAAATGGGGGCTTTGCCAGTAATAGGGCAAATGAGGGGGAGGCACCAAAGGTGGTAATGTAATGAGGGGAGTACGTCTCAACACAACCTGCGGTTGGCGTAGACAACTGGAGGGTGACATTACCCGTCAAGGACGATTGCAGGACCTAGAAAAGGCCCTCCCCTTCGAGACAGACAAACTAGAGGAATGGCAGCAAGCCCAGAGGGAACTCTTGGACGATTGGCGTCAGCTGGAAAAAAACACGCTGACCGCCTACATGCAGCAGTCGCACTCTGAGGGAGATGGGAGAGGGGCCATGTTGGTACGACTGCTTATAGACAGTATGAGACCCGAGGGACAGTCATAGAGTTGCGAATTGAAGCGGGACCCTAGTCAGCACACAGCGATAAATGCAGTGTTTGCAGCACACTTAGCCTGCTTGTATGCGAATGGGGATGGGACAGGAGGTGATCAAGGTGCCACATTCCTGGCTGAGTTGTCTCTCCCAAATTTGGGTAAAGATGAGTGATCCTCTTTGGATAATCCCCTTACCAAAGAGGAATTTATGGCTGTCTTTTGATGGCTAAAGACAACCAAACCACCGGGATGTGATGGCTTACCGGCTGAATGTGATCAATGCTATGCAGACACGCTGGCAGAAAAGTTGTTAGAGGTTTGCTAGGAAGCTTATCAGAGCGGGAGGCTCCTGCCTCCATGTACGAGGCGCTGGTGGTATTAATCCCTAAACCTACTAAGGAGCTGGTCGAACCGTTGTCATATAGGCCGTTGACCCTTTTAAATATATATGTTAAAATACTGCGAGGGGTCCTGGCAGCCTGTTTGCTTGCACACCTACCCACCCACATTGATCCATATGGATCAGTGTGGGTTTATACCCCATAGGAACACCTTGCACAATCCTTTACGCTTAGCATATATATATCAGAAATCACACATGAGGGTGGAACTATGGGCTCTTGTCCTTCTAGACACTGAGCAAGCATTTCACTCATTGGATTGGGGATATTTGTGGTTAGTGCTGGAAAAAATGGGATTTGGCCACCGTTACATCATGTGGATTAAACTACTTTATACAGACCCGGAAGCAAGGGTGCAAACAGGAGCTATGGTGTCAGGGAAAAATGTGCTCCAGAGAGGCACCTGGCAGGGTTTACCCCCTGTCCCCTCTTTTATTTGGACTGGCCATGGAGCCTTTGGCTTTCCTTCTACGTGGAGCCATGAACCTATCAGGGGTCCCCGTTGGGGACACCACACGTGGTGTCCCTATATGCGGATAACGGCTTGGTGTATCTTAGGAATCTGACTTTCTTGGTATTTACACTCCTTCAAGCACTGCAGTATTTTGGCAAGGCATCTGGTCTCTTTTTTAATACCCAAAAATCGCACATTTCCGATGGGATCACTGGCAGGATCACCAGAGGAATCGCTTCAGAGTTGGTCTCCGGTGGTGTGATGTAGGGACCAGATATTTAGGCAAAGGGCTAGCATATAGAGAACAGAAATATTCTAAATATAGAGTGGGTGTTGGAGGGGATTGGGCTTCCATACAGTTTGGGAAAACACTGCCCTTGTCTTTAATTGGCCGTGCAACAGGGGAAAAGATGGTTGTCCTCCGCAGATGCCAAGTCCATGTTGGGGCAAAAGAAAAAAGTTCCAATGCTCGTTTTAAATTAATACAGAATGATTTTACACACCAGATTTATCTGAATCCAAAAATCCTCCCTATGATAAATGTAAGCAGACCAGACAGATGCCCTTGCTGTGGTGCCCCGGCGGGTGATTTTTTGCACCTAACGTGGCATCATTGTCCACTGATCAAAGTTTTCTGGGGTGATATAATCCAAGCCCCATCTCGTGTTGCAGGCTGGAATATACCAACACCAAGACAGGCTTTACTTACCACAGGGTTACCTTCACCAAAAAAAAATACTTGCTCGTAGATTTATACTGCTAAGGACCCTACTAGCAAAGCGACAGATTGCAGTCAGATGGTGGAGTGCGCGGTCCCACCCAAAATGCGCAATGGCTCAGGGATATGGTGGAATGGGCGATGGCTGAAGAGATACAAATGAAGCAGGTTAGAACAGATGAGAAAGAGGTGGACGACTTGGCAGTGTGGCCACCAGTGCTCCGAAAACTGCGTGACCCTCCTGACGAGCTGAGAGGACTTGAGGGAGAAGGGGAGCAGGTGCTGAATGCTCCTCCCTCTCAAGGTCAAACACATTTGATGGAACAAACCAAACCCTAATGCGGTGTGAGGTACATTTAGAGGAGTCCAGGTGGCTATAGGTCGGCTCAGCATTCTGGGACTCACTTCGTGGTAGCTCCGCCAGTTTGCCTCGTTTACTATCAGAATGTTCATGTTCCCAAAATGATTCTTTCTACAATTATGAAAACCGTACGAGTAATTTATACACTGTAGATTGCACCTGTGCGAGAAGAATATCTCGGGAAAAGGGAGAGGAGGGGCAGTGGAGATGCTACCCCCTTCCTTTGTTTCTTCTAGTTGGAAGGGGTTATTTACTTAACTTGTACTTTTGATGCATCGCAAAGTGCTGGCTGTTTCATCGTTTTTATATGCAAATCTAAATAAAAATGATATTTAAAAAGTAGGTAAACAACAGTCATTATCGGTAGGACATATGGTTGAGTGCACCTTTGCACCTTGTTTACGGTTGGTGTGAGAATAGGTAGTTCAGAGGGAAACCCTGTTAGTTGTGCAATGTTTGCTCAGAAGAGAAGTGTCTCCCGTAACTTTCTGGAGGAGAGAATAGTAGGTCGGCTTCTCAGAAAGGTGTAGAGGAGAGTTCCATAGTTACGTGGCCAACCCGCAGAAAGTGTTTTTAAGGCTTGTAATGTTCCAAATTTAAAATTGTCTAGCAAAAATGAGTTGTTGCTCCTCTATCCTCTTTAGTCGCTACGAAGCTTTATACAGGTAGCCAGAAAAGGCGGTTTTCTGGTCATCTGATGGACATCTTTATACGCTGGGCAGCATACTTTAACATTGATCATCTACTGGAAGCCTGTGTAAATCTTTTCTGATTGGGGGAATGAGGTCGCTGTTTCTCCTGGCCTTGGCAAGTCTCTTTCAGTGAAGTAAAGCTTTTAGTGGAGCCACGGAAGGCAGTGCCTTGAACATGCGCTGCTGTATTCAGCTGGATACAGGACCGAAAAATTTTCATTTTTTCGGGGAGTGGCGGTATGAGTTAGTGCATTTGGTTAGCCTGTTTATAGGACGGTACACCTACCAATTAGGAGCGCTTCTTTACTGAACGATGACACCATCATGCAGTGTGGAACATTTGGATAGGTGAAGCTCAACAGGAAGTATTTTATTTGAAGAAGCACCTCAGGAGCGACAGCGACCCATCCGCGCGGGGTACTGTTTAACGAGTGACGTAGCATGCAGGCTCCATCCACAAGCAAGCAGATGCTAGGGTGACCACCCGCCATTAATTTTCATGGACAGTCCGTCATTTAGGCTTTCTGTCCGTTGTTCGTGAAAACTTCTTTTCGGGACGGCATTATGCCGTAATTGCAGTGATTTGGAGTGACAGCCAATGATGTGGCTTGTTTCACCCTTCAGTGGTTGCCCAGGACGTTGTGTGGACAGATAATGAAGCAACCTAGGATTGGCCTGAAAGCCATCAGCCACTCCTAGTGCTCGCTGCTGCACTGCCGGACTTTTCGCCAATGAGAACAGTTTTAGACCATCCAGCCTTTCATTTCATAAGGACGTGCAGAATACGTTTGTGGTCTTTTCTACTTTGTTTGTGGTGTCCTGCATCTTTGAAAGAGCGACGCCGTGTGCCAGGAGACCCTCTTAGTACCAGAAGAACTGGACCACCAAGTCAGCTGCGAGCTCCATTGTCCCCAGAAATCAACTTCTTGAAGGGTGAGTTGCATCAAAGTGCTTTAAATGTTGCTTCTAATATATTAACGTTTGACTACAGTGTTATCTCGCTCTCCTCTGGTGTACCTGTTCCTTCGCTCTCTTTCGGAGTCCTTCTGTCTGAGAGCCTGCAAAAGCCTCTGCAACCCACTTTGCTCTAAGAAGTGCCCAGCATAAGCTTTTGTATCCAGTGACCTAGTGCTGGTGCTTCCGCTGTTATTTTAACAGCACGATAACCCCCTGTGCTTTTGCGACTGTGCCAACCGATGCTGGGAGTGCTTCGGAACGGTATCCTTTCCATTTTAGGCCGGTATGAATAACCAGTCATTGATTAATCGCTGTCATGTTGGGATACTTTTAGCATAAAAAGGCTCGTCAGCCATGGCACTTTCGGGCGACAGCTGGAGACCAGAATGCGTAGGACAAGGATCGAGCAAACCGGCGATCCTGAAGAATTTTAGAAATCACTCAAATCTGCCAAGTAACCCCATGCCATGTGCGGCAGCTTCAGCCAGTTCTCGTTTTTCACTCAAAGGCGTTGTTAACCATAGAAACTTAGGGTTCATGTATTATAGTTATAAAACTCATTTAAATACGTCAGTTCTCGACTGGCCTGTGTCATCAGAAAACCTCTGTGTCTGTCCTAGCTGTTTATCCGTTAGATGTTTTCATGCGGGGTATTGCAGATTCTTCTTTTTTTCCTTGTAAGTACAAAAGAGAATGCACAAGCAGGTGTGTGCGGTATTATGTGTTCCTTTGCTATTACATTTGCTCCCCTACTTCTAGGGGTGCTCATCCCCACCCATACTGTACCTGCATAGCCATGTGCTGAATGTTCCCATACTACCTTGCCCCATCACCCACTTCCTTTCCAGTCGCTGGGCCCGGAAGTGATGCTCCCGAGCCCAACTACCTACTCATGGTTAAAGAGGGTCATTTCTGCTGACGTGATTTAAACTGGGACAGTTTTTTAGACTACTGTTTGCATTAATGCAGGGGAAACATCATTAGAGTTTATGCAGTGTTGCTGTATTCCACAATACAGGCAAACATATATATTTTTTTAAAGACAAAACACGAAGAAGGCCCTGAATCTACTTTTCCTGAACTGCATGATAACAAGCTCTCCCTCATGTCCACTGTGAGTTCGTGTTGCTCTTTTCATGGATGCCTGTGCCACCAGTTTATTTTTTGCCTGGTGATTCCCGATGGCCATTTAGCCCATAGCATTGCCAGACTATTCTCATATGGTTGGTGGGATAACCAGGCTGAAGTCAAGAGGTTTGCTCTGTCTAGTATGCTGTCTCATGGTTCACTGCGTGTCCAGGCTGCTGTCTCATGGCCTTCTGTGCGTTCAAGCTGCTGAATAATGATTCATGGTTTGATTTAGGCTGGTAAACAATGGTTCTGTGTCTATCCAGCCTTCTTTAAGATAGTTCATGGTGTGACTTGGTTTCTGCCCGAAAGCTTACTTATTCATAGTGTGCTTTCTGATGGTGAAATGTGATCAGGCTACTGTATGGCCAGCTGCTGTCATTATGACCATTTTCTATGGGTAGGCTGCTGCTTGATGTTCCATCTAGTGTATTAGTGCAGCCTTTAGGCAACTTGGTGTACAATCATATGGTTAATACAAAAATAGATACTGACGTGAAGTCTCTACTTTGGGGGCATATTTATACTCTGTTTGCGCTGAATTTGTGTCATTTGTTTAATGCAAATTCAGCGCAAACTTACCCCCATATTATATTTTGGTGCTAGACCCGTCTAGTCCCAAATATAGGAGTTAGCGTCATTTTTTTGGATGCATGAAACCTCCCTGGGTCAATGAGATGCAAGGTGGGCATTCCTGTCCAAAAAATGACTCTAAGTCCCTAGCGCCTCATTTCTTCTCCTGTGCAAAAATGGTGCACGAGGGGGGAGGCGGGCCTAAATAATGGCGCTAAGCCTGCTTAGTGTGTCAATGGGAATCTGCAGTTTACAGCTCACAGAAATGAAACAACCCTATCAGTGCACTATTTCCCATCTACGGGTAAAATCAGGAGGGCTGACCTTTGGCTAACAAGGGGATTGTATACTAATGTCAACTCCTATCTAACTCTTTTGGCCCACAAAAATACCATAACACTGTGCAGTATGCAGCCATTTATAGCTCAACCAAACTGGGTAATAACTCCCTTTGCACGCTTAATGCTGCTATCCTCACATAAGACCTATCTGCTATGGGTCTTTTCCATCTCAGAGTCCTGGTCCAGCCCTTATACCAGCTGAACAGACATGGAATACATGGAGCGATTTGAAACACAAAGCTAAATAAACTCTGATCATATACAACACCACAGAAAGGCCACGCACATTTCTCACACATCTTCACATTGCAAGTCACTATGGGCCAGATGTACCAAAGGATTTTACCCATTCTGTGTCTGTGGGGAAAAGCTTTCGTACATATGGCCCTATGTCTCCTAACATAATCTACACACCTCAGTGGTCAACACAAACAACATGAAAACACTTTTCACATAGGATCAAAAACAGACGGCATACTGTTAGCCGCCATCCCTTCTCCTCCTGCAGGCAGCCGAGGCCTGTGCCACCCCCTCACCACCACCACAATGAGATACATAGACTAACTTGGACTATGTCCCTCTGCTTTGGTGCTGTAACTAGAAGTGTTTGGAGCTGCCTGAGTCAGCATGATTGGGAAAGAATCAGTCAGGTGTCAAGAATTCTGCGTGTGACAAACTCTTCCAAGCACTTCCAGGCCTTTAAGACTTATAGGCCTGCATACAATTCCTTCTCTTCTACTCTGGGCAGAATGTATGAGTGTTGGGGAATGGGGGAGCAGTCAGGTGAGCGAGAGGAAAATATGCGCCTGATACATTTTATTTATTAATTGAAGACAGTATGCATATACATCTTAAGTCTGTTGGGTATTTTACAGAGCACGTAAAAAAAAAAACATAATGTCTGATTACGAGTCAGACGAAGGTGCTGCAGAGGCAACGTTCACATCGGATTTCGAGGCATATTCAGATGCAACATCTCCCTTGCAGGCAGACTCCTTGCCTGAGCCACCCAAGAAAAAGGCAAAAAAGCACTTTGTGAAGTACAGACCGGAATGGGAACTTACATACCCCAACATCCCGAAGTCTTCAGAAGATGCGTACAAGGCAACATGCAGCATCTGTAATAAAGACTTTACCATTGCCCACGGAGCAGAGAAGGATATTAAAACACATGAAGCAGGATCACAACATAAGAAAAATGCCTCAAGCAGGACAAAGAGGGCAACAATTTTAGCATACCTGCAACCAAGCTTCCAGACGGAAGTAGCCAAAGTAAATCATTGCTTGCGTCATCATAATGTAACATAAATTGCATGTAATTCATATAAACTTTTCTTAGTTTGTCACACTCTTTTTAAGATGACCCAGACACTCACCCAACCCCCCTCCTCCCACACACACACACACACACACACACACACACCCACCCCCCTTTTGATTATGCCAAGCACCTTGCAATTTTCTATTACTCTGTTAAAATGTGCAGAAGTGCTTACCAAGCCTGGTTGCCTTCAACTTGTTGTTCATATCAAGAGCACATTATAATTGTTTTGGGGTTGGTAGCCGACATTTTATTTTAAATTTGCAGCTCTATGCACCATCATGTTAACTTTTTTCTTTGCCAGTGGACACTATATTGACGTGCTGCTTATACCTTTTGTATTTTCATTTTTTTTCATTTTAGGTAACAGCTGCAGAGGCAACCCAGGTGTACCATGCTGTCAAACATCACATCTCCTACCGTTCCCTGGATTGTGGCTTCAAGCTGTTCAAAGTAATTTATCCTGACTCCTCTATTGCAATGAAAGCATCCTTTGACCGCACAAAGGCATCAAGTATCACAAAAAATTTGCTTGCACCTCTATCGTTGCAGCAAGCATTTGAAGACTTACAGGATGGATATTTCTCCGTTTGCGGCGATGCCTCCAACAAAGGAAACATTAAACTATATCCACTTTTGTTGCAGCACTTCAATTTCACTTCCGGTGTGACTTACACTCTGCTGGATTTCTATGATGATGCTGCTGAGACTACTACTGCAATTGCAGAGCAGATCACAACTAAATTGAAAGAGCATGAATTGAAATTGGAGCATGTCGCTGCATACTGTGGAGACAGCGAAAGTGTCAACTATGACCGACATCACTCTGTATTTCAGCTTTTGAGGCAAACAAATGAAGACATTCTGCCTGCAAACTGTCCCGCTCACATACTACACAACTGTGCTAAGCAAGCCATTAATGGACTTTCCATGGATGTAGAATCCTTTATTCTAAAAGTCTACAACCATTTCTCTTCTTCAGCAAAGCGAACAGCAGAGTTGAGAGAATTTTTTTCTTTCGTGGATCTAGAGTGGCAGCCTTTGTTTCGGCATGTTCCAACACGGTGGCTCACTTTGTTTCCAGCCATCGATCGACTGTTGAAGTGCTGGGCAGCACTGAAGTCTTATTTCATTTCTCTAGGGCAAGAAGAAACACCTAGAGCAATATGGGATTTTCTGGGACTTGAGAGTGGGGAGGCCACCATGTCACATGGCGAAGCTTATCTTTTCTTTGTTCATGACATTTTGATCATATTCAATACATCTGTCCTGCAGCTTGAGAAGGATGAGCTGAGCGCCCCAGAAGTACCAGGCATCTTCAGGATATTGCGGAGCAACTTAAAGGACAGAGTAGAAAATCGGTTCTTTGGTTTCCATGTGCATAATTATTTAATGTCCCATGATTCAGAGCTGAGCACAAGCATGCAGAGAGATTTTTTAAATTTTGTGGAGTGCTCCTTAAAGTATTTAGAAAAATGCTTTGATTTTTCAGGCAGTCATTACTTGTCAGCACTAGAACCGTGCTGCTTAAGAGAAGTACTCACCTTTCAGCAGCTCTGCAGAGCTGCTGATGCAATTAACATGATACGTCATCTGGAACTACAATACTTATTCAATGAATACAGTATAATTGCTCCTGCTTTGCGGGCTGTGGCAGGCTCCAACTTACCATGTGCACAGAAATGGCTTAATGTTTTCTCAAAGTTGCCATGTGAGGTCCCCAACATCAAAAAACTTATGTCATTTATACTTAGCTTGCCGGCCAGCAATGCACCAACTGAAAGGATTTTTTCTCAATTGAAGTTCACCTGGACTGACACACGAAATAGTTGTGATGTTGAGCTTGCCAAGGCGGAATTGCAGATCCAGATGAACATGAAACATTCATGTGCAGATTTTTATCAGTTTTCTCTGAGGAACAAAAAACTTCAGATGTCCGTTTGTTCCGATAAAAAGTACAGTTTCAAAAACAAGCACTAAAACTAATATTGCTATTGTCCATCATAACTGTCGCTTATATCAATGGTCAAATTTAGCTTGGTGTGCTTTACTGCTTTTTAACCTATTATAAACGTATTTTGACTTGTACTTGTGTTGGTTGTCTCTTTACTTACTTATATATTATTACACAACCTCCTCTGGTGTGTCTGTAAAACTTACCATTTGTCCTGAATTTCTGTCCTGAATTTTTACCCTTTGCCCTGAATTTTTACACTCACTGTCCTGAAATTACACTCATGCCAGGTGGTCACCCTAGCAGATGCACAACCCCTACAGACACCGTTAACCAGGGTAGAGAGATTGCAGTGGGCAGTTCAATACTAAAATATATAGGCAACCACATACACCAAACCAAGCCAGAGAAGCAGTGTGACTATGTATCTGTCAACACCAAAAAGAGAGGGAATTGCAGAAGGCCCGGTAATCCAAGTGGCAATATGTTGAATGTAGAGATTCTGTGAGATGAGTAAAATGATGCAAAATAACAGTTTGAGCAGCAAACAAACTGATGACGTGAGCAGGAGCCAACAGCCGTTTAGAGGTAGGGATAAGCTTAAACTCTGTGTGTAAACGTGGTCGTATGGCTAGCAAGAAAGAGCAAAAACAGAACAATTCTTGTAGAATCTCTCAAATATTTGGAATGACAGTTGAGAGCATGTAAATCTAAGTTGATTACTTATAAATATAGTTGTCAAACAACAGTAATATTTATCCATTCACATGCACCAAACCCTGTCTTGCAAAATTTGTGGACAGATTTGGGTAGAATGCCTCCACAGGCAAAAATAAGCATGCTGGACAGTGTGTTTTTTTCAGTATACTTGTTTGACTCGGAAAAGGGGTGTCGTCATTTGGTTTTTTAATACAAGTTGACTTGGAAAATGTTGAAACGAGTGTGTGGGTAAAACAGCAGGTTGTTAGGAGTTGGTGACAAGTGTTTGTCCACAAGAACTGTAGTCATAATTTAGTGTTATCTTATTTTATTTTATTTGCTACACCATTTTTGTTTTCATAGACGACCACCTGCCAAAAGGACAAATTATGTTAAGCATGGTTCTGTTGCACCATTTCTTTGTCCATGGAAAAAATTAACAAAGGACTGGGAAGCCCGCCACAAAGTTGAGACAGAAGCTAATGTCGCAAAAATCCAGGGAAGCAAATCCTTCGAAGATGAAATGCCCTGCTCCACTAGTCGAACCCTTCTACCAGAAGACAGTGCTTGTGTTGAGATGGAAATAATTCAAGATAGTGCATCCTCACAAGCTGAAGGCGCAGATCAACAAAGTAGCTCTTTCTGTGTAGTCCGGTACGTATAAGTTGATACAAAACCTCTTGCAAGTATGACGTATTTTCCTATTCATATTTTTGTAATCAGACGTACACTTTTGCTGTAGGAGTGTGTACATCGGTTTTTCTAATTGCATGTCATTTTCTACTCAATTTCTTAAGTTGGTAGGTATCTTTAAACCATATTAAATTTGTAGACCCTCTTTTTCTTATGCTTGAAACCCGTACGTACATAGATGGTTTATGAGAAGAAGTAGGCAGCTGGGTAACTTAGTTTTAGAGAAACAAGAACTTGGTTTGTGATTCGAAAATATTTAATGTTTTCAGTCGAGTACTTTACGTTAGTCTGGTAACTTTACATTCCTTTGAAAAATTATCTTACAATTATACAAGAGAAGTTTCAGAAAATACAACTTTAATTCTGTATCTGTGCCAAATATACTGAGCCTGAATATCCCTTGCCAACTGGAAAATGGAGAAACAAATCTCATCATTCCATCACTCTTACTCCGTCAAGTACTTGATAGTTTTCTCCTTTACTGCTCTCTCCCTCTCCCCACCACGAATTCAGAATCTTTGGCCTACTTCTTCACCTAGGGTGCAGAATAGACAAGCCAGCTCTTCAGTTCTAGCTCTTTTAACTGTATTCTTTTGCAGCACATAATTTATTTTACTACCGATTACCAAACAATTCTTTTTTGTTATCATTTCTAGTTTTGTCCTTTTTGATATGTTAGGGAAGCAGGCTTTAGGTCCAGTTAATATTTATCTTTAGTGCCCAATCAGTGCAAAAAACCTTTGAAAATCTTTTCTGCACAATTTCTCATAAGGCCTTCTTTTATCTGAGGAAAAGTAAGGGAGACACCATTTTGGTAGATTGCATTTACAAGATGCGTCTGTACTTATCAGACTTTACTGAACATCTCCTTTGCAGTATTTTGACGCTCCAAATTAACATTGTGTGCAGGCAGGCTTCGGGCCTGATGACCTTTTACATGCAAATATTTCCTTTTGTATGTATCTGGAGGGGCAGTACTTTGAAGGGGGTTCTTTCACTGTAGACGGTAGTTTTATCCTCTACCCCCATACCTCTCTTGAGATGTTAGTAAAAAAAAAACGTCTGTGACTCTCTCAAGAGTGAAATGTTGCATGGTGCACCCAAATGACAATTTGTAATGTCTTCTCAAAACGTGCCTGGAGGGTAACTTGTAGAGGCAAAAGGTTCACGGTCTGCTGTGTCCTCAGGAAAAGCTTTTGCATATTAACTGACCACATATTTCTCACATTTGGAATGTTCCCCAGGTGCCAGACTGGATCTGGACATTTTTGCACAGCACTGCTCCTGTGTGCTGTTAGGTGGCATTGAGCTGGTCCACAATGGCATTGTTCAACCTGCGTAAGTGATGTGGCAGAGCTGCATGCAAACAACAGTGTCAGTTTCCAGCTTGACTCATTTCGCATCCTTGTATGCGGAGCACAAAACAATTGGAGGTACCAGAGTGGAAATCTCTTATTTGGGACCTTTTTTGACTGAAGAGCCAATTGGCGCCACCTAATGGCGTGCATGGGTACTGTTCCAGAAGAATCTACAGATCCAAACTGATGCCTGGGGGAAATCGATCTACAAGTGGATATTGTGTCTGCTAGATAAGGTGTTACCGAAAGTAAGTAACTTGTCCTTCAGGGACTCGGTGGTAATTTGAAAGCCCAATTTCGTTTGATATAATATCACATACAAACGTACTGCACAAAGAAAAGACAGTTTATACTTAAGTATTTATTTCAACAGGCTCATCCTGTTGCTGAACACATGTAATATAACCCCACAGACTATTATTAAAACAGCACTAATGCATGTTGCCAGCAATGAAAGCAATACAAATGTTTCTACCTTAGTGGAAATATCATCTAGCCGCCTAACACCCTAAAACATACTTCTATAAACTGTACTATGAGAATATACAATAGCGTACCTTGCAGCTAGAGTTTCTTAGGGAGAATCCACGCACAACAAGAATCTGTAATTATCAGTAGCCGGGAGAGATTGTTCTTTAGAAAGTGAAACATACATCAGCCCCTCTCCTCTCTGACTTGGCTTAGTATTAGTTTTCAGCGCAAAATTTGCTGTTGCAACAGTATGTCAGTCTCTGTCAAGATCTTACGACAGTATCTTGTGCAGTAATGTGGAGCGAAGGACTTCTCCTGCCAAGTGGTCACTTGATGGGCCTTTTATACTGTGGCTCACCAGATATAGGGAATTTCTGACATCAAACAAGGTGAAAAAACACCAGCTCAGACTAAATTGTTTATAAAAAATATTATCTGGCCTTGAAGTAGAGATAACAAGGCACTTGACCCAGACTGATGCCTCCGCAGGTGTCTTATCGATGTCATTTTCTGACTGAGTTGATACTTTAACTTGTTTTTGGAAAGATAAGGACAGACGTACAACGGCTTACATGTGAATGACTGGACACAAATAGAGAAAATGGAGTCTCGGCTTGCATAAGATGGAGTCTCGCTCTGTGGAATTTCCTTCAAGCAAACTTTTCTTTCTGACTCTCTTCCTTTTCTCCTTAAGATTGGTCAGAAGACCTCACACATGCCAAATGATGCTAGTGGGTCTTTGCCGGCCATGGTTCTTTTGATTTTCTGGTAGTTTTTGGCATGAATGCCCCTGTTCCTAACCCAGAGTGGGGACGGAGAATGTTCTTTACCAGTATCTGTACTCTATCATTCTGTGGACCCCACCCCCCATTTCTGAGCAGTTGCTATCTAACCACATGAGGCTTTCCGTATAGAACCTTGACATCCTTAAATTCACCAGGAAATGCTCCCTAAGGTCTGTATAAGGGCAGAAGGCAAAGTTGTGTCCTTGGGTTCTTTGGATAACATGTTAATTTCCTAACAAGCTGGGTCTAGGGTTTAGGTGGGAACCCTGCACAATGTATTTAACTTCTATTGGAGTTTATTTGGACTCAAAGAATATATTCCTTTGTAGAACTGTGAAATGCCATTTTGTAGGCTCCTTCACGTTTCCAAATGCTCTAAAGTCTTATACAGTTTAGGACCTCTTTATTTACCTCTTCCAGCTAAAACGACATAAAAGTAAAAAATGTCCTGCATTTTTTAAAATAAAAAATGTAGTTCTACATAAAGAAGTAGGTTGAACAATTGCAGGTAATTTGATTGAGCTATTTGCTTTAACAGATGTGTGTTCTGTACATGAAAGACTTAATATTTGAGACACATCTATGCTACTGACGGGAGCACATTGGTATCCTGCATTTTGGAATGCTAGAGTAAGACAGGGTTTCCGCTTCCCAAGGTTACACATTCTCATGGTGTTCTCCCGGAAGGAGCCTCCGTAATTTCTCAGTCCTATTGAATACTAGTTGTCCGGTAACCCTCCAGATATCGCCTCACAAATGTTGTACTACTACAAGATTGTTAGTTACAGATTAAACACTGAGTTTCCTAAAGTCTGCCTGCAAAATATATTAGGGTAAATTAGCATAAGACTGGAAGTCCTTTTTCCAGCCTTCTGCACTTTCAGAATTCTTGCGCTTTAAAAATTGTAATTGATCTGTATGAATTAGTACTAGAGTTAGAAATAGTTGTGCAATTCACAGGGGATGTTACTCTGTGTGCCAATAATGAATAGCCTACTTTCCTACTGTAGAAGAGACCCACCCTGTGTTGTCTCTGTCCCACAGTACGGATGTAGAAGAAGTGACTGAAGTGTGGAGAGCAGGTAGTTGTCGATGAGGTGAAGCCGAGGCCACTCATACACAGGTGGCTTTCTTATTTCGCATTGTTGAACCACTCAGCTTTTGGCATGGTTTCCCCTGTCTTTTTTACTTTTGACCTCCTGTTTTGATCCTGTGCTGAATTTCGTTTTTGCTGGCTTTAGAACTCTGGGCAGTTTACCACTGCTGACGAGTGCTAAAGTGCTCTCTGTCTAAAATGGTAAAGATGATTGGTTTCCATGATTCACATATTTGATTTACTAGTAAGTCCCTAGTATAGTGCACCAGGTGTGTCCAGGGCCTGTAAATCAAATGCTACTAGTGAGCCCGCAGCACTGATTGTACTATCCACATGAGTAGACCTGTAACCATGTGTCAGACCTGCCACTGCAGTGTCTGTGTGTGCAGTTTGAACTGCCAGTTTGACCTGGCAAATGCACCGACTTGCCAGGTCCAAACCTTCTGTTTTACTACAGCTAAGACATGTGCTGATGTGTTTTACTCGTCCTGATAGTGAAATACTGCTAAACTGGTGTTTCACTGTTGCAAGGCATATCTTTCGCATAGGTTAACATGGAACTTGCCTTGAAATATCTTTTTAGTGTAATTTCACATTGGAAGCAGATAGAGAAATTGAGTTTGGGGTCTCTGAACTCAGTTTAAAAATACGTCTTTTGGTGAAGTTGGTTTTTAGATTACAAGTTTGAAAATGCCACTTTTAGAAAGTGGGCATTTTCTTGCTTAACCATTTTGTGCCTCTGCCTGGCTGCTGAAACCACATCTGGGTCAGGGTGACAGTTTGGCTGTTTGTGAATTCATTCTAGCAATCCCCCAAAGGGAGCTGAGGTGTGTCCTGCATATCCTAATGGGTCTTCTGGGCTAGAGTGTTGGGAGGAGCTGACACCTGCACCTGAATGGGGCTGTGCGTGTCCTCACACCAAGTAGTCTCCAACCCCCTAGAGTGTGTTTGGGGCCAGGACAGGGAAAGGCAGGGTCTTGTGCACTACAACGACTTTCCTTTGAGGTTTGCCTACTTCAAAGGCATAAATGAGTATAGGTATTGGACTGCTGACCCCACAACTTCTGGACTCGGGACATACTGCCAAGAAGAGCTGGATGCTGTAGGAGGAACTGCCACTCTGCTTTGCTGTGCTGCCATGCTGCTTCTGTCCTTGGAGTGAAAGGACTGGACTTTGCTTTCTACATCCTGCTTTTCAAGGTTCTCCAAGGGCTTGAACTGAGCTTGCTTCCTGTTGTGAAGTCTCAGGGACATAAAAGACTTAATTTGCTGGTACCTGGGATCTTCTGCTGAGAGTCCTGACTTGCCAAGTGGTGCCAAATCCAGTCCCTGGGCCCTTGGAAGTGGAAGCTGGTGACCTGAATTAAAATCCACACACCGAGGCTGTTGTGGCAGAATAATCGACGCATCGTCTGCTTCAGTGCAGATCCGTCATTGCAGTGCATCTGGATTTTCCACGTCATCTCGGGTGCCATTTTCTTTGCCAACGCTGCACCACAGTAAGTAATCGACGCATCGCCAGCCTGAAAAGAATCCATACATTGCCCATCCAGAGGGGAAAGAATCAAAACATCACTTGCTTTTCCAACGTGTTACCGCCTTTGTGGCCCGCATCATCTTTATTTTTAACAGATACAACCACTGATTTTTCAGGATTAAGACTCTTTGAAACCATTAAAGACTGATATCTTTATTTGTGTATTTTGGATTTTTATTGGTTTGTTTTTGTTTTACTCCGATAAATACTGGCTATTTTTCTAAACTGGTGTTGAGTACCGTATTTATCGGCGTATAACACGCACCTCATTTTAAGAAGGAAATTTCAGGGAAAAAAACTTAAATTTTAAATAAAGAACTTTGAAGCAAAATAAGGGTAGCTCAGAACTTTTTTTGATTAATAATATTAACACTTATAAGGTAAATAACGTAAAATGACAGTAAAAGCAACTGTTTTAACAAAGAAACTTGGATATTACCATATATGTTTTTTACAAAAGTTTACTCAGAAATCGCTATCTGTGAAACCAAGAAACTCTTCATCGTCACTGCTATCTTCAATATCTTCGAACTGAACACTGCTGCTTTCACTGCTACTGTCTTCATAAATCAGCTCGTCTTCTTCACCATCCAAAGCATTGCTTATGCCACATTTCTTAAAATATTTGATAATAATATCTTCTTTAACTGAGTCCCACGAAGTCTTTATCCACTGACACACTTTTGAAATGCCAGGTCTTTTCATTCTCCCAGAACTTGTACTTTCATGTTGGCTTTCATCACACATGTATTTATTCCATTCTTCACGCATGAAGTTTTAAAGGGCTTGTTAATGGAAACATCCAATGGATGCAATTGTGATGTAAGTCCTCCTGGAATGACTGCTACTTCTGTTTTGCACATTTGAAATTCTTTCTTTGTTGGTTCTGTAAGATGAGATCAGAATGAGTCCAGTACTAACAAGGATGGTTTCTTTAACAAAGCACCGGGGCGCTTCTCCCACCCATTTCTGATCCAAAGCCTCATGCCTTCTTCGTCCATCCAACCTTTGGGATGAACATGCACCTGTATGCCACTTGGAATCTTCTCCTTAGGAAAAGTTTTCCTTTTAAAAATGACCAATGGTGCCAGCTTGTTTCCATCTGCAGTGACAGCAAGGACCACAGTAAAACGATTTTTTTCATGCCCTGAAGTTTTAATTGTTACTGTCTTGGTACCTTTTGCTTCAACAGTTTTATTTGAAGGAACATCAAAAGTGAGTGGTACTTCGTCCATGTTGCCGATTTGACCAATTTCAAAATTTTGTCTCTTCCTTTGTTTGATAATAAAGTTATGAAAATGTATTATCTTCTCTTCATAATCTTCTGGCATACGCTGGGCAATCCTGGTTCTTGTTCGCATCCGAAGCTCATGCCTCTTCATAAATCTTTGGCACCATGATGCTGTCCCTTTGAAATCTTGTATTTGCAACTCTTTGCTGATTTTCACTGCTTGAATGATGATCATTTTTGTTGATAATGCAATGCCCGCTTTTCTATGATTAAGTACAAATTCCTTCACCCGTTCTTCTAATTTTGGCCATTTAGCAATACCGCTGCGAAAATTACATTTTGTTTTTGATAATGTCTTGAGTTTTTCTTCCATTTTTCGCCACTCTCGTATTGTGCATTCTGTTGGTGACTCCCCAAAATGCCTTTCTGCAGCCCTATTTCCATGTTGTTTGGCATATTCCACAACCTTTAACTTGAAACCAGCTGTATATGCTGCACGCTTTTGCTTTGATTCCATTAGGGATACAGTAGTAGGGAAATACCGTAAGTAATGAATGCACGTATGATAGTGCAGAGTTCAGCGTCGGAATGTCAGGATGAGTCACACTGCAGTGGTATAGTTTTTACCTAAGTTTAAATTAAAAAAGAGTAAGGTAGTATCAGGGGTGTGTAAATTTACCGGTACTCTTGTTATATCTGTGTGTTGTAGGATGGCTATGTGTAGTGTGTATTGTAGGATGGCTTTGTTAGCATGTGTTTGTATGGTATGGTAAAATTAAGGATGGGCTCGGACGTATTCAGATTGATGGGATGGGAGCTAAGAGACACACACTAGCTGACAGCCCCCCCAAAGGCAGCAGTGTGCACTGATTTTAAAGTGAAACGGATTATCAAAAGAAGTCTGCCAGGGGGGAGCAAAGAAACACTGCCTGGTAGGGAGACAGACACTAGCCATCAGCAGTGTTTCTTTGCTCCCCCCCCCCCGGCAGACTTCTTTTAATACTCTGGTGCCCTTTAAAATCAATGCACACTGCAGGGAGGGGGGTCAGCTAGTGTATGTAGTACCGTAGTTTCTTGCTCCCCCTTGCTCTGTCAGGCAGTGTGCAATATCGTACTTGTCACAGTCTTGAAATTCCTTACCGTAAATGCCATTCACTAAATGCCTGTACCTCACGGCCGTGAGATTTACTGGTGTGACGTATCCCCTGTAGCAGGAAGGAGGAAGGCTGCACCGGAGGTCTGTAATTCAAGACATACCGGTAGTCGCTGTTTAAAAAACCCTAGATGTGTTTTTTTTAAGGCCTGGTGCATTACCGTATTTCCTGAAGTGCCCGCTTGTGAGACAGTTGAGTACGGTAATAGAGTACCACACTTTGTGTGAGGCTTTCTTAACAGAATTACGGTAGATGTTTCCAGGGCTCTGTAGAGCGGCTGGAGCAGTCAGCACACTGCCGACAGTTTTTAAAACGTACGGTAAGTGGGTTCTGCAGAATGAAAAGGGGGAGCTTATACCCGGTAGTTCCACAACTGTGGGTATACAAACCTGTTTGCTGCTGAGGGCAGTGTTGGGAGGGAGGTGGGAGAGGGCGGTTAATACACAAATCTATTACCGTAATTGTTGGACACTGGCGTTTTGAAAAGAGTCTGCTGTAATGCCATTCAAGAAGAATTCCACAGAGGAAGGCTGCTGGGGACTGCAATGTGCGCCGATGACATATTCGCGCTGCTATGCGGTATGTACTATGGGTCCTTAACCATTATATCGGCGTATAACACGCACACATCATTTGCCCCCGATTTTCAGGGAGAAAAAGTGCGTGTTATACGCCGATAAATACGGTACTTTTGTGGTGTTTTCAGTGTGTGTGTGTGTGTGTGTGTGTGTGTGTACACACAAATACTTTATACATTACCTCTGAGATATGCCCAGCTGCTTGTGCCAAGCTACCAAGTGAGTGGGCAGGAGTTAACTTAGGTGTGTGAGCTCCATACCCTGACTAGAGTGAGGATCCCTACTTGGACAGGGTGTGAATTGACTGCCAACTATAGACCCCATTTCTAACACTTTTCTTTGCAAAGGATTTTCTGCTATCAGGAATACCAGTGCGAACCTCAAAATAATAATGTGCACTTGCTGCCTCAGTGCCTATAGAAGGGTGCATGTATTGCCCTGGAATTTTATTAGGAAAGTAGTTGCTTTCCATATGTGCTGTAAGCCAGCCCCATTCTTCTGGACCAAGTAATGTGGTCCGTGTCCCAGGTAATGGTTCTAGTCAGATCATTATCCCCATCCCTTTTGCAGCCACTTCTCCAATTGACTGTATCTGCTTTGACCACTTCTTGGACCAATGATTCATCCCCTTCTTCTTTTCATTCCCGTCCAGCTGTATTTTCCTGTTCTTACATCTGCTAAATCTCTTCAGATTAGTTTTTGGCAGTAAAAGTAACTATGGCAGTTCAGATCATTTATTGCACAGGCACACCTCCGTTTTTCTTCCTCTCATAGTTGCCCTTGTTGTACTGGATAATTGTTTTGACATGGTCTGCGATGAGAAAACGAAGTATTTCTGATGTTTATGAATACTTAGGACCCCTTATTCCATGTTGTTTTGATCTTCATTCTTTTTTCCCCCTAAATGCATGATTTTACTCTTGTGTTATTTAATCCACGTTACTAAACTCCCAGACCAGCTTTCCAGTTTTCCAAAACTACAGCTCATTTTTTCTCACTCTTTGAATGTGAAGTCTATGAAAATATTTGTGTAGGGTAGAAGTAGGCATGCTTTCCCTAGCTTGTATACGTTGTGCTTTTTGAACCTGATGGGTCATTTATTTTCTTCAGAATTGGCTCATGTTTCATGAGCCACATGCTGCCAAGCACTCGACTAGAACCCTACCCAGATGATTTCACTCTATCTTGGTTTATGTGATGCTGCATTCTTGGTGCAACATACATTATCCGCAGGTGCCCGAATAGCCTCTATGGTCTATTCCTTACTAGTTACGTAGGTGCTAGCCAAATACTAATATGTATGTAAAGCAATTAGGTAGTTTGAATGTGGCACTATCAAGCATGGCCCTGGTTTTTAAGCATTTTCAACTCCATTCAGCTTTAATAGGTAGGGGTTACAAACTATACATCCATTCACTGCAGCCTTTACCAGTTGCATGATTCTTCATTTTTCACCTACTCAGTATAATTTGGATCCTTCCTGTCTTTATTTTTAAGGCCCTGGGCATATTAATCATGAAGTGCTTCACAGGCTTTTGCATGAATGACAATAAAGCCCTTTTCACCATGGTGGCAACTTTTGCATTTGTCAAGTGTTCATCTGTAAGGTCCCACCTGTTCGATGTCATTTAACACAGCTCACACCTACATAAAATAATATAGGTGCATGCTGACAACACAGTGCTTGACGATTAGTTCCTAGGCCAGCTACAGGTACACTTTTGTTGCAGCTTCCTCCCACTACACACATGTATAGACCTGTCCCACTCTGGTCACTGGCCCTCTTTCCTTGATATTTCACAGTGGAGAAAGCACTCACCCTCCTTAACATATCACTCACACCCTCTCGGTCCGTGGATGATTAACCCCACTCACTATCAACTCACTATCAACCTCAGGTCTCCTGTGTTAGAAAAACCCACTACTCTCATACGGTCTTACCTAGATTGACTGTTATTTTAGTGGCCCTATGGTCTTAGAAAATTAGTTTTGCTTACTAATTGAGATGCCTAAAATATTGTTTGAGATGACCATACCCATGAACTGAATACAATACTGGGGTCTGTGGAAATCTATTGGGGGCCTTGGGAATTGACAACTGACTTTATTAGCCTTTCGCCCACTTACAGTGTATTTTCTTTGTGCCCCAACTCTGCACTTTCCTGAACCCCTAGGTATTTAATATTGCCTTTAGAGTCTTTTAATGAAAGTGCTGCCAGAGTTGCTCAGTCACACTTAGGGGTGGAATGTGAATTTAGTATTGATAACTACAGATCACAACTCATGCTGAAAATCCCAAGTGGACATGTAGTTAAAAGCATCATATCTTGTACATTAATGAACACCTCTACACCTGTGCCTCAGTGAATTCTTCATCAAGCAAGCCAGATAAACTCTCTCACAACTTTATCTAGTTTACTGAAATTTGTGTGTCAGATGTGTCACTGAACTTTCATTTTTGGTTATTTTATTTTATTTGAAATAGGTGCAGAAGATTAATAAAGCAGTTGTCGTATTGGTGTCGCTTCCCTTCCACGCAGAAAGGTCAAAAGGTTCATCATTCCATCAAGCAAGAGATGACACCTGGAGATACATCGCCTCTCATTAGCCGGTACCCGCGATCACTCGTCTGGGTCAGACTCTCTCTTCTGAAGAAGGGAACCCCAGAAATGCATTCTATGATTTGCATCCCGCTGCAGGAAGATCTGGTGCAGCTCAGCAGAGATAAGGTGTACAGTGGCCCTCAAGAACCCAAACACAGAGACATATTTAGGCACCAGGTCATGAAATTCAAGAAAATGAAAAGGAAGCTAAAGATCAGCAAACGCAAAGAAACTGGTGGTGCTGGTAGCCTGGAAGCGACATCTGGTAATGTGGAGGCCAATTCTGGCTCTGCAGAGGACAACTCAAAGGTAGAGAATATCAATGAGTATGAACATCTAACTCTTGGCCTGTGGCCTGACTCTCTTCCTGATGTTTCTTCCCACTGCTCTCGAGTTGTGTTTGGATTTGTCACCCGTGGTGATTTCTCATTGGCTGTGGGTTGTGGTGAAGCAGTTGGATTTGTCAGTCTGACAGGCTTGCTGCACATGCTAGCCAGACAACCTGCTAACAGGAAAGGACTTGTTTTAGTAAGAAATCCAGGATCATTGCAGTACAGGTTTGCACAAATAGTTATTGATATTTAATAGCAAGCCTCAAATTGGATGCCTTCACTTTGATTATTACCATTAGGTCTCGCTTGACCCAGGCCTGCAGGTGCTATAATGATATTTGTCGTTTTTTTCTTTGGCTTTACAATACCAAACTCCACCGACAATGAATTTGAAACTTAAAACGATGATGTATTACTAGCAAAGGCGTTTTACTTCTCAAAGGGACCCTCATTCAATGATGTCCAACAGTGTAACAAGTGTACTGTTTGCTATATGCAAAAGAAACTCGGATGTGCATGTTGTGCATGTACTGTTACTTTTGCCATGGGAATAAATGTGTCACCTGTTGAGAAGTTGGGGCATCGTTTTAGGCAGATTTGGTGCTAATGTTAATTTAGTTGAGAAGCTTACTGTGACATTCACATCCAGCTCTAGGCAGGTTACAACTTGTGTGTTTAAAAGACTGGCATATCTATTGTGAAGTTCATGATTGATGTCAAGACACATCTATGCCATTTAAACTCGAAGAGCGCCTACTCTGCCTTTGGCCATACCTAGCCTAATACTGAGTTCCACAGTAAAGAGCCTACTTGTTAGTCACCCTAATTGCCTCAGATGTTAGCCAAATTCCATTACATTTGGTCACAAGCATGAACCATAACTCTAAAGTAATCTTCAGCTGCACAATGCAAAAGCAAATAGTGATTGAGGGCATGAAAGCCCCAAGGATCTGCATAATGAATTGTGTGCTTAACATTTATTACATTGCAATGACATGCCTTTTGTAAATAATCATTCATAATATATACTTATATATCTCTCTGGAGTTGCTAACTAATGTGTTCTTTAGTAAGGAGCTATGCTCCATCTCAAATTGATTTGCCAATAACTGACAGCTATCAGTTCTGCATTGTATTGCATAATAAACTTGCCAGGGTGATTAAAGATGATAGTTGATGGATCAGTTATTGGTGTGTGCATTATGGGATTTATGGTCTGCAGCCCGAATTACAAAGTAATTGAGTACTGTACAAAAAAAAGGGTAGCCACGTACACAATAGGTGGCCTTAATGAGTAGAAGGGAAATGGGATTCCGGAGGGTGAATTTAGCTTTCACAAGCTGCAACAGCAGTTCCTACATGGTTCAGTTACTCAAAGTATTTATCTCACTTTTATATATTTATATACAAACACGGATTTAGTCAGCTCTTTGCATCCATTGGTCTGTTTGTGTCATTCACCTTGTGCTTCAACCAATTACACCATACCTCTTGGGCAGTGACTCGGCCCACTTCAGGTGCCCATCACTGCGAATGACAGTATTTTACTGGTGCAGAAAGAGGAATCCACATCACGATAGGCCTGGTAGGCCAGTCTCCACTTCTGCTTTCAGTTCATTCATATGATTTAGTTGTTTTCGCATTGGGTCATTTTCTTTATATTTTTTTGGGAAACATATGAGCACCACGTTTAGAAGAAGCCATATTTAGGTCTCACCAACCACAGAGTGCAAGGTTTGCAATTGTGAAAAGAGGTTTTGTCAGGTTAGCTTGAACTTAGAGCCCTTCCTTTGCTTACACTTGGTTGGCATTTTTGTGACCTTGATTTGCTTGTTTTTATTTTCGTTAGTTTAAGTGGGTTTTCCATCCTCTGCTCAAGTTTGTCATAGCTTCTTAACTTGTGTCCTTCCACTACTTACTTTTCGGCTACTATTTATGTGTTTTTGGTTAAGCACTCAATTAGAGTGCATTTGTTTAAAAGCTGTCTTCCTCATGTACTTCTTACCCCTCCCCACGCCGTACTCCATGGTGCTTCCTCTTGCCTTTGTGCTTATCCTTTATGAGTGTTGCGCTCAGCCTCGTGTGCTTCTCCCCCACATTGCTTTCATAATTATGTGCTTCTTGTAGGAAAGTATCCTCTTTCTTGGCATGGTTACCCCGAATTTCTGCCTGTTGTCAGTGTGTTTGACTGTGTTCACTGGGAGTTTGCTAATCAGGACCCAAGTGATTATGCTCTCTCCCTGTAAATTTGGTTGCTTGAACACACACCCCACATTTGGCATACTGGTACCCCCTTGTATGTCCCTAGTATAAGGTACCCAGGGCATTTGGGACCAGAGGATCCCCATGTGCTGCAGCATGTATTATGCCACCTATAGGGAGCCCATGTAAAATGTGACTGCAGGCCTCCCATTGCAACCTGCAGGAAAAGGTGCATGCACCATTTCACTATAGGTCATTGCACCAGGTCACTGTAAGTCACCCCTATGGAAGGCCCTCCTAGCCCAGAAGGCAGGGTGCAAGTACCTGTGTGTGAGAGCTCCCCTGCACTCGCAAAGGTGCCCCCATGAACTCCAGTTCCATTTTCCTGGACTTTGTGAGTGCAGGGATGTCATTTTATGCATGTACTGGACATAGGTCAGCTCCATTGTCCAGCTACATAATGGTAACTCCGAACCTGTGCATGTTTGATTTCCAGTATGTCGGAATTATACTCTAATACCGTTGCCAGTAGTGCAAGTATGATTCCATGCACTCTGGGGACTCCGTAGAGGACCCCAGCATTGCACCTACCAGACTTCTGGGGTTTTCCAGGCAGTCCAACCTGTTGCCACCTCTCAGACAGGTTTCTGCCCACTGCTGCTTGATCAGCTCAAGCCCAGGAAGGGGGGTAACACCCTCTCCCTTTGCAAATAGGTGTTACATGGCTTGAGACGGGTAGCCTCCCCAAGCCACTGCCATGCTTTGAAGGGCACTTTTGGTGCCCTCCATGCATAAACCAGTCTACACTGGTTCAGGGACCCCAAGTCCTTGCCCTGGGGCGAAACTGGATAATGGAAAGGGGGGTGAATACTCCCCTGTCTATCACCATCCCAGGGGTAGTGCCTAGAGCTGCTCCTGAGGGTCCCTTAATTTTGCCACCTTGAATCCAAGGTGGGCCGAGGCCTCTGGGAGCATCTGAGTGACCAGATCAAGCAGATGATGTCAGAGCCCCCTCCTGATAGGTGGTCACCTGGCTAGGTGACCATTTCCCCTTGCATGCTATTTAGGGTCTTCCTCTGTGGTGGGTCCTCCGATTCCAGCAGGGCTCCTCTGCAACCTCTACTTCGACTTTTAACCACTGGAACTGCGACTGGACCCTCCAGGAACCGACAATCTGCATCCATGACGAAGACTCTGCTTGCAACATTGTTTCCACAACGCCTTCTTCCTTTTGCAACATTTCGCCAGCTGTGCATCCTCTGAGGGTGGCAAATCTTCAGCCTGCACGAGAAGGAAGAAGGAATCTCCCTTGGAGTGAAGGAACCACTCCTCTGCATCCGTAGGCACCAACAGCAACGACGACCAGCTGCGTGGATCTCTTCTCATCCTGAGCTGCGTGGATCCTGCATCACAGGTGGTGGTCTAGAGTAGTCCTCTTGGTCCTCTCTGTCAGCTGTCCAACTTTAGTGGAGTTAAACCCTTGCCTTCCCAGGCAGGACAGTACCCTTGTGAACTGCGTCTCTTGCAGCTGCCAAGGCTTGTTGGCATCTCCTCCAAGGGATCTTCAGGCTCCGTGTAGCCCCAGCACTCGCATGCCTGCTTCTCCTGCGGCATGGGACCCTTCTCCCGTTGTGCTGCGTGGGACCCTTCTCCAGTTGTGCTGCGTGGGCTCCTCTACAACTCCTGGTTTCTCTTCCAGTAGGTCTCCTGTGGGGGATGCCTTTTCTTTGGACTCTCTGCCTTGCTGAGGGTCCCCCCAAGGCTCACCCCTTAAATTGAGTCCTCCTGGACCTTGCTGGTCCTCAGCAGCTCAACATTTGCGTCATCACAACTTCTGCCTTTGCCAAGGCTTGTTGGTGGCTTTTCCACACCACTAATCAACTGCAATCTTCCATTCGGTGTGGGACGTCGACTGCATCCTCCAGGAACTCTCCTCCGGCTCCACAGCTGCATTGCCCGTCTTCGCCCTATCGTCGACCAACTCTTGCAACCACAGATGGGTGGGTAGTAGCTCCTGCCATCACCGGCACTCCTGCGACTTCTGGACTTGGTCCCTTTCTTCCACAGGTCTTCCTCTTCATGAATCCACCACTGGTTTCTTGCAGTCTTGTCTGGGTGTTGCATTATCTTCTTTTTAGTCCTTTTTGGTGGTTTGGGGAAAAAACAGTAACTTAGTCCTTTACTCCTGGTTACTGGTGGCACTGTGGTATCACCTTTGGGGTTTCCTAGTTCCTCCAGCTCCCCCTACACATTCCACTCACCTAGATGGTGGACCTGCATTCGCATTGCATTTTTTTAGTATATGGTGTGGGCTCCCCCTAGTGTCACTATTGCCTATTGCTTTTTATGTCTATTTCTGATTACTATTGTAGATATCTAGTGTGTTACTTACATCCTATTGAAGGGTTGCCTCTCTGGTACCTTTTGACAATTGTGTCACTAATATAAAGTACATTTATTTGTGTAACACTGAGTGTTTTCTTTCATGTATCTAAGTGCTGTGTGACTACAGTGGTATTGCATGAGCTTTGTATGTCTCCTATATAGGTCTTGGCTGCTCATCCACCCCCTACCTCTAGAGAGCCTGGCTTCTAGACAGTGTCTTCACTACACTAATAGTGGATACCTGGACCTGGTATAAGGTGTAAGTACCATAGGTACCCACACACACCAGACCAGCTTCCGACACTTCTCCCTTGAGTGCTGCTTTTCCCCCACCTGCCTGCTCTCCTCCCTTGTAGGGCTTCTCGCCCGCTTTCCTTTGCTGCCCACTTCCCCCTTGCTGCTCCTTCCCCCATCGCTGCCCCCTCTTTACCTCCGTTTCCCCTTGCTGCTCCCATCTTCCCTCACATAGAACCTTGCTGCACCTTCTCTCCCTTCGTAGTTCTCAAAAACGAGACCTATTGGCTTTGCCAGTGCATATTGCTTATATTATTACTTTTACTCCCTGTTGCATATGTTTGCCCCAAAAAATTGCAGACTTGTCGAAGTCAGATTCTTAGGCTTTGCCAATGTAAGTTGGGATTGAATTCACAGATGTTGCTCAACTAGCAAAGGAAGTCGGGGCAAAGATGGACCACAGTTTTGGCACCTGCTGGCCTACTTCGCAGGCTGTTATCCATGGGATGGATTGCTGGCTGGAAAATCCAACAGAGACATTTAGCCACAGATTCCTTACTTTAGAATCTTCCCAAGGCACAAGCCTGGATTTGTAAAACATTTTTCCTATAGCTTATATTTCCGTTGGAAATGGGTGTAGCATGACTCTCTATTGAAGTCGTCCACCGGATGTGACATCAGCAGAGTCTATGTATCCCCTTCACGGGTGTCAGTTCCTTCTTTTCTGTGCTTCCAACACGGACCTGGTAACGGTTGGCAGGCTGTTTTCGGCCTACACCAGCATTTTCATCAACAGAACAGTGTGCTTTTTCTTGTCCATGTGTTTGGGGTTCAAATCCTGTGGGTCCTGTGAACGACAAATGTCGATTACAGACTCCCACCCTATTTGTATGTGTTGCCTGGGTCAAGCACCATGACACGGAAGAGTGCGACTCCTGTCGCCAGCTTTGGCGGAAAGATCTGAGAGATCGTTGTATGAAGCTTCTAGCTGTGCCAATGTTGGAGCTGCCCCGGCATCGACCAAGGTCTCCTTCTCGTACTAAAGTCCGTTTGTAGGCCTGTTCAAGGAGTCATTCTCGTGGAATTAATTCTCCATAGACTTCACGAGGTAAGTTTTGACGCAAGCGGTTGAAGTCGCGGAAGTCTCCGACTTCACTTCATACGGCTTCCCACCATTCATCGGTTGAGGAACCAACATCAAAGTCTACCCTAAGTCTCCCTACTTTTTCAGGGACTGGGACAACTCTAAACCAGATGTTCATATTATGTTTCCTTTCACACTATCTTCAATGAACCACCTGCCTCCCGGCGGGTTCACACTCAGCCTCAGTTAGGCCTTCAGCTGCAGTTGACAAAGCTGTTACGGCGCCGGTTCACAGCCCTTTGGGGTTTCTATCTTTGGCTCCCGTATTCTCTTGCTGACATGCTGAGAAGGGTTGTTCAGTGCTTCCCTACAGCAAAGCCCTACAAGATGTTTTGTTGGGGGCTTGGGCTAATCCTAATGCAGGGGCCCCTATTGATCGGACTATATCTCATAGGCATTGACCTGCCCCGGGTGATCCAGCTTGCCTCATTAGCCATCCTACTCATCCTGGTTTGGTGGTACAGGCTGCTTTTGCCTCCCATGAAATTGAGTCTCTCCCATATGTCCCACATGACAGAGATTCCTGGCATCTGAACATGTGTGCAGGCATATTGTCTCCTCCACAAATTTAACTTTACGCTCTGCTAACACATCTTGCGTTCTTGGACATTTCTCACATTCATTATTGGATTTATTGGCAAGCATCTTGTCTACGCCTCTTTAGATGCACTACGTCTCTGTGTGTAGTTACGCGCCTCTGGATTTTCGGAGGCAGTTAAAGCCACATTGATTGATATGCCTTTTTTTTGGTGTCCATTTATTTGGGGCACATGCAGACTCCGTGCAGCAGTGTAGCTAAGTTCTTCTCTACCCTTTTGCCTAGGATTACCTCCTGTACTGGATTGTTGGGGGTTATTTCACAGCTGAGCCTATCTTTGGCAGTGCTGTGAGGCTTTTCAGTTTTATGTCTTTTCCCCCTAATGATGGCACCCAGTGGGTGTTCCTGCTTTAAGCAGGTGCTATTTTTCCCTAAATTGTCAAGCATAGATTATTGGGGTTTATATTACCCTGGAACCCTGTGGAGGTTGCATGCCTGATTCTTCAAGGCTACTTTTATTATTATTATTATTACTACTACTAGTGGTGTGTGAGAGGTAGTTCTCCACTTCAGGTTTGTCAATGACCGCTTCTTAGCTGTTTATCTCTGCTTGATTCTTTACGATAACTCATATAAAGGTAATGTTTACTGTACTCTGAAGGAGAACCGGTGATCAAGAGTTGATACTTTCATGGTATGTACCTTACTCTGAGTGGAATATTGTTTTGTATGCTTAGTGAGTGTATATGTATATGTGTGTGTGTGTATATATATATATATATATATATATATATATGTTCGATGGCATGTGTAGCTGCAGATACACATGCTGTGCACAGTCCGCCATCTGGTGTTGGGCTCGGAGTGTTACAAGTTGTTTTTCTTCGAAGAAGTCTTTTCGAGTCACGAGACCGAGGGACTCCTCCCATTTCGACTCCATTGCGCATGGGCGTCGACTCCATCTTAGATTGTTTTTTTTCCGCCATCGGGTTCGGATGTGTTCCTTTTCGCTCCGTGTTTCGGGTCGGAAAGTTAGTTAGAATCTCGGAAAAAAACGTCGGTATTGTTTGCGTTCGGTATCGGGTTAGTTAGAACAAATCGACACTGAATTTTGAAGAGCTCCGGTGGCCCTTCGGGGTTTTTTCGATCCCCTGTCGGGGCCTGGTCGGCCCGGCCACGTGCGACTTCAAGGCTGATGGAACGGACCCCATTCCGCTTCTGCCCAAAATGCCATAACAAGTATCCGTATACGGATCAGCATCTGGTCTGTAACTTGTGCTTGTCTCCCGAGCACAAGGAGGATACTTGTGAAGCCTGTCGAGCGTTTCGGTCGAGGAAAACATTAAGAGACCGAAGAGCCAGAAGACTGCAGATGGCGTCCACGCCGACAGGACAAGAGCGTTTCGAGGAAGAAGAAGAAGCTTTCTCCATCCACGAGTCGGACTCTGAAGAGCTCGACGCCAACAAAAGCCCAGGGAACGCCACCGCCAACAGGCCATGGCTTAACCCAAAAATTAGGTGACCGATCCAAGGCACCGAAAAAGGGCATGCTGGTGTCGAAGTCATCCGACTCCGGTCGAGATACCGCCACACAGCAACCTCGGAGCCGAGACAGCGGCTCCGAGAAGATTCGGCACCGAAGAATTTCGGCCCCGAGACACCACGCCGAAAATAAAAAAGGTTTCTTCGGAGCCTAAAAAGACGTCCGAAAAAATTTCGGTTCCGAAACATCCAGCCTCTGACCCGAAAACAGGTTCCTACACAGAGGAACAAGGATTAACCTCCCAAGTGCAAAAGCATAGATTCGGAGAGGAACTTGAAGCTGTAGAGCCAGACTATACACAGAGAAGGCTTCACATTCATGAGGACACAGGGAAAATAACCACTCTTCCCCCAATTAAAATAAAAAGAAAACTTGCCTTTCAACAAAAAGACAAGCAGTCACAGGCAAAGGTGGCAAGGAAGACAACTCCACCACCGTCTCCACCTCCATCAATGCACGCATCACCAGTAACAACTCCACCACTGATGCACTCCCCAGCTCATACTACAATGAGTCAGGATGATCCCGATGCATGGGACCTTCACGATGCTCCAGTATCGGACAACAGCCCAGATTCGTACCCTGCAAGGCCGTCACCACCTGAGGACAGTACATCTTACACACAGGTGGTTGCAAGGGCAGCTGCTTTTCACGACGTCACCTTGCATTCCGAACCAATTGAGGATGACTTTTTGTTTAACACCCTATCCTCCACCCATAGCCAAAACCAAAGCCTACCTATCCTCCCAGGAATGCTAAAACATTCAAAACAAATATTTCAAGACCCAGTTAAAGGCAGAGCCATAACTCCAAGGGTGGAAAAGAAGTACAAGCCACCGCCAACAGATCCAGTTTATATTACAACGCAATTAACACCAGACTCAGTAGTTGTCGGGGCAGCTCGTAAGAGAGCGAACTCTCACACCTCGGGAGACGCACCACCTCCAAACAAGGAGAGTCGCAAATTCGACGCTGCGGGAAAAAGGGTTGCAGCACAAGCAGCAAACCAATGGCGCATTGCCAATTCACAGGCACTTTTGGCACGTTATGATAGAGCTCATTGGAATGAAATGCAGCATTTCATAGAACACTTACCCAAAGAGTTCCAGAAAAGGGCGCAACAAGTGGTGGAAGAAGGACAAAGTATCTCAAATAATCAGATACGGTCTTCAATGGATGCAGCAGATACGGCTGCAAGGACAGTAAAACTGCAATAACAATAAGAAGGCACGCATGGCTGCGTACTTCAGGGTTCAAGCCGGAAATTCAACAAGCCATGCTAAATATGCCATTTAATGAACAGCAGTTGTTTGGGCCGGAAGTCGACACTGCTATTGAGAAACTCAAGAAAGACACGGATACAGCCAAAGCCATGGGCACACTCTACTCCCCGCAGAGCAGAGGCACTTTTCGCAAAACACCTTTTAGGGGAGGGTTTCGAGGTCAACCGACAGAAACCACAACATCACAAGCAAGGCCCACTTACCAGAGCCAATATCAGCGGGGAGGTTTTCGGGGGCAATATAGAGGGGGACAATTCCAGGAAAATAGGGGAAAGTTCCAAAGTCCCAAAACTCCTCAAAATAAGCAGTGACTTACAAGTCACACAACCCCATCACATAACACCTGTGGGGGGGAGACTAAGCCAATTTTACAAACATTGGGAGGAAATAACAACAGACACTTGGGTCTTAGCGATTATCCAGCATGGTTATTGCATAGAATTTCTCAAATTCCCTCCAAACGTCCCACCAAAAACACACAGTATGTCAAAACAACATATAGACCTTCTAGGACTAGAAGTTCAAGCATTGCTACAAAAAGAAGCAATAGAATTAGTACCAAAATTACAGAAAAACACAGGAGTTTACTCACTGTACTTTCTAATACCCAAAAAAGACAAGAGTCTGAGACCAATACTAGAACTCAGAACATTAAATACCTACATCAAATCAGACCACTTTCACATGGTTACATTACAAGACGTAATCCCACTGCTCAAACGACAAGACTACATGACAACACTAGACCTAAAGGATGCGTACTTCCATATACCAATACATCCTTCACACAGAAAATATCTAAGGTTCGTATTCCAAGGAATACATTACCAATTCAAAGTGTTGCCATTCGGAATAACAACTGCACCAAGAGTTTTTACAAAATGCCTGGCAGTAGTAGCTGCACATATCAGAAGGCAGCAAATACATGTGTTCCCGTACTTAGACGACTGGTTAATCAAAACCAACACGGTAAGACATTGTTCACAGCACACAAAATATGTCATACAAATCCTCCACAAACTAGGCTTCTCAATCAACTACACAAAGTCACACCTTATGCCGTGTCAAACACAGCAATACTTAGGAGCGACAATCAACACAGCAAAAGGGATTGCCACTCCAAGTCCACAAAGAGTTCAAACATTCCACAATGTAATACAGGCCATGTATCCAAAACAAAGGATACAAGTCAAAATGGTAATGAAACTGCTAGGCATGATGTCTTCATGCATAGCCATTGTCCCAAACGCAAGATTGCACATGCGGCCCTTACAACAGTGCCTAGCATCACAATGGTCACAAGCACAGGGTCAGCTTCTAGATCTGGTGTTGATAGACCGCCAAACATACATCTCGCTTCTATGGTGGAACAGTATAAATTTAAACCAAGGGCAGCCTTTCCAAGACCTAGTGCCACAATACGTTATAACGACAGATGCTTCCATGACAGGGTGGGGAGCACACCTCAATCAACACAGCATCCAAGGACAATGGGACATACATCAAAGACAGTTTCACATAAATCACTTGGAACTGTTAGCGGTATTCCTAGCACTGAAAGCATTTCAGCCCATAATAACCCACAAATACATTCTTGTCAAAACAGACAACATGACAACAATGTATTACTTAAACAAACAGGGAGGGACGCACTCGACACTGTTGTGTCTCCTGACACAAAAAATATGGCATTGGGCGATTCACAACCACATTCGCCTAATAGCACAATTTATTCCAGGGATTCAGAACCAGTTAGCAGACAATCTCTCTCGGGATCACCAACAAATCCACGAATGGGAGATTCACCCCCAAATACTAAACACTTACTTTCAAATTTGGGGAACACCTCAAATAGATCTATTTGCAACAAAGGACAACTCAAAATGCCAAAACTTTGCATCCAGGTACCCACAGGATCAATCCCAAGGCAATGCTCTATGGATGAACTGGTCAGGGATATTTGCGTACGCTTTTCCCCCTCTCCCGCTCCTTCCATATCTAGTAAACAGGTTGAGTCAAAACAAACTCAAACTCATACTAATAGCACCAACATGGGCGAGGCAACCTTGGTACACAACACTACTAGACCTTTCAGTAGTACCTCATGTCAAACTACCCAACAGACCAGATCTGTTAACACAACACAAACAACAGATCAGACATCCAAATCCAGCATCGCTGAATCTAGCAATTTGGCTCCTGAAATCCTAGAATTCGGACACTTAGACCTCACACAAGAATGTATGGAGGTCATAAGACAAGCTAGGAAACCTACCACTAGACACTGCTATGCAAATAAGTGGAAAAGATTTGTTTATTACTGCCATAATAATCAAATTCAGCCATTACACGCATCTCCAAAAGATATAGTACAATATTTACTACATTTACAAAAGTCAGATCTAGCTTTCTCTTCCATAAAGATACATCTTACCGCAATATCAGCTTACCTGCAAGTTACTCATTCAACTTCATTATTTAGAATACCAGTCATAAAAGCGTTTATAGAAGGCCTAAAGAGAATTATACCACCTAGAACACCACCTGTTCCTTCATGGAACCTCAACATTGTCTTGACACGACTCATGGGTCCACCATTTGACCCCATGCATTCTTGTGAAATGCAATACTTAACATGGAAAGTTGCATTTTTAATTGCCATCACGTCTCTAAGAAGAGTGAGTGAAATTCAAGCTTTTACCATACAAGAACCATTTATTCAAATACACAAAAATAAAATAGTCCTACGAACAAATCCAAAATTTTTACCAAAGGTAATCTCACCGTTCCACTTGAATCAAACGGTAGAATTACCAGTGTTCTTCCCACAGCCAGATTCTGTAGCTGAAAGAGCACTACATACATTAGACATCAAAAGAGCACTAATGTACTACATTGACAGAACAAAACTAATTCGAAAAACAAAACAACTATTTATTGCCTTTCAAAAACCTCATACAGGAAACCCAAATTCAAAACAAGGCATTGCTAGATGGATAGTTAAATGCATTCAAACCTGCTATATTAAAGCAAAGAGAGAGCTGCCTATTACACCAAAGGCACACTCAACCAGAAAGAAAGGTGCTACCATGGCCTTTCTAGGAAATATTCCAATGAACGAAATATGTAAGGCAGCAACATGGTCTACGCCTCATACATTTACCAAGCACTACTGTGTAGATGTGTTAACTGCACAACAAGCCACAGTAGGTCAAGCTGTACTAAGAACATTATTTCAAACTTCTTCAACTCCTACAGGCTGAACCACCGCTTTTGGGGAGATAACTGCTTACTAGTCAATGCACAGCATGTGTATCTGCAGCTACACATGCCATCGAACGGAAAATGTCACTTACCCAGTGTACATCTGTTCGTGGCATTAGTCGCTGCAGATTCACATGCGCCCGCCCGCCTCCCCGGGAGCCTGTAGCCGTTTAGAAGTAGATCTTGAACATTTGTACATTTGTAAATATATTACTTTAAACTTTATTATGTACATACGTATTCACTCCATTGCATGGGCACTATTACTAGCATACACAACTCCTACCTCACCCTCTGCGGGGAAAACAATCTAAGATGGAGTCGACACCCATGCACAATGGAGTCGAAATGGGAGGAGTCCCTCGGTCTCGTGACTCGAAAAGACTTCTTCGAAGAAAAACAACTTGTAACACTCCGAGCCCAACACCAGATGGCGGACTGTGCACAGCATGTGAATCTGCAGCGACTAATGCCACGAACAGATGTACACTGGGTAAGTGACATTTTCCATATAAATATATATATATGTTCGATGGCATGTGTAGCTGCAGATACACATGCTTTGCACATCCCGCCATCTAGTGTTCGGCTCGGAGTGTTACAAGTTGTTTTTCTTCGAAGAAGTCTTTTCGAGTCACGAGATCGAGGGACTCCTCCCCTTTCGGCTCCATTGCGCATTGGCGTCGACTCCATCTTAGATTGTTTTTTTTCCGCCATCGGATTCGGACGTGTTCCTTTTCGCTCCGTGTTTCAGTTCGGAAAGTTAGTTAGAATCTCGGAAAAATCAACGGTATTGTTTGCGTTCGGCATCGGGTTAGTTATTACAGAGCGACACCAACTTTTGAAGAGCTCTGGTGGCCCGTCGGGGTTTTCGATCCCCCGTCGGGGCCTGGTCGGCCCGGCCACGTGTCTCTTCAAGGCTGATGGAATGGACCCCATTTCGCTTCTGCCCAAAATGTCACAACAAGTATCCGTATACAGATCAGCACCTGGTCTGTAACTTGTGTTTGTCTCCAGAACACAGAGAAGATACCTGTGAAGCCTGTCGGGCGTTTCGGTCGAGGAAGACATTGAGACCGAAGAGCGAGAAGACTGCAAATGGCGTTGGCGCCGACAGGACAAAGGCATTTGGAGGAGGAAGAAGAAACCTTCTCCATCCAGGAGTCGGACTCGGACGAGCTCGATCCCGAAGAAACGACTAAAACCGTGAGTAAGACGTCGAAACATAAAACTTACGAGAAGACCACCAAAGCCCAGGGGACGCCACCGCCAACAGGCCATGGCTTAACCCGAAAAATAGGTGACCGATCATCGGCACCGAAAAAGGGCACGCTTGTGTCGAAGTCATCTGACTCCGGTCGAGATACCGGCACACAGCAATCTCGAGCCCGAGACAGCGGCTCTGAGCAAGTTCGTCACCGAGACAGCGGCACCAAAATGGGTTGGCACCGAGAGATCACAACGCCGAAAATAAAGAAAGTGTCGTCGGAGCCGAAAAAGGCTACCGAAAAGGTTTCCATTCCGAAACATCCAGCCTCGTAACCGAAATCAGGTTCCTACACAGAGGAACAAGGATTGTCCTCCCAAATGCAAGGATATAAGTTCGGACAAGAACTAGAATCAATGGAGCCAGACTACTCACAAAGGAGGCTCCACATTCAAAAGGACACAGGGAAGATAATTAAAATGAAAAGAAGACTTGCCTTTCAAGAAAAGGACAAGCAGCCACAGGCAAAGGTGGCAAGACAAACAACTCCGCCACCATCAATGCACACATCACCGGTAGTCACTCCACCACTGATGCAATCCCCAACTCATACTGCAATGATTCAGGATGATCCCGACGCATGGGACCTTTATGATGCGCCAGTATCGGATAACAGCCCGGACTGTTACCCAGCTAGACCGTCGCCACCTGAGGACAGTACATCCTACAAGCAGTTGGTCTCAAGAGCAGCGGCTTTTCATAATGTCACCTTGCATTCAGAACCGATTGAGGATGACTTTTTGTTCAATACACTATCCTCAGCTCATAGCCAATACCAGAGCTTACCTATGCTACCTGGAATGCTAAAACACTCCAAACAGGTGTTTCAGGAACCTGTGAAGGGCAGGGCCATAACTCCAAGGGTGGAGAAAAAGTACAAGCCACCGCCTACAGACCCTGTGTATATCACGCAGCAATTAACACCAGACCTGTGGTAGTAGGGGCAGCTCGCAAGAGAGCAAACTCTCACACCTCGGGAGACGCACCACCTCCAATCAAGGAGAGTCGCAAATTCGACGCTGCGGGAACAAGGGTTGCAGCACAAGCAGCAAACCAATGGCGCATTGCCAATTCACAAGCAATTCTGGCAAGATATGATAGGGCTCATTGGGACGAAATGCAACATTTCATAGAACACTTACCCAAAGAGTTCCAGAAAAGGGCACAACAAGTGGTGGAGGAAGGACAAAGTATCTCAAATAATCAGATACGGTCAGCAATGGATGCAGCAGATACATCTGCAAGGACAGTAAATACTGCAGTAACAATAAGAAGACACGCATGGTTGCGTACGTCAGGATTCAAGCCGGAAATACAACAAGCCGGGCTGAATATGCCTTTTAATGGACAGCAGTTGTTTTGGTTCCGGAAGTGGACACTGCTATCGAAAAACTTAAAAAAGGCACTGATACGGCCAAAGCCATGGGCACACTCTACTCCCCACAGAGCAGAGGCACATTTCGCAAAACACAGTTTAGAGGGGGGTTTCGAGGACAAGCTACAGAATCCACAACCTCACAAACAAGGCCCACTTATCAAAGTAAATATCAGCGGGGAAGTTTTCAGGGGCAATATAGAGGGGGACAGTTCCAAAAAAATAGAGGAAAGTTCCAAAGTCCCAAAACTCCTCAAAACAAGCAGTGACTTCCAAGTCACAAATCCCCAACACATAACACCTGTGGGGGGGAGGCTGAGCAATTTTTACAAACATTGGGAGGAGATAACAACAGACACTTGGGTACTGGCAATTATCCAGCATGGTTATTGCATAGAATGTCTCAGATTCCCTCCAAACGTTCCACCGAAAACACACAATATGTCAAAACAACACATGGATCTTCTAGGACTAGAGGTCCAAGCATTGATACAAAAAGGAGCAATAGAATTAGTACCAATTCAACAGAAAGGAACAGGAGTTTACTCTCTGTACTTTCTCATTCCCAAAAAGGACAAAACACTGAGACCTATATTAGATCTCAGAACATGAAATACCTACATCAAATCAGACCACTTTCACATGGTGACATTACAAGACGTAATCCCACTGCTCAAACAACAAGACTACATGACAACACTAGACCTAAAGGATGGATATTTCCCTATACCAATATATCCTTCACACAGAAAGTACCTAAGATTTGTATTCCAAGGGGTACGTTACCAATTCAAGGTGTTACCATTCGGAATAACAACTGCACCAAGAGTTTTTACAAAATGCCTAGCAGTAGTAGCTAGTCATATCAGAAGGCAGCAGATACATGTGTTCCCGTACCTAGACGATTGGTTAATCAAAACCAACACACTAGAACGGTGTTCACAACACACAAAGTACGTCATAGAAACCCTACACAAACTAGGTTTCTCAATCAACTACACAAAATCACACCTTCAGCCGTGTCAGACACAGCAATACTTAGGGGCAACATTCAAAACACAGCAAGAGCGATTGCCACTCCAAGTCCACAAAGAGTACAAGCATTTCACAATGTAATACAGGTCATGTACCCAAACCAAAGAATACAAGTCAAAATAGTAATGAAACTCCTAGACATGATGTCCTCATGCATAGCCATTGTCCCAATCGCAAGATTGCACATGCGGCCCTTACAACAGTGCCTAGCATCACAATGGTCACAGGCACAGGGTCAACTTCTAGATCTAGTGTTGATAGACCGCCAAACATACACCTCGCTTCAATGGTGGAACAGTATAAATTTAAACCAAGGACGGCCTTTTCAAGACCCAGTGCCTCAATACGTAATAACTACAGATGCCTCCATGATAGGGTGGGGCGCACACCTCAATCAACACAGCATTCAGGGACAATGGGACTCTCAGCAAAAACAGTTTCACATAAATCACTTAGAACTATTGGCAGTATTTCTAGCGTTAAAAGCATTTCAACCAATAATAAGCCACAAACACATTCTTGTCAAAACAGACAACATGACAACGATGTATTACCTAAACAAACAGGGAGGAACACACTCAACACAGTTGTGTCTCCAGACACAGAAAATATGGCATTTGGCGATACACAACCACATTCGCCTAATAGCACAGTTCATTCCAGGGATTCAGAATCAGTTAGCAGACAATCTCTCCCGGGATCACCAACAGATCCACGAATGGGAGATTCACCTCCAAGTACTACACACTTACTTCCAAAATTGTTGAACACCACAAATAGACCTGTTTGCAACAAAAGAAAACGCAAAATGCCAAAACTTCGCATCCAGGTACCCACAAGATCAGTCTCTGGGCAATGCGTTCTGGATGAGTTGGTCAGGGATATTTGCATACGCTTTTCCCCCTCTCCCACTCCTTCCATATCTAGTAAACAAGTTGAGTCAAAACAAACTCAAACTCATACTCATAGCACCAACTTGGGCAAGACAACCTTGGTACACAACACTACTAGACCTCTCAGTAGTGCCTCATATCAAACTACCAAACAGACCAGATCTGTTAACTCAACACAATCAACAGATCAGACACCCCAATCCAGCATCGCTGAATCTAGCAATTTGGCTCCTGAAGTCTTAGAGTTCGGACACTTAGACCTTACACAGGAATGTATGGAAGTCATAAAACAAGCTAGAAAACCAACCACTAGACATTGCTATCCAAATAAGTGGAAAAGGTTTGTTTGTTATTGCCATAATAATCAGATTCAACCCTTACACGCATCTGCTAAAGACATCGTAAGCTACTTGCTACATTTGCAAAAGTCAAAACTAGCTTTTTCATCCATTAAAATACATCTTACCGCAATTTCAGCTTATCTGCAAATTACCCACTCAACTTCACTATTTAGGATACCAGTCATAAAAGCCTTTATGGAAGGCCTAAAAAGAATTATACCGCCAAGAACACCACCAGTTCCTTCATGGAACCTCAACATTGTCTTAACACGACTCATGGGGCCACCTTTTGAACCCATGCACTCATGTGAAATGCAATATTTAACATGGAAAGTTGCATTTCTAATTGCCATCACATCTCTAAGAAGAGTAAGTGAAATTCAAGCATTTACCATACAAGAACCATTTATTCAAATACACAACAATAAAGTCGTTCTACGGACAAATCCAAAATTTTTGCCAAAAGTCATATCACCGTTCCACTTGAATCAAACAGTAGAACTACCAGTGTTCTTCCCACAACCAGATTCTGTAGCTGAGAGAGCACTACATAAATTAGACATCAAAAGAGCGTTAATGTAGTACATTGACAGAACCAAACAAATTCGGAAAACAAAACAATTATTTGTTGCTTTCCAAAAACCTCATTCAGGAAATCCTATTTCCAAACAAGGCATTGCTAGATGGATAGTTAAATGCATTCAAACCTGTTATCTCAAAGCAAAGAGACAACTGCCTATTAAACCAAAGGCACACTCAACTAGAAAGAAGGGTGCTACTATGGCCTTTCTAGGAAACTTTCCAATAACTGAGATATGTAAGGCAGCCACATGGTCTACACCTCATATGTTTACCAAGCACTATTGCGTGGATGTGTTAACAGCACAACAAGCCACAGTAGGCCAAGCCGTACTACGAACTTTGTTTCAAACAACTTCAACTCCTACAGGCTGAACCACCGCTTTTGTTGAGATAACTGCTTACTAGTCTATGCAAAGCATGTGTATCTGCAGCTACACATGCCATTGAACGGGAAATGTCACTTACCCAGTGTACATCTGTTCGTCGCATGAGACGCTGCAGATTCACATGCGCCCACCCGGGAGCCTGTAGCCGTTTCGAAGTTGATCATGAACATTTGTAAATTTGTAAATATATCACTTTAAGCTACATTATGTACATACATATTTACTCCATTGCATGGGCACTATTACTATAATACACAACTCCTACCTCACCCTCTGCAGGGAAAAATATCTAAGATGGAGTCGAGGCCCATGCGCAATGGAGCCGAAAGGGGAGGAGTCCCTCAATCTCGTTACTCGAAAAGACTTCTTCGAAGAAAAACAACTTGTAACACTCCGAGCCCAACACTAGATGGCGGGATGTGCAAAGCATGTGAATCTGCAGCATCTCATGCCACGAACAGATGTACACTGGGTAAGTGACATTTTCCATATATATATATATATTTTTTTTTTTCCAATGAAAAGATTCACTGCACTGCACAAAGTCCAATTTCATAGTCTTTACTTTCAGTTGCACAGCCACCAACACACTTGAACTCATTTAGAGTCTTGCTCACGGTTGTACTCTAAATGAGTTGAAACATGTTGGTTGCTGTATAACTGAAAATAAAGACTATGAAATTGGACTTTGTGGAGTGCAGTTAATCTTTTCTTTGGAATATATAATCACAAGGATGGTCACCTTCGTCACCAGCACTGGCAGATGAGTGCGCCACTCAAACAACTGACCAATTTGTTTTATACATATGTTTGGCATGTGGAGCTTTAGATACACATGCTTGGCATACGTCCGCCATCTAGTGTTGAGCTCGGAGTGTTACAACTTGTTTTTCTGTGAAGAAGGTTTTTGAGTCACGGGATCAAGTGACTCTTCCTCTCGGTAATAGTGCGCATGGGCATAGAGTAATTTGTTGGATTGTTTCTTTCCTCCTTCGGGTTCTGATGTGTTTCCTCGAACTCCGGTGGATCTCGGTTCAGTACTTCTGAACTTTTCCACCTTTCTATAATACCGTCCGGATTGTTTCGATCATGTTTTCCATCTATAGTCGATCCGATTTAGACCGTCGGGCTCAAATTCTCACCCTTAAAAGGGGCCTCGCCCTTTTAGGGCCTACTTCAGTGTTGGGCTGATGAAACAAACTCTGTTTCGATTTTTTCCTCGGTGTCACAGTAAATTCCCATACAACAACCAACATTCCGATCATCAAGAAGAGACGTGCGACGCCTGCAGATAATTTTGATCTAAAAAGACTCTCTGTGACCGTAGAGCTCATCGTCTCAAAACGGCGTCCAAATCCACAGAAAACACACCTGATTTTTCCGGCGCAGAACACGCACAGGAGGAGGTTTGACAAGGGGCAGCATTTTCTATCCAAGATTGACTCTGATCAACACTCTGATGATGTTAGCCACAACATACCTCCGGCCAGTACGTGAGTACAACTGCCTCGTCACAACACACAAAGAACCTAAAAAAGACTCCAGCAATGGCCGTCGGTCCTCAACTCCCTTGGGCCATGGTCTGATCTGAAAAACAAGTCCAGATGCCCAACCTTGTGGTTTGGCGCCGAGAACAAAGACTAAAGTGCTCGCGGCATCAACAAAACAGACTGCTGCAGCTGTCTCTGTACCGAGCTGAAAAATTGAAGGGACATCTTCAAAGCCAAAAAAAACTGGCAACAACTTCGGAGCTGACATTTTTAGTTTGATTTAAACACTCAGGGCCTGATTAGGACCATGACGGATAGGATATAATGGAACTTGTAGTACAGCGGATGGGATATCCGTCACGTTTTGGTGGAGTATCCCATCCACCAAGGTCGTAATCAGTGTCTAAACCTTCAGAGTCGAAAGCCACAAGTAGTAAACATACTACTTCTACCTAAGAATCATTGGACATGCAAGCTATTTTATAGGAGATGGACGCTAAACAGCGAAAATTGCACATTCAGAAGGACACAGGATGAATAATTGCTTCTCGAATGCCCTTTAAGAGGAAATACACTTTTCAAGAGACCTTAAAAGATGTACCTCCACCAAAAAAGGTCTCAAAATACAAGGAGCAGGAAGAGGCTACAAAACAAAAACAGCCTTCATCACCACATTCTCCTGTGCTTCCTTCCACACCATCACCCACATATGAAACACAGTTTTCACCACAGACATCCTCATCCTCACCCTCACCACAGAGAGATGATCTTAGTGATGACCAGCAGGATATGGATCCATGGTTTATATATATATTTATATGCAAAACAAAGTTGTCCTCTGGACAGAAAGTGCACTCAACAGGTTGCAGTTTATTTTGGAAAGCAGCAAAGCCAGTAACATTCAAAGAATTATTTACACATTATCCAGTCCTTACGCGTTTCTGACATCTCGTCCTTGGTCACAGGCCAAATGCTTGGATTGAGCAAATGACTGAAGGTAACTGATTACTTCATTAAATACTCTGGTGAGTTACACAATGCATCTTGGTAGTGGTGATCCTGCATATTTATATTACATCTTTAGTAGATGAACATTTCTGCCTTAGTAGGAGACGCACCTCTTCCTGATAAGGAAAGCAGGAAATTTGATGCACCTGGGAAAAGTGTTGCCACACAAGCAGCTAACCCAATGGAGAAGTGCCAATTCTCGGGCACTTCTAGCCAGATATGACAGGGCCCACTGGGACGAGATGCAAGATCTTATACAGCATCTCCCAAAGGAGCATCAAACGAGAGCACAACAGGTTGTGGAAGAGGGACAAGCTATCAGCAATAACCAGATAGGGTCTGCCCTCGATGCTGCTGATACAGCCACAAGGGGTGTCAATACTGCCATCACAATTAGAAGACATGCATGGCTATGCTCCTCTGGGTTTAAACCAGAAATTCAACAGGCAATACTTAATATGCCTTTTGACAAGAAACATCTATTTGGCACAGAAGTAGACACCACTATTGAGCAACTGAGAAAAGACTCCGATACTGTGAAAGCAATGGGGGCTTTATACACCACACCATATAGGGGCTCCTTTCACAGACCCCAGTTTAGAGGAGGTTTTAAGCCGCAATCCTCTGACGATTCCACCTCCCAAACAAAGCAGGGACAACAAACCCAATATCAGAGGGGGGGTTTAGAGGGTCCTATAGAGGACTATATTTCAGGAGCAGAGATAAATTCCAAACCTCAAAGCAAACCACAACACTACCTAAACAGTGACTTCCTTCCTATCCTTCCACTCCACACTTCTCTTGTGGGGGGAAGACTACAGCAATTCCACTCTCATTGGCAAAATATCACCACAGACAATTGGGTATTATCAATTATCTGCAATTGCTATTGCCTATAATTAATTTCAACCCCTCCAAACATTCCACCACAATACCACAAATTTTCCCCCGAGCACACCGTTCTGTTGCAACAAGCGGTACAATCTCTACTATTAAAACAAGCAATAGAATTGGTCCCACATTCTCACCAGGGCACAGGAGTATACTCACTATACTTCCTCATCCCCAAATAAGACAGCTCTCTAAGGCCCATCTTGGACCTCAGTCCTCTCAATCTATACATCCTGTCAGAACATTTTCACATGATAACTCCGCAAGATGTCATTCCACTACTACAAAAACAAGGTTACATGATTGCTTTAGACCTCAAGGATGCGTATTTCCACATACCCAACCATCCAGCCGACAGAAAATACCTCAGGAAAACCTTACCAGTTCAAAGTGTTGCCGTTCAGCATAACAACAGCTCCAAGAGTGTTCACAAAATGTCTAGCAGTAGTAACAGCCTACTTAAGAAGACAACACATCCATGTCTTTCCATATCTAGACGATTGGCTAATAAAATCAAGCAATTTTTCACAATGCCAACAACACACTCGTTATGTGATAGAAACCACAAGCAAGACCAAACATGAGGCCCTTACAACAGTGCCACTCATGACAATGGTCTCAGGCACACGGTCAACTTCAAGATCTAGTGTTGATGGGACCGCCAAACACATATGTCCCTTCAATGGTGAAATTGCAGCAATCTAATGAAGGGGCAGTCATTCCAAGACCCTGTGCCTCAGACCATAATCACAACAGACGCATCAATGATCAGTTGGGGAGCTCACCTCAACAATCAGACCATTCAGGTACAATGGGAGGCCCATCAGAAACAGCTTCATATAAACCACCTAGAACTACTAGCTGTATTTCTTGCTCTAAAAGCGTTTCAACCTCTTCTCAAACAGAAGACTATTCTCATAAAAACAGACAACATGACAACCATGTATTACCTCAACAAACAGGGCGGGACACACTCACCTCAACTGTCCCTGCTAGCCCAAATAATATGGAAATGGGCAATTCACAATCACATTCATCTGTTAGCACAATACATTCTAGGGATAGACAATCAGCTGGCAGATCTCCTAAACAGGAATCGCCAACAAACTCACGAATGGGAGATTTACCCCCAAGTACTTGAAAAGTACTTTCAAAAGTGGGGGACACCAGAAATAGACCTATTCGCAACAAGCGAAAACGCAAAATGCCAAAACTTTGCATCCAGACACCCACATCCCTTATCCAAGGGCAATGCCCTATGGATCAGTTGGTCAGGGATATTTGTTTACGCTTTTCCCCCCTCTCCCACTCCTTCCCTTTCTGGTCAGCAAACTGCGTCAAACATCACTCACCATGATACTCATAGCCCCAACGTGGGCACATCAGCATTGGTACACAACACTCCTAGATCTGTCTTTAGTACCTCATTCCAAACTCCCAAACAGCTCAGACTTGTTAACACAGAACAAAGTTCAAATAAGGCACCCAAACCCCAATGCTCTCAATCTGGTGATTTGTCTCCTGAAGTCTTAGAGTTTGGTTACCTAAAGCTTCCACCAGAATGTATGGAAGTAATCAAACAAGCACATAAACCTACCACTACACAATGCTACGAAAACAAGTGGAAAAGATTTGTATACTACTGTTAAATTTAAAAACACTGACCCACTTACAGCTTCCTTACAAGACATTCTATGCTATTTACTTCATTTGCAAAAACCACATTTGGCTTTCTGATTGTTGGACTTTTTGCTCATGCACAGTCATCCCCAATCTTTTTGCCTCCTGCCTCCTATTTTTTCTGACCTGTTGCTGTTGGCTTTTGAACTCTGAGAACTTTACCATTGCTAACCAGTGCTAAAGTGCATATGCTCTCTGTGTAAATTGTATGGTTGATTGGTTTATCCATGATTGGCATATTTGATTTATTAGTAAGTCCCTAGCACAGTGCACTAGAGGTGTCCAGGGCCTATAGATCAAATACTACTGGTGGGCCTGCAGCAATGGTTGTGCCACCCACATAAGTAGCTCTGTAATCATGTCTCAGTCCTGCCATTGTAGTATCTGTGTGTGTAGTTTTAACTGTCAATTCGACCTGGCAAGTGTACCCACTTGCCAGACCTAAACCTTCCCTTTTCTTACATGTCAGACTCCCCTAAGGTAGGCCCTAGGTAGCCTCAAGGGCAGAGTGCAGTGTATGGTTAAGGTAGGACATGTAGTAATATGTTTTATATGTCCTGACAGGGAAATAATGCTAAATCTGTTTTTCACTGTTGCAAGGCCTGTCCCTCTCATAGGTTAAACTGGGGGCTACCTTTAAATATGATAAAAGTGTAGATTCCCTTTGGGAGCGGATGGACATGTGGAGTTTGGGGTCTCTGAGCTCACATTGTAAAAATACACCTTTTAGTAAAGTTGATTTTAAGATTGTGTGTTTGAAAATGCCACTTTTAGAAAGTGAGCATTTTCTTGCTTATACCATTTTTGTGACTCTGCCTGTTTGTGGATTCCCTGTCTGGGTCAGTTTGACAGTTGGGCTGGTTGCACCTCACACTAGACAGTGACACAAAGGGAGCTGGGGTGTAGTCTGCATTTCCTGACGAGCCATCTGTGCTAGAAGGGAGGGGAGGAGTAGTCACTTACACCTGAAAGGGATGTGGCTGTCCTCACACAATGCAGTCTCCAACCCCTTGGTGAGTGTCGGGGGCCTGGCCTGGGCAAGGCAGGATTTTACATTCAAGAGAGACTTTTCTTTGAAGGCCTACTTCAAAGGAGAAATTGGGTATAAGAAGGGCACACAAAACCACAGACTTTAGAACACTTCTGAAAACCAAGAGGAACCTCTGCCTAGAGAAGAGCTGAGGAAGAAGAGCTGCCCTGCCTGTGACTGTGCTTTGTGGAGCTATCCTGCAGTTGCTGCTTCTGCCAGAGTAGGAGGGCAAAGACTGGACTTTGTGTGCCTTCCATCTTGTGAAGATATCCAATTGCTTGATTTAGAGCTTGCCTCCTGTTGTTTGAAGTCTCAGGGACAGCAAAGACTTCTCTCTGCCAGCACCTGGAGTCTCTGGAGAGACTCCTACTCTGCCAAGTGGTGCCCATCCAGTTCCTGGGACCCTGAAAGGAGAAGCTGGCAGCCTAAGAGGAAGAAATCCACGCACAGAACGCCATGCAGGGAAAAGATAGACACAACTCTGATCTGCTGCTGGGAAATCGACGCGCCGCCAGCTTCGCGAATAAAAATCGACGCTCACCTGTAATGCGACCGAAGAATCAAAGCACGGAGCTGGAGAAACGACGCGCAGCATCGCTGATAGAGGATGGTGAGATCACAACCCGCGCTGCGTGGTTTTCGGATCATCCTGCGGCTGGATTTCCGACGTAAGTACTGCTGGCCGTGTAAAAACAACGCAAGGCCTGCCCGGTCCTAAGAGTGCTGACTGTATCCTGCGGAGAGAAGAAATGACATGTCCCGACGAAAGGAGAAACAACGCAAGGTCTCGTGAGTGAGTGAAATCGACGCATCGCAAGCCCTTTTTTACACACACTCACCCGTGCGGGGTTATTTTTGACGCACCCAAGGTACATTTTCATGCTGTTAGTGTGTGTTTAAAACTACATGAAGACTCTTTTTGTTTTTTAATTGATGACTTGTGTACTGTGGATTGTTGTTGTTTTGGTCTTGTCTTGTTTAGATAAATATTTTCTATTTTTCTAAACCTGTGTTGTCATTTTGTAGTGTTTTCATTAAGTTACTGTGTGTGTTGGTACAAATACTTTACACCTAGCACTCAGCAGTTAAGCCTACTGCTTGTGCCAAGCTACCTAGGGGGATAAGCAGGGGTTAGCTGAGGGTGATTCTCTTGTACCCTGACTAGAGTGAGAGTCCTTGCTTGGACAGGGGGTAACCTGACTGCCAACCAAAGACCCCATTCCTAACACTCATCCATCAGGATACACCTCACTGCAATATCTGCATATTTACAGAATATTCAACATACTTCTCTATTTAGAGTTCTTGTTATTAAAGCCTTCTTGGATACTTACCAGACTCATGGGACCACCTTTTGAACCCATGCATTCTTGTCAAATTCAGTATTTAACATGGAAAGTCGCTTTCCTTGTAGCTAGTGAAATACAAGCCTTCTCTGTTGAAGAACCTTTTTTCCAAGTGCACAAACATAAAGTTGTACTTAGAACAAATCCTAAATTTCTACCAAAAGTAGTATCTCCTTTCCACATCAACCAAACAGAATTGCCAGTCTTCTTTCCACAGCCAGACTCTGTGGCAGAAAGAGCTCTTCATACCTTAGATCTCAAAAGAGCTCTTGTGTGCTATATAGACAGAACCAAAGATTTTAGGAAAACAAAACAACTTTTCGTTGCTTTCCAACAACCACATAAAAGCAACCCTATATCAAAACAAGGTTTAGCAAGATGGATTGTTAGATGCATACAAACATGCTACATCAAAGCAAAAAGACAACTTTTGATCACTCATAGAGCATATTCTACAAGAAAGAAAGGCGCGTCAATGGCGTTCTTAAAGAACATACCAATGGTTGATATATGTAAAGCAGCCACATGGTCAACTCCTCATACATTTACAAAAAACTACTGTGTTGATGTTTTTTCACAGCAACAAGCCACTGTAGGCCAAGCTGTCTTACGAACCCTATTTCAGACAACTTCAACTCCTACAGGCTAGCCACCGCTTTTTTGGGAGGACTAACTGCTTTGTAGTCTATGCATAGCATGTGTGTCTTCAGCTACACATGCCATCGAACGGAAAACGTCACTTACCTAGTGTACATCTGTTCGTGGCATGTAGAGCTGCAGATTCACATGCACCCTCCTTCCTCCCCAGAAGCCTGTAGTCGTGTAAGTTTAACATTTGTACATATGTATATACATTTACATTTGCATGGACATCTCTTTGTATTCTCATACTCTATCACTCCTTCCTTCACCCTTTGCGGTAAAACAATCTAACAATGGAGTCGATGCCCATGCGCACTGTAACCGAGAGGAGGAGTCACTTGATCCTGTGACTCCAAAAATACTTCTTTGAAGAAAAACAACTTGTAACACTCCGAGCCCAACACTAGATGTCGGAAGGGCTATGCATAGCATGTGAATCTGCAGCACTACATGCCACGAACAGATGTACACTGGGTAAGTGACATTTTCCATATATATATATATATATATATATATCACTTACTCTTTGTGAAGGGGGTAACTTCTTTACAGTCTTTGTAAAGCATGTGCATCTACAGCTACACATGCCATTGAATGGAAAATGTTACTTACTCAGTAGACATGCAAGATGTTTCGCGATCGAAAACAATACCGACGGTTTTCGGTGAATTTAGTCTTTTTCCCACTCGAATACCCGGAACGAAGAGGAACACGTGCAAACCCAATGGCTGAAAGAAAACAATCTAAGATGGAGTTGATGCCCATGCGCAATGGAGCCGAAAGGGAGGAGTCACTCGGTCCCGTGAGTCGAAAAGACTTCTTCGAAGAAAAACAACTTGTAACACTCCGAGCCCAACACTAGATGGCAGGAACAGTGCACAGCATGTGAATCTGCAGCGGAACATGCCACAAACAGATGTACACTGGGTAAGTGACATTTTCCATATATCTTAATTTGGGGGTACAGATTTGCTCCCTCTGCAGAAAGTTATTTTTCTAACTTGGGAGATAAGGTCTAGTATCTAGGAATTTGTAAGATAACTCCCTGGCAGTGTCAGTACATTATTTAATTTCTGTCACAGACTTTTTAATGATAATTATTAATCAGGGCAACCTTAGGTTCTTTATAAGGTTTATACACCACTAAGAGTGTCTGTATACTAAGTCCTTGTGCTATCAAACAAGGTAGCGATTCATCTACGCTATTTTTGTTATGTCTGTTCTACATTTACCTATGATATGCTAGCATCAGTTTTCTACTTTTGGTAGATTTGCTATATTAGAAACCAAAAAGTATATTGGGGACTTGAAGACTTTATTTGTTTTGGTCTTAAAGGTTTATATATGATAGCCGTCAAAGTTTGATGGTTTTCTACACTTTGGTATAGATAATTGTATAGTCATGTTCTTTGAACATTATTCTTTCTTTTTTCTGGCTTATCATGGGTATTCATTGAGACATTTCTCTCTGTTGGTTCTGTTCACTCAATTGTATAGAAGGCAGAACTGAGTATAAGTACTGGACCTGTGAGACCAGTAGTGGACCAAGAACATTCTGCCAGGAACAAGAACTGGATTCCGTAGGACGGCTGCCACTCTTTCTGTTGTTTTTTTTGTGCTGGCTTGCTGCATCTGTCCTGGAAGTGAAATGACTTGACTTTTTTTCTCTACATACTGCTTTCCAATGCTGTCCAAGGCCTTGAACTGAGCTTGCTTCCTGTTAGAAGTCTCAGGGACACCAAAGACGTAATCTGCCAGTGCTTAGACTCTTCTGCTGAGAGTCCTCCTTGCCAAGTATGCCAAATCCAGTCCCTAGGCACTTGGAAGTTGAAACTGGTGTCCTATTGGGGGGAAAAAATCCACCCATTGATGTGCTGCAGCTGAAAATAGACACTACGCCTGGCTTGTGGGAGAAGAATCTATGCAGCACCTGTAGGACCGATGCAACGCCTGTTTCACCCGAGGCACCATCATCACAGCGCGTGTGTCTTTTCCACACATCGTCCCTGGGCATCACTTTCTCATAGACCCTGCACCGCAGCAAGGAATCAAGACTGTGTGCCTGGAAACTGACACAGCACTTCTCCTGTGAGGAGAGAATCGACTCATCACCTCCCCTGCCAGTAAGGAGCTGTTGGAAAATGGGCTATTGGTAAGGGCAGGTAGGTACCTACACTTAGCAATAGGCCACTAACCTCCACTTAGGTACCGTTAGGTCTCAGTAAATTAAACCCAGCTCAACCCTTGGTAGCTTGGCAACGAGCGTCAAGGCTTAACTTAGGAGACAGGGTGTGAAGCATTCAAATATCACAAAACAGTAATTAAATAAAACACAGGAAAAAGTTTAAAAATCCAAAACTAATTTATAAAAATAGATTATATTTTTATCCTTAAAATGACACCAAAACGAATAAAATCAGATAAGGGGAACCGGAGATATGAATTTTTAAAGAATTTTCTTTTTTTTTTTAGCGCCTAGAAACAAAACGTGCCAATCGGGTCATCTGGTTGCACCTCGACCGGGGCAAAGTCAAAGTTTCAGGCCGGCCGCGATGGAGCCCTGCTCGGCTACAGGCCGCGGGAGGCCTTGGTTAAAAGTTTACCTTCACACTTAGTCTCTTTTTTGAAGATTTTCTTCAGCAGGACGAACCTGCCAGTCCAATCCGACCTCCTGGAGCCCTTCTCCGGATACGCGATGCTGGAATCCTCAGTGGAGATTTTTACCTTCGGACTTAGTCGTTTTTTCGAAGTGAAAATCCTTCGACCGGGGTAAACCTGGATCTTGATCCAACGTCCATGGAGCCCTCCTCGGATATGCTGGCTGGGAGGTCCCGGTCAACTTTTTACCTTCGGACTTAGTCTCTTTTTCTGAGATTTTCTTTACCAGGACGAACCAGCAAATCAGACCGGGTCGCGGTTGAGGCAAGCCGGCTAGAGTTGCTGCGGCGGGTCGGTCCCGCTATGGAGCTTTTTTTTCAAAAGTTGTCGAAACTTCTGGGGCTTCTCCCAGATGTCCTTTTAAGGTTCTTTTGGGGTCCACAGCTCACCCCAAGGGTCCAGATGTTCTGAGATGGTCCTTGGGGGGTGCGGACTACAACTCCCAGAATGCACCTGGCACAAACTCCTTTTTGGCCACTGGACAGCAGTCAGCTGGTCGCTTTCTTCAGGAGTTGGTGCAGGGGACTCTGGTTAGCAATTTTTCACCTGTAGCAAACAGAGAGTCCCTCCTTGAACCAGTTGAAGCCAGGCAAAGTCCTTCTTGTGGTGAAGCCCAAGTGTGCAGCTGGTGCAGTCCTTCTGAGTGCAGGTGCAGGCCAGGGGTCCAGCAGGGCAGTCCTTCTTCTTCTGTTGTTCTTCCTTGTTGGATGTGGTAGGGAACTGAGGTGTGGGTGCAGGTCTGCCATTTTTATCCTTGCTGCTGGGTGAAAAGCAGGGGGGGGGGGCTGGTTCTCCAATCAGGTGCAGGGTCCTTCCCCCTGTGACGACCACTTCCTGGAAAGTGTGGCAAAAATCAATCCCAGGAGGCAACATTCTCTAAAAATCCATCATGGCTGAATCTGATTTTTGGAGGTTACACCTGACTGAGCCCACCCACTGGTGTGGCTAAAAATCATAAACACACCCCTCTCCTAATCTAATCAAGGGGCACCTAGTTGTCTGGGGTTGCAAGATGTGGGGGTGTTGCTGGTTGCTCCAAATGTCCTCTGCCTTTGAAGACCAGTTTGGCAGCCCTCCCCCTTCCTGCCTCACCATCTGCTGAGGGGAGATTCCTTCCCACAGGCACATTCCTGTGTGTGAAGCCAGGCCACTTCACACCTCATCAAGGCAGCTTGGCCAAGCTGCTAGAGGCTGGCCAATCAGAGCACAGCAGCAAAAACAATGCAGGTCTGAAATTGGCAACTTTTCAGGCAAAGTTTAAAACTCTTTACCTGAACAAGTTATATTAAATCCAACAACTGGAAGTTGTGGGATTTATTACAACAATTAATTTGATACCAAATTCTTGGTATGCATCATTTAAGGAGACTTTAAAAATTAAAATAAAGTCTCCCCATTCTAGCCTATGAAGGCCATTTACTACAATGAGGGGAAAACGAATTTGGCTGTTTTTACCTCACCAGGGCTTATAAAACTATTTTTATAAGGTCCCTGCTTATAGTTACATGGCACCCAGCCCTAGGGGCACATAGGGCACACCTTAGGGGTGACTTATATGTATAAATAAGGTAGTTTAAGACTTTGGAATTACTTTTAATTCCAAAGTCGAATTTGCATATAACTTTAATTTAAAAGCAGCCAGCAAGGCAGGCCTGCCTTTAAAATGACACTGGGCACCTCAGCAGTGCACCTATGGGTGCACAACCTTTGCTGTGGTCCCTAAACCTACATGCCCTACCATATACTAGGGACTTATAGGTAGGTTCACTTAGCCAATTATAATTAGCCTAATTTACATATCCATTTTACACAGAGCACAGGCCCTGGGACTGGTTAGCAGTACCCAGTGCACCATCAGAGTCAGGAAAACACCAGCAAAAAGTGGAAAATGGGGGCACAAAGTTAGGGGGCCTCTGCAATCAGCCCTGTTTTCTCACAGGAACCGACACATCACCTCACCTGTGCGGTAAGGAACCGACGCATCGCCTTGTTTTTCCAGTGCCTGACCTCCTCTGTGGCCCGCATCGTCTTTGTTTTCCCCGGTACTATGTGTTAAAAATATACAACCATTAATTCCTCTGGATTAAGACTCATTTCAACTTTTAAAAAGTGATATCTTGTGTATGTTGGATTTTTGTTGTTTTGGTCTTGTTTTTTTCAGCTAAATATTGGCAATTTTTCTAAACTGTTGTCGAGTCCTTTTGTAATGTTTTCACTGTCTATTTGTATGTGCGTGCGCATGTACAAATAATTTACACATTGCCTCTGAGATAAGCCTGACTGCTTGAGCCAAGTTACCAAGGGGATAAGCTGGGGTTATCTTAGCTGTGTGACTCCCTTACCTTGACTAGAGTGAGGATCCCTACTTGGAGAGGGTGCAAACCACTGCCAACTAGAGCCCTCATTCCTAACAATATAAATAAACTGTACAAATGTTTTAACATTTGTTAGCAAAGTAAAATAAAGTACTTTTTGCAATCTTGGAAACAAAACGTTTTATGGGATCAAAATAACCAAACACATTTTACTTGGAGTTGCCCAAATTGCAAATATTGACTGAAACCTGATTTCCACAGATTGTTTGTGCACTATGAAGTTTTATTTTAAAACTGTGTGAATGCAAAGTCAGTGGCCGTTCTAGAATGTGCTGTTTGTAAATGTCCTTATGATATCATACCATGTAACTGTGCTCCAGAATGCACGCACCATCAGCTACATACTGTACACTTACCACTCTATTGTGAATGGGCATGTCTCCTTTGCTGTACTTGTTCTTTGTGTGACTCTTGAATTTTTTTAAGTCCCTATGAGTAATAGTGGTGCACCACTACCCACACCCTAAATATGCAGGTTGTCATCAGTAAAGTGTGGGGATGGTTGAGAATAGAACAACTGAGTATATTTGTCGGTATTTGTTTAGCACTTTCCTTCATCCAAGCCAATTTAATTTGTTTGCTATTATCACAGTATTCAGGATTGGAATTGGAAAACATTTATTTTCCTCCTGAGGGGCTCTCTTGATAGGTGTTTCAACATCATTGCTGTTGATGAATTGGAGGTGGGCACTCGACAACTGCATGACATTGAGGGCTCTTGCATTCCTTTGAGGAAAGTTATTTTTGCCACAGTGGTGTAGTAGTATGGCACTTGTCCATGGTGGCGACACGTTTCTCAGAAAATGTTTTGTGTTTTTTATGTTTTTATTTTATTTCATTGGAGCTTTACAAGTCCTCTTTTCCTTCGTATGTTTCAGGACCACGTGTCGGGGATACTGGCAGTGGCAATGGTGCTCTGCTATTAGAATATGGCGTCGCACATTCTGTCTGCAATGTACCAGGCTGCAGACTAGATAGGAAAATCCATACATTCCAAAATGTGTCTGTTCGTCTGGCTGAAGGAAGAATGCCCCAGACTAGAGATTTTATTTAAGGGTCGGGTTTCTAGCTGATCTTCACTGGCAAGCTCTCATCCCAGCTGGTGTTTTTTTTATTTTTTTTATCAGACCAAAACCGAGAGAGCCCTAAGACAAAAGCAACCTGAAATTTGACGAATATCATTTTATAGGTCTCATCTACATGACAGTGCAAACTGTCTTGATAGGAAAGACCTATTTTGAACATATAATTTTTTTAGAGTTTACACGTTGTTTACCATTTACTTGATTTATAGTCCCTCATTTGCTTGCTTATTAAATGGCTTGCCTTCCTGTTCTTGTGTTTGTCCCGTCCCTGGAGCATAGCCTCTTTATGATTCTTTTGATTGGCTCACTTGTATTCTTCTCATGCTCCCTTTTAGGGGACTACTTTTATAGTTTTCATTCAGCACGCCATGTTAGTGCATGTGTTTTCAAGCTATCCCTCTTGTACCACTTCCCCACTCAAATTCTCCCAACTCTGTTGCCCCCCCCCCACCCCAGCATGTATGTAAAAACACAGCAACAGGGATGTGGCTGAAGAGCAGGATTTAGGGGTTGTTATTTGCTTCATCCACATATTGAATGAAACACACGGTCTGGCACACAAAGACTGTTATGGCGCTGGAGGAAGGGCTGCATGCAGCACTACTAAGTTGGCCTCTGAGACATAAGGATTACTTAGCATGAAACATCTCCAGATGACCAATAAATCTGTTCCCAGGGCTACCGCAGAAGGTCAAATGGTTGTTTGCTGTGTAATGTAAGTTAGGCATGTGCAAGTGTTTCTCTCTACATTCTGACACTACCTTATTATTTTTAAATTCTTTTGAGTTTCCTGAGTGAAAAGTATTGGAAAAATAAACCGTGCTATCTATATATGCTTGTTGAAAATTTTTGTGGTAATGGAATCTACATTTATACAATGAGGCTCTGTGGATGCATTATTTTATTTAGTGCAGCTGTCACACCGAAGTATAAAAAATGTGAAAAGGAAAACCCATGACAATACAAATCCCATTGAAAAAAAATCAGATTAAATAGAAGACTGAGTGAATGTGTCTAATCGAGTTACTTTCAGGAGAAATATTGCATGGCAAAACATTCCTGAAAGAGTAGTGGGAAATTTTAGATTTTTAAAACCAGGGGTTTCCTTCGACAAACATCTGCTTCTGAAGAATCGTCATCAGAATACATAATAAACCTACAACTGGGAAACAGTAACCGTTTGCGAGGGTTTTTTCTGTCTTTCTTGCGGAACCTGAGTAATCAGGTCTTGCTAGTTTAATTTCATTAAAGATGAGACAACCCCGTCTTGAAAATGGTAGCGCCTTTAGTGGCCACTTCAAAATAAACAAAAAAGTAATTTGGGCATTTTTTTTTTTACACCCACCACCAAGGGCGTGAAACCACAAGGGGGCAAAGGCGAGAAGAGGTAATATCACACTAAAACTGTTACTATCAGTCAGCATGGAACTCACCAAATCCTAAATAATGGAATGGAGAGAATTGATTCGAACGCTACTGACCATGACAAGACTGAGGCAGTTTGGGAAAAATGAGCCTCAATACTCAAAGCGTAATCGGGACTAACAAGGTGAAAGTGCATTTGAACTAAAGTGGGAATTATACCAAAAGGAGATAGAACATTAGCCACAAATGAGGCAGATTAACAACAGATTTGAAATAGAATAGAAGCATTCAAGGTTTGATCTTAGTTAGGATATGTCCAGTCGTCTGTGGCATAGAGACAGCTAAAGAACATCTGCTGTTGATGGTACTTTACAAATTAATGGGGCATCATCAGCGCACTCCTGGGTGGAGATACAGCAGCTGAGCTCCAAGTCTTCCTCCACTTAGATGTTAATTGAAGTATTGAGACTGTTATGAAAAGCTCGCAGTAATGCTTGGAAAGGGGATCAACCTAGGTAGATCCTTCTGAACTACCTGTGATCGTCTGCCCCACAGAGTAGTAAGCCAGTTCAGAGCAAATATCTATGTGCACCACTAAGATGGGCACCAAGGTCTCTAGGGGTCATGGCTAATATTGCCACAGGCATTTGTCAAATATACGGCAACTAGCTCCTCCTCCTGGCCAAGTTCATCATGGCATCATCTAGCACCATAAAGGTAGAGGTCAGTGCCACAGCCAAACCAGAAAGTGAATGCATAACTATAAAGAAGATCATGATCAGGTAAGCATGTTAAGAAAAGAATGTACATATTTTCATTACACTTCCCAGTGAAATCCAGATCAGCATTGAAGTAGATGTTTCCTAAATTTTCCAGCTACAATAAAGTATAACATTATGTACTCCAAAATGCAATATATAAACCTCCACTGGACATCCCTGCCTCTCCTATCTTTTCTCTATAGATGTCCCCACACGTTGGTATAGAATTTAGTAGCAAATATGGGGAGGCTAGCGAAAGTGGCTGGGAAAATAAGAGAAAAATTACTGCAAAATGGGTATGGTCAAGGGAAATTGGATGGTTGGGCATGCTAAAGCAAAATACTCCCACACCCGAGTAAGACAATTGCAATCTGCACACTACACAGTTAAAGCTACTTCAGTAGTACTACTGACAAAACGGGTAAATATGTACCCCAGTCTGGCATTGGAGTATGTCAGGCACCACACATGGCCACCACTGGTACAGAAACCCCTCCCTTGCTCCCCGTGGAGGTCAGTGGAGGCAGGCAACAATACAAACACATCGGGAAACATATGTAGGAAGGTGGCCTGGTGTATAGTGGACACCTGTGGTGTTGCACGTTATACCAGGTCAAGGCAACCCCTATTAGTGAATTAAGACAGAGTCTAGGAAGCCATGGCTCTCTCGAGGTAGCTGTGGATGGGCAGCCAAGATTTATCTAGGAGGAGTGTAAAGCACTTGCAATACCACAAAAGTCACAAAGCAACTTATCACACCTGAAAGGAACCACACAGTGCTACAAAAATAAATGTACTTTATTGCAGTAGCACTGAACAGCACACTAATAATTAGCAATTAGCATAGAAAACAACAAGAATTGGCAAGAAATTGTAAAAAATAGCTAGGGCCCTAGGGAAGGGCCAAACAATATACTAAAATAGTGGAATGCGAAGTGAAGCCCCCCCTCCACCCACAGATATGGAGTAGTTAGAAGGAAGCTGGGAGAACTCAGAACCCCCCAAAGGTGAGTACCTAGATGACCCCACGATTAGGAGAGCAGATGTAGGTACCTGGTCTTCCCAAGGACTAGTAAGGGGGCTTGGAAAGTGGAAGATTGCAAGACGAGGACCAGTCCAGTGGAATCTGGAGGAAGAGTACCTGGAAAAGAAGGGAACATACTCCAGTCCACTCAGTAGTGTCCAGGAGGGGCAGAAGCCACTACCCATGCTTCTGTGGATGAAGATCCGTGCCGACGGAGGAGGGCGAAGATCAGCTTTGGAGCCCAGGAGCTGCAAAGAAGTCCTTGGAGCTGTGCAGATGATGTCCCACGTCGGTCGCCGAGTCGCAATTGGTCAGTGGTCAGGAGGACCACCAACAAGCCTTGGCAAATACAAGTTAGAGTAAAAGAAGAGTTGCAAAGCTGAAGAGAACCAGCAAGGTCTAGGGGACTCGACCCTTGGAGGGCAGTCCGGGCTGACCCTTAGCAGTCGGGAGAGCCAACAGAAGCAGTTGCAGCCCCACAGGCAACCCATTGGCAGCAGGCACCGTAAGCTGCAGTGATGCCAAATCAGCCCACCTGGAGAGGAGTCGCTGGAGCAGCAGAGCAGAAACTATCCTGGCAAGAATGAAGTGCTGGAGGCCAGGGCTATTGAACCCTTGGAACAGGAGTCAACATGCTTTGGTTACTTCAGGAGTCGCGGTGCACAGGGGCAGCGCCCTGGAAAGAGAGACAAGGGCTTACCGTCTCCCAAAGTGGACAGCGGGCAGAGAAGACCAAGGGAACCACTCCGGACCACCACCTGTGTTGCAGGTTCCACGCACTTCCAGAGGAGGGCAGGCGGATGTCATTGCTGTAGGTGCCTGTAGATGCAGGGGAGTGGCTCCTTCACTCGAAGGGAGATTCCTTCTTGTTTCCTGGTGCAGCTAAAGTCTTGCCGCCCCAGAGGATGCACAGTCGTGGAAATGTTGCAGTCGCTGGAAGGAGCCAGGGAAACATTGTTGCAAGGCAAGGTCATCATAGGAGTTGCAGTCTTGTTGGTTCCTGAAGTGTCCAGTTGCGGTTCCGGTGGCCAGGAGCAGAAGAGATCGATGCAGTCCTGCTGGAATCTTGCATGCCGAATCTGGGGACCCACCCGCAAGGAAGCCCCTAAATAGCCCTACCAGGGGGATTGGTTATTTTGCACGGTGACCACCTATCAGAGTGGGTCACTGACGTCACCCGCGTTACGTGGCCACTCAGATGCTCCAAGGGGCCACCTGAAGGAGCTCTGGGCACCACCCCTTGGGTGGTAATGGACAGGGCAGTGGTCACTCCTCTTTTCTTTGTCCAGTTTCGCGCCAGAGCAGAGACTGGGGGTCCCTGGACTGGTGCAAACCAGTTTATGCAAGGAGGGCACCAAGTGTGCCCTTCAAAGCAAACCAGGGGTCTGGGGAGGCTGCCCCTTCCCAGCCATGTAACACCTGGTTCCAAGGGAGAGGCTGTTGCTTCCACTCTTTTACATGAACCCCTTTGTTCTTCCTGCCCCTGCTTGAGCTGGTCAAGCAGCGGGAGGGCAGAACCCTGTCTGAGGGGTGGCAGCAGCGTGGGCTGCCTGTAAACCCTGGAAGACTGATAGGAGCATTAATGGGGGGGTCCTCTAAGGAGCCCCCCGAGTGCATGGAATCATGCCACCAATACTGGCATTAGTATTGGGGTTTGATTCCAACATGTTGGACACCAAACATGCCCAGGTTCTGAGTTACCATTATGTAGCTGGACCACAGGTACACGAGTAAAATGGCTTCCCCGCACTTTCGAAGTCCACTGCATTGGGACTGGAGTTTGGAGGGGCACCTCTGCTCATGCAGAGGTGCCCTCACACAGGAACCTGCACCCTGCCATTTAGGATGGAAGGGTCTACCATAGGGGTGACTTACAGTGACCTGGTGTATTGACCGGTGGTGAAAGAGTGCATGCACCTTTTCACGCAGGCTGCAGTGGCAGGCCTGCAGACACATTTTGCACGGGCTCCCATGGGTGGCACAATACATGCTCCAGACCAAAGGGGACCCCTTATGTCCCAATGTCCTGGGTACCTAAGGGCCATATAGTAGGGACCTATAAGGGGACACCAGTGTGCCAATTGTAGAGTGCACAAAGGTCCAAGGTAATCAAATTTGGAGGGAGAGAGCACAATCCCTGGGGTCCTAGTTAGCAGGATCCCAGTGAAAGCACTATAGCACACTGATAGCAGGCAAAAAGTGGAAGTAACATGCCAAAAAAGGGTGTTTTTCTACAACATCGAAATTAACATCCTACATGAAACATTATATAAATTATTTGTAGGTTTATTAAATATTTTAGTAAAGAATTAAATGTTGTTTTTTGCATGTGCTTTCTGACTCCTTGATGCATGCACTATTTAGCTGTGTCATCAGTGTGTAATATATGTAAGTACAAGCATGTTGTTCTGGAGACGAACCGCTATTTTTATATGGGGCACAGTTACCCAGAGACCTCTACTTGGTTTGCCCTATCCTTTCTACATAACCTTTCAGGATCACATCTAGATATGCCGTGCCATCCTGGAAAAAGATGAGGGGGGTCTGTTAGAAGCAAAATAACCCTACATTTAAAGAGACATTATACATTTTAGCCTTGTTACAGTGGTTCCTAAAATAAAGGTAATTTTCAGAATCCAATGCCCTGGATCCCCCAATTCTGCAATTACATCATATTTGACAAGTTTGTTGAAACACTCTGATGACCACCACCACCGACACCAGAAGAGCACAAAGAATGCAGGTTATGCCATTCTACATTTGAAGAATGTTGGAGAGAATCAGAGGTTTTTTGGATGTGTGTAATCACTATTAACTTCAGGAACAAATCTTGTTTTGAAAGGCTATACAGTGTGACTTAGAGATATAGAGGAAGGTACATATGGGGTTACTATTCAATGACTGAGGGAGCACCACACAAGTCAGGGCGAACAGAATGGTAGAGATGATGATGTGAGTAAAGGAAGAAATGCACAGTTATCAGATTGTCTAAGTGTACCTTTGGTCAAGACATTGTGAAGATGTTACAGCGAGGAAGATGGGTCTCGAATTTGGGGAAGGGCAATGGACTGCTTGAGGAAGGTATAGTAGGACTCTGTAGCGATTTAGACACACTATGAATAACCAGGAAGTATTTGCTGGAGTAGATCTGGGCACCTAGCTGTGGATTTTTCTGGGCTAACAAGATGACTATTTAAGGGTCCTACCAATCAGAAATGTTGACGTCTGGAAAATCCCACCTCTTTTTGTTATTTATAATGGAATGTTGACAAGCCATGAAGTCCTATCCCTTCTAAACGGAAAAAGGACAAGTAATGGGCTTCGCAGTTCCTGCAGCAACCTGCAACTTAGATCGTACGTCCTAGCGTGCATGAGATGTGTATAACCCCCATTCCTGGCCAGGGTTGGTGGTGGGGATGAGGACCATTTTTTCCATTATCCTTCTCTTTTTGGATACGGAGGAAAGATATGTATGAGTAGGTGTGTAGTGTAGCCATTTTTAACATAGCTTCATGCACGTTAGGTTAGCATATTAGGCCTCTGTGCACTTTGCCCTAGATACATTTTATTCAACCTTGCACTGTTATTTTACAATAACCAGTTTTGCGGTCTTGTTTTTATTTTCTTCTATCACACTGTTTAGCTTAGTTCAGCACTGTGTTCTCAAACAATGCATTCTCGCTCACCCTGTGCTTCAGTCAAGGCTACAGTCTGGTACATTGCCGGTAAATGTGGTAGAAGTTTAGTCTCTAGTGTTCGTAGAAACAACGCATCTTTACGTAGGGACATTTTCTTAGAACATCTGCGTGTTAGTTATAAAAACATCTTCTAGTACATGTCGGAGGGAGATTCCGACCAGGAACCTACAACTAGATGCTGCCTGCCCCGTTGCAGATGCTGATGCAGGCTAGAGGCCTTTGCTCAGGTATGAGGGTCGATGTCCTCCCAGGGGAACCTGAAAGGCAGGCTTAGAGCTTTACATGCTGTGCTCAAAATATAACTTAGAGAGAACCTAACCTAGTTGCACTATGATAGCCTTATTCTTGTGCTTTACTCTCATCGTTACTGTTTTAATCCTACTATGTTGTGTAGTTCTGGTTATTGCAGCTCACGCCTTGCTAACTAAAATGCAGTCGTTTTATTAAACCAATCTTTAAAACTTAAACTGCCTTTGTCATTTATATATGAGACCGCACTGTGTATGAGAGAACCGGTTGTGGCCTGAGTGACCACAACTTCCCTGGGAAGTACTAAGATGTCATGCGCTCGGCTGCCCAATTGTCTCTTCCCTTTGGGAGAGATGAGGCACTGCTAGTTAGCCGGAGCAAAACCCGGATTTAGAGTGACAAGTGTCCTTCACTGTGGGTCAGACTTAGTCCCCCACACTGTGAACGATCTTGCCGCTCAAAATCCAGTAGTCTCATTAGGATAATGGGAGCCTACGCAACAGGTGGGCGTAAGTCTCCCTTCTAATGCATACCGAATTATCAACCTCCATGATATTTTTTTTTCTATTTTTCCCTTCCTTCCCCATGTTTGCACATAAATGGAGAGAGATGCAGTGATGTGTAGAATGTTCACATTTGGTTATCTTTTAAATCTGAAGATAGAAAGTAAACAACCATTGCCAAAGCCAATAGGTTGCACCTAAGTGAGGGCTGTTGGTTTTGCCAGTGTTTTTTTAGTCATGTTGTCCAGGAGCATTGCTAACAGTGGTGTGGCGTAGAGATGAGTGGCATGGAGTAGAGTGTCGTAGAGTACTGTGGAGTGGCATAAATAAAGTGGCATAGATGAGTGGTGTAGATTAGAGTTATGTAGGGTGGAATGGAGTTGCATAGATTAAGTGGAGTGGTATTGTGTGAAGTGGCATAGACTACAGTGGAGTGAGTAGAGTGACATTGTGTGGAATGGCATAGAGCTGAGTGGCATGGAGTGGGGTGCAATAGATTAGAATGACGTAGAAGAGTGGCAGAGAATTCAGTAGAGTGGCATTATGTGGAGTGGCGTACAATGGAGTAGCATAGAGTAAAGTGACATAGAGTAGTACAGTTGTAGATGTAACTAACTAACATGTCAATAGAGGCATCAGATAGGGTGAAAGCAATATAAAAAAAGCTGTATGTCTGTGTTAAAAGTAGGAAAGCACATTTCACATCCAGGAATAATAATGAAGTGCTTATAAATTTTTTTTTAAATAATATGTTTGAAAAGGACGAGGAAGAACACATACTTAGCCCATGCTCCAGGGAGTAGCTAACACAAGAAAGGGAAGGGAAGCCTACAGGAGCTAAGCAATTGAAAGATTGCAAATGAGTGAGAGAGCAAAAACAACTCATGGTAAGCTGTGGGTGGGTTGTAAGCCCACTGAATTGTAAACAATATTGTCTTGCAGCACAGCGCATGCACTGTGTAGGCGAGACCTAAAAATGAAATTTGCAATGCATATTTTGCATTGCATCTCTTATAAAAATGGGATAAAAATTCTCCAAACCAAAAGAAACCTAATGACAGAAAACCTTTTATGGAGTAGTTTGTGAGTTTTGAAAGGCACTAATTTTCTTTGTGAAAAGAAAAAATGTACCTATATTACTTGTATAGTGCAAACGAGTGCAAAGACAGCAGAGGTTGGACAGCGTCAAAGGCAATGATACAAGCGATTGTACAGCTAGGTGGGTTCTATAAGCAGAAGTAGACTTACTACAATATGATGAAGTATTCTGTAAAGAGGTGTGTCTGCTGTTTGTGTACAAAACGTGTTTTTAAATAGATATTATTGTTTGAAATGTTGACCTGGAAAACATTTGCCTCATACTTGCATTCCAGATTTGAAGATTATGCGGATTGTGGGCCTTTAAAGTTGAATTACCAAAGGGCCAAATCTCACAAGCTGTTTTCCTTTTACTCGCAGGCCTACTGCCTTTTGCACCAGCTTGTGTGTCTAAGTATGTTAGATGTTTATGTGGACAAGACAGCTCCCTCAATCTTACAAATGAGGAATGTGTGGGCCTTGCACCTGACTTTCAAATATTGTATCAAATATTTGAATGTAAACATAAAGTTTCTATTTTTTGGGAAGAGTACATGCACACAGAAGGTTTCCAGTAGGTCCCAACACAATACTTTGTGTTGAAATATAGCATGGCAAAAAAGGGGTTTCTGGTGACTGGTATGAGGGCCTCTGGTGGTGCAATTGACAGTGTCTGTTCCATGCATTCTCACTGGCACGTGTTGTTCTTCATGCTGGTTTGTGCTGTCATAGCAGCCTTATGCAGCAGCCCGTCGCACCCCAAAGGCCTGCATTCTTCTGAAGGCCAGGGATGGCCAGAGATGTGGTTGTTTGAACTGAGCCGTAGTCAGAACATTTACTGTGATTCCAATGTCAATGTGTGGTCATCTGGATGCTTTAAATGCTCACTTCCCAATTCGGGTAACTCCTCCAGCTCTTTTCATAATTTTGTGTGACAGAGATGACCTTCTCTTCAGTCGTTCATCGAAGAAATTAGAGCAGTTGTATTCAATGTACAGCCTGCGTGCCAGGCATTTGTAGTGCGATGTGTAGTCTGTATTCCATATCTCTTATCTCATCCAGCATAAATACGCATCTGCTGATGGCAGCGCCTATCTGTGGGTGCTGCTTTTACTTGGATACGGCGGTCGCAGTCACTTCAGAAGGTACACGCTTGACTTCATATTGGTTTGCGTGAGTTTGGTAGTGCTGCTACCTGGTTGTATCATATGCTCACCAGCTTGCTGCCTTGCTCACTTTTCACAGGGGGAACTTTCATTTTTCATATTACATTTCCAGTGAGCTCACCATAGATTTGATACAACGTTGTTTGATAACATGCTACTGGACTTTGTGAGTGTTTCTTATTGTGTCGGTGCTTGGCCTGTTTTGTGTGGTAGCACTGTTTTCTGGGTCTTTGTGGGCATGAGCACATTATGGTGTGTAATGCTATCTGTATTTAACCACCAGCTCCATCTTGACCACTAACTCCATTTTGTGCTTAGCTTAGCTTCACACACCATCAGGTATTTTTATGCGCACAGCTTGTGCAATGTGTTTTCGCTCTTTCTCACTGAAGAATGAGTACGTAACATGGGGCAGTGAAGAAGAAGGACAATAAGATGTACCAGGCTGAGAATGTTTATGGTAAGGCAGGGAACAGCCCGGTCTTGGAAAAACACAGATTTGGCCAGTCTCTAGCGTGTTCTTTTCAACACTGACCCGGTATGGCCAGCATTTGAACAACAACTTACTGAATGGGAAGAGGAGTTTCTAGAATTCTCCTCTCCAGTTTGCTTGACGGCTGGATAGACAGAGCTCACCTGAGGAGGGACGCCTTGCTCAGAACCTGATCCTATTGCAGGTAGTTCTCTCTTTCTGGTCGTTTGGGTTCCACGGCCTGATGCTGGCAAAAGGGATGATGTCGCTGTCAAGCCCCATGGTGATGCATTTATAATTCTTATTTTTGGAGTTGCATTGTGCATGCGTGAATACGTAGTCCATATATATATATATATATATATATATATATATATATATATATATATATATACATACATGTATTAACCATTGTTGAGTTATGTGATCATTATTATTTCACTGCTGTGATTATTTTCAGAATAGCACTTACATTACTGCTCACATTGTTTTTGTCTGTGCATGAGACTTGAGAAGCGTCTTAATAAATTAATTACTCAGACTAAGAGTGCTGCATCCTTGGCATTCCTTTAATTTCGTCTCAATCTGAAGTAAAGCAGAACAATCTGGCATAGTCGACAGGATGAGGGAAAGTTGAAAAGTGTAAGTTTAAAAGTGAAATATGTTTGGCAAAAAGTCACTTCACAAGCTGTTTGTCAAGCCTCACGTGAGAGTCCGGGGTGGATTAAAAAGCCTTATAATGTCTTGACGAATGAATGGTCTTGTTTTTCAGGGCTTTCAGAGTCCTGGGATGAATGTCTTGGTGACGCTGAACCCAAGGATGTGCTTTTATGTTTAAAAAAAAGTACCTATTGAGTGAGGTGGCAATTTATCTAGTTTAGGTCAAAGGGGATGGATACTGATGTCGGCTTATAGAAAAATGCATTAAAAATGAAAGCAATTGGAACATGAAAACCAGCAATTAGAGAGGCAGCTTGTTGAAACTAAAAATACTGTAACTATGCTGTCTTGTCAGAGTAAACTATTGCAAGATAAGGCTGATACCTATCAGTCTTTCGCAGAAAGAGTAGCTTTCAAAGTTGCTCAGAACAGATTTCGTAAACGTAGAGGTAAAATAAATCAAAATAAGATTCATTTAGCAATTGCCAAAGCAGGAATAGATTGGAACCCAAATGAATGGGACAGGAATATTTGGGATAGTACTGATTTTTCAAATTCTAGTGTTGAATAGCTTAAAAAAGGTAGGGTCCAGTTTGAGTCAGACAAGCCAAAAATGGTTCACTCACAGCCCATACTTAGGCAGAAAATACTCGGCACCCCACAAAATCCAGCTGGAATTGAAATGCTCTCTCTAGAAGGTTACACCCAGCAGGAAGTTAATGATATGATAGATAGATTCAATCAACGAGCTGGGGAAACATTACTCACGTGGATTGTACGATTATTTGACACAGGAGCCTCTGGAATAGTGTTAGATATAGGAGATGCTCCTACATTTTGTACTCTGAGCACTGACCCCATAATACAAGAGCAGTTTAAGAGTTATCAGGTCACCAACAGATCACCCTATGGCAGTTAGCAGTTGAGGGGTGCAACTGTAAGTATCCCACAGAATCGGATTGGCCACCAAATGGCAAGCTCTGGTACACCCTAAGAGATGCAATGCAGAGAATTAAAGAGGAAGGAATGAAAACTGCTATTTTCTTGAGTGATGCTCACTGTCTATTAGACGGACCGCTCTCTGTATCAGTACAAAATAAAACCATTCGCCTAGCTCCTCCAGCCTATAAGCAAGAAATAATAACTCTCCTAATTAATCATACAGGGCAGTCTTTGAAAGATGTGCTGGAGGCAGTTCACAAACCAGGAGAGCTTGGAGACTGGAATAAACCCGAGAGGACTTTGAGGTCTGGGGGTCACAAAGATAATAACCAAGTATGTAGGAGAGACATGTATATGGCATTACTGAAGGATGGTGTCTGCAAGGAGAAGATTGACTGGATAGATACCAAGCGCTTGTGGGAGATGTACCGTAAAAGAGGCCTGACCGAAAAGAAGGTAGCAGGCGGGTTACCAAGCAAGATAATAAACGTGTAACTCAGAATCAGACACAGACGCAGGAGGATGTAACCGGAAGGAAAAGGAATGTTTCTTCACGAGGGAAAGAGGAGGACGATTTGGACAGCGAAAGGTTAACTGTTGAAGGAGGAGAATCTACTCGCAGATATGAAAGCATATATCCAGACCTGACTTGGGCAAAAGTTGACAGGTTTAAATCAGATTAGGAAACAGGCCAAGCTCCGGAACAGGGATGGGCTTGTAAAGATAACAGATCACATGTTGACTTAGAAATACACTGGAAAGACAAAAATGTTCAAAGAGTCAGAGCATTAGTTGACACCGGAGTGGAGGCCTCTTTAATTTATTGAAATCCCAAAAAATGTACCGTCAGCATGACATCATAACAGGGTTGGGTGGAAAAAAAAAAAACTGCTGCGTGAACTACTGTGCAAATGAAAATAGGGAGAACACCAAAAAGAGAATATACTCTTGTTGTGCCCTTTCTAGAATATATACTGGGAACTGACATTTTAAAGGGGATGATTTTGTATTTGGATTATGGCTGTCAGTTTGGATAAAAGAGATACATTTCAGTGACAGCCATGAGGGTGGGCCATCTGAAGATACCCCCTGTGAAGGTGCCTCCCCACCACCAAGGTAATCCGCTTGAAGCAGTACCGCATTCCAGGAGGGCATGAGGAAATAAGTAAAACTATACAAGAATTGATTGAGGCTGGTGTGATAGCTCCAACCACGGAACAATCCGCTGTGGGCCGTGCGTAAACCTGACGGGCACTATATAATGACGATCGATTACCGCAAGCTGAATAAACATACACCCTCTTTGACAGTCACAGCTCGCCGAAACCATTCTCAAAATGGGAAGTTTCTAGGAATTCAGTGGAATCAGGGACATACAGAGGTGTTGCCGCAGACAAAACAAAATATTTGGGAGTTTGCCACTCCTCACACTAAGCAGGAGACACAACGATTCATTGGATTGTTTGGTGTTTGGAGACAGCAAATTCCTCATTTGAGGCAAATTCTAGCCCCTTTATACAAAGTAACATGAAAGAAGCATGAGTTTAAATGGGGTGAACAGCAAGCAATTCAAAAGGCTTTAGACTTGTGGCCAGTACAGAAAGAAGGCATTGAGTTGCTTGTAACCGTTCAGGAGTAAAATGCAAATTGGAGCATGTGGCAAAAATAGGGAGGAACTGGGGTGCCCCAGGGTCTCTGGACTAAAAAGCTACCTGATGCTGGAGAGCAAAATACTCACTTTGAGAAACTGTTACTTGCATGTTACTGGGCTCTAGTGGATACATAATTTTGAGACCTGAGTGGGTGATGAGTTCACCTAAAACTCTCAGTATAGGACATGCACAAAAAGCTAGTATCATACTTTGGAAATGGTACATACAAGACAGGGCCCTAGTGGGACCAGCAGGCACAACAGCTCTACATGAACAGGTGTCACAAGCCCCTGTGCAGGATGAGGAGAGGGTGCAGGAGGTACCTCAAATAAGAGTCACCAATGAGGTGGGGTGAGCCATTTGAATCCTTGTCCCCTGACGACAGGAAGCATGTATAGTTTACCGATGGTCCAGCCAAGTATGTGGGGGCCAAGAGACATTGGAAAGCATTGTTGTGCAACCTGATCACAAAGAAGCTGTTGACCACTACAGGAGAAGGGAAGAGTAGTCAATATGCAGAATTGTACTCTGGGTATCAGCCATTGAAATGAGAATTACCTGGAACTTGTCACATTTAGACTGATTCTTGATCCACCACCAATGGGTAAGCCACCTGGCTTCCCACATGGCATGCACATAACCAGCAAATACATTCAAAGGAGGTGTGAGGCAAAAGGTTGTAGCAAGAAATTTAGGAAATCCTCAAGCAAAGTACTATTACAATGTATCAAGTAGCTGTCCACTGTCCCACTGATTCAGTAGAACACTGGTTCAAATCCCTTGCAGATGACAAAGCCAAAGTCTCAGAGGCAGAGGTGGCGACACAGAATTCTGGCTTAGTGGGGATGGCTAAATGGGCTCACCACAAATGTGGACACATGGGAGAGAAAGCCACTTATAGGTGGGCAGAGATTAGAAGGATGCACATTCCCTTAGACTTGATAAAAACTGGGATCATGCAATGTCCTATTTGTCAACCCACACAGCAAAGATCTGTCCTGCAAACTGTCAGAGGTCAGTTAAGGAGAGAGAAGTTCCCGGGGCAGATATGGCATATTGATTGCATTGGGCCACTATCGATTAGTCACAGATGTCGATATGCGTGCGCAGTAGTGGATACTTATTCTGGTTACCTGATTGCTGTCCCTTGTAAGAGTGCAACTCAAAACTCAATCAAAACTCTGAACTTGTTAATGTTATATTATGGAGTACCCCTCCAGGTCCAGAGTGACAATGGGTCACATTTCAAAGGAAAATTGGTACAAGATTACTATTTACAACACAACATTGAGTGGATTTATCACATTTGTTATTATCCACTAGCTGTAGGACTAATTGAGAGAATGAACGGCTTGCCGAAAGTTCAGTTAGGAAAACTATCAGACGGAACCTTGAAAAACTGCAAAGAGCACTTTAATCAGGCCCTCCAAATTCTGAATAACACACCATTGACAAAAGAAGAGACTCCGCTAATGCAGATGTTAACCCCGGCATTACAGAAACAACCTCATGTAGCGACCAACACCATCATGTTTTGGGAAATGAAACCAGGAGCCTTAACTCCTTTCTGAGCCACACTAGAATCCGCATGTCTTGATCTACATGCTTTAAAAGCATACACCTACAAACCAAGAGACATGGCACTCTGTGATACCAGTGTTAGAATACAGATTCCCCAGGAGCACTTTGGATTGATTGCTCCCACATCAGGGTTGGCACTCAGAGATATTCAGGTCTTGGGAGGAGTGATCGATGCAGACTACCAAAGAGAAATGAAGATTATCCTCCTGAACCAGCAGAAATCATTGCCAAGGGGAAGGACAAAATATTGTTGGTTACGAATCCCGGGAAAGAGAAGTGGATACCAGCTGACAAATGTTATTTGTGAGAAAGATCATACTTGTCTCTTTTACAGATCATACTGCAAGGTGTCTGTGCACTGACTGTGCTGTGTGGTCTCCTTTTGGGCGTGTCCGTGTGGAGTCAGGAGGATCCGAAAACCCCCAATGCTGAAATAATTGATCAACCACGCCGATCAACACCTTTACTGCATTTGGACGAAAATGTCTGGATACATTTACCATGAATCATGCTCAACAGGTTGGATTTTTGCATGTCCTCGTGCAAAGTACATTGGACTTTATATCCACATGTATGGTTGCTATTCCTACACCTGCAAAGGTTCTACTCGACATATTTAATGCCACTAACCAGGATGGAGATGTCCAAGAACACAATGTGATATCCATGTTCAACCTCTATGAGTATTGTAGGTTTTGCCAAGAAACAACTTACAAGAAGAGGAACAATGTCACTCAAATCATTGTGTACAATATCACCACTGGCAACGTTAGTTATCATATGACTTGCAATTCTCATGCCATTGGAAAATGCGCTTAACTGTGTCTAGAGGCAAAAGCGGAGTCTCCTCAAGAGATACCCTGGGAACACCAAACTTTGTGTTATCACAGAACTGATAAACATTGCAAAAGCATGACCAATAACATGGCTTGCCTTCACATTGTGACTGCCGCTAGTCACATCAAACATGTCAAACTACCAGTGGCATGGTTATTGTCCTGTGAAAATATCACTTTCACATACATTCTTGCCAATATAACCGGTGGACCATGTACTTTTACATGATTAGGACTCATGATGTTTCCATTTAATTCTGTACATACTCACTATCCAAGGGACACAGTTCAACTGAGTGAGGACTGTGACTCAAACATTCAATTATTATCCCAATCATAACATATAAGCTTGAGTCTCTCTATTGTAGGCGCACCCAGACTCGCCGTTTATAATACTCAAATCGTTAAGTTAGCATGTTTAATTGTTAAGAATATTAATCATACGTCCATTGCTTTAGCTGAATTATTGCTAGATATACGAGGTACTAGAAAAGCTGCATTACAAAACAGAGCCACTATTGACTATTTACTGGTAAAGCACGATCATGGTTGCTCAGAAGTTGATGGCATGTGCTGTTTTAATTTGTCAGACCACTCTAAATCTATTCAGTCCCATATTGACACTTTACATTAATTGGTGAAAGGAGTAAAACAAGATGTGGATAAATGGTGGTGAGACTGGTTCTTCCAGTGGTTGCCCCATTTTGGCAATTATGCCAGGTTTCAGGCGGAATACTTAGGGTGATTTGCATACTGATTCTGATATGTCGCTGTGTACAATGCATACCTAATTTGCTTACAGTGTTTAAACCAAAAAGAGTTAATTTCACACCAGTATGTTATGAGAGTCACTGGTCAAAGGGTGGAGTGTAATGCTATTGGCATTTAACCACCAGCTTCATCTTGACCACTGACTCCTTTTTGTGCTTAGCTTAGCTTCATACAAAGTCAGGTATTTTTCCGCATACAGCTTGTGCAATGTGTTTTCACTCTTTCTCACTGAAGGATGAGTACATAACTGTAGTGCTTTCCTCTTATTTAGTTTCTAAGCACTAACATAACACACCAGAAATGCACTTCTGAGGTCAAAGAAGACTTTTATTGTTGTTAATTCTTCCCCAACCCCAATTTTTATGTATGACGAATTAGTAGCTTTCAAGTCCGCGTTAATCAAACAAAATATATCAGTTTGCAATATACACAGCAGGTTATATTTATAAGATATTGAATGCAAAGCAAAACAAATACTTCACCGTGTGGGAACTATTTACAGCTTCATCTTTCTAAGGTCTGCAAGCTGATGACCCCTGTCAGCCGCGAGAAAGAGATTCATCTACCCACACGGGATTGCTGGCAGCTGGCGCCAAGCTCCAGCACGAGGTCCGGCAGATTCGAATCTGACTCTCTGCAGCCTGTTACATTCGTTACAAAGGTGTGCCCCCTCCTATCAGACCTGGGAAACTGAGCAAGCCTTTTGGAGACTGGCCATGTCTCCAAGACTACTCCTGTTCCCAAGCTCAAGCGAGGAAAAACAACACCCATGTACCCTCTCTTATCAGGTCTACTCTACTGTGAGAAAAACATCTTGGTTCTCTGGTGCAAAAACACAGCTTGGAAAAATACAGCTTGGATTCTCAACTGCAATGTCTAACTCCACGTTAAAGGCAATAGACAGCTAACCTAAGTATCAAATGCAATGTCTAGTGTCATATCAAAGCCAATAGGCAGCTGAGCTGAATACAAAATGCAATGTATAATATCATGTCAAAGCCAATAGGCAGTTAAGCTGAATATAAAATACAATGTATAATATCATGTCAAAGCCAATAGGCAGCTGAGCTGATCATGTCAAAGCCAATAGGCAGTTAGACTGGATACAGCATGTCAAAGCCAATAGGCAGAATACAGAATGCAATGTCAAAGCCCATAGGCGGCTAGACTGAATACAGAAAGCAATGGCTAATGCCATGTCAAAGCCAATAGGCAGAATACAAAATGCAATGTCAAAGCCCATAGGCGGCTAAACTGAACAAAACATACCATGTGCTACTGGTGAACATTGAGCAACTAATATGCGCAGTGGTGAAACACAAAGTCATTGGTCAAAACAAAATTTAACAAATGGCAGTACATTCCGCCCTTTGACCAATGAATTTTTTGTTTCACATATCTCTTGTTTCAAACAAAAACAAAAAACAAAAAACATCAGCACAAAAAAAAAAAAACATTATCAGCAAGTCAGATTTGAATGATCAAAGCAATCCCTGTAAAGCAATAGAAGTGGATTAACACATTGATTTCATAACCTTTCACATCAGATACATCTATACAGAAAAGACTGAGCAATTTGTACTCTGAATGAGTCTCTAATTCAACAGTGTTAGCAATTTGATGTGGCATGAGTTCTGCTCATGTAAAGGTGCACGGTCCACCTGAAAGGTTTTCTGGAAGATAAGCAAAAGTCAGAGTTCCATACGAGAGGAAAGAAGAAAAAAAAAACACACAGCTTAGTTCCAGTGGAAGAATGCAATCAAACAAGTTGAACTTGAACTGAAGGCGCAGTTTGCGCAAAATGGATCCATGGTGCTGGCACTTTACTCAGCCAGGTTCAGGTTGGGGATTCGGTCCCTTCCCCGACCCCACACGCACACACCGGAAGGGGAACCACACAGCACACTCAGGGACAGTGGCGAAACGTGGTAGGATCTGCAAAAGAAACAAGTATGACTTTTCTTGCAAATAACATTTTTCATTTCAACTGCACCCTTTCTCTTTCTTTCCCTGTTTTATTATCAGCAGGACGTTTTTGGGGCCCTTTGTTATATTCTCTGCAGGTTCTGGAGGGTCACTTAGGGCTTCAGCCCACACATCAGCACTGAGGTTTTTATCTGCTGCGCCACAGCTTCCCTTTTCTTGCACTGTCAGAAGGGCTGGGGCAGACTCCTTCTTTAACAAACCTCCATTCACTGCACTTTTGCCAATTTGGGCCATTCTGTCTCCAATTTGTTTGAATGAATCAGATTCTTTTCTAGGTATCAGCATAATTTCGATTTTTCCTTGGTAATCTGCAGCAATCACTCTCCCTAAAACCTGATCAATTTGCCATTTCTGTCCTGGTAACTTTCCTCTCCCCAACTGCTCTGTGACTGCTTGCATGACAGATTGCTTTTGTGCGTGCTGCACAGTTTTTATCGAATCTAGGGGAATGGGCATCTCTCTCATCTCTGCACACCTGTAAGTGGCTTTTTCTCTCAGCTGTTCACATTTCTGGGGCACCCACTTAGCCATCCCCACTAAGGCAGAATTCTGGGTGTACACTTCTCTCTCTGCATTTTTCTCATTAACATCTGCAAGGTAATTGAACCAGTTAGGTGCTAAAACATTAGCAATGAACCAAACATCAGCGTAAAAATGACACATCTCACGTAGCTCTTGCTTTAAAATCTGACACACATTATACAACTCCATTCCTTCTCCTGTGCCAGAAAACAACATTTCAGTCAATGAATCATTAGTAAAACAAACATGCTTTTTATCTTCAGTGGACACGAATTCAAATGGTGCACTCAACTTCATTGGTAACTCTTTTACCTGTGGTACTCTAGCCATGTCTTGCAAGTACCAGATCCATTGTATGATTCTAGCTAGGGGCACTATTTTCTTCCCTTGTTCTTGAGTTACATGTACATCAGTTTTTTCTTCTTGCACTGCGCAGAAACCTAAAGTCTGCATTATTTCATTTGCCAAATCACAAGCGCGCAACTGCATATAATTTTTCACAGTGACCATATACAAAAGTGTTAGGATTTCACTCAAATGAGGGATATTCTTTTTCCAAAAATCAAACAAGCTAATGAAAGTCGGCTCTTGCTCTAAAATCTTTGGTTTTACTTGTGCATTTTGCAACGGTAACTCGTAAATCACATTCTGGTCTCTCTCGTCCATGTTATCAGTTAAGGAATGCATTTTGGCTGCCAAAAACCCTGGCTCACACGGAAACTCAGTACAGCTCGGAGCTGTCTTAACCCCCTCATTACTGGAATGGGACAAGAAAGCCTTTTTATAACTTTCAGTCTGGCTAATTTGCTCACGTAAATTCCTATTTTCATGTTCCAACTTCCTACATTTCTCTGTAAGCAGATAAAGGTATCCAGACCTTTCTGTCATCATTACTTCCAAAAGACACTTTTTCTACATATGTACAACAGAAATTATTTCTCAAAACACTATCAGGCATTTTAGCTACACATGCATTTTCAAAAATGGTCTGCTGTGCTTCTGTAATTCTCCAAACAGAAAACAATTCACAGTTTTTCTTAGCACCATCGGGCAGTTTACCAACACATGCATTCTCAGACATGGTCTGCCGTGCTACTGTGATTCTCCAAAAAAAAACAATTTCTGTAATTCTCCAAACAACAAAAACAATTACACTTTTAAAGTGTGCACTTAGAAATCTACCAACTCGTCAACACCCTCTTAATCACCTCTTAATGACCGACACCACCCCACTTCTGGTACCAATTGTAGTGCTTTCCTCTTATTTAGTTTCTAAGCACTAACATAACACACCAGAAATGCACTTCTGAGGTCAAAGAAGACTTTTATTGTTGTTAATTCTTCCCCAACCCCAATTTTTATGTATGACGAATTAGTAGCTTTCAAGTCTGCGTTAATCAAACAAAATATATCAGTTTGCAATATACACAGCAGGTTATATTTATAAGATATTGAATGCAAAGCAAAACAAATACTTCACCGTGTGGGAACTATTTACAGCTTCATCTTTCTAAGGTCTGCAAGCTGATGACCCCCTGTCAGCCGCGAGAAAGAGATTCATCTACCCACACGGGATTGCTGGCAGCTGGCGCCAAGCTCCAGCACGAGGTCCGGCAGATTCGAATCTGACTCTCTGCAGCCTGTTACATTCGTTACAAAGGTGTGCCCGCTCCTCTCAGACCTGGAAACTGAGCAAGCCTTTTGGAGACTGGCCATGTCTCCAAGACTACTCCTGTTCCCAAGCTCAAGCGAGGAAAAACAACACCCATGTACCCTCTCTTATCAGGTCTAGTCTACTGTGAGAAAAACATCTTGGTTCTCTGGTGCAAAAACACAGCTTGGAAAAATACAGCTTGGATTCTCAACTGCAATGTCTAACTCCACGTTAAAGGCAATAGGCAGCTAACCTAAGTATCAAATGCAATGTCTAGTGTCATATCAAAGCCAATAGGCAGCTGAGCTGAATACAAAATGCAATGTATAATATCATGTCAAAGCCAATAGGCAGTTAAGCTGAATATAAAATACAATGTATAATATCATGTCAAAGCCAATAGGCAGCTGAGCTGATCATGTCAAAACCAATAGGCAGTTAGACTGGATACAGCATGTCAAAGCCAATAGGCAGAATACAGAATGCAATGTCAAAGCCCATAGGCGGCTAGACTGAATACAGAAAGCAATGGCTAATGCCATGTCAAAGCCAATAGGCAGAATACAAAATGCAATGTCAAAGCCCATAGGCGGCTAAACTGAACAAAACATACCATGTGCTACTGGTGAACATTGAGCAACTAATATGCGCAGTGGTGAAACACAAAGTCATTGGTCAAAACAAAATTTAACAAATGGCAGTACAATAACATAGGGAAGGGAAGAACACAGACAATAAGATGTACCAGGCTGAGAATGTTTATGGTAAGGCAGGGAACAGCTCGGTCTTGGAAAAACACCATGAGATTTGGCCAGTCTCTAGCATGTTCTTTTCATCACTGACCTGGTACGGACAGCGTTTGAACAACAACTTACCAAATGGGAGGGGGAGTGTCTAGAATTCTCCTATCCAGTTTGTTTAAAGTATATAAGGTAGTGAGAGCTTGACGGCTGAATAGACAGAGCTAATCTGAGGAGGGACGCCTTGCTCAGAACTTGATCCCATTGTGGGTAGTTCTCTCTTTCCGGTCGTTTGGGTTTCAGGGCCTGATGCTGGCAAAAGGGATGATGTCGCTGTCAAGCCCCATGGTGATACAGTGTATGCGTGAATATGTAGTGCATATATATATATATATATATATCTGCACAACACCCTCCGCAGAGGGGCCCCAGACACTTGCAGGGCAGCGGAAGCATCCCATCTTCACATAAAACACAACAAAGTAGCTGAAGCACCAGTTTGGGATACCATCGAAGAACTTTATCCAAGAGTGAACAACAGCTCTTCTTTTCCTGACACGTTTCGTCTCCAACCTCCTTGATCACAGGTGAGACAATGCAAGTGATCACAAAGCCAGTGCTTTTTGAATTACTGATCATGTGACCTGATAATCACGAGCTCCATGTCCCAAGATGCACCATTCAATGTGCACAAACTCTGGTGCTCAATCACTGTACTGCTTGAAAATATAATTATAAGCACCAAAGTTGCAATGCATATTAGAACAGTGTCCCTGATTTCAAAGGTGTTGCCCATATTGCTCTCTCCACAAGGAGGTCCTTAACAGCGAGAAGTGAGGTATAATACCTCTCTCCCATCCCTTGCTCACCTATGTGTAACATTCTGTTTTGGATAAATGCCGTAGTTATCACTGAGGTAAGCGGGTCAGGCCCCTTCAATAAAATGTCTGCACAACATGCTCTGTAGAGGGGCCCCAGACCCTTACAGGACAGCCTCAGGATGAGGGCGAAGCATCCAATCTTCACATAAAACACAACAAAGTAGCTGAAGCACCAGTTTGGAATACCATCCAAGCCCTTTATCCAAGAGTGAACAACAGCTCTCCTTTTCCTGATGCGTTTCGGCTCCAACTGACTTGATCACAGGTGAGACAATGCAAGTGATCACAAAGCCAGTGCTTTTTGAATTGCTGATTGGTGAAGTCTGTTTGGATATGAGCTGCCAGGGCCTTCTCTGTGCCCCTTCCTAGAGTCAGACTAGCAAGTTTGTTTTATGTCTATGTTTCTTCCATATTGTTTTTGCAGCCAATAATATTGTTTCCTCACTTCCTAAGCATGATTATCTATTGCATATATTCTTTCTTACTCTGAGAGACAATCTGAAGGCAACCATCGATTCTGCTGTTATTGGCAAACTGCAAATTAAAAAATAGAACATTATCTAAACTCAAGGGTGAAATAAGTGTGTAACGCCTCTGTCTCTCGATAGTTATTCTCAACACCATAGCCTGGCAGCATTACAAAACAATTCAGTACATCCTCCTGTGTATTCATCAGAGACCAGCCTCTTTTGGCTTCTTGTTGGTCTCAGATCTAATCTGTTAACCAGAGTTTCCATTTGGGCCTTATTGATGAGGAGAGAGATGTGTGGTTGGAATAGAGGGTGTGGTTGCATGAAATGGAGTTTTGCCATCCTAGGAATCCTGTTCCAACAATGCAGTGTCAGGTGGCCTCTTCCCTTGTCACCCTGGGCGGCTTTACTGTGGTGTGAACACCCACCACACTAAATATTTCACTACAAACGATTTGATCTCCCTAAGGCAGAGCGGGCTGGTACAGCAAGGGCAGATCATATGCAGTGAGAGTAGGGAATCAACCACACAAAAGGGTCTTTCCTGCTGTCTGCTCTCCCATATGTTGGTAAACCTTTTTATTACACTCTGAGCAGGATGCTTGGTGTCTGTTTAAATTCAGTTGTTTATCTAAGTTTGTTAGAGCATGTCCTGCATAAGCATGATGAAACCTTTGTGTAGTACAACATAGCAGTGGCCATTTAATAAATTGTTGTGAAATGTATTGAATACAATGATAGAGGTTTATGTTGAGTAAGACAAAGCCAGACCTTCTTCTAAGGGCATGTCTCTAGGGTTAGGCTAGCTACATGGGAAAAAGGGAAATCTCTCTAGCCAAGGGGCTTCTTTTAAGGGTGGTGTAGTGTGACCACCGGCCGTGGAGGCAAATGCTGGATAGTGACTGTATAAATTCAGGACAAAGAGTCAAAGATAAGGGCCAAAATTCCAGACAATAAGTCAATTGTATTGATTCACATCTGGACAAAGACTAAGCTTTTTTTCTCTTTTAGGCTTTCTGTCAATTAATCAAAATTCTTCCTGAACCCTACGCAGAAGATTTCCTTTATAGTAACTGTCTCAGGCATAATAGTATTTAAGGCCTTTCCACCACTGCAGCGAGTCCTGGATTTGCAGGACATGATCCTGACATTTTTGACTCAAGTCTCTGACTTGCTGAGGATGGTTTTGAGGCTTCTTGGGTTCCTGGCCTTGTACATCTACCTCGTGCCACATGCCATATTGCACATGCAGACCCTGCAATGAAGTCTAAAGTTTTTAGTGGACTAAGCACATGATTGCCTCTCCAACTCTGTCCAGATCTCGCAATAGGTGGCAGGGGACCTCATATGGTGGCTGATGAGTTCTAATCTGCCCATCGGTAGGCCACTCTCTTTTCAACACCCAGATTTCACAGTTGTGATAGATGAGTTGTTACTGGGGTGGGGTACATCTGGGGGAGGTGGAGATCAGGAACCTCTTTTCTCCACTGGACAGCAAACTCCATATTATTATTTTGTTGTCCTTCGGGTGATCTGTCTGGGTTGAAAACACTCCTACTAACCATCATGTAAAGGCTGGTACAGGTCTTAACAGAGAAAATGGCCACCATGTGGTACTGCAACAAGCAGAAGAGAGTGGGGTCCTGCATCCTGTGCCAAGAGGCTCTATGTTTCTGGAGGTGGCTGGAACAGCATAAAATCTTTTTGGTAGCTAGCCATCTAGCGGACATGGGCTAGCAGACTCATGCAGAGGTGGGTCAGGGCATCCTGAGCCAGTGGAGAATGTACTGTTTGCCACCATTCAGAATGTGCAGTGTCAAAGCTTCTGCAAATTGGGGTTTCCTCAATAAAGGTAATTGGGAGACACATTCCATTGGGAATGGTAGACCTGTCTTGTATACGAGTACCCGCCACTGTCTCTCCTGCTTCAAGTTCTGAGGAAAGTCAGGATAGGTTGTGTTCAAGTTATCTTTATAACCCTGGACTGGATCAGGAGAATGTGGTATCCCACGTTTCGGAGCATTTGCCCATCGATCCAGCTACCCATTTAGTGGGACCTCCTTTCTCAGCAATGGAGGAAGGCCCTAGACCGAATTTCCACGACCTATTCCTCCATACGAGGATATTGAGCAGTGACAGTTGACTTTTGACTTGCCCTCTGAAGTGGTGGAGTTATTCTTGTAGCCAGGTGCCAGGCCTCAAAATCTATGTATGCAGGGCACTGGGAAATGTTTGCAGGTCGATGTGGATCTATCATCTGAACCCTCTGCAGGCCAAACTTTCTGATATGTTGTTTGTTTTGTCATTGGCTAGCATGACCTGCAGTGGGCACAGTTAAGAATTACTTTTCAGTCCTTTCAGCCTCCTGCTTTAAATCCCCAATTATTATGCATTTTTAATTGATCTGACCGATATGTTCCCTCCAAAGCCATTCATCATACCTCCTTTGGACCTAAAATAAATTCTGAATTGGGCTGCCTTTCTGACAATGGGGTATCATCCTTCCATGATGGTCAAGTGATTACACTGCTGATTTTTTTGGGTCTGCCACACCCCTTAAAGAGGAGGAGAGGCTGCATCTGCTTCACCCTAAAATAGCTTTAAGTGTCTACGCTGATCATTCGATTGACCGTAGTGTGGATTTTCAGCTCTTTGTGTGGTTTACTGAAGACAAGTAAAGCAAGGTGGTACAAAAAAGGACTCTGTCTAGGTTGATAGGCCGCTGCAGAAAAATCTGCTACTCGCTAGTTAAGAAAGCATCCCCCCCCCCCAGAAGGCCTGTGGGCTCAATCCAATAGTGCCATGGCTGCTACAGCAGCTTGGCATGGAGGGGTGCCGGTTCTGGACATCTGACAGCAGGGGCAGCCAGTAAATGTAGAAGGGAGGGGGGGCGGGCGAGACTCACACTTATTCATTCACACACGCACATCCATTCTTAAACACTCATCAACATTCAAACATACACGCATGCACCAAACATTAATTTAAACAACAAACACTCATACACACTTAACTTCAGCCTCAGAGGGCCAAGGAGGGTTGGGACTGCTGCCTTCCTGTCAGGGAAGGCAGCAGTCCCTACTTCATCACAGAGTGGGCTGGGGTCAGTGAGACTTCTGACCCCACCCCACTCTGTGACGAGGTGTCACTGATTGACACTCGCCCTGGGCGCTTCAGGGCTTAAACCTGAAGCGCCCAGGTCGGAGTCAATGGGTGACGCTTCCCCTCGTCACCGAGGGGGAGGGCCTCAGGGCACCTTTGCTGAGCCGAGGAGGTCATGCCCATAGGAGCTCTTCAGCCCAGCAAAGTTCAGCTCAGGCAGCCAGGAGTTTGTGCAAATTGCGCATGTTCTCGCTCCTGGCTGCCTGAGCTGAACATGACAACAGTCTGTTGGGCTGACCTTTGCTTAGCCTGACAGGCTCTCTTCATGAGGGGCAAAAGGTGGAAGGGGGGGAGAGTGGCCCCTCCGCCCTGAAGGACGGGCCGCGGCTGTCTGACAGGATGCAAAATGCACATCTGTGTACACGTTGTTGAAACACTACTGCCTTGACAGTCAGACCCTTTCTGGCGTCAGGGCCATTTTGCCTGCTCAGTCACGCAAGACTTCCTAAACTGAGCCCACCGCTCAGACCCTCCAACCGTAGAGGTACATCTCTGGTATTAGCCCTAGAGATGAGAACTCTGCAGTTAGAAGTATCCATCAGAAAAACAAGCTACTTATTTTGGTAATGCTTATTCTGGTGGATCCTTTATCTAGCCGTAGATTCCTTACTGACCTATCTCCCATTTCTGAGGAGTGGACTCTTGAACAACATGGCAAAGTCCCAAGTTAGATTTTGTCATGTTGGGACATGCAGTATTTTTGAGCGCATCGCATTTGAAGGCATCAAAAGAGAAAAAAAAAAAATGACGTCAGTATATCGGGTGGCGTTTGTAGTGGGATGAAGTTGCTTAAGCAAACGGCACTGATTATTTTATTCTGTCAGACAATATATTGTGGGCATATTGTTTTGCTCAATATTATTGGAGGTATTTAATAACAGAGTAATACTTGCTCACGATATTCCGTTGCACAGCAGTACCTATGACTTTAGTTAATTTTTTGCCTGATCTCAATCCTAATATGACATTGTTTCTGTTGGAACTGAATGTACGAAAGGCATAACATGGACTGCCACTCGATGTTTCAAATGGCCGCACCACTACATACAATCTTCCAGTTGAGCATTCCTAGGTCGAACAAGGTACACATTTGTTTGTGGGAGAAGCAGCTACATGCAGGCTTCCTTTTCTCATGTAATGCAACATGACGTGAACGAAGGGCTCCCAAACATTCTTGGTATGATTTGGTTGGTTCTCTTGGCATTTTACTTACATGGTGATTGAGAACATGCCTTTTGACTTTTCTGAGGTCAGCCGATGCAGCTGTGAGCAAATTCAATCCAAAAGTGTTCCAGCACCGCCGAGTTTCTGCATCCAAAAATGTTAAGGTCCAATTAATCCTCAGACATTGAGGCTAGCAGGCACTAGATGGCGCCAGAGGAGCGCAAATGTCGCTGCATTCGTGTTTCTCGACAACCCCTTGATGACCGAAGCTTCAATATGTCACAGCAACAATCCCGCCCTCTCCCCGCCCCACACACCCTCCTGAACTAGACGATTTAGTGTGACCCATGAACATCGATTAAAACATCCCAGGGATAGCGGATGTGACATGGCTTGCTCTTTGACCACCCCCAGTTGCATTACGTGAAGTGACAACATGCAAACTTTCGCCTGATATCGCCCTAGAAGTGATGTCACGGGACATTTTACTCTGACGTCACTGCAGTTACAAATCATGCAATAAGTGCAAGTCTGATAATGAGGATAGGTACTGTCTCTGTGATCTGCTTCTTACCTGTTTCCCTCACCCTGATGTTTCTTTCTCATCTGTCTGCCTTTTTATCAGAGCACCCACATCCTCCCCCCGCTTTCCCTCAACGTGTTTCTTTTCTGTTTCTGCTCTCTCCTCTCTTGCACCTGTCAGTCCTCCCTTCTTCTCTCAGCTATTTGTATCTAAGCTGCTGTCTCTTTATCTCTCACCTGTCTCCCTCCCTAAGGTATCCCATCACTTTCTTTTTTTCCCCTTCACCTATCTCGTACTGTCTCTCTTAACAAAGTCTTTCCATCTGTCTCTCCCCTTTATCCCTTCCCTGAATTGTGTTTTTCACCTGTCTCCCTCACCTGACCCTTATTTCTTCTCCCACGGTCCCACCTGTCACTTCCTCACTCGCCTCTCTCTCTCTCTCTCTCTCTCTGTCGGAGCCCTCTCACACCAGCCTTTCTATATCACCTTCCTTACACCTACCTCTTATTCTCCGTCTTTAAACTCACCCGTCTCTCACCTATCTCTTAGACATCTCCTTTTCACCCTGTCCCCTCTCCGTAGTGTTTTCTGGCCTGTCTCTTTTTAACTCTTTTGTCACACTCGTTTCCCTTCTATATTTCTATTGCACCATTCTCATTTGTGCCTGTCACATCTCTGTCTTTCCCATTTTTTGTCAGCTCTCTTTTGCTCCACTCTGTCTTAAACTGCTCTCTTGTCTCTGTTTCTCTCACACCTGTCTATCGGTATCTCTCCATCATATATACATTCGTCGCTATTGTATCTTTCTCATTTGTCTGTCATATGTATTTCGCGGTCCTGTCTCTTCTTTCGACTCTCTTAAACTTCTCTCCCCTCTCTCACCCAATCTTAATCTCTCTAACATATCCTAATGTTCCATTTCACTCAGTTGTTTCTTTAGTTCTCTTTCTGTCTGTCCCTCTCTCTCTCACACACACATTCACTTTTGCTTTTGCATCTCTCCCATCTGTTGTGCCTTCTTCCTCTCTTCTGGTCCATCAGCTGCCCCCTCCCTCCTCTCCTAACACTTCTTTTCTCTCCTGTGTATTTCCCCTCCCCCCTGACACGCCCGGCGACAGCAGGAGACACGGAGGTGGGGCTGGGATAAACACCAGGACAGTTTCCCCCGAGCTGAAGGGGGCGCACCATACGAGGTACTCATCCAGGGTTTCGGTCCTGAATCCGCCATAACGCCAAGACTTCACATGGAAACCATAACTGTCTCCCTCCCCCTCCCCCCCGAAATAGGCTACTGGTTACCTCACAGTATTGATACCGAGGAGTAGCAGGGCTTAGTGAGACAACATCATTAAAAAGCAAGACACAAAAAAGAATGATATCGCATCCCTAGTAATGCCATCGATAGTGCCAATGGTAAGGTGATGTCAACAGTGAAGTTATCATTATAATTTTTATGGCATCGGCCACGTCATATGTAAGGTCTTGACCCTTGCATTTGTGGGTTTGTGGTTTACCTCGTAGTGTCTCAAGTGCTTAGCATAGTTAGCCAAATTCCGGGGGGGGGGGGGGGGGGGGGGGGGGCACGGTTTTATTTCGTAACCATACCTGCTCTGAAACTGAGGTTTTCGGTGGTAACTTTTGAGTTTTATTTTTTTAAAAATATATCTGCGTCCATCCTCCACTGCATCCAACCCCCGCGGTGCACAGCGAAGGACCCTCCGCCCCATTCTGTTTGGGTAGGACTAGGAAGTCATTAATGGGGTCCAGTGTGTCCCCTACGGCCCTGGATCCCGCTGGTACTGCGCCTACCACAGTAACTACAGGTACGCCGCTGGAAAGACGGGCTCATGTGTAGCAGTAGGCTCAGTCCATGCTGTGGGGCCACGTGTGTGCGGTAGGATATTCAACCAGATGTGCATTCCATCAGCGAGAAAGAAAACGTCCCTAACATTAACAGGACGCACTCACAACCCACAACGTTGTCTCTTTTTTGTAAACTCTTAGTTTGAGGAAATCTGGTGCATTAGATGCGGGAATTGTCAGTTCCTCATGCCTCCTGCGGTCCCTTCTTTAGGGATTGCACTCTACGGCCAGATGTAGCAAAACTAGGTTTTGCGACTCGGAAATTGCGACTCCGAGCAACTCGCAATTTCCGAGTCGCAAAACCATATGCAGAAAGGTGTCTCAGACACATTCTGCGACTCGCTATGGGGTCGCAAAGACCCACCTCATTAATATTAATGAGGTGGGTCGCAATTTGCGACCCCATAGCGACTCTGGGCACTCACGGGGATGGAGGCCTGCTGGGAACAGCAGACCTCCATGTCCGTGACTGCTTTTAAATAAAGCAGTTTTTTTTTTCCAACTGTAGCCCGTTTTCCTTAAAGGAAAACGAGCTGCACTTAGGAAAAAAAAAAACGAAACCTTTAGTTTCGGATTTTTTCAGGGCAGGTAGTGGTCCCTTGGACCACTGCCTGCCCTGAAAAAATAATTTTGGGTCCAGTCACAAAGGGGAAGGGGTCCCATGTGGACTCCTTCCCGTTTGCGAGTGGGTTACCATTCACTTCAAGTGGATTGCATACCACTGCGACTCGCAAATAGGAAGGGAACACCCCTTCCTATTTGTGACTCGGAAATGCATTTTGCGAGTCGGTTCTGACTCGCAAAATGCATTTCTGCATAGCAAACACACGTTTGTGACTCGCAAACGGCGATTTTCGCCGTTTGCGAGTCGCAAACAGTTTGCTACATCTGGCCCTACGTTCCCAAGGTTTGCCTTTCTGCACAGGCCTGGGCAAAATGCAAGGTATGCTGGCGTAGTCCCCGTAATTTCGGGAATGCTGTGGTGTGCTTCTTACAGGAAATCAAGTTATGACATTACGCCACTTTACATAATTATACTCCATTTACAGTGACTGGTGCAGTTTGTGGTAATTGGCAGTAAAAGTTTCTTGTTTGAATGAATCCTTGCTCCAAAAATTGACACAAAAATACATTTCATGCGAAAACTGTAGAGATAAATTATGGATTTGCGTAATTTTTCCATGATACGCGAAAGCAAGTTACACACATTTCTCGCACCCTTACACTAGAGTTTGTAAACATTTTGTATCCGTTCTCAGTGCTGTTCCGTGGGAGCCTTTCCTTCGTGTCACTTGCAGTAACTTTCTAGTGCTATGTGAAATTGCGATTCTCTACACTCTTTACTTGTGTTGTGTGCTTCTCAAATATTTGTCACTTTTTATTGTAACTCCATTCAACCTCACTGTAATCCTGTAATTTAAATGGTCGCATAATAGACTGCAAACCTGTGAATTGCAAAGAGCACCTGTTAGAAATGGGGTCTTTGGTTGACAGTCAGGTTACCCCCTGTTCAAGCAAAGACCCTCACTCTAGTCAGGGTAAAAGAGAATCACCCTCAGCTAACCCCTGATTACCCCCTTGGTAGCTTGGCAGAGCAGTAGGCTTAACTTCAGAGTGCTAGGTGTAAAGTATTTGTACCAACACACACAGTAACTTAATGAAAACACTACAAAATGACACAACACCAGTTTAGAAAAATAGGAAATATTTATCTAAACAAAACAAGACCAAAACGACAAAAATCCACCATACACAAGTCAAGTTATGAATTTTTAAAGATTAAACTCAAAAATAGCGCTTAGAAACAAAAATGCTTCAATGAGATGTTAACACGGTGTCGTGACGGAGTCGTTCCCAACAAGCCGACACCAGCGGCGCCGGACACGGAGTCGTGTAGACCCACAAGCACAGTACCTTTGGTGAAGAGTGAAAACAAGCCGATGCGCGAAGTCGGGGATCGCGGCGTCTGTGCGAAACGTTGAATCGGTGCACTTCGAGCGGCGTCTGTCACGACGTGGTGCGGTGACTTCCACGGAGTCGCGGACTTCAGCGGGGCTGCAGCGGCGTCGGGCCTGCGAAGAGCGTCGCGTTCCAGCGAAGGTCACGGAGTCAGGTGGAGGCGGCGTTACCGGATTCAGCAGCGGCGTCGGTCCGGAGTCGTCCGAAGTCGATTTTCTTGGATTTCCACCAGCTTTTCTTTCAAGGGCCCAGGGACTGGATCGGGCACCACTTGTCAGAGCAGGAGTCTCTCCAGAGACTCCAGGTGCTGGCAGAGAGAAGTCTTTGCTGTCCCTGAGACTTCAAACAACAGGAGGCAAGCTCTAAATCAAGCCCTTGGAGATTTCTTCACAAGATGGAAGGCACACAAAGTCCAGTCTTTGCCCTCTTACTCTGGCAGAAGCAGCACTGCAGGAAAGCTCCACAAAGCACAGTCACAGGCAGGGCAGCACTTCTTCCTCAGCTAATAGCTCTTCTCCAGGCAGAGGTTCCTCTTGGTTCCAGAAGTGTTTCTAAAGTCTGTAGATTTGGGTGCCCTTCTTATACCCATTTTAGTCTTTGAAGTCACCTTTCTTCAAAGGGGACTCACACCTACTTGTGAAATCCTGCCTTGCCCAGGCAAGGCATCAGACACACAGCAGGGGGTTGGAGCCGGCATTGTCAGAGGCAGGCACAGTCCTTTCAGATGAAAGTGACCACTCCACCCCTCCCTCCTAGCAGAGATGGCTAATCAGGAAATGCAGGTTACACCCCAGCCCCCTTTGTGTCACTGTCTAGTGCGAGGTGAAAAACAACCCAACTGTCAAACTGACCCAGACAGGGAATCTACAAACAAGGCAGAGTCACAGAATGGTTTAAGCAAGAAAATGCTCACTTTCTAAAAGTGGCATTTTCAAACACACAATCTTAAAATCAACTTTACTAAAAGATGTATTTTTAAATTGTGAGTTCAGGGACCCCAAACTCCACATGTCCATCTACTCTCTAGGGGAATCTACACTTTAATCATACTTAAAGGTAGCCCCTATGTTATCCTATGAGAGAGACAGGCCTTGCAACAGTGAAAAACGAAATTGGCAGTATTTCACTGTCAGAACATATAAACCACATTACTATATGTCCCACCTTATCCATACACTGCACCCTGCCCTTGGGGCTACCTAGGGCCTACCTTAGGGGTGCCTTGCATGTAAGAAAAGGGAAGGTTTAGGGCTGGCAAGTGGGTACACTTGCCAAGTCGAATTTACAGTGTAAAAATACACACACAGACACTGCAGTGGCAGGTCTGGGACATGATTACAGAGCTACTTATGTGGGTGGCACAACCAGTGCTGCAGGCCCACTAGTAGCATTTGATTTACAGGCCTTGGCACCTCTAGTGCACCTTACTAGGCACTTACTAGTAAATCAAATATGCCAATCATGGATAAACCAATTACATACAATTTACACGGAGAGCATATGCACTTTAGCACTGGGTAGCAGTGGTAAAGTGCTCAGAGTTGAAAAGCCAACAGCAACCGGTCAGAAAACAATAGGAGGCAGGAGGCAAAAAGACTGGGGATGACCCTGCATAAGCAAAAGTCCAACACGACCCCCTACCAGCCTAAAGCCAGGGGAGAACAATCAATACCTTGATGTACTTCCCTGATTGGGGCGATAGAACAAGGACCCAGGCCCACAACAGCAGAGGCATGTTCCAGTTCTACGCCTTCCTGACTCCAGTTGGATGCCTCTGTCCATACTCTCAGGGCCCACTAAGCTAACCCATGGGGAACCCTTCTCCACATCTGCAGACACCATCTGTGCAGCGCCTAACTTCACTTTGCTCACAGATGTATTGCAATGGGCAGATAGTACCACCAGGGCCAACACAGTGGTGTTGCCCACTCCACCCCCAGGGTGTGACTCTCGTCCCACCCCCAGGGGCAACTCTGTCCACCAGGACAGCAAGCCACGGTGGCCCCGGACTACTGTCAGGGATGAGAGCCGGACCTCAGGCCTTTCCAACCACTGTGACTGCGAAGAGTGGGGGGCGGTAGCCCCAGGTGCCTGGCACCCTTTGACCACTCTCTTCCACCAGGTCAGGGATGACAACCTGACCCTGGTCCTCCCCTCTGGGGCTCTGTACCCTCCCTGCAGAAGCGGCACCCCCAGAGTCAAAAACTGTCAGGGTGCTTGTAGAAGCAGTCCTGCACAATTCTTCCACCAGTGTAGGGCTGGTAACCTGCAACTGGTCCGCCAACCTGGGGTCTGTACCTTCAGGTTGGACCAGGGCCAGGGGTGAGGCTTCCCTCCCCCTACCCTCCCTTCTGGGGTCCTGCACCCCCCAACTAGGAGTGGCCCCCTCAGAAGACAACATGGGATGGGCACTGTTAGTAGTAGCCCCTTCCTCCAGGTCAGGGGACACACCCTGAACCTGATCCTCCAGTCCAAGGTCTGTACCGACAGACTGGACCACCGCCTGGAAACCCAGGACTTCCTGGGGGGCATACCTACACCACACCAGGTCAGAGTTTACCCTCTGAACCTGGTCATCAAACCTAGAGTCACCACCCTGTGGTTGAACCACTGCCTGGCACACCAGGACTTCCTTGGGAGCACACTTACCCCCCATCAGGTCAGAGTTTACCCCATGAACCTGATCATTCAACCCAGAGTCACCGCTCTGCGGTTGAACCTTTGCCTGGCACACCAGGACTTCCAGGGGGGCACACGTACCCCCCTCTAGGGACACACTGTCCCCAAGGGCCACACAAGAGTCTGGCTGGCGCAGGTCCCCTGACCTCTGCCCATCTGACAGAGTCTGGATTCCCCCCAACCCAGAAATGGTCTCACCAAGGTCATTCCTGGGGGGCTCTGCTCTCAGAGCTGACCCTCCAGGTTCTCCACTGGGGTCCGCAACCCACTCTCAACCCTCTGTCTGGACTTCTGCACCCCCTCACTAGGAGTGGTGCTGCCAGACACCAGAACTTGTGGGACGCTGGCTCCCTCAACAGATGGCCCTATGGTACAGGCTAGGCTCCCCTCCTGGTGTTCCCTCATGGAACCCTCCAGGACCTGGGACCGGATCTCGGGCACCTTGGGCCTCAACCCATCCCCATTCCCTCTCCTCTGAGACTGGACATGGGGTCCCTCACCCATCCCACTACACTGGGACCTACCTGGGACACTACACTCCTTCCCTACCGCACCTGGTTGGGAACTACCTAGACCACTCCTCTCAGGAGCACCCCCAAATGCCTCTTCAGACTCTCTGGTACTCACCAAAAGGTCTGCCTCCATTGTAAGCTCCCTGGGGTCAGAGAACTCACACTCCACCTGGTGTTGGCGTAGCTCTGGAAAATAAGGACTAGACATATGCTCTCCAGCAATTACATCACTCAGCCCCTTACATGAATTAACCAAAGTAACCTTCACCCAACCATCCAGAGACTCTGCTTTGGAAAAGCACCCCACATCACCCTCCTGAGACTGGTGAGACAGTACCTGACTGTCCCTGACACTCAACCCACACTCTTCTGGGATGTCTTCACACTCCATAACCAGGACTTCTACCTTGGGGGAACCCCTCTCCCTGTCACTCTCACCTAGAGTCAGTAGAGTGTCCCTCCCACCAGTAGGAATATGACTCCCCATGCCAGTTCCCCAATCCACCTCAGGGACCCTGTGCATCACTGGAGCTACCTCATACCCCTGAACCTCCTGGTGTGTGTTAACTCCCTCCTTCAAGTAGGGCACCACATCTCTGGGCATGTGCACTTCTTCAGCAGCACTAGATATAAAATTGTTGCTGCCACCATTCCAGCTGGATTCAGCCCTCATGACTTCCAGCTCCTTCATTTTGAGCTCATAAGCCCAAATCCTCTTTTTGATCTCTAAGTCCCTCCTCCTTTCTTCCAACTCCTTCTCCCTTTGCATCCTCAACTCCTTGAACCGGCGAGCCCTCTCTGCCTGTCTGTCCTGTAACTCTTCAGGAGTCAGACCCTTGGATGACACCCTGCTACCCCTCCTGGGGACCCTCCCCCCCCAGGCATAACAGGTACCTCCACTACACCACTGTGTATCCTCTGCACTTCCCCACCCACATTCTCCTCCTCTGTGTGCCCTCCAGCCTTCTTGATTGTCACTCAGGCCCTCTGTGCCTTTTGCAGCTCCCCCTCCCTGGTGGAGCTCTCAGTGGGACAGTCAATATCTTTAAGGAACTGTTTCAATTGAGCAACTGAGTACTCCTTCAGTTTCTCTATTTCAAACACAGCTCCAGCTGTTGCATCTCCAGATTGAGATATGGTGGTCACAAGTGGAAAGTTCCAAAGGCAGAAAATAAGTTCCCAATGAAGTAAAAAGAATCCGTCAAGGGATCAGCAAAATCATGGCAGTAGAACAAAAAGGAGTCCTTAAGAGAAAAAGCAACAGATCACCAAACAAGTAGTATGTGGTCACGTAATGGTCTGAACTCAAACAGTAGTGTACACTTAATCACTGTATGTCAAGTACAAATACAAGTCCAAATCCCAACCGCTGATCACCAATGTTAGAAATGGGGTCTTTGGTTGACAGTCAGGTTACCCCCTGTTCAAGCAAAGACCCTCACTCTAGTCAGGGTAAAAGAGAATCACCATCAGCTAACCCCTGCTTACCCCCTTGGTAGCTTGGCAGAGCAGTAGGCTTAACTTCAGAGTGCTAGGTGTAAAGTATTTGTACCAACACACACAGTAACTTAATGAAAACACTACAAAATGACACAACACCAGTTTAGAAAAATAGGAAATATTTATCTAAACAAAACAAGACCAAAACGACAAAAATCCACCATACACAAGTCAAGTTATGAATTTTTAAAGATTAAACTCAAAAATAGCGCTTAGAAACAAAAATGCTTCAATGAGATGTTAACACGGTGTCGTGACGGAGTCGTTCCCAACAAGCCGACACCAGCGGCGCCGGACACGGAGTCGTGTAGACCCACAAGCACAGTACCTTTGGTGAAGAGTGAAAACAAGCCGATGCGCGAAGTCGGGGATCGCGGCGTCTGTGCGAAACGTTGAATCGGTGCACTTCGAGCGGCGTCTGTCACGACGTGGTGCGGTGACTTCCACGGAGTCGCGGACTTCAGCGGGGCTGCAGCGGCGTCGGGCCTGCGAAGAGCGTCGCGTTCCAGCGAAGGTCACGGAGTCAGGTGGAGGCGGCGTTACCGGATTCAGCAGCGGCGTCGGTCCGGAGTCGTCCGAAGTCGATTTTCTTGGATTTCCACCAGCTTTTCTTTCAAGGGCCCAGGGACTGGAACGGGCACCACTTGTCAGAGCAGGAGTCTCTCCAGAGACTCCAGGTGCTGGCAGAGAGAAGTCTTTGCTGTCCCTGAGACTTCAAACAACAGGAGGCAAGCTCTAAATCAAGCCCTTGGAGATTTCTTCACAAGATGGAAGGCACACAAAGTCCAGTCTTTGCCCTCTTACTCTGGCAGAAGCAGCACTGCAGGAAAGCTCCACAAAGCACAGTCACAGGCAGGGCAGCACTTCTTCCTCAGCTAATAGCTCTTCTCCAGGCAGAGGTTCCTCTTGGTTCCAGAAGTGTTTCTAAAGTCTGTAGATTTGGGTGCCCTTCTTATACCCATTTTAGTCTTTGAAGTCACCTTTCTTCAAAGGGGACTCACACCTACTTGTGAAATCCTGCCTTGCCCAGGCAAGGCATCAGACACACAGCAGGGGGTTGGAGCCGGCATTGTCAGAGGCAGGCACAGTCCTTTCAGATGAAAGTGACCACTCCACCCCTCCCTCCTAGCAGAGATGGCTAATCAGGAAATGCAGGTTACACCCCAGCCCCCTTTGTGTCACTGTCTAGTGCGAGGTGAAAAACAACCCAACTGTCAAACTGACCCAGACAGGGAATCTACAAACAAGGCAGAGTCACAGAATGGTTTAAGCAAGAAAATGCTCACTTTCTAAAAGTGGCATTTTCAAACACACAATCTTAAAATCAACTTTACTAAAAGATGTATTTTTAAATTGTGAGTTCAGGGACCCCAAACTCCACATGTCCATCTACTCTCTAGGGGAATCTACACTTTAATCATACTTAAAGGTAGCCCCTATGTTATCCTATGAGAGAGACAGGCCTTGCAACAGTGAAAAACGAAATTGGCAGTATTTCACTGTCAGAACATATAAACCACATTACTATATGTCCCACCTTATCCATACACTGCACCCTGCCCTTGGGGCTACCTAGGGCCTACCTTACGGGTGCCTTGCATGTAAGAAAAGGGAAGGTTTAGGGCTGGCAAGTGGGTACACTTGCCAAGTCGAATTTACAGTGTAAAAATACACACACACACACAGACACTGCAGTGGCAGGTCTGGGACATGATTACAGAGCTACTTATGTGTGTGGCACAACCAGTGCTGCAGGCCCACTAGTAGCATTTAATTTACAGGCCCTGGCACCTCTAGTGCACCTTACTAGGGACTTACTAGTAAATCAAATATGGCAATCATGGATAAACCAATTACATACAATTTACACGGAGAGCATATGCACTTTAGCATTGGTTAGCAGTGGTAAAGTGCTCAGAGTTGAAAAGCCAACAGCAACCGGTCAGAAAACAATAGGAGGCAGGAGGCAAAAAGACTGGGGATGACCCTGCATAAGCAAAAGTCCAACAGCACCGGTAAAAAATCCAATTGCCTATTGCAAATGGTTTCTACTGGAACCAGTTGATGGCTTACAGGTTTTAGTACATAACTCCAAGTGCCAGGGAGAAGAAGAATTTGTGTCTAATGTTGAACACTGGTTTTAATTGTTTTTATTCCTTACATTTGATTATACCAAACACATACAGTGCAGTGTTCAAAACTTCCATGCAACAGATAGAGCCAGTCAATACCATTTCTAACTGGTCAGCTGGAATTTTCCCCATTAAAGGTAATAGCTGTTTGATAATTCTTCCTAACGTGTTGGCACGTCACAAATGGCTCAATCCGGCCACTTGTAGTCAGATAGTTTATGCAGTGTTTACGTAGGTTATTGCAGATGGATGAGTGGGCGAGTCTAAGAATGAGAGCATGTATGAATATCCGCTTCCACACATTGACCCATTGATCTGTCCATGCACTCGATTTACCCATTCTAGTATTCACCCTCTAGTCCATCCACAATACCACACAGATAACCTCAGCAGTCAATGAAGAGGTACTTTCAGTTATGAGACTGACATATGAATGAATGTTTATTTTATTAGTTAATTAAAACCATAAAAATATTCCTTCAACATAAAATTAACACTCTAAGACATTTATATTGCAAAAAAAATATGAAATAAAAATAATTTGATACGTTCTGCAGATTTGGCCCCTCTTAATTCCAGTTGCTGGTACATGGCTTAATTACAAGGTTGGCTGGATGCATAGCCACGTTACCTAAGAGCCTGCCTCTCTTTAATATATTTATTCATAGTAGATGGATTTTGTTTCCATTGGCACCATCCCTATCACTAGCTTGTTTTGGCACATGCAATTTTGGAGGAAAACATTTCCAAAAATTGAACCAGCCTAATATTCAATATGATGTTTTGTGGATTAAATGCTACAGTTAAGGCTTCTCTACATGATCTGATCCCTAAAACATGTAGTTATTTTTTCAATAAGCATTTTCTTTCAGCAGCCAAAGCTGGGCAAATGCAGACCACATGCACCAAGTTTTCTTCCGCCAGTTGACATAGGCAGCACTCATGGGTGTCTGCTAGCGGCCCCCTCTTCCATTTTGGCATGAGGTCCAACGTTGGAACATCACCCAGCCATAGCCTTAAAAATTGTTGTTTGATTTTCTGTGAATAGGGGGCAGCGATAAGTGGTGATTCTTTGAGAGTTTTATATGATTGAGAATCAACCAACCATGGAATCTTTTTGGCCAGAACTTCCCTGTCTTCTAGCCAGCTGTATAATGTACTTGATTTATTCACTGCTTTGTTGAAAGCCAGGGCGGGAAGCGACTGATCCCAAACATCGCCTTAGTTCAAAAGAATTATACTCTTTTCCAAATACCTTTTGCAATTGCTATTCCTTCTTTCTAAATTAATTTCCTGCCAAACTAAATTAGCTAGTGACCCTTTTGGGGCACGGCTCAGTTTGTAGCAGCATTTGATATATGCCGCAGGACAAGCCAGCGACTGCTTAACCAACATAAATTCCAGTCTAGCCTGGGCTGGGGAGCCATGTCCTGGTATCCGAAAGACACGCTTATATGTCTTTACCAGAAGTTTGTCCAGGAGAGCTACCCCCATCCCCCTCATTATTTTGGCCCAATAGGTGTGGGTTGGAAATAATTTTGCCCTCATTATGGCTGTCAATGGATTCAGAACCTGGCCACAGATTGAATTTGCAAGCTTGCCAAAGGCGTGAACAAGTGTGCGTGCGTTATTTTTTATCGCTTCTTTTTGTGGCGCATAATTACCTCTGACATCTATCACGACTCCTGGGTATGTGTATGAGCTTACTTCCTCTAAGGTCTTTCCATTCAGATACTATTTGCGCTGGCTAGTGGGTCTGTGATTGAGAGTAATAATTTTTGATTTGCTATGGTTAATTTCTAATTTGTTTGTTCTTGCTTACTCTTCTAGATTGTTTAGCAGTTTTTGCATGCCTATTCTGGTGTTAATAAGCAATAATAGGTCATCTGCATATAACATGCTAGATAGTTGTTGGCCACCTAGGGAGGGGGAGTGGGCTGATTGATCATTTTAACTTAGCAGAGATATCACTATGTACAGGTTAAAAAGTGTTGGGGCCAATACACAGCCTTTTTTAACACCAACTGTTGTTTTAACTGCCCTAGATAGGTGTGAACCTCCCCCCAGTTTAACCTTCACCCATGTATCAGAGTAAATCAGTTTGATGGAATTTAAAATAATAGCTGGTAACCCCCAAAGCTGTAGTTTGGCCCATAATTTGCAACAGGGGACCGACATAGGTTTTGCCCCAATTCTTGCTTTATTTCTCTCTGCCCTTGTGTTCCTGCTGAGTTGACTGTTCAGAGTGCCTGCCTGCGGGTAGGTCTGGTGTGGGCGTCCCCTCCTTGGCTTCTCCACTATTGGTAGGCCATCACTCATTAGTGCTATCTAGTATATTTAAAAAACCACTGGCACAAATGCAACTGTTCTTTGGACCATTTCTTCACTTATAATAGGTGGGCAGGTAAAAAATGTCTGGATTCCATTATGGATGCTACAGTTTTGTCTGATTCTTGTCTGGTTTTCTGTCAACCTCTTTAAATTGTCTTTTCCAAATCGTATTTTTAATGCTATTGGTACTTCTAAACGATGCATACTAACGTTGGCAATGTCGTTATATGTCATTTCCGTATCCCTTTGTTAAATGTAGCACTCACTAATGCCTCTCGGTGCTGCTGCGCGATAGCAAATAAATAAAACAACTATACAAAGCACACAATTACAGATAGTACAGAATGTTGCTGCTCACATCCATTTTAGGATTCTTCTTCTCATCTTCGCATTCTTTATCTGCTCCCACAGGAGGGTTTGTTCCTCTTTAAGGCGTGAATCGTGGCTTTCCATCCTTGCCAAGGGTCCTCGTTAAAATCTGAGCCAGACTCCTAATCTTCCGTCTATTATGAAGTTATTATGGTTTATTTCGTTGCCCAAAGGACATCATTATGGGAAATGTACACAATAAATCAGTAATTCACCTGTGATGAGAAGGTGTGAATATAGCTTCAAAAATATCAATACCTGACCATAGATAAAAAAAAAAATCAAGATTGGTAACAAGTGGGAAAATATGTGGTTTCAGGTGTCTTTTTATAATGGTCAGAAAGTAAGATTGACAGCACATAGTGCACCGAAGCTAAAGTTTGGGTTCCAGTAAAGAAAAGCAGCCAAACCTTCATAGATGCATGGTGGCTAAGGGTCCCGCTCGACCTCTCTGCAGGGGTGCAGTGCAAAATGATGGGGCCCCTCCGAGGAATCTGAAAGTCCTCCCATATCTCACAGATATTCATTGGCCTTGGCTGAATGGACCCCCTTTTGAAAGGTTGGGGCCCCGTGGAGGGTTGGGGCACCCTGCGCCGCAGGGACCTGTGTTACATCCCTGCCTCTCTGGCTAGCAACCCAGCAGCAACTATATGTGCAGGCTTTGTTAATGGTAATGCAGAAGTTTCTCCTCGGCTTTCTTTCAGCGTTATTAGGCCACTTAAAATGGAATCAGGCTGTGACAAGTCATAATTTTTCCTTCTGTGCACATATCTTCAAGCATGTATATAAGTGGAAGTAGAGTTCACTAATGATAAGGAGCTGTAACCACGGGAGATTATCCAGGACCTCCTGGATAATCTCCCATGGTTACAGCTCCTTATCATTAGTGAACCCCATACCCTTTTGTGTTTATTGGCTTTATGTGCAGGGAGCTAGTAGGGGTTGATTCCTACCAAATACTTTGTTCCAATCTCCCTACACTCTCCGTTTGTGTTACGATATAAGTGGAAGTACACATGAACACCACTGCAATGTCGAGGTATACTTTGCAATTCATACATTTTAATAACAAACACATTATCAGTTTGAACGTAAAGGATAAGCAAAGACCCCCCACCAATGCTCAAGTTGTGTTCAAGAGAGTCTAAACTGTTCGCTTAACAAATTCCGCATTGTGTCAGTTATTCAGATGTTCCACAACAATTTTTTGAAAAATGTCACAAGGAATTGTTTGTGCCATCATTCCTGATATTTTGTTCTGGTGGAAGGGGTCGTGTGCAGCATAGGATCAAGTTTTTGTTATGGCAAACTTGTGTCCCACTTTCAGTCTGTTATTCAGAGGGGGGACCAAAGTGTTTTCATAACTGCTTCTGCGGAATTTCTCGAATGAGGGGCGATTTCCAAAGCGTCCTGTCATTTCTTGCTGGGGTCCTTTCATCTGGAAAGCAACTGTCGGCGCGTTGCACCCCGCCCCCCACATTAGTTTCTGGGTCTCCTCATGAAAAGATAAAGAGAGGATGTGACTCGTGTGCGTCACGAGGGATTATGGTTGTTGTTGTCTTTTTTTGGGTTCACTTTGTCAATCATGTATGGAACATATAATATTGCTAACTAATGGGAAATGTATATGTGGGCAAAAATTACTTATCTGTTTGTAAACACAAACGTGATACCATAAAGGCTGATTAAGAAGTAAAAGACATTGTGGTGTCACTATGTGGCTTTTTCTAATCCGACGTGAAACGTTACTTGTGGCGTGCTTTCATTTAGTGTAAATATGCTAATTTGGGGACCCAAGGAAGGGGGAGATTAATGGACACGTTCAGGGAGGGGCTCAGCTGCAGGGGCCACGAATGGTTTTTGATGTGAAACCGAGAGAGTTTATTCAGAGCTCACTTATCAAGGCGGTTGAAGTTAAGAATGGCGAGGGCTTCTTTCTTCGTCAGTAGGTGCTCGGGGTTAGTGTGGCTTCCTCTGCAATGGGATGTTGGTTGGGTCGTGCGTAAACACTTCATAAAGTGGAGCAGAAAGTCAGTTGATGCTGAGAGAGACCAGGAGAGGAGTCACTCTTGCATGGCTGAGGTGTATTACCCTGGACTTACAATGCACACTATCCCAGTATAAAATTATGAGTACAAGTCCCAGAGCAGAAAGAAAAACCATGAACAGGACAAACTGCACAGTCATGGACTATAGGAAGCTGGCTCTGTATATACTATATAAAAATGAGATATAGTGTGCACAGAGTCCAGGGGTTCCCTAAGAGGCTTGACAGAGGCAATAATAGATAATACTAATGCTCTATTTGTGGTAGTGTGGTTGAGAAGTTAGGCTATCAGAGGGTAATGTTAAGCATTTGTTGTACACAACAGACAATAAATAAGAACACACACTCAATGACTTAACTCCAGGCCAATAAGTTTTTATATAGAAAAATATCCTTTGTTAGTGTATTTCTAGAACCACAAGATTTAGTTAGCAGGAAAGTACATCAAATGAAAAGTACTTTGCATAGTAATACTTAAGACTTTGAATAGACTCAGTATTGTACACAGTTTTCATTATAATGGCAATAAGCTATTTTAGAAGTGGACACTGCAATTTTCAACAGTTCCTGGGGTAAGTAAGTAAAGTACAGTTTCTGATGTAAGTACCACACTTACGGGTTCAGTCTCCGGGGCATAGGTAGCCCACCGTTAGAGGTTCAAGGCAACCCCAAACACCCAGCACCAGCAACACAGGGCCGGTCAGGTGCAGAGGTCAAACAGGAGCCCAAAAAACGTGGGCGCCTATGGAGACAGGGGGTACTCCGATTCCAGTCTGCTTGCAGGTAAGTACACGCGTTGTTGGAGGGCAGACCAGTGGGGTTAGGAGGAGTACTGGAGGGGCTCTAAGTAGACACAAAAACCACACCCTCAGTGGCATGGGGCAGCTGAGTGCAGTGTGCCAACAGGCCATCAGGTTCTCAATAGAACTCTATGGAGGGACCCGGGGGTCACTTAGGGGCTGCAGGCAGGGCACGGGGGGCCTCTCCGGCAAGCCACTGACTGGGCAAGGGTGCGGGCCGCCTGCTGGTTGTTGCTGCACTGGTGGGCGGTTTCTTATGGGCCCGGGGGCTGCGGGTGCAGTGCTTCTCCAGGCGTCGGATATCTTCGTCCCGGGCAGTCGTGGTTAGGGGGGTCCTCGGGATTCCCTCTGCAGGCAGCATCGTTGGGGTGCAGGGAGGTCAGCCCAGGGTGGATACGTCGTCTGAATCGCCTGGGGGTCCTCTCTGGATAGCAAGTTTTTCTGGACACGGGCCAGGGGCGTCAGGTGCAAAGTAGTTGGACTCACGCTTCTGGAGTTAGGTGAGAGTCCCTTTAAAGTTGGTTTCTTGATCTTCTTTTTGGACAGATCTGCTGTCCATGGGAGTTTTTTGGTCCTCGTGATGCAGGCAGTCCCCTGGAGGCTTTTCAGGGGTCGCTGGTCCTGCAGAACGCGCTGCTTCTTTTCTTGCAGCTTTTCGAGGCAGGAGAGGAGCCGGTAGGGCTGGGCCGAGTCAGTTGGTGTCTCCTTCTCTTCTCTGCGGGGTTTTTCAGCTCAGCAGTCCTTCTTATTTCTTGAGGTCGTCAGGAATCTGAAGAGCTGGGTTCAGGATCACCCCTAGATACTAAATTTAGGGGTGTGTTAGGGTCAGAGGGCAGTATCCAATGGCTACTGTCCCTGAGGGAGGCTACACCCTCCTTGTGCCCACTGCCTCTGGGGAGGGGGGGCCCATCCCTATTCCTATTGGTCCTAATCCTCCAAAGCAAGATGGAGGATTTCTCAAGGAGGTGGTCACTTCATCCCTGGCCACCTTAGGGGTGGTCCTGGCTGAGGGGTAACTCCTAGCTGGAGTGCCCTGGGGCACTGTAACACCAGGCTTGAGCCTTTGAGGCTCCCCGCCAGGTGTAACACTTCCTGTGAAGCACCTCCACCCAGGAAAGGCTTTGTTTCTGACCACCGAGTCCACAAAGACACTCACCCCATGTGGTCAGAAACTCGTCTGGAAGTGGCAGGCTGGCACAGATCGGTCAGCTTGCACTAGCAGTTGGGCTAACATACAGAGAACATCTCTAAGATGCCATCTGTGTGCATTTTTAAATAAATCCAACACTGGCATCAGTGTGGGTTTATTGTGCTGAGAAGTTTGATACCAAACTTCACAGTATTCAGTGTAGCCATTATGGTGCTGTGGAGTTCGTAATGACTTCTAGACCATATGCTGAGTATGGCTACCCTGAACTTACAATGTCTAAGAATTGACTTAGACATTGTAGGGGCATGGTTGTCATGCAGCCATGCCCTCACCTGTGGTATAGTGCACCCTGCCTTAGGGCTGTAAGGCCTGCTAGATGGGTGACTTACGTATGCTACAGGCAGTGGTTTGTGGGCATGGCATTCTCAGGGGAGTGCCATGACGACGTTGTCTTTTCTCCCCACTAGCACACACAAGCTGTGAGGCAGTGTGCATGTACTGAGTGAGGGGTCCCTAAGAGTGGCATAATACATGCTGCAGCCCTTAGGGACATTCACCGGCCACAGGGACCTTGATACCAGGGGTACCTTTTACAAGGGACTTAACTGTGTGCCAGGGCTGTGCCAATTGTGGAAATAAAGGTACAGTTTTAGGGAAAGCACACTGGTGCTGGGGCCTGGTTAGCAGGGTCCTATCACACTTCCAATCAAACCTGGCATCAACACTAGGCAGAAAGTAGTGGTGACCATGCCAACAGTGGCATTTTCCTACATGGACCTTAGAAGCATGAGAGCTCTGAGACAGTGTATCACTCCAGCCTTCCTACAGTAATCAAGATATTCTGTTCATAGATTGAGTGAGTAGAGAGTTGACTTTAATCAGTCAGAGTGGTCTAAATTGAGGAACTTGCCGACATAGCCAAACAAAAATTGCTTGACACAATGTTGTGCTGTTTGTTGTTAATAAAAAACTGCAGTGGGAAAGTGCTGGACAGCCTTCCAGCTTTGTAAAAAATTGGGCTCTTTTAGATGCCCGAAGGGCTGTTTTCACTCAGAAGGCAAGTGTTTATGTGATATATTGTGTTACTGGAAAACCCTTGCCAGACCTTGACAGTGTTTTAACTGCTCTTCAGACTAACTCTTGGCCTTCTTGCTCTAGTGAGGTGATTGCAGTATTCTCTAAACCTGACTAGCATCCTGCACAGTCATCCATGGTCCCTGACTATTGTTGTTATCCCCTAACACCCTACCTTAACTATGGGATATCACCCTCTACACCCTGTAAAGATAACATGTTGAATGTAAATTGTATTACCCCATTACCTAAATTCCAAAGGATCAGATACAGCTGTTTTTCTGGAAAAACACCTGTCTCCTTTGAAATCTGAAAAGATTATTCACAAATAGGTAGGGCATGTAGTTAGCAGCAATCACACACATCCCCCTACTAACTGGCCAAATACTTCTTTCAGTGGCTTTAGCAAATGCAAAATAGATGTCCTTATCAGGAATAACCTTCTGTACAAACTTTCTGAGACTTGGGCGGTCATTCCTACCCTGGCGGTCCGAGACCGCCAGGGTAGGGGACCGCGGATGAACCGCCAACAGGCTGGCGGTGCATCCAGGGCAATTCTGACCGCAGCGTTACAGCCGCAGTCAGAAACTGGAAACTGGCGGTGTCCCGCCAGTTTCCCGCTGTCCTAGGGAATCCTCCATGGCGGCGCTGCTTGCAGCGCCGCCATGGGGATTCCGACCCCCTTACCGCCAGCCTGTTCCTGGCGGTTTTAACCGCCAGGAAGAGGCTGGCGGTAACGGGCGTCGTGGGGCCTCTGGCATGGGCACTGCAGGGGCCCCCTAACAGGGCCCCACTTAGATTTTCAGTGTCTGCCAAGCAGACACTGAAAATCGCGACGGGTGCTACTGCACCCGTCGCACGCCTTCAACTCCGCCGGCTCCAGTCGGAGCCGGCTTCCTCGTTGAAGGCGCTTTCCCGCTGGGCTGGCGGGCGGCCTTCTGGCGGTCGCCCGCCAGCCCAGCGGGAAAGCCAGAATCACCGCGGCGGTCTTTTGACCGCGCAGCAGTGTTCTGGCGGGGGCCAAAGTAGGAATCACCCCCTTGGTCTGAGTCACAAGGCTGTAATTGTTAACTTTAAAGGTTGTGGCATTGATCTTTGCTCAGTGTGTGTTGGATTTATCAGTAATCAGTGGGATTGTTTCAAGAATTTCCTCTGAACTCTAATTAAAGTATCATTTCAAGCTTTATATAAGCCTTCTAAATCTACTAAGATAAAATAATTACCTCAAATAAATGTACACAGATTCTGAAAGGGATGTGGATGTGCATTCTTTTCGCCTTTGTCTGTCCAGTTAATGACCTACTGCCAATGAACATGTTGTTTATTTTTACATGAAGGAGGCACTTTATAGTTCAGTTTATTTACCTCTTGTGGCACGTTTCACTTTAACTGTGTGTTGTTTATCTGACTTTATTTCTAAAGGATTTTAACTTGATTCTTGTTGAAAATGCATTATGGCAAGTGTCCTTTCCAGGCTGCTCTCCAGAGGCAGCCTATTGTTGAGTGATGCCCTCATACCAAGGTAATCTCTGACCTGAAGCACCCACAATAAAGGCGCAACAAGGTTACAGCACCTAGCTTGCTATCATCAGATGAACTAAAAGTGTGATCAAGGAAGATAAAAGGCTGGACCTCGCCTAAAAGGTCCCCTCCACCTTGCACAACAGAATCTGCAGCCCCAACCCTCATCCCTACCATCTAACAAAGGCAGTGCTTCAGGAAGTAGATCCTTGCTAACAAAGCCTTCATTGAAGTTGTCGTGGGTCCATCTTAGTTAGTCGCTTGGGCACAGTGATAGCTTAGCTTAGGCTTGCGGCCGGTGACCTTTTACCCAGTTATTATACTCTGTATTCTGTATTAATTTTTATTCATTTTATTATTGCTTCTTTTCGGCATTTTTTAAATTGCATTATCAGCTGATATTCTGTGAAAGCACCATTATCAGTGCTATGGGTGACATACTTTTCATCATGTTCTTTTCTTCAGAATCCCAAAAACGGAATGCAGGGCACACAGAATAATATTTTGTATTGCCGGTCCCAAGACTGCGTAAACAGTCCAGCTCTTAGGTACATAACTGCGTCTGGCTTCTGTGGATGAACATAAACATTTCCGCTATAAAAACATATTTTAGGGCAAAGGGCATTATGTGGGGGGGTTCCCACCAGAATTTCCATCCATGCTGCATGCTGGTTTTTCAGTAGGCCTCAGCTCTTGTGTCTCCATGGATCCCTAGCTGGGGTCTGGCGACCTGACCTTTTACCAAGGTAACGGGGCTAGGGTGTGCTTCTTATGGACACTGTACGGGCAGATTTGGCTTGCATCACCATGTTCTCGCTTAGGGGCTAGAGATTAGGCTTTTATGTAGGAATTGTTTGCTTATGCCATGACCATATATTAGGGCTGTTAATATTCACATCTCTAATTTTCACAATCCTGACTTTGTTTTTCCTCATTATTCTAATCATTGCAGCTCATGCATTTTATCTTAGGTTGCAGCCCTTTCAATAAATGTATTGAAAACTGTCCTGCATCTCCTTTTTTGCCTCTGTGTGTAAGAGACTTGTATGTGGAGAGAAAAGGATAACACTTGTTTCACAACGATTTTCCCTGAGGGGGCTTTAGAGTTTCCAGCAAGGCTGCCACAAATCACCTTCACCGTTTGGGTTTTGGTGAGGTGCTGCTAGTGAGCCTGGAGCTTTGGGTCGACAGTTGCCAACTGGTGTGTGAGTGACTCAGTCACCTGAAACACAGAGGTGCTAGGGCCCCAAATCCAGCAATCTTGTTGGAGTACAAAAGTCCTTTACGACAAAGTTCTAAATGGAGCCCAGTCACCCTCTTCACCTCTGTGTCTGGAGAAGCTGCCCTCACCCTCCACTGCATGCAATGCCAAACCAGAATCATCCAAAGGGATCCCACTTTGCTTTTGAAATTATTACCGTGAGCCAGATTTGAGAGTGATCTTCACAAGACTACAGTATTTTCAATGTTTGCATTTGTTAACTAAATACGTTTTTACAGTGCTATGATCTTGACATTACAGCTTCCTTTGTGCACAATCTAAAGCTCTAATGGATGTGTCTAGCAATTACTTTACCATAACATTCCCTGAGCTGATCAGCAGACCTTGCTGGAACGATGGTCTAGTGATAGCTTGATTGAACTGCCTATCAAAAAGTACATAATATACTATTATCTCACATGCAAACAATTCTGTTTCCTTCTATGTTTTCATCCTCAAACTGCTGTCTTAAAAATCATCCTCTATATTCCTTAAATCCTGCATGAAACAGTGAACTTTAATAACGCTATTTATTATTGCCTCTCCTTTTGTAATTCGAATTTGAATATCAGATCTCTAATACACAGCAATACCCAATCCCCTCTACATCATCAGTTAACCCCACCAACCATTTGTATTAGTTCACATAGATGCCCTCCCCCACTAATGATCACACTGAAATCCTATTAATTTAACCTATCACAAAGACACTGGAGTAAACCAATGGATTTGTCTGCTTGAACTCACAGAACTAATCCCTATAACTAACAACAACCAATAACACTGGACTAAGCACTCAAACATGGCTTCTGGAGCAGCATACTGCCCGGAATAAAGTGCTTCAATGCCACGTCAGGAGTACTAAGCACTATATAAATGCAATTGCAATAAAGGACTACAGCACAATTAACTGATAGAATGATGCTGTTTTTTACTTGATGAACTATCTTCAACACTCTCTCTAAAGAAGAGTAGCTCCCAGGTTATGCTTCCTATGGTAATGCTTTTTGTGATTTTTCAGAATCATCCAAGGTATTGTGTATTAATGGTACTGTTTTATTATGAATAGGTATACTTCCATTTACTCTCAGTAATTCTTAGCCGTCATTTTAACTTCTTTCGTGGTTGGCTTGAACTGCTTAATTCTGAACCAAGTCACTTAGATGCTGCTCCACTCATCTGCTGAGAGCTGAAAAAGCAAAGCAAAAGAAAAACTAAAACAATGAGCAACTTCTAAAGAATAACTATTGCAATCTTTTTTGGGGGTCCATTCGACAGTGTTCATGCATTATTGCTGGAGATTCATATTTGATAGACAGGAGAAGTCAATTATTGTGGGTCCTTCCCATATACAGTTACATACACAGGTGATGGATCCTTGATTTCCGCTGTGCCACTACTAGTCGGTATGACAACTTTCTATCAGCTGATTTCAAGCCTCAGATTTATAAGATTCAACCAGGCACATCTCATCCTCTGGAGACTCATTACTCTCTGTCCAAGTTATTGCCCCTGAATCTCATGCTTATGCGATGTACTTGCTGCCTGTTCAAACTCCTAGCACTATAACTGGATTTCCTTCATTCCTTTATCATGGACCCATATAGAGACTTCAGCCACCCAGCTCGCTGTATTTGGTACTATAACGGATTTCCAAGCCATTGCTATATAATGCTTGGTCAGATCTTTGAATCTTCACTCTACTCTGGTCTTGTGTTTTTATATGTGCTATAAGACAACTAGACAACTCCTAGAAGTCCTCCTTGACTCTAGGTGGAACTAATCTAATTGTCACTAAATTTTCGAAAGATACCATGGTAGGACAATTCCATAGCATGTGACCAAGATGATCATTTTAATTTCTACATCTAGGGCATCTGGCACGGCAGTCTTGTACATCCTGTCCGTATGCGTGGGGTTCAGGTAAGCTTGTTGGAGGAACTGGAGTCTCCCATGTCTAGACATGTGGAAAATATTGTCTTACCATATTCATCATCTGAGAGGCAATAGCCTACGTCTTTTTCCCACATCATTTTAATCTCACTCATTTGTATATAGGCCATGCCCGAATGACTGCACACAACTGTGTACCTTGTGTTCTGGGGTTTCTGAACATTTGCAATTAAAGTTGTGGTGCATGATGCTGTTGAGGTAGCCTTACATTAAAAATTGTCCTACACGGAGGTCACAAACATGAGGAGCTCGCCTCAAACAAGTTCTCTACTGTCAGGAGTCCTGCACCCATCCACCACACCTTGTTGGTTCCATGACTGTCCAGCCTAAATCATGGAATGCACCACAATACTCTCTCTGTTGTGTATGCCTTTCTTCTTGCAAGAGCAACGCTTCTCTGCCAACAGACAAATGCTATTCATATCAATTTAGGGAGGATCTGTATGCTATAGCTTTTGCCTGAGATGTGTGTGGTGAGGGTGCGTGGTGCAAGAGCCATCTCATTCTGTTTCGTCTTCTCTGTTTTGTGTGGCTCTTCTCCTTGTGCCAACCTCTGCAATTGTGCTGCTAAGTATCAGTGTCTACAAGAAGGTCTTCCCAGTCACATCCATGCAGGTGGAAGCATAGGCTTTTGAAATGCAACCGAAGAGCAGCCGGCAACATTAGGAACACCTCCACTAGTTTACAAATAGTAGTCACGGAAATATCACCCTCAGTCAGACAGCCTGCTGTGGAAAGTGGACGACCTTGCCAAAAAGAGATACTTCCATCAAGAGGTGATGCAGTTCATAATATACTTCCCTCCTAGTGCTAGACATTACACCCCATGGAGCTAAAAGTATCCTGTGAGATTTTGTTATCTGCAATAAGGCAGTATGTTTTTGAAGACCCCTTTTTTAAGGTGAACATGCACAACTTGGTTCTTTTAAACATCGAGCCAAACAAAATAGCAAAGTTATAGTAATCATTGGGAACAGGTAAGTAATGCAACGGGCCTCCCAATTACGGGAGAACATCTGCATAAAGAGGGATCGTGTCCGATGTGCCTAGCACATCTACTCCCTTCTAATTGCTACCCCATCACATTTGACAGTCTGGTGGCCTCGTAGCCAGTGCAAACAGGAGGGGAGACAGCAGCACCATTTCTTGGGTGCCCCAGTGCACCCGCCAACATTTGAATAATACTTCTCCTGTCAGGATTGTTAATTTCGATTCTGCATGCAACAGTCTAATCCACTGAGTTATAAATGGACCGAACTGCATAGCCCACATCCAACAATACAGGTAGCCCTGCACCAATGTATGCAATGTTTTGTTCATACCTTGCAAAAGCACTATAGCTTTCCAGCTCTCCTTAGCGAGTCATTGTATAATGTAGAAGAGTCGTCTTAAAGTGCATGAGGTATTATAATCAGGTTATAAATCCACTCTCATCCACGGGGGGGGGGGTTATACTATTCTGAGTTATGAAAGCTGGAACACACCATCTCAGTTCTAATTAACCCTCCTGTACTCTTTTCTCAGAGTGGTAGGTTTGCTCCTTCTAGAATGGGTATGTTGGACCCCAACCTGACAAATGATACTTACTATGGGCAATTCTATGAAGAGCTTCACCCAACACTTCCCACAAACATTTTACAAAATAGCTCTAGGTTACTCTAAGAATGAAACGAACAAGAATAGACATGGAAGAGAAAGTGGGAGCAGTGCCCACTCGGAGACCATGTGACTTATGGAGATAGCAGTGCCTTTACCCACAATGCATTATTGACCCCTGTAGAATATATGTTCCAGAGTCACAGACAATTAATATTGGAATGGGTTTCCATCTACCGCTTTCTAACCAGCTACAGTAAACCATGCAAATAGATCATGGGTACTTGTAAACATATTCTGACAGGCCACAAAGTTTGGTCTGTGGTGTGACCAAGGGCCACATTGATGGCAGGAGGTTGGCGGTTTGGTGGGCAGGGAGTGGGGGTGATTAGTATGTACATCTAGTGGCTGAACTGCACAATGTGAAACAAGAAAACATGGGCTCAATCCAGGCTTTCTGACTTGACCAAATTGTGCAATTGTTTTATTTCCCTTTTCCTCATTTTTCTTCATTATCACATATAAGAGGACTTCTAAATGCATGACGTCAGGAAGTGCCTATATAAAACCTTCACCTGTTTTGATTTAATAAACTTTAATGGTGCTCATCTTTAATAGCAACCCAGACCACCCAAAGGAAGCACATAACAGTTGACTTAGTGCACTACTAACATGGTTGTCAGGGTGGGGAGAAGTAGTAATGTTTCTAAGGGCCAAATGTATCAAAGTACCGTTTTGCATTACCTAAATAGCACATTTTAAGAAATTGCTATTTGAGAAATGCAAAATGGGATGTGAGAAAATAGTGAATCCCTAATAGCAATTTCTTAAAATTTGCAATCGCTATAAGGGAATCGCTATTAGGGAATGGAACTCCATTCATCTCTATGGGCCTGAAGGCCCATAAGTGTGAATGCGTTTGCATTTCCTAATTTGCGAATTCCTTTTAGGAAATCCAAGGGTGATGGGGGCCTAAAGCCCCCTTTGATGCACTCCCTCAAAAAAAATTTGCACGTGTAAAGCGCACACATGCCCTAAGGGCATGTGTGCGCTACATGGCACTTTAAAAAATTGATTTTGAACTGCGGTTAACTTGGAGTTGGTGGTAATTGCATTTCCTAAATGCCCAGTGCGCATTTAGGAAATGCATGATACATGTGCTTAGGTAATCGCAAATAGGTACTTCCTATTTGCAATTCCCTATGTAGGGAATTGCAATTTGCGATTCGCAAATTTGAGTTGCAATTTTAGGGAATTGCTATTTTAGCATTCTGAAAGGCTATTTTGCATTTGCAAATGGTGGAATTTTGCGATTCGCACTATTTGCGAACGCAAAATAGTTTGATACATCTGGCCCTAAATTTCTGTTTGAAAACTACAACCTTTTAAAAAAAATACTTCTCAACACAATCCACTGATATCTGATGTAATAAGGGGAAAAGGTGCTGCATTTTTTAATTTTCGAATTTTGAAGAGACTTGATAATATTCTTCCATCTTTGCTGCAAGATATTTTTTTTAATGAAGGAGTTCACAAAGTTACATGGTGCAGGACACCGTAGATACTTCCTCTTTTTAACATCAATTAACCTTTAACTAAGTGCTTGCCTGTTTATTTATTATATTTTTCATATTCTAGCTGAGTCTAGTAAACAGCATCCCAGTGCTGTTGTTGACCAGGGGGCCGCCAAGCCATACTTTGAGTATCACTGAAACAGATCATTATTTTGAGGATGGACTGTCAATATAATTTCAGAAGCAAGCATGTTAAGGTCAGTTACCTTCATCCACCATCATTGAGGTTATATGATCGTTTTCAGAAAGGGAGTCTTCCTTAACTGGTCACATTTCCTAGTTTAGGTTTTATTTTAGATAATATATTTGATTATTTATTATAAATACAATAAAAAATTGTTTTTGTTATCTAGAACATGGTCAATTCATTTTGGTTGTAAAATTTCAAGCATACTTCAATTTTTCCTTTAATTTGTTTTGATCAGTTTTTTTGGCTATTATCTGGGTAATTATTTTTAAACATATGGTTTCTGTGCAGAAGGCAGAAGTGTGGTCAACCCTCTGAATGTCCTATGGATTAACATAAACACGGTAATACTCTAAGGCCTGCTTGCTAAACACTTGGTTTCTTTTAAGACATGGCAGTTATGTAAACATTTTTGTAAATGGATTTTTGACTGATATTTTTAAACGTGTAATTTAAGGCAGAAACCAATGATTAAAGTTGCAAAATGAATTAGTTTGCCCGAATTCCTTTTCAGTTTCTTGAAAATTGTGTTTATTCGCTTATATGTTCAAAGAGGAGGACATTTTTATTTCCAGTTAATTTTTGACCTATCCTGTTTAACAAGACCTATTCCTTTTTAGGTTTTACTAAATGTTTTCACAGAACCATGACGTTAAATCATTAAAAAATTCAAATATAAATTGAATGTTTGTGAAATGTACTTTGATAGTTTTATTTTATCAAGTTGGATAAAGTTGATTAACTATGAGGAGATGGGTTCTACATTCCAGTACCCAATTGTAGTTAAAACTAGTTGATTACTGTCAGCCTTACAAAGTTTTGTTGTGTTAAATGTTTGTGAATGGCATAAAATTAACTGCTGTCTGCAAAAGCTTTATTTTCTGTGATCCATTACATCACAGAAAGAACCTTGAGGCCGAATGCCTTGATACTCTGCACAAAATAATGCAGATTCTGTTTATAACTTTCCATATGTAATCTAGACAAGTGTACCCTTAGCGTTAGACTGCATTTCTGAGTATTATCAACTTTGATGCAGAAATGCTTGTTCCAATATCTACCGTAGACAAAATCTGCCCTCTAGTTTGGCGCGAGAGCTAAACCCATCCTGGGACTTATATACCTACAGTAAGCATAATAAGAGAAATAATGTAATTCATGTTTCAAGGGCTGTTTTACTCTGTGACCAACAAGAGCCACATGCAGGTAATTCACATTTTGAGGATATTGATCAATACCTCTGAGCTAGTGGCTCGAATGAGTGAAACACGTGTCTCTAGTACCTGAGTGAAGACAGCAGTGATTGAGTGAAAGCTTGAAATGGAAGGAGCCTGATCAACATTATGGGCCAGATGTAGGTAGAAAGCAAACTGCGAGTTGCAATTTGCGAGTCCTTCCGACTCGCAAATTGCAACTCGCAATTTGCTATGCAGAAAGGTGTCTCAGACACCTTCTGTGACTCGCTATGGGGTCGCAAAGACCCACCTCATTAATATTAATGAGGAGGGTCGCAGTTTGCGACCCCATAGCATGACTAGGCACTCACGGGGATGGTGGCCTGCTGGAGACAGCAGAGCACCATGCCCGTGACTGCTTTTAAATAAAGCAGTTTTTTTTTTCTATCTGCAGCTCGTTTTCCTTAAAGGAAAACGAGCTGCTAATAGAAAAATTACCGAAACCTTTTGTTTCGGTATTTTTTCAGAGTAGGCAGCGGTCCATTGGACCACTGCCTGCTCTGAAAAAATAATTTTGTGTTCATTCACAAAGGGGAAGGGGTCCCATGGGGACCCCTTCCCGTTTGCGAATGAGTTACCATCCACTTCGAGTGGATGGTAACTGCGAGTTGATTTGCGACCGCTTTTGCAGTCGCAAATCAACTTACATCACGGTGCGAGTCGCAAATAGGAAGGGAACACCCCTTCCTATTTGCGAGTCGGAAACACATTTTGTGAGTCGGTTCCGACTCGCAAAATGTGTTTCTGCATCGCACGGGGCATTAGCGCCTCGCAAACGGCGTTTTTCGCCGTTTGCGAGGCGCTAATGCCTTGCTACATCTGGCCCTATGTATCCCCAAAAGTAATGCAAATGTTAATTATCAGGATGGGCTGTGACTGATAGCAAATACGGATAAATGAGAATCTTGCAAAACAGATGTAAAAGATACTAGTCCGACATACATAGAACACCACAAGCGTTCAAAGTCTCAAATAAGGAAAAGAAAAAGGTATGCTTGTTCTAATGTATATTTACAACAAATGAGCTGCGAATAGCATCAGCTCAGACTGTAATTGAACATGGACTTCAATTTAGAGAATAAAATGACCTTTACAAGGAAATACCTTTATATGGAAAGCACTACTAATCAATGTCACTGTGTGCATGAGCATCACGGGGTGAGCAAACAAGCTCAGTATGTAAAATAACAGAGTAGTGAATATGAAGTGATGAGTCATGAAGAAATATAGGCAGAAGCTTCACAGCATGCAGTCATGCAAAAAGGACCCGTGAAGCCTAAAAAGAAGGCTCCAGGGAGCGCCACATATGAATGCATATCTCCAGACAGCTAGAGGGAACTGTAAGAACTGTAGACAAACGGAAGCAGCATTTTTTGGTTTATAAACAGTAACATACGAGGAATAATGCAAACGTTTTATTGGTGTTTGAGAGATCATTGACCAATGTTTTAAATAGTTTAGCAGTGCACAGAGCCTTTCTTATTACAGTAAGTTATGAGAGTAACAGCAGGAAATGGCGTTCATTCCCCAGCAGGATTTATGCATAATAATGCGCATTTAGCACATGCATTTGAAGCAGAGGCGCAACAGAGTGTACATTGTTGAGCCCTCAGATTCTTGCAAAAGCGATGGCTCATTACCACGTTATCCTTCAGAGGAGGACGGTATGTAGTGCATGGGAGTTCAACCATGGACAGTATTAAACTCATTGCTTGAACATAGATCCGTATAGTGCAATCCTAGAAAAGTGCAGGGAAGACAGTAGAACATAGTGCAGACGAACAGGTTTACATACGATAGTGCAACTCTAAAGAGTAGAGGAGAACACAAAGGGATTCTGCTTCTTTTAGGTGCATCATAGGTGAAGGGGGAGTGGTCCAAGCAAGGGGCTAGCTTCCATCCTGAAGACGCATGTCAGTGCATCTGGTTGTACTGCTAAAGGGGCATCCTTGACTGGACAATCTGTTGCCTGCAGTGGAAAGCCCATACCAAGGCACAGAAGACTCAAATACAGACTAAAGCCTACACATGGCTTAAGCAGGGAGCAGCAAGGGATGTCTGCACCCCATTCTATTCTATCATACTGCTCTATGATACTTGTATAGCACATGACTACCCATAGGCCTCCCAGCACTGGAACAGTCATCATACGGCCATTATGCTACGGGGAAAGGACACTAGTGGCTGAATAACCAGGTTTTCAATGCCTTGTGAAAAAGGCATTCATTAGTCATCTGGCACAATAAGTGTGGAAGGATGTTTCAGAGTTTCTGGGCCAAATGAGACAAAGAGCAGCTGCCCCATGAGGATCTCTTGAACTTGGGGACCTGGAGCAAGAAAGCTGTCTAAGATTTTAGCAGCCTCCCAGGAGTGTATGGGGTTGCTAATGAACCTAACAGATGCTTCCCTTGTGGACTGCTCTCTTCAAAATGCACAAGCCCTTAAAATAAACTTGCTGCTTCACAGGAAGCCAATGTAGATCTTTCAGGGCTTTATTTTCTGACTAGTTCCTTGGGAGGTTCATAAGGAGGCAGGCCGCGGCATTCGGAGTGGCCTGAAACCTCTAGGTCACATATTGAGGAGAACCAAGCTACAAAGCATTTCCATGATAGATCCAGGAATTAATAAGGGTCTGGATGACAAGTCTTCTTGCTAAGGAAGGAAGATGTCTGAGTAACTTTCTTAAAAATCTCAAGATCCCAAAACAATTGGCAGCAAGCTGCTTAGCCTGTAGATCCATAATGAGGCTACAATCAAGCCACATACCAAGACTTTTCATCACCAAGGCTTCGAGTTGGGTAGACTATCCAGACATACAGGGGCGAGGGTGGGAGAGAACTTGTTGAGATTGTTGCCCAGTATCATAATCTCAGTCTTGTCTTCATTGAGTTTCAGATTGCAATTGGCCATCCATCTGGCTACTTCATACAGAAATGGAGCGAGACTGGGGTGAGAAGATCTGGCACTAGGAGATATTGAAATCACCAGTTGAGTGTCATCTGCATATGAGACCACTGGTAGTATATGGGAGTGAAAAACAAAAGGATGATGGACAGAGTGCTGAACAATGCAAACAGTCACCCCCAGTTACAGATCTGGGTTTAATCCATTGTTCTTTTGCTCACCATGCCACTCCAGTTTGGACCCAGCCATATGCAAATCAGTCTTGACCCTGTTTCTCATGGGAACAGTCCAGCCCGAACTGCCAAGCCAGGTCCTCCCTGGACTGGAAACAAGCATCCTGGGACCGGTTTCAGGGTATCACCCTTCATCGGCCAGGCTAGCTTGAATCCAGTGGCACAGTGAGCAAGGGGCCCACGTCTGGGCATACCCTTCCCACTTAGGGAAATTTTAGCAAAACAAAAGGATGATGGACGGAGTGCTGAACAAGTCCATGGGAGTGCACGATCTCAGCTAATGGACACATGTATAGATTAAAGAGGGTGGGGCTCAGGGAAGATCCCTGAGACACCCCACAACTAATAGGTAAGGTGTCAGAGGAGCAGGCATGATCTAAGACCTGAAAGGTTTGGTTCCCCAAGAAAGAGGACAGCCATTTTAGGGCACAGCCTTGATGCCAGCTTTCACTATTCGATGGAGGAGCATGGCATGATCCACTATGTTGAAGGCCGTGCTGAGATCCAAGAGAATAATCTCAGCTGAACCTCCTCTATCTAACAGATGTCTTGCTTCTCTCTCACTGCCAGCAAAGAAGTTTCCGTTTTATGCTGGGGTCTAAACCCATTTGAGTGGGATGGATGATCTGGTTGGACTCCAGAAAGGCTGAAAGACGTTTGTTGACTTGCTTTTCTAAAAGCTTCGAAGCACCTGGCAGCAGAGAGCATGGCCTATAGTTACACAGGCAAAGAGGGTCAAGACCAGCTTTTTTAGGGTCGAGCCTGCGTTGCATGCGCTCGTGCATGCGTATCGCAGCGAGACTCTTTAGTGTTCAGAAAAGGGCTCGGAGCCCTGTCAACTTCACGTCAGTGTTTTTTATTGGTTCGTGGGCTTGCTTAATAAAATCTGCTTGCTTTCATTAGTCGGAGGCACTCATACGTCATGCCTTTTCCGGTGGCTATCCCCCTTGAGCAAAGTGACCAAGTACAGAAAACATGCGAGGCTCGCTGTTTTCCATCAGGCTCGTGGACTTCTTTTTCTCTAATTTACAAGCGCGATCTCGCTTGGCAGAAGTCGAGCGCTTTACATAGTTAATTTCACTTTTTCGGGTTACGTACATAAATGCACTTTTGCCTGATAGGTGAAAAGTCGGGTTAGGAGTTTACAACGCGATCAGCTCTAACATGAGCAAACACGAGACCCGTTGCATTGTAAATGCTTGTTTTTTAATGGTTTGACCACTGCTTGCTTCCATTGCAAGGAACATGCCCACATGAGAGGGGAAGATTAAGTAAGACTACCAAGACCAGGGCAATGCTATTTGATCCTAGCCTTTAAATGTGAAGGGTGGCAGGGTCAAGGGGGGAACCTGACTTTATTATACTAAAAAGGTCAGTGAGAAGGTTCACAGTAAGGTGCAGAAAGGCTGTGAGGGTCCCATCTAGTAGTGCTGTGTGACTACCAGGGGTGTCCTCCAAGTTTACGCTGTCAGGAAAGGAAGAATAGATATCTACTATCTTCTTCTGAAAGAAGTGGGCCAAATTATTACTGTGGTCTATGGAGGCTTTCTGGGCAGAGCCATGAAGCGTTGGTTCTGTGATATCTTTTAAAATCTGAAAAATCTCTTTGGGAGAATTAGGAGACTGCTCCATTTTGGAGGAGAAATAGGTTGGTTGACAAGCTTTTATTTCTGCATGTTAAAGCCTAACAGCACTCCTGTACTTAGCCTTGCTGATTACTACTTCCTCCAGCTTCTGTCCATGCGCCTACAGTCTTTTTTCAAACTAAGTAAATGAGAATTAAACCAGGGAGATTTTTTACATCGCTGAGGTCTCTTAATCTGTTTTACCGGGAGAACCCAAATTCAGAGAGTTAATGATCCAGTTGTTGAAACTACACATGGAGGACGTAACTTGGTCAAATTGATTAGGCCTTGTTGCGTCCAGGATGGCTGACCAGTCCTTCAAATTCAGTTTAGACCAGCAATGTTTCATCTGACCAATTGGTGGGGAAAGAGGAGTGGGAAGAGCTGTACATGGTAAAGGGGAGCAGGTAATGATCTGACCAGGTCAGAGGTAGCGGGCTTTGCACCTGAATGTGAGTTACATTGCTGAAAACCGGGTTGATAGTGTGGCCTTTCTCATAGGTGGGGCCCTTCATCAATTGTGACAACTGAAGCAACGCCAAGTCATGTGAAGGATTCTTCGAGGCGCTCTCACTTATATCCTCGTGGTGTATGTTAAATTCTCGAAGAAAGGTGAAGTTCACCCTGTTTACATCTAGACCCATGGCCAGCTCAGGGAGAGCGTCTAGAAACTGGACAGGCGATCCCAGTGGTCTGTACAATAAAATTCCAGAAAGGGTAAAGGTGGGGTTTAGAGTCATGAAATATTGTTGTTAGACATCCATCCAATTGGAAGAATGTCACAGTTTTTCTGGCTGTTTTGGACAGAGGTAAAAATAAGTACATTGATACAGTGCTATTCATTTAAGATTTCATACCGCTCTTTTTAACATAAGAAAATAAAGCGCCCAATGATAGGCAACTACATGCTGTCTTCATTTACTAAAAAGCATTTTCAAATTACCACGTTTGGTGCGTTCCTGAGGGCCTCTAACTGATTTGGTCCATACATTTCTTGAGTTGATTGTTTCCTTTGACAGGACCTTGAACTACAAAGTATGTTCCATTATGGAGGTGTTTCCAAACGTTGGAGGTCTTTGCAGCATCATTCCACTTGGCCATCTCCTGGGATGCTCCAATGCTATCTTTTTTACTTCAAATTCTTTGAGACTCTCTCATGCTAAGTCGTGTGCATCAAGACAACAACAATTGTGTTCTTTGTTTAACTCAGAGGAATTCGCAAAATAATATTTCAATGATTAGCATGCACTCCTGGGCATGTCAGGGAACTGCCTGCATTGCTTTCTACAAGACCTTCATTGATTAAAATGAAGCACTAAGAACTCTCTGGTCAGACTCAGAAAACAGGCAATCCACCCACATACGAATATACCACCAACTGCAGTTCTTTATTTCAGAGCACCTGCAACATATATTTATCATCCCATCACTATAGATCCATATGGAACACAAAAATAACTTGCAGCCAAGGTATTGTGTTAGCAGAGACAGTCTGTGAGTGGACCAGCACTCCACACTGGATGGATCACAAACATTCTGGTCTGGTGCTATTTCGCGTTCTTGGTTGTAAGTTAAGCAGTGCTTGCTCCTAACACCATTTGCCACTGCTTTATGAAATTAGGATTCTGGAGGTGGTAATATGTGAAAATAATGTTTGTGAATGCGTGCTGAGTGGTAGTTTGCTGTGATGGGGATGTGGTTTCTGTACTACTGGGTTTTTGTGAGGCATTATTGCAATTCAATTTACTTGTGTTGTACTGTGATGGGGGCCTTTATTTCTGTTCTGGCTGTTTGGTTGTGAATTATGCTATGTTATGCCTATTTTTTTTATGTCACCTTGTGTATGTTATTTTGATATGTTCAATTATTTACATTAGATATGGCAACAAATGTTACTATATTTTCAGCTAAAAGCAACTCATACCTTGAAAGATCCAGCGACAAGCAACCATTTATCACTGTCTAAGGGGGTAAAATAGTGCTTCTCCGCCTCTTCACCTACTTAAGACACCAGTCAGCCCAAAACTGTGGTAGAGGCCATGTCTTAACGTACCCTTCTCATTGAGCACTTTGTGTGATATGGCCCAGTGAGTGATATGAGACAAATCAAAAAGAAACTGACTCACACCAAGGCGTGCACCTGCGCTGACGTTAATCTGCAACTCGTTTAGAAATTATGATTCTCATTTACCTGCTGTAGCATGAGTTCAAGTACACTTATGAGCTGTTGCAAGACAAGTAACTTAGAAGAAAGTATTTTAGGTGGAGGAGGCAATGAGCAGGAGGAGGCTTTGCACAATTGTGTCACAAAGCATTGTTTACTAAGTGACACATCCAGGCGCTGTGTGTAAAACTTGTAAATCATAAAATCTTAGAGCGCGTCATTGTCCTAGATTGCTCAGGCTGCAGCAGACGCTGCCCCTCACCTGGAGTAAGCTGCCAGTGAGCGATCCTTGCCTATATGACCCTTTTAAAGTGAAAAAGAAAACATAATGAGGAGGAATAACGGTGGAAAGGTCCGGGGAGTGAAAGTAAACTCCAACAGGTGGCAGCAGAAACACAGAGAGTACGGCAGGAGAGGGGCCATTTCATGTGGGGAGCCGCACATAAGGTAGAGAGAGCAAGAAAACACATGCACTCCAATGTAGTGCTAGAGCAAAAGATAAAAGTAGTCCTCTGAATGTGACCCGTGGAAGAATACAAATCATCCGGTCAAAACGATGGTAAAAAGCATGAACAACTGCAGAATTAAGCACAAGAAGATGAATTTATGCAGCTGAACAAGAAGAAGGAAGTGAAATAGATGACCAGGCTATCAGTGCTAAGCAATAGGCTGCGTCAAATCCCATTGTAAGTACTGACATTGTCCACAATAGGTCAGCTGTAGGAGAAATCTAAAAACGAAAAAATGAAATTAGAGGACAAGTGAGGACACCAATTCTGTTTAACAAGATGAACAACTAGTGAGCGCTTTCTAGATAACGTGGTTACTCTGCAGAGACATAGGACGTGTGACACAATGGTTAACAAGCCGGGCTGGATGACTTTGGCGTCAGGGAAATGGTGCTTACCAAACTACAGTCATAGCAGACAGGCCCAAGAAGAAGTAACGCACAGAGAGGAAAAGAGAAGTGTGCTGATTATTTTTTCCTCTAACAACTTCTTCATGTATCTGTAGATAGAAATAAAAAACGTGTGCAAAGATTTTGTCTGAATTAAAATATTGTGTTACAGTTATTAGTGTAGCCACTTCTCCTACTGGTATGATTCTTGTTGCTTTTGGGCTTTAGTACCTGCATAGTTACACTTCCAGTGCTTTAGACTGTTGCACAGCTCTGCGTCTGCTGAAGCTGGCATGAAATTCGGGGTGTGCTATACCTGGTTGACTGTAGTTGGGAGCATAGTGCGTGTTTGAATTGAGAGTAATGTATTACTCTATGATTGACTTTGGCTCTTTAGTGGATGCGATGAAGATGAGATGGTATCCATGAGGGATTAAGTTATTGCATTTTTTGTAAGCTCTGAGGTAGCACATGACCGTACCTTATATGACCATCCAGTGAGAGGATTCATGTTTGCCAGAGATTTTGTTTGGTGGGCACGAAGAACTAGATGTTGCAATTTGCATGGTTCTTGCCACCATCTTCCCCTTGGAACTTACAACATGGTTTTTATGCCGGTTCGGTATTCAACATCCATGCACCCTTATCAGTTTCAGGTCCATCTTCCTCCTCTTACTAAAATGCTAGAAAAGCTAGTAAATGAGGAATTAATTCATTACCTCGGAAAATTTAAGATTCTAGATCCCTCTCAATCAGGGTTCTGATGTGGGCACTCCTCTGAATCCCCTCTCCTTGAGGTGTCAGAAGCAGTAAAAGTCACACTGGGCAATGGTCAGAGTAGCGTGCTTATCCTGTTGAACCCATCGACAGCGTTCAACATGGTGATGCACACTGTACTAATTCAGCATCTCACTCATTTTGGTATTAGTGGCCAGGTCTGGTCCTAGTTTCTGTCTTTCCTCACAAATAAGTAATAGGTGGTTTCCATCGGTCAGTTTACCTCTGGAGAAAAATCTGTGAAATACTGGGTCGCACAGGGCTTATCCCGTAGCCCCTTATTATTTAATATTTACATGCCCTTTTTGATTTCTTTGATTGATTCATTTAGAATCTCCACCGCTTCTTATGCAGATGATGCCCAGTTGGTCCTGTCCCTAGACAAGAATTATTTTGGTTCTGAACAAGATTTTAATAAACTGTTTCACCTCAGTCATCTGTTAGATTGAATCTAACCACCTGAAGTGTGATTCGGATAAAACCGAGACCCTCTTGTTTGGGAAGAGCAATACCTTTTCTCTTGGGGATTGGTAGCCCAGCAATATTATGAACCCAGCTTCCGCAGTAAAAGTGGCTTGTAATTTAGGAGTTAAATTTGATGGTGACCTGTCTTTTCGTCCCTAAAGTCTAGCAGTATCTGGAAGTTGTTTTTCTCTAATCAAATGTATTTAATTATTTTTCAAATGTCTCCAGCTGGCAGCAAGGAAAACTGTAGTCCATGCCCTCATCACTTCGAGGCTGGATTACTACAGTTGTCTTTACTTGGGCATTGCAAATCATTTAGGCTACAAGCGGCTGTAAGACTGGTGCTTAAGCTTCTTGCAAGACCTCTGTTTTCAAGGGGCTCAGGGACTTACACTGGCTACCAGTGCAAAAGTGGGTGCTTTTCAAATCCCTGACTATTGTTTTTAAAGTATTTCACTCAACTGGCCCAAAATATCTCTCTGATGGATTCATGCATACTGCACTCAAAGGACGCATAGATCGTTGAATTCTAAAATTCTTCGAACTCCCAACTTTATGCTCAAAATTAGAAGCAGAAACTCTTTTACCCCGTTGGGCTCTAAAGCTTGGAACCAACTTCCTTGCTCTTTGAGATTAGTGGAAAATGAAGCTGTATTCTGCATCAGATTAGATACGTAGCTGGCTGATTTAATTATCTTGGGATTCAGTCCCTTATCATTTCTCTGATGCTCTTGGGGTAGCAGTCGGGCCTTGATGAGTGGCAATGTCTCTGAAATAGCACTTGGATGCTCTGTTCAGAGTGTGCTATGTAAGAAACATAGCATTCATTCAACAAATTGTTTTAAAAAAGCATGCCTCCAGATGTGACATGAAATCTCTACCGTCTGCACCGATATAAAACAATTTTCTCAAATCCTCAGACACAGTTGGCTGCTTAATTGGCATGAACAAATGAAAAAATGGACATCTAAGAGAAGATGTTGTTCAATCAGTCTGAGGAGATCAGATAGTCAGAGCAGTGTTTCCCAAGTCAATTGGAAAATGTATCATTTTCTATAAAGGCTGCATTTATAGTCAAAAATAAGTGTTTAAGATTTTTAGTACTGAAAATAACGGAGAGAGATAGATGAGTTAAACACATATTTGCATAAATTCTGGGAGTTAGATCTAATGACCATAGAGTTATCATAATCTAATTTCTTGGAAATGGATGGTGTGCCGTGGATCCACCTAGAAGGTTTTTTTAATGCTAAAAAATAAAGCACAGTGGAACCATAATAAAATGCCCTTGCAAGTTGCTGGTGTGCTGTTAGGTATACTTCATGCTGGACGAATAGTAAAATAATAAACATCAGCTAAGAAAATGAGCGTAAACCCACTTGAAGTGACTGCTAGCTTTGTATAAGGCTCGGCTTTAAAACTAAAAAAAAATCTAATTTAAATATGTCCTGAAATCTACTCCTGCATGCTTTAAGATGCCTGCCTGGAGAACGATAAAGTGTGAGCAAATATATTAATAAAACTAATGGCAAGATAACTGAAGTCTGCTGCTGATGTCGTGCACAGGCGGACTTTCCAAAGCTTCAGTGAGTATCTGCTATGCTTGGGTGTAAAGTTTCACCAAAATAAAAAAATGACGACATCCAGTCCTTCTTTACTCAGCTTTGAAAGTGAAATTCGATTAGAAAAAACAACATCTTTGCAGCCGGTGGATTAAAGAAAAGGGTGTATTTCATGTCCCAAGAGTAGAATCAAATTTGTTCAGATTGCTTATGTCATTCTGGACAAAAAAACACATACAGCTTCGAGAAACATAGTCTACCAACAGCTATTCTGCTTAGTTGCCATCAGCCAATAAGAACAGTACTTGCTCAGAGCCCTCTTCTGATTGGCTGAATTAGTGGTCAATGAGATTCTCCTTCCGAAGTCTGATTACCCACTGATCACCAAATCAGAATACAGCATTGTGTTGGACCCATCATGATAGACTGCTAGCACCCAGTCAAACTGGCTGTGGGACGAACTGCCTGTAATTTGCCCCTGGGCCAATAATTTGCTGCCATCCTTGGTCCACTGTGGCATGAAACGTAATTTGCCATTTTTTTTTGTCTCCTGGATTCATATTCGTTTACTAAGATCTAAACACAGGTATTTGTCTGGTGGTCACCGCTCCTTGGTGAAAGGCTAATACAAAAAGTAATTGTCCCCAAGTCCAAGGCATGCATAAGAGATTTTCAAAAAGTTCTGTGCTCAGCGCATTTTGTTTGCTATTAGCTCACCATGTTTGTGGTTTGTGATTGTGGCTGAGGCATGCAGTCAATGAAGCACCAAAGAATAAAGATTCCTACATTGTCATTTCAAGTGAAATAGGATGAGTTAAGCCTGTCACAGACGGTAGAAATCTAAAGTAGCAAGTAATCTGCCAGGTGAAGGAGTGCAGGTGTATTAAGTTAAGCATTACTTGGACTCCATTCTCGCACCATCAATATTCACGTGCATGAAGACGCAGGATACCCTCGGCTTGCATGTTCACAAGCAGAATAGGAAACGAGAAAGAACGCCTGGTATTGCCAGCTCCCCAGTTGCATCCCTTCTGCATGCCTCTGTGCCCTGCACACTAAGGCGATCGTGGGCTCAAAGTCTACTTGTGGCCCTATAAAAACTGAAAGTTCCTGGCCCTCTGTGCATCTATACCATCCCTCCAATTTTCCTTTGTCTTAAATGTCTCCCAAATGTTCCCATTTTAGGCAGTGTTTCCTGACTTCCTGCTCCCTAGTAACCCCTGAATCTGCAGGCCTAATGTTCCTCTGGGACACCCTGGGCATTTGTTGAGCTAGGGGAGACTTCATTGATCTTAGCACCCTATCTTGTCCACACTTCACGGTCGTTCATGCCCTAGCTGGTAGTATGGTCAAAGCACTATGGTGTTCAGTAGCTGCATCCAGGTGTGAAGCCTTCTGTACTCTTCAAAGCATCGTGCTACCCTGGTGGGCCTAGTTTGTGCATTACAACTGCAGTACGAAATACATAAATGTATTCATTTTTCACACACTCAGTTTCATCCAATCCAATATTCACAATAAGCCAAGGATAACACTAATGACATCCACAAACCAGATTGCATTCTCACAGGCTCTGATGCTCACAAACATTATCGCAGGAGCCATGAACATATTGTATCTGAACCTCAATTAAAAGAAAACAGCCTTAAGGGGTCCCCTGTTGGCCCAACCACTGCAATTGAATTGTTCTCAGTTTATCGGCCTCGCAAGTTGGAAAAGTTGAGTTTGCCTTTTCACGTCATTTTCCAGATTTCTGTTTGGCTGTTCCAAATAATTGTTAAGGAGCCGAAGCCTAAGGTCAATGTGCTCCCATAAAGGAAGTTGCTACTGTAGCTCCATACAGATGTGCCCATTCATCTTCCTAACATGGACTTACTGCATCTAAATATTACTCAAATTCTAAAGTGCCTTCTACAAGATCAGCGCCAAAGCCTGAATCATAGACTCAGCAGGTCCACATGTTAATGCTCGCAGATGAACTTATGAATGTGGAACATCTCTAAGTGAGGCGGGTTGTCTGCAGTCGTAAATTTAAAGTTACGGTTGGAACACAGATGCTCCCAGAGAAGTGGGGTGCTGTTGGGAAGGTGGTATGTCTGTGGTCATCCATGAAGCTTTTAAATAGTTTTCACAGCAACTTTGCTGATTTAACCTGTAGGGCAAAAAAGACAACAGCGAGTGTAAATATTCCTGTGAAAAACAACCAACACCCACAAAAATTCCAGCCATGTACAGGGCGAGGTTTCTGCTCCTGGAAAAAGAATTTTCCAGCTGGAGAGAAAAGAACCTATTTGTACCTTTACTTACCTTTAAACTTTCAGGATTTCCGTTGATGGAAAATTGACTGGATTTAGGTTAGGTGTACGCAATGTAAGCCAGGATTTTCTTAGATTTACGTACATAGTATGTGGGTTATTGAGAATCACGAGCTACGGCTAACTAGATTTTATGAAAATAGAAGGTTCTAATCTAAGACTTGAGTGCACGACTCACTAAGTGAATTTTTTGGGTGAATTGCACCTAAATGTTCTTATCAACTTGGTGCTTTATATTCAGGAGTAAAGACAGAGAGGAAGGTGCTGTGAGAACAACCATGTGCCTCACACAGCATACAGTTGCCAGTCATTGGGCCAGATTTATCAGAGGATTGCACAAGCTGACGCAAAGGCAATGTAATCCTTATGTCAGATATAAAAAGCCACGCAGAGCTACCTTGTGTGGTCATGTGTTGCTTGGTAAATCTGGAATAACGCAAGGCATTGCAAGTCATTGCGTTGCGTTAACTCTGCACCGTTAAGGCGTTGCTTGGATGGAGAGTGGGAGTTCCCACGCATCCACCCATGCTTTTTGGTGCATTCCCAGATTTAACAAGAGTAGTAAACGTGGGAATGCATCCAAATTGTACGCCTTCCCGATAGAGGCGTAATGAGGAGAAATATCTCTGTTTCTCCTCATTGTTTCCCTTGTCTAATTGTGCTCCATTCTGCATCACACATAGAAAGATGAAAAGGCCTCAGAGGATTGTTTTTATGCAGGATGGTGTCCCTTCCTGTGCAAAACCAATCCTGCCTGCAACATAGGCGCCCTTGAACCATGGCGCAAGGATGGCTGTGTTGGCACTACGCAGCACACAGTAAGCCAGTGCAGTCAGAGAGCAGGAATGTGCCATATATTAGTACATATGGCACACTCCTGCCCTCTGTAATTGACGCAGTGCAGCAAGTTGTCTTGCAGCGTTGTGCTGTGTGAAATATTAATAAATCTGGCACTTAGTTTACAAAGGAAAGCTAAGTAGAGGGCCTTGAAAACCAAAGAAAATGTCGAAAGTTGACCACATTAACTGTCTAGCAAATAACTTCAAATATCAGTAACTTTCTCATGTATACATTCTGTTTGCAAAACAACATTACACATAACGACTAACATTGAAATCAGAAAAGATCCCCATGCCAGCTCCGGGGAATCTATGATAGCCACGGTTTATCAGAAGTAGTGGAATTCTTTGCGGAATTATCTCACGCACATTTGCTACATTTTTCGCGTGTAAAACTTCAAGTTGTCAACTTCGCGTGGATAAATGTAAAATTAAAGTGCAATAGCACTTCAGTGATTTTATTTTTAATGTCTTTGTAGGAAGTATTTTTCATCACGGAACATGTCCTTATCCTACACCTTCACCAATTCCGGGTGTGTTTCCTCCTCTCTCCCACCCTGGACTCAGATGTAATGCTGCCATTTACAGGAGTAAACCTCTGACCATATGGTAGGCACCTGCCTTGCAGTTGTTTGTGACTACCTACAAAAGGGCGTGTTTGCGAGTGATCACCAAATTCTCCGCTGTCAAAGGACATCTCACTCTTCCCGTGCACAGATCTGCCCTTGTTTACTTTTAGGTCACAGTGGTTTAATGGTACTCGTCTGAAAATCTTGGAATATATATATTAATATTTTGTGAATACAAAAAGGGAATCTATCCCTGCAAGACAAGTCATCTGCCCGCCTTCTGATCAGGGCCCTATATTTTTTAATATCTGTTTCCTCTTAGAGGAATGAACTCAGAGATCTCCACGGCAATTGCTGTTATAAGAAAAAATGAGTTTGTTGTAAATACCACCGATATGGTATTTGCTGTGCACTTGAATACAGAAAGTGTTTTCTGCCATGGTATTGCAGGCGAGAATGACACTGCTGTGTGGCACAATACTGGCATCGCCCACGGGGAGCCCCGAGACGTCGCGCTGTCCAACGAAAATACATTTGCGCACTCTCAGTGACCTTGTCCGACAGCAATTGCTAGCAGGTTTGCGGAATGCTTGCACCGTGCAGTAATCCGTCTAAATGAGCTGGCAGACATATCAAGGGCCTCTGAATGATATCACAGAAATGGATTAAATTATCTGTGAGCCATCGTCAGATCTTTCCAAAGCGACCATATGAAAGTAGGCATTACTGCATCAGGACCATCTGAGTGAACCCTTCCTCTCCTGGCTGAAATCTAGGCCTGTTCTGGTTAATCCGGGCACGCCGCACGCTTCCCAATGATTTCACGGAAATGATTCCAATTAGCCATGAACGATGCACTGATATTTCCAAGGAGGAACATGTGTGGATAGAAGGCACCGCCATGTCCCGAAAAAGGAGCATGTTCAAGGTTGCTGTGAAAACTGTAGAGGTCAGTGTATATATACTCTTTCCATCCTCTCAGGCTAGCTTGATGTCAGGACCTCTCCTATGACTTCATGGTCGCTGAAAAAATGATTTGCGATCGACAGTGATCATTAATCGGATTTGTAAATGTGTTGCACAGATATCATAGTACATCATGTGTTTAGGATAAGTTTATTTTATTTGTACGATTAGTAAAAACCATTGCAGTCATCTACAAGAAGGAGTTAAAAAGGAAGCACAAACAATCCATTGGATATGACGGACACCTTAAGGCTAAAATGACAGGAGTGCAACAGTACAAGATATAAGGTTAAACAGGGGGGGCAAAATAGACAACCACAGAACCCCGTCAGGTCTAATAGTTCTGCATTATAAAAGCAGCTCACCGTTTTAATATGTAAGCTCAAGAGCCTGACAAAGGATGGGGAGTCAGTGGGGAATTAAAGTGCAGCGCAGGTTATCACGTGGGATGGAGCTATACCAGAGGGAAGGAATCAGACATGTTGCAATAGCTGTTGATCCGCAGCGTTCAAACTTCCTTCTTGATTGTTTGTGGCCTGCCTAAGCAGGCGGTCCGCTTTTAATATACATTTTGCAAAACATGCCATGTATTGAGGTGTCAGCCCCGTTAGACAGAACAAAATTGCGTGGGTGCAGGACCTGATGCCGTTGGCAGTTAAGATGTTTTGAAGGTAGGTTTTACCTCAAGGAAGCAGAACTGGGCATATGCTAAAGATATGTAGAAGTCCTCCTGGGGATATGATCAAAGCCTGCATCCCTCAAGGTTAGAGGGTAGAACCCATTTCAGAGCTAGGTCTAGTGAAGGGAGCAGACCGAGTCTGGTGTGAAGCACTTTTATATTTGAATGCTTTTAAATAAGGCAACCATGTACGGCTGGGCAGCTTGAACCTTATAAGTATTGATAGTCATCCATGCATGAGAACATAATCTGAACTTAGCTTTGTTGCTGGAGCAGGAGAGCTGCTTAGTTTGTTTATTCAATGCTTACTTAAAGGCTTTACGTGGTAGAATTTTTTGCCAAAGAGGTTCAGCATGCAAGTGCTTGACTGTCGTCGCAATTCTCTCTGACCATATGTTTGAATTCTGGGGCATGTTGAGTCCAATTACTTGCCATACCAGTAACCTTCAGGGAGTTTGGCATTGCCTGCCTCAACAGTGAGGCATATTTCAGAAAGATGCCCTTTTGCACCAGTTCTTGGTCCTGGAGTCCGAATTTCTGCCTTATTTGTGCCAGAGAGGTGTAGTGTGGCAGTAGGAAGATGAGGCGGAAGGCTTTGCTCTGTGTGGTGTTCAAGACGTTAGCAAACTTGCTGGGAAAAATTTCCAAGCTGCATGACAACATTGGAAGAAACTTTGCCCTAATCACGGTAAGCAGTGGATGTCAAGTTGGGCTTTGCAATTTGGTTGACAGGCCTTGTAAGGTTGCAGTCTGATAGAGACTTCTAGTTGCAGATTCCTGACATTAGAATTTCCCCCAGGCATCAGTCTGAATCTGGAGATTTTTCCTCGAGCAGTACCCCTACATGCCGTTAGGTGGCATTGGTCGACTTAGCATCCTTCATTGCCATCCTGTTGGCCAGATAGGAAGTAGCAGGTTGTATATAGGAGCCATCCTGGTGCGCTGACGTCAGTTCATTTCTTTCCGTGCCAACCTACACGTAGATCTGAAGAAGAACTACACGGCAGTCACTTTTTGACTGGCCTTTTCAACTTTTGTTGAAGATATTTTTGAAATTCTGGTGCATCGAGATGTCGCCACGGAAGACCGATTTCAAACCCTGTGACTCCTGTCACCGGATGATGTCTGTGACGGATCCGCACCTTGTGTGTCTTTGGTGTTCAGAGCGCGACTAAAAGTCATGCTCCAAGTGCCAGGCCATGAACCTGCGGGCTTTGAGGGAGCGGTCCCTAAAGCTTATTGCAGCCCAGCGTTCAGCTCGACGTCGGTCCTGGTCTGGGTTTGCAGGAAGGTCCCGAGACCACTGGCAGAGCCCACACTCTTAGTTGTCCAATGCAAAATCACGGGACACTCGGGTGATCATAAGAAGAAGTCTAAGAGCAAACGTTCTTCGACTTCGGTCGGATGATGCAACATGGGAAAAGGAGCATCGTCTCTCTAAGCCTCTGTCCTCAGAGGCTACTTCTGGGTTGACTCCACACCTCCCGAGTTTGCGAGAGCTGGAGCCTCCCCTGCCCAATTGTGTACGTTTTACGAGGCCATGCACCTCATCTTTGGGGAATCCAACCCTGCTGGAGTACCTTTGGGCCCTGTGAGGTCAGAAGGGACCCCCTCGGGTTCCCTGCTGGCAGCTTTGGCCTCGGCTCCCGGGAACACCCAGTGATCTGTTTCCAGATCTTCACCGGTGTCGGTCGTGCCACTGCGACCTTCCCCAATACCTGTGCAGATGTCGACGCTCTCGATGCTGCCCGCGGTCGGAGTCAATCCCATACTTATTGCAGACTCAGACACGGATGATCTCATGAACCGGGCTCAGGTCCTTGGTGAAGCCAGTGGTCTAGACACTTCCCCTGGCACTGCCATGCTTTCTCCTCCTACCACGGCTATGGAGGAGGGAGCATCATATTCAATAGTGGCGAGGAGAGTGGCTGAGGTCCTGGGCCTCAAGCTGCCTTCTGTGGCCGTCAGAACCAACATCCGAACTGAGGTGCTTCAGCCTGTGGCTTCCTCTTCAGAACCCCTCTTGCCCTTCAATGAAGCCCTCACTGATGTCCTACTGGGGACTTGGTCTAAACCAAGCACAACGGCTCCTGTTAATAGGTTAATAGGATATGAGCCCACCACGATAGGCCTGCACCTAATGACCCAGTATTCCTGACCCAACACCCCACCCCTGAGAGCTTGGTTATCCAGGCTTCTACATCCCAAGGTGCATTCCTTCCCACACCCCCGGAGAAGGAATCCAAAAGATTGGATCAGATTGGAAACATTTTTTTTCCTTCCTCCAGTTTGGCATTGCGGTCTGTGGACATTGCATGCCCTTTGGGCCGTTACTTCCATACGTTAAAGGACAAGGTTTTGCAGGTGCTGCCACATGTCTCAGAGGAGGCCCAGTCCATTCTCTCTTAAGCTGTTGCTGATAGGAAAGATGCAGCTAAGTTCACAATACGATGTGGACTCGATACGACCGCCTCACTGGGTAGATCGGTTGCATTGACTGTGGCTTGAGGTGCCACACCTGGTTGAGGACATCAGGCTTTTTGGTGGATGGCCAAGTTGCTTATGGACATGTCCTCTCTTCAGAGATAAAGCAGACTTGGCACTTGAAGACTTTACGGAATCCCGGGCTATGGCTTGGTCCTTGGGCCTCACAGCTGCCCCTCACCCACCCTCAGTCTGCTTTTTGCCCCTTTCGTGGCTACGGAAGGGGCACCCAACCACATCTCTTTCTGTCCTGTCACCATGCTGGGCATGCTGCCCAGCATCCGTGTAGCCGGGGATGTGGAATCCAATGTCCTAGTGGGTCCGGGAGCCAGCAGTTGGCCCCACCCCTCCCGCTGCAGCTTCCAAACATTCCTAGTCTGAAGCTTCCCCATCAGGGACCAGTCGGTGGCAGGGCCCACGATCACCTGCAACGCTGGGATTTCATCATGTCAGACAGGTCGATTTTGCAAATAGAGATTACCCCTCCATCCACGCCAGCATCCTACGATGAGATGACGGCGGATCACCTGGCACTTCTCCATGAGAAGGTTACGACTCTCATGGCCAAGGGAGCCACACAGAGGGTCCCTGTGCCTAAAATAGGTTGTTATTCCTGCTACTTCTGGTGCCCAAAAAGGAGAAGGGCCTATGGCCTATCCAAGACATGGGCTCCCTCAATCTCTTCCTCAAAAAGGAGAAGTTCAGAATGCTCATTCTGGCTCAGGTCCTATCTGCCCTGGACCCAGGAGACCGGATGGTAACATTGGACTTGCAGGACACATATTTCCATATTCCCGTCCTGCCTGCCCAGATTTTACTTGCAGTTTATGGTAGGCCACAAGCATTGTCAGTTTACTATGCTCCCCTTTGGCCTTACTAGTGCCCCTCTGGTGTTCCTCAAAGTGATGGCAGTTGTCAGAGCCCATTTGTGCAGGTTAGGGGTTTTAGTCTTCCCCTACCTCCAAGACTGGCTCTTGAACACAGGCTTGCCCCAGGTTGTTGTCTTCCACCTCCAGACTATGGCGGATCTCTTGCATTCACTAGGGTTCACTATAAATGTGCTGAAGTCACACCTGACTCCCTCTCAGATGCTCCCTTTCATTGGAGCTGTTCTAGACACAGTGCAGCTTCGGGCCTATCCTCCCAAGCAGCGAGTCCAGGATATTCAGGCTATGACACTGATGTTTCCCCCCTGTAGCCTGGATTTTGGTGAGAATGACTCTGAGGCTGCTTGTCCTCATGGCCTTCTGCATCCTGCTAGTGACACATGCAAGATGGCATATGTGGGCACTGCAGTAGGAACTGAAGTTCAAGTAGGCACAGCATCAGGAGAATCTCTCCGACATGGTCCAGATCTTGAAGGAAATTGTGCAAGATCTGCAGTGGTGGCTTTTGAACCACGATTGGGTCAGAGGCAGATCTCTCTCCATTCCCCAATCAGATCTGACAGTAGTGGCAGATGTGTCACTCCTGGGATGGGGCGGCCACATGGGAGAGGCAGAGATAAGAGGTGTCTGGTCTCCAGTGGAGTCCGGGCTCCATATCAGTCATTTTGGGGCTCAGGGTGATCAGGCTAGCATTAAAAGCATTCCTTCCCTCTCGCAAAGGGAAAGTGGTGCAGGAGTTCATGGACAACACCACTGCCATGTGGTACTGCAACAAGCAGGGCACGATGGGGTTGTGGACCCTTTGTCAGGAGGGCTCTGGGCCTCTGGACAGGGTTGGAACATCAGGGCATATCCCTGGTGGTTCAACATCTGGCTGACTCTGAACGGTCGATCACGAATGGCGTCTCCATCCGGAGGTGGTGTAGGGACTCTTTCAGCAGTGGGGAGAGCCTTGGTTAGATCTGTTCTCCTCCCCACAAAACACACAGGGGCATATTTATACTCCGTCTGCGCCGATTGTGCGACAAAAAGTTTGACACACATTCAGCGCAAACGTTGCCCTGTATTTAAACTTTGACGGCCGAGCCCGTGGACGACAAAATTCCACCGTGTGCGTCATTTTTTGGATGTGGCAACCCGCCTTGCGTTAATCATATGCAAGGTAGGCGTTCCCATCCAAAAAATGGCTTAAACGGCTGTGCGTCGTATTTATGCTTTCGGGCAAAAATGACGCACGGCCGGGTGGCGGAGCCAGAAAATGACGCACAGCCCGATTTGCATCAAAATGTAATGCCTGGGTGAGGGCAGGCGTTAAAATGGGGCAAACACACCTGTATTTAATCAGAACACACAGAACAAACAGCAGAGCAGCAACAGGGAGACATGGAGGTGATTCTAATCCAGCGTGCACGCAGATGCAGAGCCCAGCAGCAACAACAGCAGCTACAACAACACCAGCAGGGACCCCAAAGGCAGCGCAGAAGGCAGGAGAGGATATTCCGCCCCAGAACCACCCTTCAGGGCCTCAGGGAACACAACATCATACAGAGGTACCGGTTGAACTGGCAGGCCATTCAGCAGCTGCTGCGCAACATTGAACCGCAGTTGGCCACCACTTTGGTGACACCCCGCACCATCCCAACAGAAACCAAGCTGCTTGCCGTACTTTATATGCTGGCAAGTGGCTCTTTCCAAACAACTGGTGCCCTGGTTGGCGGAATATCATAACCATCATTCTCCGTCTTTTTGCCCAAAGTACTGGATGCCATCATTGGACTGACACCCGCCACATCTATGTACACAATGCAGAAGCAGCAGGAAACAAAACAGGGGTTCTACCTCATTAGTGGCTTCCCACACGTCCTTGGTGCAATCGACTGCACACATGTACGCCTTGTGCCACCTGCTGCAACTGAACACCTCTACCGCAACAGGAAGCACACACATTCCATCAACGTGCAGGCCATAGTCGATCACCAGGGATTGATCACTAACATCGTGGCTAAATATCCTGGGAGTGTCCATGACTCATACATCTTCTGTCACTTCACCATCAATGAACACTTCCATGATGGATGGTATGGCAATGGACTACTTGTTGGTAAGTACAAAAACCTACTTATATACACACTGCACAGCAACCCTCTAGGACACACAACACATACACCACAACAGCAACATGTGAACAGGAACATACTGAGGTCGTGACATCGCTAGCCATGTTTCTTAGGTCACCATTGAAACTGTCACACATTGGAAATTACTGTACAGCCTAATGTTAAGATGTCAAAGATCACAACGTGTGGAGTGGGTTGCCCAAATGTCACCTTGCAAAATGTAAGTGTCCCAATGACCTTTACATTAATCCATTGCCTAAGTCTAAAGGTATAGGATGTCCAGGGTACATTGATATGAACGTGTTAACAACACTGTCAATTTTAACTGTGTATGGAACTATCATCTCACCCCCAGTGAAGACACACAGACACCTGTATCACAAGTCACAATGCTAGGGAGGGCACACTGTACTGCAAATCCCAAAACATACTGCTGACAAACGGTTAGCAGACAAACACTCGTTCAGCCAAGGAAACAACACAATGCAGATGGTACATCCTACAAGCCTAGGATGCTACATTATTACACAAAAGAGTCACAGACAACACAAGACAACTACTGCCATGAAAGGTCATTTCAATAGTGCCAGCTACATCAACATGAACCCAGTCATTTTCTCTTGCAGCTGATCAGGGGATTGGCATCCATCCATGGATTATGACACCATTTGGCAACCCAAGTACTGCTGCAGAGCGTGCCTACAACGACGCACATAGGAGGACACGCAGCATTGTCGAGAGGACCTTTGGCATCCTCGAGTCAAGGTTATGGTGCCTCGACATCACTGGTGGTAGCCTCCTATATTCCCCGGAGATGGTCTGTAGGATCATCCTAACATGTGCAATATTGCACAACATTTGCATCAAAAGGAACATTCCCCTCCTGGAACCAGAGCCACACATGCCTGAAGAGGAGGAAGAGGAGGATGCTGGCCTGCAACATGAGGGGAAGTACAGAACACGGCCGCTGGTATACGCAGGCGGCAACAGATCATCAACAATTTCTTTTGAATATGATCACCTTCACCACTTTAGTTAACAAATTTAAATAAACACCTATTATAATCACCATATAATGGTCTGGCTATTCATTTTTGCACACCTTCGTCTCTACTTATCAGAATAAGAGTGTTGCCTCATGGAGCATTGCTGATATACTGAGTAGGACACTGAACATCCCAGAGCTAATGTGATGCCTAACATACAATGGTCACATACACACACACACTGTATATGACATATATCATGTACATTTCTCCTTTGAAGGCCAATAGCAGAGGACCACAACTATTTCACACATACATGTTGAAATCAAGGTCCAACGCAGCATATGGCACACAACTAAGACACCATCACCCAATAAGGGGAAAACAAGCCTCATACATGAGGCTGTAAATGTGCTTTGGCATCAGTAACAGGAATGCCTGACCAGACCCTTGACAGCAGTAAGTCCAACTGCATCAAATATTTGCAAGGACTATCTGTGACCAGAGTCCCATAGAAGCAGAACATAGACAGCACAAGTGCCACACATATGACCAGCACTGCACACATGACATTCCATGTACATGTCAGCCCATTTCCTAACTCCTGACACACCCATGCACCTGGTCACAACCCACCTGTCTGAAGAGGTCCCTGGAATACTAAGATGTGTATCCTGATATTCCCTCCTCTACACACACAGACCAACATTAGCAAACCAGTGTGCTACACCCTTTCCTATGGTATGCCATTGTCATAGAACATCTGACTGCATGGACATCAGGTTAATTTCTACACTGTCTTCTAGTTTCAAAGCCCTGTTAGGACATGTAGATTGCTTCCCGTGTGAAAATGTCTGTTGGCCCTTAGAATGCAAGTCTCACCTACAGGACTGGTGAGAAACAGATGCAGCCCAGACCTGTGATCACCTCCATGCACACCACCCATTTCAAAAAGCACTGCCCCTGCTGATGCCTGGGACAGCATAGGAGTTGCCATTATGTCAAATACACCGTTAAGCATTGATACTAATTAAGCCGTGTAACACAGCCACTGGGTTCATTTGTCACCTTCAAAAACACAGGACATACACAGTTTGACATGTCAGCTCTCTAGTTTGTCCTCCAAACAGTCTTAGTCAGACCACTGATTATGTAACTTGTGAAATTGCTGGATCCTGAATCACCTTGCATTCTGTCAGCCTGACTTGCAACTGTCTGTGTGTCACACTAAAGTATCCCTGTGTCTACATGTGTACCACACTTGCGTTAGCAAACCTCTCATTCATCAGAGGGTATTGGGCATGGGCTTCTTCAATGCATACACAAATACATTGTATAGCATCATCTGCCTTTTAACTGTACCATTTGAGTTACATCCTCTTGGAAGAGCAAAATTCATGGCCCATCCCTTGTCTGGGCTGCATTTATGCATGAATGACAAAGTGTGACAGTGTCCCAGTGCCGTAGGCAGGGATTGGGTACGGGGCTTTCAGCACAACCAGCAACCTCTGATAATGTCCATGAATAATACACAAATGTCAGGACCATGACAGTTCACACACAGAACCACAGTGCTCACAACATAGTGATGGGCCGTGTGTGGTTAATAGCTGCGAGAATAATCAGCACAGAGGCTATGATGTTCCCAGATGCAGTGGGAATTGCAGAGGCTAACCTGTGTAAAAATGTTGTAATGACAACTGCCGGAACATGACACCTGAGACATTATCTCACTCAGCACACCAAGGTTGCCCTGTTGACTGTCTCTTTACACGTCTTTAGTGACAGGGTGGGACCATCCACATGTTGGTTCACATGTCCACATCCACTTTACTCACATTGATCAACCAAGGATACTCAGTAGATACAGGAATAGCTGCCAGTGACTCATGATGAGTCCTGGACCGAACTGTGACAAATTACACCCCAAACAATATACAGGATCATCATTGGACCACACACATCAACAAGACACCTATGTGCAATTGATTACTGGAAATATGTGGACACATGCTGCCTCGTATGCTGGTCCACCACAGCCACTTGATAGTTGGGGCTCACTTCTATGGCCTCAACTGTGGTGTCATCATACATTTGAGATTCACCCTTGTCTGTCTGTGCAAACAACATGGTACCCACTTCCTCAATGCATGTGTATGACTCACTGTGGGATTCACCAACTAGTGTCTAGGAAGCTCTTACCAATATTCTAGGACATAGGATGTAGAAAATGTGGACCATTGACATGAACAAGCGCCTGCCATCCATCTGGTGCATTCTATATCACATGTGGTGTCTACGTGACCCTAAATCTTGGAAGTCCACTTTACGGGTGTTGTTACATGTATAACTAACACATGCCCGCTCTCATTTCCACACTGACTTGCACCTAAGGATTGGACACATGGACGTCACATTCATACAAGCATATGTACAAAAATGCTTCATGTGATACACACACACTTGGTCAACAAATACATTAGTTGCCAAAGCGCACACTTTGAGCCCAAGGCATTTAGGTATTGTACATATGTGCGTCACATTGCTATCCTCTCCTTATGCCAAACATGCACAATTTCTGCAACACATATATGTAGACCACACTTATGACCAACTATTGCGTCAGCCAACAGTAAAAATACTGTGAAGGGAGGAGCGGATCATGGTCCGCTGCAGTATGATGTCACACATGTGAACATACACCATCAACACCATAGTGTCTTCAATCAGCCTATCTCTGATATGTCCCAAATGTAACATAACCAAAAAACAAGAAAAATTGCCCTAAACCAGTTAATGCACTGTAATTTTGACGTTCCTAGCGTTATGCGTCATTTTTTGTCTACCAAAACTGTATTCGCGTCATTTTGTTTTACGCACAGGAGTGAAATTTAGCCCGCATCCAGATATTTGTACAGGCCATGTACTATTATGTGGATGCGGGCTAATTTTCACTTCTGTGCGTAAAAAAAAATGACGCAAATACAGTTTTGGTAAACAAAAAATGCTGCATAACGCGAAAAAGGCGGGACTTTTCATACAGGAAGTGATGTAATAGGATCTCCTGTTTACAGATCATGTACAGTGGGTGTACTTTCACTTTCACTTTGCAGTCTATTATCCTTCTAGACTGTGTGGCTGTGTAGAGAATGTTGTCCTGAGATTTTGTGCTTTTTTGTCCTGTGGGCTATCTGTAAAGTCCATTTGTGAAATAAATATTGTTGCTGTATACTGTACTGTGTTTTGTCTACATTTGTCCATTTATCTTGTGTTTTTGTTGTTTGTGGGAGTCTGTTGTGGGTAGTGTTAGTTTGGGGATAGTTGGGCTCTTTTAGTGGTTAAGTTTACTTTTCATCTGTATTTGTACCCCTACTTTGCCCCCTTTTCCCCCTTCTATTTCTTTTATCCGTATTCCCTTTCACTTCACTGGTAGGCCACGTCTTGGCAGGATGGGGGAAGAGGAGTTGGGGGGGGGTTCATCTGGCTTGTGTGCCATTTCTTGCTGCTCATGATCCAGGCAGGGGGCAGGGTGATACAGGGGTATCCAACAGAGGTGCGCAGATTCTGGTGGGGAAAGGTGCTGCATCACCTGCAGCATGTGTATGCCAGCCAGAGGAGTGACCACCAGCTGAAGCACTGGTGGGCTGACCTCATCACCAGGGAGCAGGATCTCTTGGACCACCTGGGAATCATGATTGGTGGCACTGTTGGTGAGTAAGAATCATGTTAATGTGCACGATTAAATGCTCTGTAGTGACATAAGGGGATTAGTACAATGTCTGCCAGCTAACTTGCTGACTGTGTGTAATGCTGGGGAAACATAAAGGGATAATTGATGGACTATGGCAAGGATCACAATTGCTAGCTGTCAGGTAGCACATGCTCAGCAAACTTACAGGTTACTTTTCCATGAAGGAAATTGGTGCGGCCTTTTTGTCAGAAAAGCAAACAAAATAGGAGCCAATCATGTCTATATAGGGTACTATTGACAGAGAAGTACAGATGTACCAACATTTAGGCCAAACTTGTTGACGCAATTGCTAGACTGACTTTAGAATCACTACATTATGCAGAAAATGAGTGCTGCCTTCACGTCAATTGATAATAGCAAAGTGGCTCAGACATATGTCTCATGTGAGTCTGGTGAGTGTGGAAGGAAAGCGTTCACGAAAGTACTATGAATGTGTGGGATTATTGTGTTCCTTGATCTTTTTGGATACATGTCAGATCTGGATTTGAAAACATTGTGAAAAGGTGTAAGGTGCCCTCAGCTAACATCTTAGAATGTTTGTTGGAGTTAGTTGTGCCACATTCCAAATATGGATGTCAGCCAAAGTGTATGCACATGGCTTCACATCTCCATGGTTGGTGCAGATCACCATAGCTGGGCCACATCAATTGAATAAACTGTAACAATAGGATGGCTTACAAAAGTCCCTGCCCCTCCCTCTGTACATTGTACCTATGTGTCATTAATGTGTCATGGCCACAAGGCATGTTTGACTGGTAATGCAGTCCTCAAGTAACCAGGCTATGGATGTCTCTCTTGGATGCACACGATGAGACGATTACACTCCATAATTTTTTTCTGGTCACCAATTACGGGGCATGTTTGCAACCACATGATAGTTAGGGCCAATGTATGTGTGCAGATATGTGTGTAACTGTCACAGGAGACCCATGCTATGTACTAGTTGGCCATGATATATCAGATGCAGTACCATCATGTCTGAATGGCTGCCATTTCCTTATTCAGCCTACACATTGTCTATGAAATTGTTGCGCTATGCACAGATTTTGAGCACATTTCTTCCTTCCATACCTTACAGGTGGACCGGCACCCTACACTGTGGGAGAGGTGGTGACATTTGAGGACCCGACCACTCCAGTAAGTGTTGATATGTCTGTTATGTGTTGTGTTTGCTGGTTATGGACTCGTGTGAGTTGGACGCATAGCAAGGGGTGATGAGTTGTGCAAGCTTTTCTCTTGTTCCATGAGTGGGAATTCAGTTTCTCACATGTTTTGAGTTGGCCAATGCGTATCCAATGGTATCATCTAGGGATTGTAGGCCATTCCTGTAGGCCCCACTGTGAGTACAGGGGTTAGTCATGTGGATGACACTTGTATCACCAAGAGTCGCACTGGAAGTCAGCTCCGATTTAGTCACCCTGTCAGACCCACATTCTCCAAGATTGGTACAGCAAATTGCTTTCCAATAGACATCTGCTTCCCTATTTACCTACGTAATCATGAAACAGTAGGTAGAACCTCCTAGCAGCACGTACTTCCACATGTAGTGCTACAAGTATGTGGAACTTGAGTGCAATGGCCTAGATGTGCATGCAATTCAGGATCATGGGTGTTCTAGCAACTATGTGTGTGATGTAAGTCAGGCCTCACTGGAAGTATATGTTGTGTACCAAGTTGTGCATTTCCTGACATGTGTGGCCCTATGAGTGCTCTAGGGTTTGCTGACTCATAATTGTTGATACACCTTACCTGTGGTGTGTCTGTAGAGACAAACATGTGTGGAATTTTCTATACACTCCTCGGTGTACATGTTGTTGGCAAATTATAGTTGTTTACCCACCCCCCCACCCTCAAACACGGGCATGGGTTTGTGAATGGGGTACCTAGTACTGATGCTACCAGTACGTTAAACATACATATGAATAAGTGACGGTTTGGTTGCAAACTAGTATACACACTCAGGTTTGGCACTTGGTACTATACTGGCAAGTCCAGTTACAACTTGCAGACCACGTGGCTTTAGTGTTGCTTTCCGTACACTGAAATTTGTAGCCCAGGTCTTGGCGGAGGATATGCAGCATGATTCTTAGCTGAAAACTGGCAGAACTCAGATTGCAAGTCAAAGTCAGTTGTTACCCATCTTGTAGGTTATGGATGTGCTACGTGTGATGTGACCTTTGTAGTCTGGCCTGCCATGTACTTCCTCAGGGACATTCAATGATCTGTATTGTGATATGAGCTGTTACAAGTACAGTAGATGTATTGTCTGATTAACTTCTTGTGCCATTTCACACAATGCAGTTACTAATGTAGAATATCTGCATTTGTCTTCACAGCTGCCAACATGACTCCAGACCAGGTCCGTGAATTTCAGCGCCGGGCCATGCGATACCAGCACATCCTGCTGGTGGAGTCGGGGTTCCAGAGGATGGCCCGGCGATATCGCCAGGAATGGGCCTCCAGGGCATGGAGAGCCTTCCCACAGGGTGGGCCTACTTTGCCTACCACAGCCACCACCAGCACAACCACCAATCCGAGTCAGGTGGCCCCACCCACAGCTGGCACTGTTGGTCCGACATCTGCTGGACTTCCAGGCCCCAGCATTGCCACCGGTGCAGGACAGCCCACTAGGCCTGGCACCACACCCACACAGACCTCCTCCTCCGGTACCCAGACTGCCACAGCTCCATCTGTTGCCCTGCAGCCTTCAACCAAATGGAACATAAGATGGACAAAGTGCTGCGCAAGTTGAGCCACCTGAGCCGGGATGTGCGCCACATTAACCGGCGTGTTAAGTCTATTAAGAGGACCCTCCGGAGGGCCAACCTCTAGACATTTATAGTTGGACATGATTCCCTCCCCTCCCTCCTCTTTCCTTGTTCTTATAGCTAGTGGGCTTAGGGGGCTTAGTGTTAGGTTAGTATAGGCTGTTAGTTTAGTTAGTGTTAGTGGGTGGGGGTCCACAGTCTTGATATATTTACTTCTTAAGTGTGTGCTGGGCTATGTTGGGGTTCTTGTGTGTTTAAAAAAAAAAAAAGAAATCCAAAAAAACTAAAAAAATTTTTTAAAAAAACAAAAAAAATATATATTTGTATAGGATAGTATAGTATGTGTTTAGGTCAGTATGTGTTGTCCTCCATGTGTCCCATCTCATAAGGGGGTGGGGTAGATGTTTAGAACGTTTCGTTACATGTGATAAGTAAGTGTAGCTTAGGTTAGTTAGGGACAGTTGTGGGTAATGAGTAGTCAGGGTAGATTAGGGTAGGTAAGATTTTTCCCTCAGTTTCCTCATCTGTGATTAGCATTTAATAAATATTTGGTTAACCCTTAATAGTATGTGTTGAATGGTACTTGATTGTGGGTTTGGAGTCAGTGTGCATCAATTTTGTACTATAACACCTGTGTCCTATGCTACAAACAAATCCCAACTGAGCTGTACGATTGGCAGCTTGCCCAGAGCTACCTTGCAAAGTGTCGACCCTTCGTTGCAACCACCAATCACAGTTAATATGGATGACAATGTGTTTCTGTTGATAAGTGTGTTTTCAAAGTCACAAATAGTGCTTCCAAACTTGGTATTGGGGAAACAGTTTTAGGTCTGACTGCAGTGTGATGATCATGGACACCCTTATAAGATGAGTTCTCATTGGCAATCTTGTATTCTTGTCTTCATGACCCTCATACATCATTTGTGACACAGTTCAGCATGATTACCTATTTGTATGTTAACTCAGACACCTTAATTTATGCAGTTTTTGTAGTGTTTACTTAGATTAGTGTGCCATGTCATTTGTGTTATTTTAGCATGTTGATAACATTTTGCGGCCACTATTTGATGACTTAGTTATCCCCTGAGGAAGCATTCTTCTGTCCAACACAGCATGATGGTGTATGGTTTCTCACTTCATCAGATTTGTCCCTCAGGATGGGTAGAGTATGATGCAATCATGGGCACTGTGCAGATTTCTCTGACTACATATTATCAGGACAGTTGTATTGACAAGCTACATAATTTGACAGTAGGCACATTTCAGTTATCTACTGCACAGTTGATATGTCACATTACCCAGAGACATATTTGTTGTGTAAGTGCTATTTATTGAAAAGTGCTGTAGTGCTATCTGTATATTGTCCATGATTGTGAGTCCATTATAGTGACATCTTATATTGTGATCCTACACAAGGGGTTACGGAAATGCTTTTGACATGCTGGGGTGGATGTTTCAGACAGTGCAGAGGGACAGGATTTGCCAATGAGTAGGAGAGAGACAATCACTGGGCTGGGTGACAAGATATACAGTGGTTTGCAGAACAGTGCTTGAGTAAAGTTGTTGCAAGACTGGCAAGTTACAAAGTGCAGGACCTTGGTAAATGTGGGCCATGTGGCAGGAACTAGTGCTTCCGGGTCATTTTCCTTGTGAATGTGATCAGTTCCATGTCTTCTTCTTCTGATTTGTGTGTTGCCTCCTCTGTCCTTGTTGTTGTTGATTGTGAAGGGGCAACACACACCTCAGTGTTAGAAGACGTGGAGTCAGACATCCCAGTCGCTGCTCCCTGTGAAGGTCTTAAGGGCAGTACTGCAGCAAGGAGGGTCTGCTGGTTCTTGAGAATAGCAGCCACATCACGATGGTAGGCAGCCAGGTCGGCCCTGAGGGGGTCATGATTGCATTCGTGCATGCAGTGGAAGGTTTGGGGTGCGAGCTGTTGTGGCAACTCCCTTACTGCAGTGGTGAATTCCTTGACAGTTTCTTGTAGTCCTTGCAGGATGGACGTTAGGGCTTGCATAGCTGCTGCCTGATCTGCAGATGACATCATGCACAAACGCACCCCCTCAAGGCTGGCTGCCATAGTTTGCATCCCCACCCGCACCTCCTTGGCCAGCTCCCGCTGTACTCCAACTACAGTTCTCTCAAAGCTGGTGCCAGTGTCGTCTGAGTTCTCAGCTGTATTGGAGCTGGCAGGTCTTACAATTGGGGTGGTGGGTGGATCCTCTGCGATGGCTGCTTGTTCTGTGCTCCTCCTTGTGACTGAAGGTGGGGTCTGGAGGGTGTCAAGGACCTTTTGGATAGTCTCCTGGGGAATGTTTATCGGCTCGTCATCCATGTCATCAGGGAAATCTGGGACAGGCATATCCGCGGGAGATCCATCTTCCTCTGCAATGAAAAAGGGTACAATTAGTGTGTCTGTGTTGTGGCAATTTTGATGTGACGTGTCTGCCTTTTGATGAATTCACTTTGTGATCTTGTTTTGTGTTAATTTCTCCAGTCCTTCAGATGGGCATTCTTCCTGGCCTATGGCCCACCTGTATGTCACATGTATGTTATTGAGTTATCAGACTTGTCAGCCTCATCGCCTCTAGGTGTTGGTTTATGCCAAAGGAGAATTGCCACCTTCTTTTCCTACTCAACCCTCCGTCTACATCCATTCTCATGGTGAGACCTTTCACTGGCTGTGGGAGTACTGATGGCCCTGGCAGCACACTTAACAATATGGACCTGCCCCAATCTCTGATCTTTCACATCCACTTAAATGTAATTGACATGTGGCATATCCTATGCATGGCAATGTTATGATCTGATATGGATGTTGACATTGGTAATGTGTCCTGCTGATGTTGGGGAATGTGTGTTACATTGGATTGCCCTGATAATCGTATCAGTGTCCTATTTCCTCTTCTGACTGTGCAGGTGTATTTCAGTGACCAGTTACATGTGTCCCCCCCTCAATGCTGTTGTCTGAGCAGTATGACATTTGGGATGTTGCATTGTTACCTAGGCACAGGATGGACCCAGACATATGCAGCATGGGTGTGTCCTTAGTGCTGTGTAGCTCCTATTGTTGTTTACATTGGCTGATGTTTGCGACAACTATGGGCATTGACATTTGAGAATAATGGGGCCTTTGTCTGGTTTCTGGGGATTGTTGTAGTTGTCATCCTCACCCCCTAATTTAGGTGTGTATGATCCATGGGGAGGTTACTGCCATTGGCTACTTGAGCTGCACACAGAGCAGAGGTGGTAGTGGCAACTGTTGTCGCAGTTACATTCCAGTTGTCGGTATGGCTAGAGGTTGTTAAGAGGGCCCTAGTTGATATAGGGGGTATAGTGGCTGACGTGTGCTGGGATGTCAGTTTGACGTTGTGGCCTTCCCTCCTGGCGTGGCTTTCCCTTTGCTCCATTGTTGGCATGACAGCATGCCCCCATGGGACTGTTGTTGGTGTTGTGTAATGGTGTGCCCCAGGTCTTCTCAGAATGGGCCATGCCTCCATGCCGTGCCCCTTTACCCATGCCACTCCATGTATTAGATGACTTCCATGCATTTTGTGGTCGGTATCCCCCCCCTGCTCACAGTTGACATTATTGCGTTATAATTCCCCATGCGACTTACCCTGCATGTGTGTTGTCTCCTGGTAGTCTGCGCTGTCCTGTCCTTGAATCCCTGTGACGATCTCCTCAGGGATGACGGCTGCGACCATCTCATCCATGTGGTCCAGGGCCTCCTGGTGTGCTGGACTCCCCCCTCCAGTCTGCAGTGCTGCCTTCCTGTTCCTGGCCATCTTTTCCTTGGTCCTGCGCTTGCAGTCATGCCAGCGTTTCTTGCACTCAATGACAGTTCTGCGTACTTCAGCCACACTGTTAATCTTGTTGACAATTTGTTGCCATATTGCCTCTCTCCTACTGATTGGCAACTTTGAGGTGACAAACAGTTGGTGCTGGTGTTCCGTCACCTCTTTAACCAGAATTTCCTGCTCCTCTGCACTAAAGCGACACTTTCCTTTCTTCTTAAAAGTGTCCTGGTTCTTGTGTGGGTCCTCCTGGCTGGTTCCTGGTCTGCTGTCATCTTCCTGGGGTCTGTAGTGGCACCTGGGATCCATTTTGGCTCTTCTCTGGTGTAATGGCGGTGTTCGCGTTTTTTTTTTACGCTATTGCGTCAAAAAACAGCGCATATCCGGTTTGCGGGGTCGTAAATCGACCCATAGTCATTTCCGCCGCGTCAAAAATAATGACTCCCACCTGTGGTTTGCGCCGCCGTGCGTCAAAGTATAAATATGATGCCCGAATGGCGCACCAAAAAGGCGTTAGCCGTCGGTAATATTTTTGACGCAAAACTGCGCCGGTGCAGTTTTGCGTAAAAAAGTATAAATATGGGCCACAATGTCATCTGTTTCGCGCATAGGAGTTTCCAAGGCGGCACTCGCTCTGCAACGCTTTTTGCCTTAAGTGGAACTCAGGCCTCCTTTCCACCAATACCGCTTCTGCCCAGAGTTCTCAAGAAGTTCAAGAACAACCGAGCCTAAGTAATTCTTGTGGCTCTGGACTGGACATGAAGAGTCTGGTATCCCGAACTCTTGATCATAGCCATCGATCCTCCAATCAGACTGTCCCTTTGGGAGGATCTTCTGTCACAGCAGCAGGGGATGATTCTCCACCCGAACCTGTCGAGTCTCCGACTTCTAGCATGAAGATTGGCAGCTTTTGATTTTCTGCCCGAAGTCTGCAACGGCAGCCTGGTGCCCCTCCACCAAAGCGGTAAACACTTACTGTTAGGACAAATTTGTGGCATGGTGTACAGACATGACTGTTGACACCCCTCTCTGCCCCTCTTTCTGAGGTCTCTTTGTTTGTTCTTTCTCTAGCCCAGCAGAGCTCTGCTTTGGGCACCCTCAAGGGTTATTTGTCTGTCATCTCGGCTTTCCTGCGATTACCTGACCAACCCTCTTTGTTTAAATCTCCTATTGTTGGTAGATTTCTGAAGGGTCTGCCCATATGTTTCTTCCGTACCTGTTCATAATCCTAAATGGGATTTGAACTTAGGGCCAGATGTAGGAAACTAGCAAATTGCGACTTGCAATTTGCAAGTCCGTGCAACTCGCAAATTGCAAGTCGCAATTTGCTATTAATATTAATGAGGTGGGTCGCAATTTGCGCCCCCATAGCGACTCTGGGCACTCACGGGGATGGAGGCCTGCTGGGAACAGCAGACCTCCATGTCCGTGACTGCTTTTAAATAAAGCAGTTTTTTTTTCTCCAAGTGTAGCCCGTTTTCCTTAAAGGAAAACGAGCTGCACTTAGAAAAAAAAAACGAAACCTTTCGTTTCGGATTTTTTCAGGGCAGGCAGTGGTCCCTTGGACCACTGCCTGCCCTGAAAAAATAATTTTGGGTCCAGTCACAAAGGGGAAGGGGTCCCATGGGGACCCCTTCCCGTTTGCGAGTGCGTTACCATCCACTTCAAGTGGGTGGTAACTGCGACTCCATTTGCGACCGCGTACGTGGTCGCAAATGGAATTGCATACCACTGCGACTCGCAAATAGGAAGGGAACACCCCTTCCTATTTGCTACTCGGAAATGCATTTTGCGAGTTGGTTCCGACTCGCAAAATGCATTTCAGGATAGCAAACACGCATTTGCGAGTCGCAAACGTCGATTTTCACCGTTTGAGAGTCGCAAACAGTTTGCCTCATCTGGCCCTTGGTTCTTACTTTCCTGATGTGTGCTCCTTTCAAACCACTTCCCAAATGTCCACTTCAGCTTCTTACCCTAAAGACAGCCTTCCTTGTAGCCATCACTTCTGCCCGCAGAGTGAGTGAGCTGCAGGCCCTTTCCTCAAAGCCACCTTTCATTTCCATCTATCCTGGCAAGGTGGTGCTTCGTACCAGGGCTTCCTTTTGACCTAAAGTGATCACCCCCTTTCATGTAGGCCAATCCATCGACTTGCCTTCTTTTTACACGTCCCCACATCCCTCTAAGGAAGAGGAAGGACTCCACTCCCTGGACCCAAGAAGAGCTTTTGCGTTCCACCTTGATCGTACCAAAGAGTTCCGGGTGGATGATCAACTATTTGTGGATAATGTGGGTGCAAAGAAAGGTCGGGCAGTGCAGATGGGTTGTTCTCTGCATTAAAATGTGCTACGCACAGTAACAGCTATAAGCACGCCGTGTTACAGTCCTGAACATCTGCCAGGCAGCAACGTTGGCATCGGTCACACGTTCACCAAACACTACTGCCTGCCTGGACAGTCAGGTTTAAAGGAACATGGTACATTGCTCATTCGGTCCTGCAGGACTTGCTAGTAGACACACCTCCAGGGACGGTATTGCTTGGATATCTATTCTAAGGTAAGGAATTCTGCCTCTATCAGATAAGCAAGTTACTTACCTTTGGTAATGAATTATCTGGTAGAGACATATTCTAGTTGCAGATTCCTTACCGTCCCACCCATCCTCCCCACACTGAACTGATTTCTTGAGATAGGGATTTCCCTTTCAGGACCCTAGTTCTGACGCACCAGGGTCAGTGTTCTTTGTGGCTTCACGCTTCTGGCTTGCAAAGTTGTGAAAAGAAACTAACGTCATCATGTTAGGGTGGCACCTACATACAACCCGTGACATCATAGCAGGCAAACATGACACCAACAACAGGTGCAGAGTCGACCAATGCCACCTAATGGAATGCAAGGGTACTGCTTGAGGAAAAATCTCCGGATCCAGACTGACGCTTGGGGAAAATTCAAAGATAAGGAATCTGCCACTTGAATATGTCTCTATCGTATAATTTGTTACAAAAGGTAAGTAACTTTTTTATTTGAGACACCATCCTTGCTTTCAGGGTGTTTAAATGCAGATAGTGAGACCAGCGATCCTGTAGCCAAACACTTAGATATTTATAATTGCCACTTCTGCCCACCAAACATTCCTGGCAAAGCCATTGCTTTTTCTTGATTACTCACTTTCCAAAGATGACTACCTTGGTTTTCTCCAGGTTCACAGATAGTTAATTAGACTTGCAATATTAATGGAACGAATTTAGCAAGTTTTGTAGACTAATGCCTGAAAGATTCAATAAAACAGTGTCATCTGCATATAATTATGAGGTTATTAGTTGTTGGCCCAGCTAGGGAGGGTGGGAGCTGGTAGAATCCAATTGAATGCACAGATCTGCCAAGTATAGATTGAATAAAGTTGGGGCCAGCACACAGCCTTATTTGATACCTTTGTCAATGTGAATTTTAGAAGTTACTCTCCTATTGCCACCAGGTGTAATCCTGGCCCAGTTTTCAGAATATAAGAGCTGTATACCTTTTAACAAATTTAGTGAGCTAGTCCAGTCCTTAACTTTCTGCACAACCGGTGCCCGTCAACCAAGTCAAGTGCTTAGGGTAAGTCTACAAAGCAGGTGTACAGAGCTAGTTTCTTCCTTGTATTTTTTTCAGCTAAAATTGCCAAGGCTGTAAAGTTGTCAGAGGTACTTGATGATGGACGGAAACCAGTTTGATTTGGAGGTATTAGGTTTAGGTTTGTCACCCAGGCTTCCAAGTCCTCTATCAGAAGTCCTGCAAATATTTTTACATCAATATCAAGCAACGCGTTCATACAGTAGCTGTCTAGGTTCCCGTAGGGGCCCGTCTTGTAGATAGGTTAAGAAATTGCCCCTTTCCATGAGTCTGGTACTTTATTTTCCTTGATGCAGGTGTTGTACATTTTGCATAGTTGACTGCCCCAGAAAGTGTAAGGGGGTGAATGGCTGTATGTGTTTGATTACAATTCATCCGCTTTCTGATTATGGTATAGTTTGGAGATGTGCTCTACCCACTGTTCCTTTGACACTGTGTTGCCTAGGGCTCCAGCGGACCCTTGCTCGAGCTGATTAATGATGGACCAAAGCGCCTTGTTGTTTTTTCCCTTACAGGCCTACACAATTCTGACCCACTCATGGCTCATGTGGGCCTGCTTGGCTTCCCATAATGTGTTCTTCTATTTCTTTCTTAGCTCTAGAAAATTACTGAGATGGACACTTTTCAAGTGATGCAACTTTAATAGCCTGGCTACTTAGTTCATATTTTATCGTCGTTATTCTTTAGGCCATGTTGCACAGCAGCTTGTGCTGTAAAATATGTTCAAAAATACAACCATTAACAAAGGTGATATATCAAAATAGGCGAAACCAATTGGCTTCACACTTACACTGTAGTATCTGATATACAGCATTGGCTACTCTCACTCCTGGAGTCTTTTTACATCCCTTGACTGCAGAGGCAACAGGCTAATTTGCAGAATCAATGCTTGAGTGTTGGGAGTGGCAGACCTCCACACCACCTTGTATAGGGCTCTATACTTCATGCTTATACACATGCTTCACACCATTAATGCTACAAGCCCAAAACTCAAAATGGACACGTGGAAGTGCAAAACTTAAAATGGATACATGAAATGGACGCAAACTGTAAGCAGCAGCGGTTGCTGCCCGAGAGATTTGGGGGCCACGTTCATCCACTTTGTGGTCCTTCTACTTCATGTTTTTTGCCATAAATAAAGTTAGACATTACAAATGTACTTCATGATTGACCGTCGCTCTGAGACAGAGACAGGCAGACGCTTTTAGCAGCTGCACTGCACATGTGTGCCTGATGTGTGGTAGTGTAAGTAGGGCTTACGTACATACAGCCCTCGTGCTGCCTCAGATTCCAGGTGCCGCTGCTCCCCATTCTCCCCCTCTTTCTGGCAGCGCCGTAGAATTAACCTCTGGCGTTACACCCTTCATCTCAGGCTATAGGAAGATGAAGGTCAGTCAAGAATAGGGCGTATATTTCACGGAATGCCCGTAATATCGCCCTGCCGTCCGTTGTCCGTGATGAAAGACTTAACGGACAGCATTTGTCTGTAATTTTAGCGTTTCACCAAAGGGACAAGAGAGGGCAGGGCGAAATTAGGGGCAGATCAGTTTCCCCGGCTAGATTGAAAGGCAGGGAGTATCCTGTGCTCTGAGGGAGGGAGGGGCAGACATATAAGAAAAGGTCTTCTTGCCAGGGTGTCTCTTTCCCTAAAGAAATGAAAATGTGTGCAACTGGTAAATCTGCAAATGCAAAGGGGCTTGAAAACCTGCACTTGAAGCTTTCTGATGGCAAAGATATTTTCTTTTAGAGAGGTACTGTAATGGTGTTCCAAGGTGAGCTGTCGAGTGTGGTTTTAATGGAGTGTTATAAAAAATGTTAGTACTAGGTATAAACTGTATATTATTCAAATTTGTACTTGAGAAGCACGTTTTATATTTAACTGAAAAGGATTTTGCTCATTTTGTAGCAGCCTATATTATGATGTAATTGTATTTATATACCGCTTACTACCCCTGACGAGGCATCAAATGCATGTTTAAAATAAGGACTTACACATTCACAGTTCTTTCAGGGACCTCTGTACCTCTTAGTACTAACAAACACTGGCAAAGCCAAATAGGTCTCATCTACGCCAATGTGTTTTAGCCATGTTATACACCATAGCTACTGTTCATGGCTAAAGGTTAGTGGCATAGTTGTGTGGAGTAGAGTGGCACAGGAGCAGTGGCGTAGTGGTGCAGAGTACAGTGCAGTGGGGTACAGTGCAGTTGTTTGGAGTGCATTGGTGTTGAATGCAGTGGTTTAGAGTGCAGTGACATGGAGTGGCGTGGGGCAGAGTAGATTGGCATATAGTGCAGTGGAATAGAGTGGCATACAATAGAGTGGCAGAGAGTGCAGTAGTGTAGAGTGGTGCAGTGGCATAGAGTGCAAAGTAGACTTGCGTTGTAGAGAGCGGCGTAGAGTGGAGTAGTGTAGAGTGGTGTAGTGCAGAGTAGAGTATAGTGCTGTAGAGTGCAGTTGCATAGAGTGGAATGATACAGAGTAGAGTGGCAGAGTGCAGTGTCGTAGAATGCAGTAGTATAGAGTAGATTATTGTACAGTACAGTGGCAGAGAGTGCAATGTTGCAGAGTAGAGTGTCAGTGCAGTGGAGCAGAGTGGCACAGAGAGCAGTGGCGTAGAGTACAATGGTGCAGAGTAGAGGGCAGTGGCGTACAGTGCAGTTGTTTAGAGTGCATTGGCGCAGAGTGCAGATGCATAGAGTGGCATGGGTAGAGTAGCATAGAGTGCAGTGGAGTAGAGTAGCATACAACAGAGTGGCAGAGAGTGCAGTAATGGAGTGGTGCAGTGTTATAGAGTGCAGAGTAGACTCACGTGGCATAGAGTGGTGCAGAGTGGAGTATTGTATAGCTGTGCAGTGCAGAGTACAGTATAGTGCCTAGAGTGCAGTGGCGTAGAGAGCATTGATGCACAGTGCAGTGGCATAGAGTGCAGTGACATAGAATGCAGTAGCACAGAGTAGTGTGGTGTAGAGTGCAGTGTTGCAGAGTAGAGTGTCAGTGCGATGCTGTAGAGTGGTACAGAGAACAGTGGCATAGAGTATAGTGGTGCAGAGTAAAAGGCAGTGACATACAGTGCAGTTGTTTAGAGTGCACTGACATAGAGTGCAATGGCATAGAATGGCATGGGGCAGAGTAGAGTGGAACAGAGTGCAATGGAATAGAGTGTATTGGTGCAGAACGTAGTCGTACAGAGTACAGTGGTGTAGTGTGTAGAGTGTAGTGGCGGCCAGTGCAGTGTTGCAGAGTAGAGTGTTAGCGTGCAGTGGTGTAGAGTGCATTGAACTAGAACGCAGTGGTCAAAGTGGCGTAGAGTTCAGTGGCGTAGAATAGATTGTTTCAGAGTAGAGTGCAGTTGCATAGAGTGGAGAGGTGCAGGGTAGACTGCAGTGGCATAGAATGCAGTGGCGTAAAGTAGATTGTTTCACAGTAGAATGAAAGAGGTGCAGGGTAGAGTGGAGTTGCGTAGAGTGGCATAGAGTGTGATGGCACAGAGTAATAGAGTGCCATGGCATAGAGTGCAGAGGTGCAGAGTAGATAAGAGTGACGTACAGTATACTGATGTAGAGTGCAGGGGCATAGAGTTGAGTGTTACAGAGTAAAGTGCACTAGCATATAGTGCATTAGCTTAGAGTGCAGTGGCGTACAGTGCAGTGTTGCAGAGTGGCACAGAGTGGAGTTGTGCGGAGTAGATTAATGTTGCCTAGACTGGGGTGGTATAGGGTGTACAGGCGCAGAGCGCAATGGTGTAGAGAGGCGTAAAGTGCATAGAGTAGAGTAAAACAGAGTGGAGAGGCATAGTGTGAAGTAGCATAGAGTGCAGTGGCATAATGTCGAGTGGTTCAGAATGGAGGAGAGTGCAGTGCAGTGGCATGGAGTGGTGTAACGTGGAGTGATGCTGAGTAGGATGCACTGGTGTGGGTGGTGCAGAGCAGAGTGGAGTGGAGTATGCATGGTGTGGTAACACACTGCCATTACAGACAACACATTTTTGATTGAAATGACCATTACATTTGCACCGACATACCGTTTTTCAAATCAAACTATACTGTGCACAGACGATGATGTGTGGAAATTGCATTACCTAATGCAATGATTTGTTTTAATCACATAAAGGTATTTTCTCACAGCATAGTTCAGAATTAACAAAAATGTGCCTAATTTGTACTCCTAATTCTGATATATTCTGAAGTTTATTTAAATGTTGGCATGTGATAGAAAAAAACCTCTTTTTAACCCCAGTATCGAGCAAGATTGTCGCATAAATCCTCTCACTTTGAAGTCAGAGAAAGGAAAGGAAACACTAAGGGGGTCATTACAACCCTGGCAGACGGTGTTAAAGCGGCGGTAAGACCGGCAACAGGTTGGCGGTCTTTTTTTTAGTATTATGACCATGGCGATTACCGCCATGGTCATCCGCCGCTTCCCCGTTCTGCCCGCCAGGGTGGAGACGACCGCTGGGCTGGAGACCTGAGTCTCCAGCCCGGCGGCCATGACAATCCCGCCGCCGGTATTGTGACCCAGCTTACCGCCGTGGATTTCCAGCGGTAGGAACCGCCATGAAATCCATGGCGGTAAGCACTATCAGTGCCAGGGAATTCCTTCCCTGGCACTGATAGGGGTCTCCCCCACCCTCCCACCCCGACTCCCTCCCCTAAACCCCCCACCACCCCTGCCACCCCCCAAAGGTGGCAGGGCCCCCCTCCCCACCCCGACCCCCGACATTACCTGACACATACACACCCGACACGCACGCAGGCACCACCAACACACATACACGCACACACACCGACATACATGCCTACATCCACACACACACTCAGACACGTACACCCACATTCACACATTCACGCACACATCCATACAGACATACATACAGACAGACACGCACACATTTCCGAAACACGCAACACCCCCGCAAGCATACACGCACTCACACCCCCCTACATACACAGACGCACACCCCCATGCACCCACACACCACACAACGCCCCCCCCTCCCCTAACGGACGATCAACTTACCTGTTCCGTCGATCCGCCGGGAGGGGGCGGGAGCCATGGGGGCAGCTCTGCCAACACCACACCGCCAACAGAACACCGCCGCGCAGAATCACAGGACGTGATTAGCTCAGCGGTGTTCTGTTGGCATGGCGGTGGAGGTGGAGCAACCTCCACTTCCCCGCCGCCCGCAAGTATGGCTGTTGGCGGCTCTCCGTCGGAAAAACGACGGAGGGCTGCCAACGGTCATAATACGCCGAGCGGCAAACCGCCACTACTGGCGGTCTTCCGCACGGCTGTCCCTCGGCGGTCTTCTTAAAAGACCGCCGAGGTTGTAATGACCACCTAAGTTCCCACCGAAGACAGAACCTGACATTTGACTTTGTTCTTTGAATGCACAGCAAATGTGATGAGATTAAGAACAAGATTTACAGGCCTGTTTACAGTAAGGGAGCACTCGGAAGGATACTGCAAGTAAGGTTTGGGTAAGAGAAGGGACAAACTCAAGCTGCATAGACTAAAACAAATAAAGCCAGCAAATTGAAAGTAACAATATGTGAGTTACAAACCACAAGGCTAATGGCAAGCAACTGGCAGAATACAATCCCAAGAAAACTATATGAATGTACTTAAAGTGACAGCCGTGGGATACTTTGTTGTGAAAGTCCAGTATTTTAGTCCAGTCCATATTTTGCAGAGTTTTGGCCACATCAGTCACCCAGATAGTGTGACGAGAAGACCTGGAGTGGTTTCCATGTTGAAGGAAAGGTCTGTACACCCATTCTGTCAGTTTGCCACCGGTTCCTATGGTGTAGAGCTTCTGGAACACCTCTTGTAGGGTTAGTGCTAGGTGGCAGGCATAAAACGGGCATTTAATGATTATTTAAGGGGGTTGTAAGCAAGAAGTTGACCAGGATGAAGATGGTAGTCTGCCACAAGGGTTTGGAAATTTAGTAGCTCGCTGTCCAGAAACAAATCCCCCAATTTTAAGACACCTGCAGCATGTCACTGATGGAGTTGCTCTGAGCTCAACCGTCCTGTGCGAGTGGGAAGGCTTAGCACAGATAGTGCAGGAGCACAGGGTTTCTTTGTGTCAGTGAATTTACAGGTTCTAGCAAAGCAAGAGAAAGCTGTGCATGATAACCCCAGACGGTGATCCGTAGAATTGTCAGTAGGAAACAATAATTAGTGCATTAAGCCTTCATTAAAAGTCTTTACTGATAAACCCCATCTCATGCAGGGAGGTGGGCAGAAAGCCAGCGAGCCACCCATTGGACCTGTGCAGCTGAATGATAGCATTCTAAGTCCAGAAGACCTAATCCACCCACAGTCACAGGTAGCTTTACAGTGGAAAGAGCTCCCAACGGCGCAGCAGTGATCAAATCAGATGTGTGGCCTGTCTGAAGAAGGAATGAAGGATGAGCAGGAGAAGGTTTGCAAAATAATACTACCATTGGGGTAGCACACCATCTTCACTAGTGCCATGTGGCCAACTACAGAAAGCAGAAGAGAAGACCAAAAAGCAAACTACGTTTGGAGCGACCGTGACACTCTGCCCAGATTTCCATCCTGCCAATCAGTGGGATAATGGTAGATATTAATCACTAGGTATCAAAAGATAACTGGTTCCCAGTTCAATCTGAGATCTAATTGTATATAAAGGGGAAAACAATGCCACATGTTAAAGAAACAATAATTACATTTTAAAATTTTTACTTTTTGTTTGTGCAACTTACATCCATCCTAAATATTTTGAAGATTCTATATGTACTTCACACTTAGGGATAACCCAGATCACTAGTTTGGCTTTTGCTCAATTTTAAAACCATTTAAAGACATGGACAAAGTGGACAATTGCCTTGCACAACCTTCACAAGCACGAACAGCGTACCATTGCACCAGAAGAGTTTGCTAAGATGGATGGGTGTTGCTTGTTCAACCACTTGAGAGTGCCTCCTCTGTTTCTCTCCAGTGTGCAGACACAACTCCTCATTTACCCAATACCTTCTGATAGTCTTGGCGGACCCATCTTTTCTGCTTTTAGGAATTGTCACAACTTGTTGTTCTCTTCCTTATTTATCCAGTTCTTAGCAACAACCCTTTGAACACTTGCAGTGGATCTCGCATTTGATCTCGATTTCATCCTCCTCTTTTATTATCTTTGATTGTTAGTCCTGGCTCCCATTTCTTAGATAAATGTAGAGTCCCATACATACACATCCTGACATTAGGTGTGAGACTGTTGCCCACACCGTCTGCCCTGCCTCATAAAAACAATTTTAGGTTAAAAGTCCATGGGTGGTTGGGGTAAGCCAGATATTTTTGTTCAATTTGTTTAAAGTAGAATAAGGTTAATTACCTTAATGTTTCACAAACTGTTTGCCAGGAGTTTTAAAATGTTCAGAAACATCTTGAAAATGTTGCTGTTGCTTTCTCTCCAAGAAAGATTGGGTAGATTTGGGTAGGGGTGATGGCTTTGACACAATGCTGAAGGGCATTAATTTACTACTGAACAAGGACGTAATGTGTCACCTGAATGTAGTATACCAGGAGGCAATCACAAAATGACCACAATGAATAAATAGTGCTATGTTAAAAAAGAGTAAATAAATGCACTGACAACATAGTGAGGCATGGCCTCTCTTGGGTGTGTCCTTAAAACTGACGTTTGTTCTTGAATTTTTGTCCTGAATTTTGACCCTTTGTCCTGAATTTTTGTCCTGAATTTTGACCCTTTGTCCTGAATTTTTTACAGTCCTGTCCAGAGTTTGCCTCAATGCCAGGTCATCCTAGTCAAGAACACTTTCCACACTCTTACTGTCACGGGCTACTCGTCGTTTATGTCTTTGGCCCACTGGAACTGCAGAAAGGTCTTGATTCTTGCAAGTTCTGCCTTGACCCAGGTAAGGGCGTCCATTTCTGGTAGCCACAGTGCTGCTGACCGAGGAACGCCAAAAAGCAGTCTGTGCCCTCCAGAAGGAGTCCCAGGGGAAAAAAAACCAAAGGGAAAAACCTCTAAAGCAGGAACTCCCTGGAACAAAAAGAAGCAAAAAGGTAAGTCTTCCGACAGGAAAAATAATACTGGAAGAAGCTGGAACAGGTGAGGAAAAATAACTGGAGAAAAAAAGTAGCAGGAACGAAGATCACCACCAAAGGAAGTGTTGCAGAGCAAGGAGAACAAGAATCACTCACCTTATATACCCAAGAACAGGAAATGACCAACGGGAAGTAGAAAGTCACCATATTGGATTGGGAAACAAAACATAGGAACATATAGAAAAAAGACACAATGTTGAAAAAGGTTCCTGAGGCATGCAGGGAAAAAAAAAAGTAATGCTGGGAAAAAGAAAGAACATGGCTGCTGAATATGCACATAAAAACACGAGGAAAGGAAGAAAAAGAAAAGAAAGAAAGAAAAAAGACAGGCTCACCAGGTAAGTGAGGGATGTGGGGGAAGGTGCCCAAGTGAATATTGAGGGCGCGCGCGCCCAAGACTCGCCGAGGCCCCATGCCCAATTTGGGGCCTCAAGCGAGAAAGTAAAGCACAGTAGGGGCGCAGCACACGTTATGAACCGCGGCCACGCCAAATGCTCAGCGACACTTTCCCATTTTGTCATAGGGTAGGATGGGATTAGAAATCATAATTAACCACACCCCAGCCTATGACCAAATGGAAAGGGAAGAGTTAAGAAGAGTGCAAAATACTGCTACTCCTTGTTCTCTGATGCCAGGTCGTATCCACATTCAGTTCTTTATCTATGTATACCTGTTTTTCTCCCATGAAGATTGTTTCTTGTTTTGGGTCTTCTGCTTGGTAAAACAATCTGATTTTTTTCCTACTTCAAGTAGGTGTTTGGAAAGGGGGCCAGCAGAGATTGCAATCGAAAGGTGGATACTGTTTCTGTTCGCAATAAGAATTGCTGGCCTATGGATAATACTGTATACAGAGTTATCACATTGTTTCATGTCCTTGGAACACAGTTTCCAGCCTGAGGTTTCTTTTAAAAAAAACATATTGTTATTATTAGTCTACGAAGAAGAAGGTGTAGACTATAAATCCCAGCATGCACTATTTCGTTAAATCAAAGCATGTTGTGTGCTTCTTGTGTGAGTGCGCTGCACTCATGTTTCCCAGGCTCATGTGTGGAAGCTCACCCAATTGACATTTTTGTGAGTGCATTCTGGGACCTGTAATTCTATTTTTATAAGAGCCTGGTATGGACTGCACATCCCAGAAGGCAAAGTAGAAAATACTTGGATTTGCTGGCCTATTCACGCACGAAAATCAGGACACTGACACACTGCTTCACTTAGTGCAAGAGGCCATTTATTTAGGACAGGATTGCATGTTATACATAAATATTGTGTATACTGAACTTCAAACTCTTAACTTTAAACCCCCCCCACCCTTTGAACTTCTCCCCATTCCTCTTTTCCCTTCATTCTTTCACTTTGCCTCAGTTCACTCATCTTCCACTTCAATTCACCTACACATTCCCCCTTTTCCTTTCATCCCCTGCTTGCTTCGGCATTCCCCATGATATCATCCTTCACCTGCTTCTTTCTCCCCCCCTGGAAGGGTGGCTAGTCCCGCATCGGACTCTCCACCCTCCCCCATCTACTGCCACTCAGCACAAACCTGTTAGGTGTTTTGCTGCCCCACCAGTGAACCAACTGCAACATTTCAACCTTATACCGCTTCTTTGAGCCACATCTTTTCACTCAACAAATCCCTCACGATCAAGCGCAGCTCTGTCAGATAGTATGCATAACCCAGTTCTGAAAGATGTACACCATCGGCCCGAAACAGACCTGCTTCCTCTTCTGTAATGTCTTCATGTTTCAACACTTTAATACCATGTGCCCAGCAAAAAAACCTCATTGCCCTGTTGAGCTTTCTCCGAGCCCTTTCAATAGCCCTATGCTTTACAGCCCCTCTCCACTTTCTTCTGGGCACAAACTCCATCCAGACTACGCAAGTACCATGCATCTTTCGACAAATCAGCTCCAGATCCTGTTGCATATGTTGCAGTAAGGTGAGCCCGGAAAGAGATCATTTTCCCCCAGGTGCAATATCAGTAGATCTGGGCAACCCCAGTTTGGCACCATGGATGTTACAAAAGGAAGCAGGTTACCCCACCTCATGCTGCTTCTCCCCCACCATACAACTTCATGATGGCAACTCAGCAGTCCCAAAGATCGTCTATAGATCTGCCGCTCTGCATACTTTGCCGCCCAATGTACAAATGAGTGGCCCACCACCCAAGTGACCATTTTTCCACTCCTGGGGCCCTCTACGCAACCTGCAAGAAGATTAAATGTCAACAGGATTGCCAAACAAACACTTGCAATACATCATCATTCCCCTACCTCACCCCAACCCCCACAACTCAAGGCCGCACATATCGCTCACAGAAGCTAGATCTCCACCTACCAATCAGTTTAATCTGAGCCTAGTCCCATCCCAACTGTGCAGTCGCAGTAGCTGCACCTATTCTGAAAGAATGTGTCCGATAGCACTGTGCCCTTCTCCCTAAGCGTTGCAGCGCTGTCTGCAACTCTGCTAAAAAGTGAAAAGCCGTTACCTTCTCACCATTCGCATGCCTAAAAACTCCATCTTCACCGGTATGCACCTGTGCCTGAAAAAAATCGCCACTCCATCATCAGACAAGCCGCTGCATTACCCCCTTTCTCTAAGCAAACCCACTTTCCCCGTCCCATCTGGTCCATCTTAGACTTACACAGCCATATGCCCAAACATTCCCGACTCAAGCAAACATCAGCCGCTCTCATTCTGACCTTTTTACCCACTCTCAAAAGCTCTGACACGCGAAAAGCCCCAAAAAACATCCACACCATGCACAAACGAAACAAAGCCAGTTCACGCGCATCTGAACAACAAACCGGCAACACGTGTAACAGCTCCAGCAACAGTTCAAAAGTGATGGGTTCCCTTGCCTCCTTCCCTACACTCCCCCTAGTCCTACCCCACCCTTTCAACATTCTCCCCAGAATATCGTCCTTAGCTGGGTCCCAACCAAAAAATAACTTTCCATAAAATGAAACACCTGCTAACTTGCCCCCAATCGTGGCAGGCGACAAACCTTTCTTGATTAAGAACATCACAAAACGCAGCGTATGAGACTGCAGCACTGACTCATTCTGTACCCAAAAATTCCCTTCAAAATTTTCAAAACTCTGAAATTCCAACCATGCCAGAGGGTAACTTTTTTGAGTGGATTCCGGTAGTGACATCTCTATCAGCTCAATGATCATCACACCCCCCCACTCCCAAATGTCGGCCAGGACCACTGTCTTGTGCCGCTCTGCTTTTGGCGTCAAACTGCGAAAACTGTGCCACTGTGAATGAGACAGGGAATCTGCAATAGCATTGTTTACCCCCGGAATGTGCACAGCTTTAAAGATAACATTTAGTGACAAACATCTGAGCATGAAACATCTCAATAAGGGCAACACTCTCACATCTTTTGCCCTCTGCCTGTTCACTAGTTCCACCACCGTCATGTTGTCCATGTGAAACACCACCGTCCTGTTACCCAGTTTGTCCCCATTAACCATCAAAGCCACCAACAGTGAAAAAAACTCCAAAAAAGCGATACTCCTACTTTGTTGCAACCAACGTTTCAGCCACTGTTCCGCGCACCACCTTCTGTCCCAAAAAAGACCAAAGCCAGCAGCTCCGCAGCATCCAAAAATATTTGTACCTGCCAGACTGTATCTTCCTCCCAAAATATCATGGAAACCCCATGAAAGTGAGTCAAGAAAGTTTCCCACACTCGGACATCCTCTCGTAATCCCTTTGACAGTCGAATCCTGTGATGCAGAAGGGAAGCGCTTGATAAGGCAAGGCATCTGCTAAAAGTCCTACCCCCTTTTACGACCCTGCATGCAAAATTAAGGTAGCCCAACAGCGGCTGCGCCCTGCGTAATTCAATCTTATATAAGGATCAAACCGGTCTAAAAAATTCCAAAATCTCCGCAACCTTCCCGTGCAGCAGACGAGCTAACAGGATCACCGTGTCCAGCTCAATTCCCAAAAAGGTCAATATGCAAATGGGCCCCTCAGTCTTCTCGGGAGCCAATGGAACACCCATTTTCCCTGCCAATTTCTCAAAACCTGCCAATTCCAGATCCAGCCTTACCCACAAACAAGAAATCATCCAGATAATGAGTTACCTCCTGATGTCCGCACACTTTCACAAAAACCCACTGTAGGAATGTGCTAAACTTCTCAAAAAGTGCACATGAAATGGTGCATCCCATCGGGAGGACTCTGTCCACAAAAATCGCCCCATCCATCTGAATACCATACAACCCAAAATCTTCCTGATGAATGGGCAAAAGCCTGAAAGCTGCCTTGATGTCGCATTTTGCTAACTGGGATCCCCTACCACATTCCCGAACAAGCTGGATGGCATCGTCAATGGATGCATAAACCACCAGAGTATCTTTCGGTGGAATAAAATCATTCACCGATGCTCCCTTCGGCCATGTCACGGTTTTCACTAGGCTTACCGTCGAGGTTGATGAGGGTTGGGGAACGACCCCGATTCCGGCAGTTTCTGTTCTGGCAGAGGTAGGGGCGACCCCTTCCGGTAGCCACGGTGCTGTTTGACAATAGCAAGCCACTACAGTCCGTGCCCTCCAGAAGGAGTCCCAGAGGAAAAACCCCAAAAGGGTAAAAAACCTCCAACAGGAACTCCCTGAAACAGAAGGAGGACACAAGGGCGTTAGAACTGAAGATCCGAGAGTACAGGAAAAACTGGAGACGAAGACAGGTCAGGAAATACTGGATCCACAAGAGGAAACCAGCCGGAGCGTGACTACCACCAAAGGAGTGTTGCAACGCAATGAGTAAGCAGCTAAATTCCCCTTATATACCCCTATACAGGAAGTAGGAAACAGGAAGTAGAAACACCACCATCTTGGATTGGGGAAAAGAGTATAACAGTGAATAAAGAACATGCGTCCAAACAGAGAGAAACAATGCATGCTGGGAAGAGAGGAAGCGGGCAGCATGCTGGGAAAGGTAAAAGGCATGCATAAAAACACCATCATGTGCAGGTATTCGGCTTTTGCCTGTTAATACTGGTAAGTGGTAAAGCAGAAGGTTATATAAATTGTCTGAATGTAAAGCGCACTAAATGCGCTATGCGCGGCAGGTCTGAGACACACTCGGGGTCTCAACTCCTGCCGCGTCTGCCCTTGCGGCAGAAACGAAAGAAGGGGGCGCAGCGAGTGCCGCGACCCCTGGCCAGACTCGCGGCTTCTCCTGCGGCCTGTCTGCAAGCCGCGGCTTCCCCCGCGGCTTGCATGCAGGCCGCGGTGTTCATCAAATGCCGCGCCGCGGCAGGCTGTGCCTGTGGCCGCCGCAGCCGCGGCGGCGTGACAGGCCATGACAAATGATGGATGAGACCAAACTCCCCTGCCGCTTTTTTAGGGACCACACCGAGAGGTGAGATCATCAAATCATCCATCGGCCACTCGAAAAAGGGGCCCGCAATTCTACCTTCAGCAACTTCTTTTCCCAATTTGTCTGCTACCACCTGAGGCATATCTTTGGCAGACCGCAAACTGTCTGCCCATCTCCTGTGTCTCGGCCCCTGGTAACCTATTCGAAACCCTTCCAGAAAACCCCATTCCAACTTGTTTGCCATGTCCCTGTCTGGATACATGCGCAGCCATGGCCGCAATACGGCCAGCTTAATTGGTGTAGGCGCCCTTTGGCACAGGAGTGCCTTGCATCCCACTACCCCTAGCCGCTCTCCACTGTTACACTGGGCTATTGAATGAGAAACATAGTGTGAGCGGGTGCTTACCTCCACATTTAGAGCACTCATGTTTGAACTTACATGGATGTCTGTAGCAGAAACCTTTATTGAAGTTCCAACATGCCACTGAGGTAGGAATCTGGGGTCGCTGTCCCGTCCCCACCCCTGTTGGGGTGGGACGGGACTGAAAAGGCTTGTAGGTCACTGGGAGACCACTAGCAGTATGTGTGGAGGCTGATGAATGCGAGGAAGCATCCACTACATCCAAAGCTCGGAGTCCACATCCCCCCAAGGCTTATCCGGATTCGCACTCACCCTTGCCCAAAACTCCTCATCATAATTGAGCCAGGCAAAACCCCCAAAATGCATTTGTGCCTTCCTTATGATGTCCATATATTTGAAGAGCGAGATGGCCCTGTCAGGAAACTTCTCACAATATATACTAGCATTTATCAGAAAAGCAGATGTCCAATTATCCATAGTAATTGGCACCAGGGGCCGCCAAGCTAACTCCCATTCCTCCTCTTTTGAACCTTCTTTCACTTCTATGTCCCTATACAACAATTTAAAGAGATCGACATACTCATGGCGCCAAATCCTTGCTTTTGTTTTGTACGCAACGTGCGAACCCAAAGGCATCACCAAACCCATGTACGGATACCTCTTCCTATGCCCATCTCCAACCTTGTCCTCCCCCTCTTTGTTCATCATTGCAGTGTTCACACTTTCCCCAGTACCAGCAGCGTCCTGTATGGTCAGCAGCTTACTGTCCCCTACCTGGGTCGCACTAGACACAGGTGCTTCATGAATGGAATGATCACCTACCCCAATGGACTTGTGCGTTTTGGACACAGCCGTACCGTGACCACTACCCCATACCGACCACCATTTACCCTTACCTTGAACTCAGGGCACTGCCATGTGCGCCGCCGTCGGCACCTGGCGACCTCGCTCCTCTTTGCGTGCCACCCCCTGCGACACTCCATCAGCTGCTGTTGCCTGTAATACAGAAATGGAAGAGGGGGTTACGCCACTCTTGTGCCCTTTTTCCCCCTTGCTCCCTGCTCACCTCACCTTCACGAATCTCCCTCTCTTCCCATTCATCCGACTCCTCCTCGTAATCCAATTCCACTACCATCTCCTCATCCATCGCACACTCTTTGCCCGCACCTCTCTCGTTCATTACCTCACTCCATTCGTCCTGCTCAAGACCGGCGTGGCACCTACCACCTTTGTGGCCAGCACGGTCCCGGGGTGTAGTGAAGAATGCTGAAGACCCTTCTACTGCTTCAGACCAACGTCCGGAGGCTGTGTTACGCCCCGTTAGTGTCTTCTTCCTGCTGCCAGCCTCTTTCGCTGACTTGTACTCTCCACTCCTCTCACGGCCATGTGCGCCACTCATGCCCATCCCGCTGGTGGACCCCTCGGCCGCATGAGCCTCTTGCCTACCCTCTTTCTCATTTGGGACCCATACCCAATTGCCTAAACCCTCCTATGGTGATGCGCTAGACACAGTCCCCTATCTACCTACCTTTCTCTTCGGCTGCCACCCCCTCTCCAGGGCCACTTCCCTGCACAGCTGGGTCTACCTCTCCTCTGTCCCTGCCACTGCCTTCCTCTGCTCACAGATCCTAGCCTCAATGTCCACAGAGGACCAATCATGAGGCGTATCTGGGCCTAACACTGCCCCAGGAGCATCCATATTCTGGGGCCCCACTTGGGCCCCAGCCTGTCCCAGGCCCCGTCCCCAGGCACCACACCCAACCTGGTGTCTTGAGTTATCATGGGGGCATGCCTGCCCCATCCCCCTTTCTTTCTGGCAGGGGCCCCACTTGGCCACTCATGTGCAGGGCCACCTGGCAATGCCCCACTGTCTATGGTGGGGAGGCTGCCCTCGCCACTAGGGCCAGCCCCTAAGCCAGCATCACTCCTGGGAGCCTGCCCTTGCTCTTGTTTGGCAGGCTCCGAAACCGCTGTAATCCCCAGTAGGAGGCCCCGCCCCCTCTCCCTTCACCAGTCCTATTATAGGCCCCGCAGGGCAACCGGCATCAGAACTCGCCAGGAGGTAGACGCTCCGTGTCTTCTACCCTAGCCGACCGTCTCTTTTTGCGCCTTTCAGGGGAGGTACAGGCTACAATTGCAGCCGTGACCCCTCTTGATGCTGCGCACGCGGGGCGCGACATCCCTACCCAGGCCTAGTCAAGGACACCAGGCCTGAGCAGATCAGCGTGGCCGGTTTCGCTAATGAGGAGAAGCGCAGCCTGCACCGCTGCTGCATCGTGGCCTTGGGCCATGCCGCACGAAGCAAACTTTGCCTACCTAAGAACTTCCCCGGGGACTGGCCAAAAATGTCCACTGCGTACACAGGCAGGTGCCGAAGAGGCCGGTCCCTCCCTTCCCTATCCTATATAAACCCTACTCTTATCCCTCCCCCACGCACCCCTCCACCAATCCCATCCATGTTCTGTCATGTCCGCCTCCCGAATGATCCCGTGGAGAGACAAGACTGTGTCGGCTCTCCGCGGGACCCTCCATTGGAAAATGCAAATGGTGTTCAGTTAAGCTCACCACTTTTTGCAACCACCAGCCGCCACTGGTTATAGGCAAGCATTTATCAGGATGAGCAACTCATGTTACTGCCAATCATGACTCCATACGAATCCAGTGGAAAGATTAACAAACCAGTGGTTGGGATGGGTGATCCCTGTCGATTGTATCTTCAGAACGTCAGTCTTAGCACTTCTTACATTTAAAGTACATTAAATATGTTGTACCTTTATATTTGTATGAGAGTGACGGCGACAGGACAGCGCGCATACGCTAGGAAGATAGAGGAATATTTTAGGATTTTTTAAATGAACGTTTGATATTTTTACTATTCATGTCCGAGATCAGCGTGACAAAAATGAACGTCTTTCAAGGCGAACTTTCAGCACTGCCTGACTGCTCAGCTCCACCGGCATCTTAGCTACTTGATGTACTTACAATGAATACAAAGCCAGTGTGCCCTCCAGTAGACTGAAGAAAAAGAGGGTCCTCGAAATACTGAACTTCTTCGGCCAGAGAGTCCTTCGAGGTCTTCCCCAGTGTAACAAAAAAAAAACTTCGCTACGATTTAGAAATAGTTTGCTGGCAAAATGTCCCAACCAAGCAGGCTCCTTCAAAGTCACGAGGGTAAATTTTGAGGTGTCCGCACCGACAGAAGTATCGATTCCCGCCAAAACGCTACCGCTACACGAAGGAGTAGGTGGATCTGCGCTGCATGCAGAAGAGGCCTCTGCTTTCCGCTTCTCACGTCAGCCCCTGACTTGCACGCGGTTGTTGCCTGGCAACGTTTTCACCTGGGTTGCTTCTGCCCAAGATTATCTCTAGCTTAAAGAACCTGACAAGTTACCACATTTTGTACGTGGCAGGTTGTAGTTATATATAATTCTTAAAATAGAAACTCTAATTTTATAGCATTTTCTTAGTCGTGCACGTGCCCTATATAATGGCTTCTCTAATGAAGCACATTAAACCACCAAAAAGTCATGTCCTGGGTGGAAATCACATTCACCCTACCTGGAATCTGTGCGGGCTATTCCTGCTTTTAGTTTGTCTCTTATGAAAAACATAGAATAATTCCCCATCTGACTTTTTTATATCGCCTTTTTTATTTATTTAATGTTATGTTTTTTTCCACATGTTTGGGCCTACGCCTAACGTCCCCCCTAGCTGCCGTGGCCTAGTTTAGCCATACCCACGGCTACCCCTGTTAGTGTCTTCTTCATGCCCTTGTTACTTTGGCAGGAAGGTCGCAGGCACCTCGACAGAGACTGAATCCAAAAGACAAATATCCCAGCCAGTGCGTTAAATTGGACGACCTAGGTGGGGACGCAGGGAGTGGGGTCTCAAAAGGAGCGGGGCCAAAAGGGTAAATAGACACCCTTCACAATAGGCGTGACTTATTTGCCTAAAGGCGTGGCCTAATAAAATAATCTGCTGCTTGACAAATTTAAGACCCTTACCTAACAAAGAATAAGTGAAATGATACCAGCTGTCGGCCTATCTCCTATAGACAATGCCCCTGTTGTCGGTGGCTGGTGATATGGCGTACACACTCTCAGTAATAATGTCATTATCGTCACCAGAAATGGTTGAGTTCAACATTAACTAGGGTGCTGGAAATGTAGACGAGCCACCACTTCTTCAAAATGAAGAAGCCATAACATCTTCTGTGATATACTTGTGGAGGCTTGAAATCTCTTTTTTCTTGTTGGCAGATTTAAACCTGCGACCGGACACTTTGAGGTGTTTAGGTGTTAGGTTAGGTGTTAGGTGCGCAACGTCCCTACACATGGGGATTGGTGGGGAGTCCTCCAGAAACAGTGCAGTGTGGATGCCCCCGCTCTGAAGCGAAAACACAGCCGCAGCGTTGACTTTTTTCCATACAGATTCAAGGATTTTTTGTTGCTGGTGAATGAAAGATAGAAATGCGAGGCCAGTAGGGACCTGTTTGGATGTCTGTCTTTTTTAAAACTACCGGTGGTGAGTGCTGGTAGGCAGGCCCCACCCAACTTAAATCACTGGTCCCAGCTCAGAGCGGAAATGTATAACAATAGCAGCAACAAAAAAGCAGATGAATAAAATACTTTTTGGAGAGTAAAGTATGGTTTAGTCATGTAAAGCTAACACATTTCTGTATCAATATTGCATGTCTTACACAGCAATCTCGCTAAATCAGATCTGAAGTACCGTTTCTGTTTAAACCTAAACTACTGCCCAGAACAAAGTCATTTCAAACCAGTGGGCACCCCTATAGACAAGTGCTTCTAATGGTCAGCTACTGTCCAGAGGTGAGTACCTGCACTTCTTTAATTTGAAGGGGAGAGTACTTACACTTTTCAGCACGGTTACAATACATTACAGTGGACGAGTACGGGCACTTCTCATGAGCAAAAAGGTACTCTAACTAGAGAGTACCTGCACTTCTATATTGCCATTTAAAGCCCTATTATAGACCATTAAAAGCATCAACTACCAGTAACAACACTTATGTGGAAGCTTTCAAATGAAAATGTATTCCACGTCACAGCTCTTGTTAAGGATTCGGAAACTGGGACCATACTAAAAACAAAATAGATAGTGCACAAATAATACTTATCTGTATTTGCATGGTCACACCTGGTAGATCCATGCTGGCCCCCAACCTACCAGTAAACCTACCAATTGTGTGAGTGGAGAAAGCTTGAGGTTCTCTCCCAACTCCTCCCTCAGACTGTGCCAGAGGAAGTGTCTATAAGGGGACAGACAATCAGACCTGCCAGAGACCAGATAGGAAAGTTAGTAAGATAGTGTACACTAGGGGCATGTAAATATGTGTACTATAGGTGTTACTTATGCACCATCCTAATACAGAACATATGTAGCAAAAACACAGCAGAACCAGGTGTTTTTGGAGATGCAGATTTCTGAAGAATGAGTCAGTGCCCTCTACCCATGGGCAGAACATCTTGTCCTTCTGTAGCAGTTCTCACAGGGGTGTGTGAGAATGTACTCTCAAGATCATGAGGTGTGAAAAGTGTAGTCTGAGCATTCCTGGTAAGAATGTATTATTTACTTATAGGGTTCACTGATACATTTGTATCCTATACCTTATTAGACGGAATACCTTAGTGTACACAGTTAGTAAACAACAACATTATTCACATAAAGGCTGGGGTTGCTTCACTTTTGTGGCGCAGCCCAATGCAAAATCCTTTTAAGCATTTACTAAGCCATATAGTGCTGCTTTTCATTACTTTGCGTTGGATAGAAATTACATGGGTGGAGCATGGGCGTCCCCTTGCATCCACCCATGTATTTTGACACAAACCCAGATTTACAAAGACTGGTAAACCTTGGTTTGCACCACAATGGTGTACCTACCCGACAGAGGTGGAACAAGTAGTAATATTTTGAATTCTCCTCATTACTTCCCCTTTCCATGTGTGCTGCATTACATCTTTGTAAATATGGAGCATTTCTGCTCTCTCTCTTTCATGCAACGCAGAACAGCAAGTTCCCTTGCTGCACCACATAGTGTGAAGTAATAGGAGAGGTAATCCATAGTGTATACATGAAATATGGGTGCAATATCATCATAAACAGACACTGTTAATAAACATGGCCTGTTCATTATAGCACATGTGCCATTGTGCAGAAGCATAAAGATCACGTGACACAAGTGTTGTGTCAAAAGCAATGGGTCAAAGGTAATTTTTTTGCAACATACTAGAAAATAGTATTGTAGACACAGCACTAGGCATGGAGGCACAACAAGCTACATCCAAAGGAGTTAAAATGAAATAGCACTCATTATTAAATTAATAATTGTGTAAGAACCTATACTCTAATTGTCAGTACATTTTTTTACTTTAACCAAACATTTGCACTTTAGCCTAACCTACTCACTAAACACTCTCGATTAATAGGTTAAGTATGACAATAAATATACATACTAGTAGCATTTTGCATTATATACTGTATAACAAAAAATAGGAAATTAAACACACCATTATCCTGTAATGCAAACCTGCCAAGGTTTTTGAGGACCTATTTCATTATTAACAATATAACTAAAGTCAGTTGTTCGGTGATGATGATGATGACAAGGACTTAAGAAGCACACTGTTACCAAAGAACAGGGCCTCCTGGCACTAGCTTCAAACTTTATGGGGAATGTCCAAGGCACTCTTTGTAGAGAAAAGTTTGAGGGGAAGAGACATTGGTCGTAAAAAGCCCCAATTTAAGACTGATGCAGAACAAGAAGTGGTTATTGACTATTCTGTATGTAGAGGGCAGGGAGTTTAACATTTGGGAGTAAGGAACGAGAAGGAGTGACCCCTAGCGGAGGGCAAGAGGGGAGGGAGCATCAATACGCTGACAAAGGAAGAATGGAGAGCTCTTAAAGGTTAATATTTAATAACATGTTTATCAAAAAAAGGCTAGAATATACCCTAAACAGCTTCTGGAATCAGCACTTGAAAGTAGTGTGAAGGCCAATAAAGAGTGGACGGTTACAAGTAGATGTCCTAGGAAGATGTTGACTGCCACATATTGCACCACCTGGAGCCTGGTCAGGAGATACTTTGGGAAAAAAGATAAAGAGAGTTGCAGTTATTGATACAGGAGATCACTGCTGGCATGATGAGCTTCTAGTATGAGATAGGAAGCCTGACTTTAGGACACAGGTCACTGATTGAGGGGAACCACCCCATGTGTTTGGCAATTAGTCTGGCAATTAGTTTGGCAGTTAGCCCCAGTGTTTTATGGGGACATCGGCAATCAGAGGCTCTATTTTCTCTTTGTTTAAACTTAGGCCCTCATTACAACCCTGGCAGTTGGTGGAATAGTGGCGGTATTACCACCAACAGCCAAACCGCTAATGTACCACACCGACCACCATGGCGGTAACGAACGCCGGGCTAGAGACTAAAGTCTCCAGCCCAGCAGCGGTCAGTAGGCCGCTCATGGCATTATGACCCCACCCACCGCCATGGTTTCAGTGGTTTCTGTACCGTCACTGAAACCATGACGGTAGGCACTATCAGTGCCAGGGAATTCCTTTCCTGGCACTGATAGGGTTCTCCCCTGCCCCCGCCCCCTCCCCCACTCTCCCCCCCCTCCTTCTTCTGACCCCCCTGCACATTTACATACATACACGCACATACATACACACCCATACACAAATGCATACACACATTCACCCACGCAGTCATACATTCGTACACACTCACAACACTCACTAACATACATCCAGACACACACGCAATCACATGGCACAACATGCACGTACACTGACACCCACTCATGCACACACGCATTACAGACGCATGCACGCATTCACGCACAGTCACACACACCGCCGCACACGCACACAACACCCCCCACCCCTTCTCCTGTCAGAGAACCCGACTTACCTGCTTGCAGGGGGTCCTCCGGCAGGAGACAGACATGGCGCTGCTGCCCACAGCAGCGTCCGCCAGCAAAACACCGCCAGGCCGTATCACAGAACACGATACGGTAGGCAGTGTTTTGCTGGCGTGGCGCTGCTGCTGGCAGCAGCGCCACCTTACAGCCGTCCTTCGCCATGACCATCAACGGAATTCCGCCAGCCTTCTGGCGGTATTCCGTCTACGGTCATAATGCAATGGCTGGTCAGTAGCCACAGCAACGGTATGTTGGCGGCCATCGCCGTGGCGGTAGGCAGCATTTGCCGCCAATGTCGTAATGAGGGCCTAAGTTCATTAGAGTGTATCCAAACAGCAGCTTCTCTTGAGGACTTCTTTCAATGTTTTTGGCTGGCAAGAGTGGCCCCATCCATCTAGATAATCAGATGAGTAATATCCTCAACTGTTTCTAACAAGGTGCCCAGAAAACAACCACTGCACTACATTTTCACTGATGGAAATGTGCAGCATAGGTCTTAGTACAGTATCTTCAGGTCATCCTCTTGTATTGAGCTAACTACAGCTAACCAATCTGATACATAGACCAATCCTTGGCCTGGGCAGGTTTCTCACTTTTACTTGTGCAACGACCACACAGACTTTCTCAAGCTTCAGAAACCCATTAGGAAAATCTCTGAAGAATACACTGGAAAGGGAGAATGAAATGTAGTACCCAGATTCACTGCAAGTGCATATGAGCCCAATTGTTCAGACCATGGCTATTAATGTCCCATTCATAATGTTGAGTAATGGGCTCTCAGTGCAGTTGCGCAAGAAGTGTGAGTGCTAAGATCAGATCTGCGCATTGCAATTGTTGAAATAGAAAAGCTAAGTTTAGGGAATGTGTTTAGCGAATGAACCATAGTGTGGAAACCACCACCAGCAGCAATTGAACCCAAGAATATTACAAACCTGACCTGAATTAAGTGAAGGAAATAACTAATAGTACACTTAGTAGCTCTCCTGCGAGTAGCCTAGATTTCCATTCATAATTGTGATTACAGACACCTCTGGGTTGGCTGCCAATTCCACTATGGCTCTCCTACATCAGATTCATTTTAATTTATGGAAACCTCATATTGACACTAGGGAAATTGCTCTTTGGCCTTTCCCATTTTGAAAAGAAAATTATTTAACTTCTATGTGAATATTTATTTAATGAGGTGTTGAGAGGGTGGTTCTGACTATCTGGTCCGCCCAGATTTTTTGCCTTTGAATCACCCGGTTTTCAACCTGCATGGGACTCACTCACAATAAACTCATAGTAAAATGGACTGCTCATGTTTACCGCTGGCACCACCTTTTTAAGACTAGCAAAGGTGGGAGGCCCAGGGCTGGTTACTCATGATAATGTGTGCATCCGTGTGAGGGCTGCACAGGGAAAACTCCTGTCATGAGCAGCCCAAGGACAATGCCCAAGTAGCCTGGCGCAGAAGGGATATGCAGATTGGGTGGTGACCTGGAATAGGCCTTATGATGTGGGAGTACACATGTAAGGGATAGTCAGTGTGCTTTACTGTCTTGACTGTAGTGACACTTCATTATATCCCAGTGGGAATGGCTGTCCTAGGACGCAACTCAAGTTTGCTAGGGTCCACAGACTCCAGAGTCTCACCAATGTACACTGTTAGCTGTATGAAAAGAACACTGCAGTAGTTTACAAAAGCATAACTGTACAGCTTATAGGTCACCTGGGAATGTAATCTTTCTCAGCTCAGGATCAGGGCCCAGGCCTTTTGGGACCCTGCTGGGCTGGATTAATTACTGTTCTCTCCAGCTGCAGGAACAGGGCCCTGCATCAGTCAGCCAGATGTCATCCCATGTCAGGAATCCGGCCTACCGCAGGCCACTCAAGGAGGGAGGGAGCCCGGACCTCTGGAGCCAAGCCAGAGAATGGGGATGGGGAATTCCGATAAAAATTTGGTGGGGTAGGCCCTGGCAGGAGTGTCAGGGAAGTGGTTAGCTAAGAGCCTCAGAGCACATGTGGCAAATGACTCTTGGGAGATGCCGTTTTGAGCAATCCCAGAAGACTGTGCAAGAGGGTTGGGACGGGTCAGAGAGGTGATGTGGCACATCAGGATAGGGTAGCCCTGCTGGACACTTTCTCCCCACTTCAAAGGTCTTGAACAGGGGAGAGAACTCTCTCATGGATGTGCTTTCCTGCAGAACACTGGGACTGGAGTTTAGTGCATGGACAGTTGGGAGGAAGAACCGCCTGACTGCCCACTGGGGCAGGGACTCTGCCTCTGATTGTCCCCAGATCCAGAGGGGCACACCCCAGGACCCGGTAAGCTGGTGCCCCTATTCCCCCTGAACACCAGTTGGGGGAAAGACTGGGCTTCTGCACAAGGAGGGTGCGCTGCCCAGAGAGAGTCCCAAGTGAAAGGCTGGCACAGGGAGTCAGTGAGATTGGCTTCCTAGCAATTTGGGGGTCTTCGAGGCCAGGAGGCCTGAAGAAAGTGCTCCAGGTGGCAGGGGCCCACCACCAGGAGCGAAAAAAGAGACCAAAATCATCCACATTTGCCCAAGGGGGCCCGAGTTATAGCTGTTGGAAGGTCGCTGACCTTTGACATTTCTGGTGCGAGTGGAGTAGCACATGAGACTCCGCTGCTGCTCTGGTCTGTGCCCCCGGTGTGGGGCAGAGCCTGAGAGCTGCCACCAAAAGCGAGAAATTGATGGGAAAAGTGCCATCACACTTTCCCCCCCAAAGAGGAGGAGAGGCCCAGGACCCGATCCCTGGGACCCAGCAAAAGAAACCAGGGCAAGTAGCACCATCACACCCCCGTGAAGCTTGTGGACAGGGCACAGGACCCCAACCCTAGGCCTGACTATGCAGAAATGTCAGGGTGTGCTGTTGCACACACTGTGCTGCCACCCGGGGACCCAGGACCCCATCCCTGGGCCCCAATGAAGAGCCAAGTCTGGGGGGAGTGCTGTTTTGCCCCCCTGAAGGTTAGAGGGGGCCCACGACCCCATCCTTTGGCCACGAAGGTAGAAGGAAAGAAGGGGGAGTGTCGTCGCACTCCCCCGCATGGCCCACAATGCTGCTCCACCACACGCGTCTGCCCGCAGGAGCGGGCAAGTCAGGAAGCAGAGGCAGCTCTCACTGCAGCACGCGAAGGTGCTGGCCATGCAGGGAGCCGGCAATAGTGAACGGGGGTGGGCTCACTGAACCGCTCTCCAATGAAACATCTCTGCAAGTGGAGTGTATGGGTGGGACCCCGCACTCCAACAGGAAACTAAGCTGGGGTGTGAGGCCACACAGAGGCACAACAGAGAAAGCAAAGGTGAAAAACAGAGTGGCTCTCCCCAGCACAGCGTGAGAGCCACTGCTCAAATATGCACACTCCTGGAGGAGCATCACATAATGCCGTGCAGGGCTTGCCAATTTGCTCACCAAAGTTGCTCGTTTTGAGGGTGGTGGGGACCCCAGGAGAGTGGGGTCACCACCAAAGTGAACACAACAAGCTGGGGGAGCTACAGGAGGAGCACAGCATCCCCCACAAGAGGATTTCAAATGCTCTTACCCTTAGTTTCAGGGAACACTGGAAGGGTAAACCCTCAAGGGTTCCAAGTGTTTTAAAGTTCTGTCCCAGCTGGAACTTTTGTTTCATGGTGGAGAAGCTGCACCCTCTAAGGGTGAAGATTTCGGCTGCAGTCATTGCGGCCTGAATGTGTTCAGTATGGATTGCCACAATGGTGAACACCCTCCAGGGCGTGAAGGGCTATAATTGCAGTGTATTTACAAAAATGAAGTCCTTTAGGGACTATGATTAAAGTGCAGCATGTTATGCTGAACATGTTTAAAAGTGTCTGCAGGGTTCTGACCAACAATGTGCTATGTGAAGTGTCACATGGAAAGGCACCCTCTAAGGGTGAAAGATGGTAGTACCCAAAGGTGAATAACCAAGTGATGCCCTTTAGAGACTATGTTAAATATACATAATTTGTGTGCTGAATGCTTAAATGTGGAATATGATGAGGCTTTGTCAACACCTTTAAGAGTGTGGTTAGACTGCGTATTTCATACTAAGAATAATTGTAACAGCACAAATCATTCCAACATGCCTGAGACTGACAGCCACTAGTGATCACAGTAGGTGTACGTTATTGCCAGTATTAGGTGCTCTCACTCCAGGGTAGAGTCAGATATTGCATTTGAATACATGTGAATGTTTTGCCATGTGGATTGCTGGTCTACATCTACCTCCAGTAGAGACAAGAATTATTACACAGTGTCATCCAAAAGTAATTCCATCAGCTTGTGTATATTTGTAAATTGTTGCATAGTATTGAGGAGTGTGTGTGTAATAAAGGTACTTTCCCTTTTTTTTTTTAATGCACAAACTGGACAGTCATTTATTGAGTGTTATTCTTGTGAATGGTGATTACTAGCCCACACCACCTCCTTTCAGTAATTGCATTGCATTGCCACGTTACCCTATCAGAGTCAAGTACTACAATGGGGTGTTAGGTTCCCAGTGATGGACGAGTGCAGACCCATTACTTGTGCAGGCCACACAACTAATGACCCACTTTCCAACAGGTGTAGCTTATAAAAGTATATAGTCTAGGGATTATCAAAGCCTTGGAAAATATAATTCAATAAAATATGTTCTTGATCAGTTTCATTATCAGAAAAAAAGATAATTATTAAAATAATTCTCATTGTTCCAAGAACCCTGGTATAATTAACATTTCTACCTGATTGAAATTCAGGCATTACAAAAGACTTTCTTTTGGACAATTAACAATTAAATATCTGCTGAGAACAGAACCATATGTTCAGTAAGCATTGACCTAAACAGCAGTTGAAGTAATAATCACCACGTATCTTAAAAAAGTACAAACGAAAGCTCAGTTTTCAGAAGCCCGAAATCATGTGAAGTTTCTAAACATCCATTTAAGTATTACAGCTTCACTTAATGGTGAAATCAGTTATTTTTATTAAGGGTAGTTCATCATCCTACATTTCCATATTTCATGCAAATCTAAATTATACATGGACTAAATGTAAACGGCCATGTCAGATATGAGAGAACCTGGAACATGTTTGATCCCCACATGCGTTAACAGAGTGGATAAAGAACTTTTCTGTTTTTCTGAGAGGGGAATGACTACCGAGCTACGTGCTCAGGTGCGCAAAAACTGTATTGATGGCTGATACCATCAGCTTGACCAAGGGGAGACTTATTATATGAATGTCCATCAACACTAACGTCTCTGTGGTTTAGAACCAACATTTGTTTCTGTTTGTTACTTTATGCATTTATCCTCTGCGTACTCCATTAAGGCCTTTTCTACTACAGAGGTATCTGAATAGTATGAGCCAAAAGCACTTTATAGAATTTTGTATAAGTATCAGGCGTATTGGTTGGGTGTGTCCCCAGACAACCTCTATCGTCTCTAATAGCAGGTATGGTATATTTGACTTCACCATGTTTTAAATGGCGGGATGGGTGGTGGGGCAAAGAGTCTACCCGCTTTCTCTCCTGTTTTGTAGTGCCCTTGTTTGACGTGAAAGAGTGCTTACTTTGCCATGGAATTATATAGTATGCTTGCAATATTTGTGTGTGTAGTTGTGTCTGGTCATTGCCCAATAAGTTTCTCGTTCAAGTGTAAGTTGTTGTGCTTGAGACCTGTTGATATAGTTCTCTATCTCTCAAAGGCTCTCCTCCATAAATAGCCTTCCCAGGTGCCCGGAGTGTACATGGTGAGGCACCTGAGCCCTGATTTCCTTATAGATATGCACGTGGCATTGATCTTCAGTGTTCTTTCTATATTTGTGTTTTGTAGAGGGAAGTGTTCAGTCAACAATGAGGTCTAGAGGGTTTCAGAATGCGAAGGTCTGTCTGAAGGTGAATAATGTAATGGTCTGAAAACCTGCTCGTTATGATCAAAATGGTAGTCACTGTGTACAATAAGGGGGTGTTTAAAGAAATAATCGATTTGTGCATGTAAGCTTTGTGTGGAAGAAATGAATATGTAGTATCTGCATGTTGGGTATTGTAATCTTCATGGGCCTAGTAGTTAATGGTCTTGCATCACTTTCCCTAAAGGTTTTCTATCTTTGGTAAGTCGCAAAGTGTGATGATCCAATTTATCTAGCACTTGGTCTAGAAACAAGTTCCAGTCTCCTCCCAGTAGAATTTTGGTCAGAGTTAGTGGAAGTAACATCCCATCAGCATCATTGAAAAGCATACTTGTCCCTAACTGGCGGTAAGATGAAACTTTGACTAACACTTGATCTTCTATGGTAATTTTTAATTATGATGTAATTTCATTGGTGTCAGACCATGTTTTATATATTTGAATTGAAGGCTTTTTCTTAATTAGTTTGGTGACTCCTTTTCTGCTGGGGGACCTTGGAGTTTGCTCAGTATCTGGGACTTTCTTTTTGTTTGTATAGTCTTTTCTTTTGGAGATAGATGCGTTCCTCCCACTGGCACAATAGCTTTGTGTTGAATATTAAGATGGATGAGGACGTTTTTTCTTTTGATTTAATGTCTCAACCCATTCATTTAAGAGATAAGATTGTGAGGTGCCTCATTTTGAAAGTAGTAGGAATGTTCTCGTGCAGTCTAATCTGATTCTTTCTCTGTGTGTAGAGGGAGAGAGTCAAGGGGTATGACTCGGGGCATGTGTCAGTGTGATGAGGTGTAGAGCTAGGGTGTGGGCCGGAAGTCTTGGGTCCTGTTTATTTACCATCGGACATATAGGCTGAGGAACAGAAAACTATCACCAATAATTAAATTCTAACTTAAATTTATATGTGTGTCTATAAACATTTCACATGATAGAGTATACAACTAAACTTTAGTCCGCTGAATTTACAGTGAACTGCGGTACTCAACCGGGGGTGAGATCAGGGACCCCAGATCCTTATGTAATAGGACCTATGCAAGGACTCGAAGAAGGCCATAGAAGCAGAGAGTACAAAATTGCTTGCCTTAAGAGTTGAACCAGGTGGTCCCACAAGATGTACTTTCCAAACTCAGTTTGCTCGGTCATTATACATTTCTATTATCTTTGGCGATTAGTGGCAGTTGATCACTGGTTTCAATGCTATCTGGTGCAAAGTTCAGGTCTATTTAGTCTACTATTGTTGCTTGTCTAATTTGACGTGCCACATGGATTGCGACCTTACCCTACACCATGTCCATTGCTGAGCACTGTTTACAGTTCTTTGATTGGTGAATGAGATTTGTCTCTGTTCATTGTCAGTTTTCGATGCTTGGCTATTGCTTCTGAAGATCATTGAATATAACTTCCTCAATTCTATCTCTTCCCACCCTTTGGTGACTCTGAAGGTCCATTATCATTGTCAGGTTGGGACCTTGAAGGATGTACTCGGATGAGAAGTCTCCATTATTTGGGTTTCAAGTGAATCCAAAAAGTGTTCAAGCACTTCAGGGTTGTTATATTCTGAAAATTTGCCATTTATCATGATCAAACTCATTGCTGAGTCAAGTAGCCTGTATCTAATATTGAGTTTCTCATTCTTATACAAAGAGCTAGGAACATCGGTCTTTTAAGATTAGTATCTTTGGAGAGATTTTGAGAGAGATAGATTTTGTGTCCCTCTTATGTAAAGGTGCTGTGCTTTTTGCCAACTTAATGAGGTGTCTTGCATGTTGGAGTTATAGGAATCACGCAGTCTCTTGTCTTCTTCTTATTGTTGTTGCATGTTCTTAGCCTGTGGGCTCACTGTAGCTCTACAGTGGGATCAAAGTTGATCGTGGTGAGTACTCAGAGCAAGCGTGCAAGGAATTCCATCATGTCTTCTTTCTAAGTTCTCTGGGATTTTGAAAAAATTATGATTGTCTCCTCTATTCCTGAACTCCAATTCTGTTATTTTGCATTGCATGTTCCTGTGGTCCTGCTCCCTGTTTGTATTTTCCTTCATTTTCTTTTCGATTGTCATTAATTTGTTCTCTGTTGCCAACAGGCGGGTATTGAAAGAGACCATCTAGCTTCCTATGTTGATAATCTCATTTGACGTTTTTGACGTAGTCTCTGTGACACTGGCAGTTGTTTGCTTAATTATCATCAATTCTCTTAAGTATCACTCGCATTGCATTGTCTTGTGCCATAGAGCTCACCTCTGTTGTGGCTTTTAGCCCTTTACCTTGGTCCCTTTAGTAAACAGGAGTCAACTTATATACAGCTGGGGCTGGGGCTGGGCGGGGGAGAGGGGTGCGGAAGGCGCAGGAGAAAATTAATAAAAAAAAAACACTTGCATGCTTTGCTCCCGCGCCGCTCCTCTTGTGTCGCTTCTGCAGGCACAGGCTCCCAGCCTGCCCTGCGCCAATCCTGACACTGCTCAGAGCAGCTTCAGGATTGGCTGGGAGCAGCCAGCCAGGGCGCTCCCAGGCAGACTGGGAGCCTGTGCAGGCTCTCTCCAGCCCAGCACCATGTTGCTGGGCTGGAGAGAACCCTGTGTGCATGTGTGTTTGGCCAGCCTGAGATGGCCGGCCAAACACACATGCACTCTGAGGAGAATGCACAGTGCACTCCCCTCAGCTCGTCACCCCCAATCCTCCCACCCCTTTTACGTGGAAAAAATAATAAACAGAGTTTATTATCCTTCCCATGTAAAAGGATTTGCAGCGGTTGCTGCTGGCGGGGTGGGGGCAACGCTTCTCCACCCATACAGAGAAGCCGCGCCTGCTTATATAGCTGCTGTTGTTTGTGAGTTATGCAACTTTCTGTCATAAAAGTCAGTGGTTTCACAAGAGCAGTAAATGCTGATGCAATAGGTTAGCTTGGTATGTTGTTTCCGCAATCTGGGTCAGCTTTTTTTCACAGCTTTATCCCCCCAAGTGGACTTTCATGATTTCTATCCAAATGTGTCACGACCACATTAGCAGCACATTCTTTCCTGTGGATAATCTACACTGATGTCTTATCTCACAACTATTAGGGTCATGAATAATAGCCCCACAATCCACAATGTTTTTTAAGTATTCAATTCCGTCAAGTGATGTATGAGCCTGTACTCCTTTGATGTCTCCAAGGTGGTGGGCTCCTTTTATATTACTGTAAATTGGAAGACTGGTTTAGCTTTTCCTCTAGTTTTATTTGAAAGTATAACCTTTATTGCCAACCTGCCAGTGTGTATGTTTGTTCTTGTTAATTCCTCTGTCATTTTCCTTTAGACTGTATGCCTGACTGCTCGCACGCATTGCTTTAGAAAGGTGGGGTACTGAATGAGATTTCACAGGAGGTAGCAAGTGCGTTGTGGTTGTGCCAGCTTCTTGTATCATTCTTGCACCTGTCACACTGTTGCTTGCTGCATTGAACATGCTTGCTGTGCTCTAATGTGCTTGGCTTGCCTATGCTCCTCCTGTTGGCCCATTAACTGGCACTGCTGCATTCCTGGCAGCTCCTTGTGGTGTGTCCCCGGTCTCGTCTTGTGGCGTGTCCCCAGTATCTCCTGCTGTTATGAGGAAACTTAAAATACGTAGTATGTCGTCCTACCTTTCTTCTAATATTTCTGGGATCTCACCAGTAATTTGGGGAAACTGAGATTCCTGCTTTTGTTCAATGGGTTCTCCATTTCTGTTCAGGAAGGCTGCCCATTGCCTTAGACTTCAATATATAGTTAGGCTCGTTCAACTGTTTCTTAAAATTAATCAAACACTCGGTGTCAAAGGTTTCTTGTTCTAAAAACACTTTCTGTTCTCACTGCTAGTGCACTTAAGCCAATCTTCAATATATCTGCTTTTACCATAGTGGTGCTACCCAACCAAAATGGTTATTCTGTCATCACCTATCCAGCAGGGGCAGCTCCTTCGCAAATGCTAAGGCACATGCTTCCCTGGCTAAGCCAGGAGCTGAAAAATACAACAATATTTCTTTATAGCTTTTATCTTTCAGCTGCTGGGTCATCCAGCAGCATGTGAAGGGCGGCGCTGGGCTGGGCCACAGGAGTGGGAGAGGGGATGGGGATGAGGAAAGAGTGCACCTAAGTGCACATATGTGTTTGGCCGGCCTTCTTAGGCTGGCCAAACACACATGTGCACGTAGGTTTCTCCAGCCCGGCTGTGTTGAACAGCCAGGCTCAAGAAACTGCACAGACCCCAGGGCCACTCAGACCAATCCTGATGCTGCTTTCATGCTAACTTTAGCATGAAAGCAGCATCAGGATTGTTGTGGAGCCTGTGCTGGTATCCCAGTGAATGCTGTGACACCAGAAGAAGAGGAGCGAGTCGGCAGGAGGCGGCAGCAAATGGAAGAGGTAATTTAAAAAAAATGTATCCCTCTGTCCCGCCCTTGAGATTTGCGTTAGCCGGCACTGCTATCCCGGCAGCAATATTTCAGTTTCATATACAGAATACCTCCAACATAGTTAAGAAACACAATCACATAGTTAAGAAACACAATCAGACTTTAGGTTCCAAAAATTTGAAAGTGCTCTGACAACTTTTGGCCTGATTTCTAATTCGAGTGCTGGGCTGTCCCCTACCCCAGCTCCTAACAATGAATTCTGTATCTTAACCTTGGCTCCCAAGCCTGTCCTGTGGAGTCCAGCCTGACCTTGATCACCACACTAGTTCAAGTGCAGACAGTTCCTGACCAATTGCACCAGGTTTTGTTAAAGAAGATCTACTGAAATGCCATTCAAAGCCTGAGAGTCTATTAGCAGAAATAAAATGAACAGCCTGTAAATCACAGGTTCAGCCATCCAGTGTCCCCAGCAAACTGAATTTGAATATGCTTTGTAAGCAAAGGCAAGATGTATTTATTGTGTTACTATGGATGCTTCCGCTATGGAGAACACATTCAAACAAACAGTCCATACAGATGAACAAAGAATTACATGATGAGAAATGAAGAAGATAACCTTCCGATTGTAACAAGCATGTAAACATTTTGGCTTAGCAAGCTAATCAACAATTTCTCATCACGGAAGCCAAGATGTGAAAGAAAGTCTCAAAACATCACAGATGGCACTTCCTTTATCATGAGTAGGAAAACATGACTGAAGTGTATTACTGTAACACTAATGAATTTTTTTTCACAGCTTCATACACCTGGTTAGGTCATGAAGTGCTCTGATTTACATTGAGTTCCTGGGTGCCCTTACAGCTGCATGGTGGAAAGGGTGCTGCTTGTGATTTGATCCATACATGAAGCGTTGGATGATGTAGGATTGGTTTGATGGTATGGTGATAATATGGTGCATTAAATGTTGCTGTGAAGAAGCATGTCAAGCTGGGGAGTGCGTCAGACTAAACATAGCACGCAGATGCTTACCGTCTTTAGGAATAGACAGAATCATATGCAGCAACTGCCATTTATTATGCCTTCCTAAGGTCCACTGGGTGTGTGGGATCCACTCAGGAACTTCATAGACTCACCCATTTGAGGACTATTAAACCACCAAGGGAGCAATGTACACATATCCCCAGGAACTAATTAGCGCTATCCTGTTGGAGTCACTGTTAAACTACCATTAGAGTATTGCATAATGTCCCCCCCCTCGGAACATCAATGACCTTTCTACTTAGCAGCACAGTTAAGCGCTAATGGATAACTGTATACCACCCCCCAAGAGTGACAGCAAACCACCCAGAGAGTATTGTAAGACGTCCCTCAGGAGAATAGAGTACCATCTCCATGGAGGGACTGTTAAAACCCACCAAAGGGAGAATTACATATAGTCTACTAATAGATGATAGAGGACCATCGCATTGGAGGCACTAATAAACCATCAAGGCAGTACTGAACAATGTACCCCAGGAGCAAAGGTACCATCCATTTGGAGGCACTATTAAATCTCCAAGGGAGTATTGTATGCCAGCCTTCTAGGACTGACAGACTACTACTCCATTCAAATAAAATCAGGGTTTATAGAGCGCAACTACTCACCTGTAAGGGCTCAAGGTGCTGAGGGGGTTTGTCCTCTGAGCTTCAGTTGAAGAGCCAGGTTTTAAGGTCCTTCCGGTAGTGATGGTGACTGCCTGAGGTACAGGGGCAGGGGGGGTTCCAGCTCTCTGCCGCAAGGTAGGCAAAGGCTCTTCCACCAGTCGACCTCTTCGGTATGCGGGGTATGGTAGCTAGTGCTTGTTGAGTGGAGAGGTCTGGTGGGGGAGTAGAAGGTGATGCGGTGGTTGAGGTAGGCGGGTCGTAGGTCATGGAGGGCCTTGTATGCGTGGACGAGGAGTTTAAAGTTAATTCTTTCCTCAATAGGGAACCAGTGGAGGTCTCCTAGGTAACTGGAGATGTTTTTGCAGTGGGGAATATCCAGGATTAGTCTGGCGGATGTGTTTTGGATGTGCTGTAGTTTCTTCAGGTTCTTCTGGGTGGTGCCGGTGTAGAGGGTGTTGCCATTTCGAAGTCTGTTGGTAACCAGGGCATGGGTTGCGGTTTTGCAGCAGTCCTATGGCATCTGCTTGTAGATCTTCCAGAGGAGTCGGCGTGTGTGAAAGCAGGAGGATGCAACTGAGTTGACTTCGCGGGTCATGGTAAACGATAAGTCCAGGATGGAGTTCATTTTCCAGAGAACCTTGGAGACCTCTGACTCCTGGAGAAAATAAGATATTAAGTTAACATTGTTCTCTTAGAGAGAGGCTAGTATTTCCAAAGATCCAAGTTAGGAGAGCGATAGAATTGGGTTAATGTGAGTGGCTGAACGGTTGAATGCACAGTAGAAATGTACTTATCTATGCTCTTATCACCCGACTGCAGGTCCATTCTTTAAAGAAATCCCAAGAAGAAAGGTAGAAAGGTGCAGGTTTTCAGAGACACACACTGAGTATCCTATCTTCAAGTGGGAAACACATGCTGAAACTGGATCTGGAGGTGGTCTCTCTTTTTCTATTCCCATTCCTCTTTCTACCTAGCGGATGCAGGGTTCAGATAATCAGTTAAAGTCTGAGCACGCATCTGTTGGAGGGAGTTGGGTAGAAGGCATCTGCTCCTGTGGAAGTTTGATTTAATGGGTAATTTTCTGACACCAGCAGTGCGCCCGCTGCGCAGCCGCACAGTAACCGCCATTACGAATGTGAGGGATGCGGGGGATCTGGTCAGCTGGGAGGCGGGAAGGCAGAAAGGTGATTCGCAGGGAGGAAGGGGGCGGGACTGCAGAGGCAGCGACAGCAGGGAATGGAATGCAGGGAGAGTGAAATGCTGAAGGAGAGAGAGAGAGAGACAAGTAAGAAAAGAAGAAAAAATAAAGATGACAGAAAAATAGGTAAAAGTAAAAAGAGACAGCAAGATACTTTCATGCAGATGGCCACTAGGCCACCAGGGATGAAGCGCACGCGGGAGCCTGTGGGTTAATGTGGGCCTCGAACTGAGAGGCAGGCAGGCTCTCAGTTCGAACACAGCAGAGGCAGCAGCAACAGGTGGAGCGGTGCAGAGGAGAGCAAGCAGACACTGACCAGGAGGTCAGAGGAGCCACCCTCTAAGTGTGCAGCGGCCACCATTAAGAAGGGGATGGAGGCAGGGGGTCTGGTCAGCTGGGAGGTGGGAGGGCGGGAAAGCGCTTTGCAAGGAGGGAGTGGGGCGGGTGGCCGGGGCAGCAGCAGTGGGGAATGGGAGACAGGAAATGCAGGAAGAGTGAAAGGCTGAAAGAGAGAGAAAGAGACAAGAAAGAAAGAAAAAAAATAAAAACATATCAGAAAAATAAGCAAAAGTAAAAAGAGACCACAAGATACTTTCATACAGATGGCTACTAGGCCTCCATGGATGAGGCACAGATGGGAGCCTGCGGTGGAGGTGGACCTTGAACTGAGAGTCAGAGAGGCTCTCAGTTCGAATGCGGCAAAGGCCGCAGCTGCAGCAACAGGTGAAGCTGCGCAGAGGAGAGCGATCAGATGCTGACCAGGATGTCCATTGGTAGCATATGTTTAAATCGCTAAGGTAGCTTTATGTGATGGCCCCCAAGAGAGAAATAAAATCACTTCACTAGAAGCACTTTTAAAGCACTAAGGGAATATTGTATGAAATCTACTCAGGAGCAATGAAAGATCTTTGCTTTGAACACAATGTTAAAATGATAAGAACGTTTTACAAGAAGTCTCTCCACGTTCAGCGGACGATCATTCCATTGAAGGCACAGATAACCTGCAAAGGGAGTATTACATGAAGTCAATTGAGAAGTGACAAAGGACCATCCTATTGAGCACATTGTTAAATTGAGAAGGCACCATTATAAGGAGACCATCCATGATCAATAGAAGACCATTCTATTTCAGATACTGCTAAAATTTCAAGAGAGATTTAAATAGAGTCTACGAGTGACAGAAGATCCAATGTAGATGCTGTCATCCCACCAGCCCCAGGGACAGTTGGCACCTGTGAGAACTACAGCATCAAGAATGGCAGAGGCCCATACGTAAAAGCATTATTAAACCCTACAGATCATTGTCAGGTGAATGGTGGAATAGTGTCTAGAGCCAGCCAAGAGTGCATCAGATGAATCCTGGAAGCACTGTTAAGCACCCAGTAAGTAGTATTTGGAGTATGTGTGAGTGAAAGAGAGCCCAACCTAAGCTGACACACAAGGCTGAAGAGACTATGTGGAATAACATGAAAGTATGACATTCAAAATTCTAAGATGTGAATTGACAAATGAAATTCTTCAAATGAACAACAGATGGCTAGCCACTCCCCATAACACTATGAAAGAAATACTGTGGCATACATCTAAAAATGTAGGAGAGGTTTATTACATAGTCATTCACTCATGGTGAGAACATTTTCTGTCTGCACTCTTCTTGACTCCCGTCAATTAGGGAAGACAAGCAGTTTACGGTAGGAATGCAAGGCCTTTCAATGCTTACTGTGTTCTTAGGCAAACTGAATCCAAATTTTGATGAAATAGTTGGAGCCTCAAAGAGGCTTCATATGGCATGTGACAACTCAAATTCAAATTTCAAATTGCAGATTTGCGGATCATGACACAAACTTTGAGGCAGAACTATGAACAATGGTGAATTCAGTAGATGTTCACATGCAGCGGCTAGTTTAACGTTCTTTGTGACCTTACATGAAGCTGTTATGAACCACATGAATTCTGAAGGTCACGATTCAGGATGACAGACTGGTAATGCCACTGGAGCTCCAACACCAAAAACTTTGCCATAATGGTGCCCTTAAGACTAGCATGGCTAGTGAAATTCAGTTTTCACTCAGACCTGCTGTACAGCTGTTGTAGAGATGATCACAGCAGCCAGTAGTGTTGAATGTAATATTCCATTTATTTTACTTGTGACATCCAATAAGGAACACAACAAACTTCACTCTTTTTTCCACTGCTTGAAACACAATCATTATTTATATTTTGAGAGATTCCATTCCTGCACTACTCTTGTTGCTCAACCCTAATGTCTAACTTATTTCTCTGATGACCAACTCTAGTGGTACTTCCTCCATCATCAAATCCATGTTCGCCAGGCACATCCTCAATACCTGTTCCTTAACCGATTTTTCTGAAATTACTGGACAAATCAAGACAATAATTTCTTTCAAGAATTGTTGTTCCTTGTGCTTCCACAAGATGCCTTGACCTGATTTGAGTAGAACAGCAGCACTTTTGTTCCACCACCCTTTATCTTTTAACAGCAAGACACTGTTTTTATGTCCAACGCTTGCACAGGTAAAGAATAAGCTGATTCCACTTTTAGTACTTTCTCATGTTTCTTTATAATTACCCAATCTCCCACCTTAAACAATTTTGACTTTGCTTTATGAACTAGATCATGATAAACCTTGATTTTCATCTGTTTCTCTACGAAATTCTTTTAACATGTAATCTGTCATCATTAATTTCTTCCATCCTGTTTTTGTGTTTGTATCACTACCAAATCTAGGTATAAGTAATCTGTGTGCTTTCCTCCCTCTCAATAATTAAACAGGTGAGTAGCCGTTAATCAAATGTGTTGTGTTATTGTAACTACATACCTTCTCTCTCATAAATACTTACATTGACAACATAGATGCTAACACCATCTAAACACCTTCCTTCATAAATCTGTTAACATGCTCCATCAAACTATTTGAAGAAGGATTGTAGAATGGTGTTTTTCTTGTTTGACACCACATTTCGTAAAAAGAGAGACATTTTCTGACACACCAATTGTGCACCGTTATCATATACCAAAACATTTGGCACACTTTCAATTGAAAAAATCTTTATCAAAAACTCAATGACCACATCAGTAGTGATACTAGAAATGAATTCATAATGAATCCACTTTGAAAAATAATCAGTCAGGATAACTAAATAGCACACTTTCTCAACTTGCAATGTAAAAGGACCGGAAAATATATAGCCAACATGAATCCAGGTGCATCAGGGATTTCAAACAAATGCATTTCCTCTTTACTAGTCTTCCAATGCTTTTCCAACATAATGTACTAAATACATTATCAAGAAGCATGTTAACAACTAAATCTAGCCCTGGCCACCAATAATAGTTTTGTAATAACTTCATTGTAGCTGTCGTTCCTGGGTGACCCCTGTGAGCCAATTCCATGAATTTATTCTCAAAACCTAAGGTGGTACATCATGTCTCATTAAAAGCCCTCCCTCAATAATCAACTCGTCTGCCATTTGAAAAACAATTCTCAATGACGTGTCCAAATTTCTAACTGGTGGCCAACTATTAGTAACATACTTTATGACTTGTTGCAAGATCATGTATTCATTAGAGGCATTCATCCATTCCTTCTCCAAAATAACACCATCATAATGTCCAATTGCATCTACAGCAGCCACAACACACTGAAGCTCATCACCTTCAGTGGTATCACTGACCAGTTTAAGTGGTAATCTAGACAAGCAATCTGCTTGTTTATTTGACCATCCTGCAATTCAGTTTACTCAAAAGTTATATTCCTGTAATTTTGAGATCAACCTCACTTATCATGAAGAGGTCTTCGCAGTGCCCCCACCACATCGTCCATCATGTACAATAGTGGCTTATGATCAGTCACTCCCTCAAATTTTCTACCCCATAGATAGGTCTTCAGCTTCTCCACAGCCCATACACAAGCTAATGTTTCTCTTTTGATCATGCTGTAAAACCTATCAGCACTCACACTGTTCAAGAAATAAATGCCACTGTTTGTTCCTTGCCAGCAACCACTTGGCTGAATACAACTGCCAGCCCTATTGCACTAGCATCCGCAGTAACTATGTTCGCGCCCTGGGCATCCTATGGTTTAAGGACTGAAGCAGTTAATATGGCATTTTTTAATACATTAAATGCGGTCTCCTGTTCCACACCTGAATCAAATGTCATTCTTTTACATAATTACTTCCTTAATGGTTGACCATCAATAGCATATCCTAAAATGAAACGGGAATAATATTCACTTAACCCCAAGAATGAATTTAAAGTATCATTGTCCTTGGGATTTGGGGTCTCCCTGATGGCTTTAACTAAGTCCTCTTTGGGTGTTATACCATCAGCAGACAAAGTATGACCTAAATACTCAGTTCTTGCGTGCAAAAAGTTACACTTAGATTTGCTTACTGTCATATACTTATCACAGAATGTTTCCAGAACTTCCTTCAAAATGACATTATTGTCATGAATAGATTTAGCATAAATTAAAATATCGCCCTGAAATGTTTCGACTGCATGAAAACCATCAGATCCAATATCCACTAGTTTTTTAAAAACACTCACAGCTAATTTCAGGCCAAATCGCAATCACACATACCTGTATGTACCAAATGGTGTAACAAAAGTGGTGTAATCCTTGGAATCTGCTGATAATTTCACCTGATGGTATGCAGATTTTAGATCAATCAAGGAAACATATTTAGATCCACTTATTGAAGAAAGCATTTCCTGGATGTTGGGAAGGGGATTACAGTTTTGCAATAATATATTTATTTAATGATCTCAACCCTGCACATAATCTAATCTCATCAGATTTTTGCTTTGTTAGAACAACTGCTGAAAACCACACTGATGAATCAAAGGGTTCTAATATACCCTCCAAACAAAGTGTATGCAATAAGTCTTTCAATTCAGTCTTAAACAATAAAGGTCCAGTACATATGCTTTATGAAAACAGGTATGCATTTTCTTTCAGTTTGGTTCAATATTGATAGCCAGTAGCACATCCCAATTTTGCCGCCTCAAAGACTTCCTTGTTGTTATCCAGCACCTTCTCCAGGGTCAAATTTTCATTTTCATTCTTGCATCACCCAAAACAGTAGGATCCAGTGAAAAAGGATTTAAGGATAGTACCCAGCCTTAATAAGTCTTGCCATCCTACAATGTTTCTCCCTCTTTCAGCCACATAGATTTTAGTGTATGTCATGAGATATTTAAACTGAAGGGTATCTTTGGAATAACCTAGCATGCTGATGTCAAACACTCTTGGGCTGACATCTGTCTTTAATAAAGTAACTCCCTTCCATAATTGGTCAAACGTATGGTCAGCTAAAATGGTAATTGGCGAACCAGAGTCCACTGTGATGTTCAACTCAAAATCTCCAATGTGTAAAACTCCAAGAGGCCTCTTAAATTTACCAAAAGTAGTGTCAACAGTGAGTACGATGTTCCGCAAATTCATACTCTGCATTTAGCTTAATATTGCCATAATTACTATTCATTTTACTGTTCCTGCAAACTACTTCAAAATGCCCAAGGTTAAAATATTTTAAACATCTTTAACTACAGCAGAACATCCTGGAAAATCTTCTAGATGATACTTAGATCCACTTCAGTAAAAAAGAAGAGGTTTTTTAAATTAAATTTACTACATTTCAACCTAGCTCCAGTACTTAACATGTTCAATTTTTTGAGATTCAAATTTCTTTTCATGCACTGCATATATTGCAGGTACTTGTGCCATTTCATAGGCCAATGCTGTTGTAGATAACATTGATTTCTCAATTCCCTTGGAAATGTCAATAACCTCATGCAAGGTTGGATTCCTGCAGGCTAATCGTCTTTATTGAACTCTTTTTTTTTTAGAATAACAATGGAACACAAACTGATCCCTAATATTAGTGTTAGTCATAACCCCAAATTCTCAGGAGGCTGCAAGAATACGTAAGAAAGTAATATACTCCTCAATATTCTCATGTTCAAGTTGTTTCTGCATGAAGAATCTATGCCTCTAAACCATTACATTAGGCTCTTTTGTAAATTGTTTTTCCATCCTTTTGACAGCTTCCTCATATTCATTACATGGACTAAAGGTGGTTCTGTTTCAGGAAAATTATCAAAAATATGCTGACCTATACTACACAAAAGTCCAAACATTAATCCTTTCTTCCTTTCCAATTCATATTGTTTTCCTCCAATATCAACCAAGTAATTCTCAAATGCTCTATGCTAGTTCTTCCACTTCACGACTGGCTTCCCTTGATTTTGCAAGAATAATGCTGGTGGATTTATTCCATTGAATAATACAGTGAATGCTAGAAACCACCAAATAATGTTTATGCCTCAAACAAAAAATTTCAAAACAAACCACTTACTGAATATTGATGATTACTTTGCAGAGCCCTAAGGAAATGTACCAGTATGCTTCCACCTTGCTAAAAAAAGAAAAAGCTGGTGTTAAATCAATTATGCTAGGAACGAGATGATGAAGAAAAGATTAAAAAAACAAAGCGGCATATAGACAGTACATTGAATGGAATAACACCTTATACAAAATGGCGGCACATAAAGGTCACTTTCCCCAACTCCAGGGCATGTTTTGTAACCCCTCAATGATTCCTTTGTAACCCACACCTGGAGCATGCACATTCCACAACCAACGGATGCAAGTGTAGTAAGGCTCTAGCAAACATGTGCAAGGTCTTGTGAAAATTCAAACTATGCATTCAGTAGTTGAAATATGATGGATGGGTGGGCTCATACCACAGTCCATTACATACGTTCCATTTCGGGTCAGACCAAGAGCCCTCAGCCCACATCGCAAACAGTGCTTGCATCATGCACTGCTACTTCAGCAAGTGTGCCTCAAAGTACTTGCTGTCAGAGTAATCCTGAACTCTTGAAGATGATCTTCACTGCAGACCCACCTATGCTGAGCAGCTGCCACTTCAGTAGGTTCAGCTTCAACTCGTCGCCAATATTCTTGTAGAGGTGATCACGGCAACCAGTAGTGATGAATCTAATATTTCATTCATTTTACATGTAACATGCAATGAGGCCCACAAGTGAACAGCACAGACACATAGCAGAAGTGTCTCTAATGAAGTCAACTATCCCAGTGTCCCAACAGTCTATTACCTCACTATATATAGCATACCAACATTCTACGTTCTGAGAATCACCTCATAACATGCTATCAATGCTTAACAAAATACAACGCTATAATACATAAATAAACAGGTAAATAAAGGACTGTGAAGGAACTGTATAATTGTGTACATATGACAGTGTGTGAATATTAATGTGTATGAACTCTATGTACAACACCAGCCAACAAGGAAAAGGTATCTGTGAAGATTTTCCTGATGATGCAAGATGCAGTTGAGGATGAGGCGGTGGGCTTCACTCACCTGAGATGGAGACATGGCAGAAGATATTCACCAGCACCTCCTGTTTTCATCTGCACTGACCTGTAGCTAGGCTGGAGTGCACTAGTCCCTATTCCATGAAAAACATTTCTGGGCTGAGAAAAAGGTAATGCAGATTATTTTTCATCAGTCAGTAGAGGCTTGTAAGGCATAATCAAAAGAAAGGGTACGGCTGCTTGACGGTGTCTCTGGCTTTTGGAATAATACTGAGCCACTGAATGTTCACAGTCAAAAGCATATATCAACCAAAGACTACTGCGGCACATCTCTCAACCTTGCACACTGTTCCATCACCCTATGAAAGTGCTCTGTGCTAACTAAAAGGTATCACACAGCAATTTATAAAAGTCTGAAGTAATATGAATAAAACTCCTTCAGGTGCATAATGAGCACCCGCTAAAGCATGAATGACAACACATTAAGGAAGATTGAGCTTCTCCCCTAGGAGATGTGTTGCATATTTCAGTTAAGAGATTTACATTTATTCGAAAGGCAGCAAATTCCACTTCCCATCAGTGGTGCTGGAACAAGTTTCAGACTGGGGGTGCAGCCATTAGTGTTACATCGAAGTCATAAGGATTGTGAAAAATTCAGCTGTCACTTAAAGAACAAGTGGATCACATGATCCAGGCCATTCAGCAGGAGAGTAGTAAGGGTGTAGTATGTAGCTGGTGGTATAGTTCTTACCAAATATATTAATATAGCATGGTACAGTAGTGCACTCTCATTTACAGACTGCGCATTTCCATTGAAATGGCCATTACATTTTCACAGATATACACTTTAACTGATAAAGTCATATGGAGCACAAATGGCAATTCAGGAAATCAGCTTTCAGCAACTATCATTTGCACATCACAAAGTAAAGTGTCTTAGGGCCATATGTACGAACGCTTTTTCCCATAGACACAGAATGGGTAAAATCCTTTCGTACATCTGGCCCTTAATTTGTCTTGAGCCTATTAAAAATCTTTGCATCCGTCACATGTGTAACCGTTGACACAGGTTATCAAATCTGCTGGAATGACGTTGATATCTTACGCTGATGATACTCAGCTTGTGCTCTCCTTTGTAGGTAATCCCTCACTTGACCAAGCTAATTTCCAAAAAGGACTGCTAGCGGTTGCAGAGTGGATGAACGCCAATTGCCTTCACCTGAACGCAAACAAAACAGAAGTACTCCTTTTGTGCAAAGATACCCACTTGTGGGGTGACCATTGGTGGCCTACCTCTCTCGGGTCTCCCCCACACCTAAACTCTCCATGAAAAATCTAGGTTGTATCATGGACAACTCTTTGACCTTTGAAGCGCAGGCCAGTTTGGTCATTGGCACCTACTTTGGCCTCCTAAGGAGTCTCAAACTTATTCTTGGCTTTTTTGATCCTAATATCATCCAGGTGATAGTCATATCTCAGTTGGATTACTGCAACATTCTAGGAGCTAACAAATCAGTTATCAGAAGACTTCAGTTGGCCCTAAATGCTGCAACTAGGCTGTTATTTTCACTCCCAAAGTTGTGTTCTGTTTCCAGACTTCTGCATAAATTACACTGGCTCCCTATGGAAAAGAGTGTATACTTTAAGACCTGGTGCATGGTCATAAAATCCTTTAGTCCCAGGGGGCCCCTATCATGCCGAAACTTATTCTTCCTTATCGGCCCTCCCACTCCCTACATTCAGCGCCCTGTGATCTGGCTATGTTCCCCCGAATTAGGCAAGTATGAGCTAGAGGCCCTCTTTTCTTGCTAAGACACCTGCTGCTTGGAATTAGCTACCTCTTTCCATTAGGAACACTGAGGATCACGTTCATTTCAGAAAAAAAACTTTAAAGACTTGGCTTTTTTCCCTTTACTATTCTACAGGGATTTCCGGTTTCACTTTCAGCAGTTGCAGTTTACCTCTTATTAGACTTAGCGCTAGGAAGCTCCATTGCTGGAGCAGCCATGCACTTTAAAAATACTAGAACATAACACCTCAGAATTACAAAACCAGCGATTAATTTGTGCTTTGTTATACTGGTGTATTTTTAAATATTCGTACATTGACATGCATTTAAATTTTGTTGTGTTAAAAAATGACATCCTAAAGCCTTCTCTTCCACACTTCTTGTACTCCAGCAAGATTGCCACATAGTTCACTTTACAAAGACCTCTCCCTTTGCAGTCAGAAAATGAACAGTGAGCACCAATCTCCATGTAAAAGGAATAAGCAGCTATTTGTCAGAAGACATAGCCAGACATTTGGCCACTGGAACACACAGCAAATGTAACCAGTAAGACACATTTCAAGGTTATTGCTCATTCACCTTTCAAAATCTAGCATGGTTGTTTCTGGGGTGCTGCTTGCCCTCCTCGTCTCGCCTCACCTATACTTTCAGCACCTCTGTTTCCCATGTAAAGACGACCACTGATGGGTCATCTGAAAAACACTAGCACTCCATTGAAAAAAAAATGCAAATACAGGAGCACACCTTTAGCTTCTTTAAAAAAAAACACACAAATGAATTGCTCTCAGCACAGACACATTCTCTATTTGCCCATAATATCTAAAATGACATGACGGTGAAAAAAAGGACATTTTAAATTTTACACAAAACAACGGTAAAGCATTAAGGGGCAAATTTATCATATTTTTGTGTCGCCCTTGCACCATGCAAGTGGGCGCAAGGATGACGTAAAACTTAATTGAGATTTATCAAGCTACGCAAGGCCGCATTCTGCAGCACACTTAGAAAGAGGAAAATGCCTCTGGGGATTGTTTTCATGCAGGAAGGTGCCCCTTCCTGCACAAAACCAATCCCACCAGCAAAACAGGCACTCTTTCACCATGGTGCAAGGGTGCAGGCATTGGTGCAAGGCAGCATATCGTGGCCAACACAAAGAAAGGACAGAAATCCACTGTATCATGTTAAATACGGTCCATTTCTGCCCTTTCACACAGCACAGTGCAGTAAGGTGGCTTACTGTGCTGCATGAAATAATGATAAATCTATCCCAAAATTAGCTAACAGAGGATGATAGATTAAGGTTACGACAGGAAAATCAATCTGATGTCTTTAACTAAGGTAATCTACAAAGGTCTACAGTATATCTGTAAAGTCTGCAGCTAACACATTTAAGCAACATTCTTATCAAGTTGATACCCGGTATGTTTGTGAGACAAAGTAATGCAGGAGATGCATTCTTCAATGCCTAATTCATTGTTATTTTGCCTAGAGCTGGAATGGAATTATATATCACCTTGGACCCGACAACCACTCCAACATGCCGACATGTAAGTCTGGGTTAGCTTGTAATACACACATTGTATACTTTTATACATGTAGGGCCGGATTTATTAAGGTTTTGTGTTGTCTTTGGGCTACGTAAGGGGGCGTGAGGGAGATGCAAAATGTAAGTGAGATTTATCAAGCCATGCAAGGCCATCTGAGTCATCCTGCATGGCTTGATAAATCTGGAGAAATGCAAGGCAGCTCAAATCACTGCCTTGCGTTACTGTGCCCCAGGGAGGCGCTACATGAGTGGAGTGTGGGTGTTCCCACTTATCTCTCTGCAGCACATGTACAAAGAGAAAAATGCCTATCAGGATTGATTTTGTGCATGTTGGCTTCTCTTCCTGCACAAAAACAATCCTGCCTTGTACGCAGGCACCCATGCTCCATGTCGCAGCGGTACCTGCGTTGGCGCTAGACTGTTAATTGTGCGCCAGCGCAGGCAGTGGACGGGGATCTTTGTAGATAGTGCACATTCCTGCCCTCCTTCTTTCACTCAGCACAGCACAAGATGTGCTGCTGTGTTAAGCTGCGTGAAAGTTTGATAAATCAGGCCCTTCATTTCATATGTCCTGTAGAGCAAACATTTAATTTGATCTTTGACTGTAATCGAGGCGCATTCTCTCATAAGTGGGAAAAATGATAGGATCATGGCATCACTTCCTATCACATCACTCCGAATTACGCTGCTGCGTGCTGACCGGGCGCATTGCCTATGCTAACGAGTCTCCCACTATTTCTATTTTTTTTTAGGACTTGTACCTTTCCTAGAACAACGTTGACCAGCCGATTTCATAACAAGGTTTTCAGTAGTGCAGTAGCAGTGTTTGAGGCGGTATGCTGATGCTGCCTTTCAAGTATTTATGGTCACATTAGAAACAACGACCTGGCCATAAGTGCTTTAAAGATATTGCAAATGCAGCCAGCGAGTTGAGCTGAACATTATTTGTGGCACACTGGGGGCACATTCGGAGGCCCTGTGCTGTCCATATGTCTATTAATGCTCCTAACGTATTCGACGCAAGTAGGAGCTGTGAAATAAACCCCTGCACCATCTCCCTGTTCCTGTTGTGCTGCGGGGGCTGCAAGGAAATAATGGGTAGTTGTAGGAAGTTGGCTCTGTATGTGCTATTTCAAAGTAAGGAATAGCATGCACAGAGTCCAAGGGTTCCCCTTAGAGGTAAAATAGTGGTAAAAATAGATAATACTAATGCTCTATTTTGTGGTAGTGTGGTCGAGCAGTAGGCTTATCCAAGGAGTAGTGTTAAGCATTTGTTGTACATACACATAGACAATAAATGAGGTACACACACTCAGAGACAAATCCAGCCAATAGGTTTTTATATAGAAAAATATCTTTTCTTAGTTTATTTTAAGAACCACAGGTTCAAATTCTACATATAATATCTCATTCGAAAGGTATTGCAGGTAAGTACTTTAGGAACTTTAAATCATCAAAATTGCATGTATACTTTTCAAGTTATTGACAAATAGCTGTTTTAAAAGTGGACACTTAGTGCAATTTTCACAGTTCCTAGGGGAGGTAAGTTTTGATTAGTTTTACCAGGTAAGTAAGACACTTACAGGGTTCAGTTCTTGGTCCAAGGTAGCCCACCGTTGGGGGTTCAGAGCAACCCCAAAGTCACCACACCAGCAGCTCCGGGCCGGTCAGGTGCAGAGTTCAAAGTGGTGCCCAAAACACATAGGCTAGAATGGAGAGAAGGGGGTGCCCCGGTTCCGGTCTGCTTGCAGGTAAGTACCCGCGTCTTCGGAGGGCAGACCAGGGGGGTTTTGTGGGGCACCGGGGGGGACACGAGTCCACACAGAAATTTCACCCTCAGCGGCGCGGGGGCGGCCGGGTGCAGTGTAGAAACAAGCGTCGGGTTCGCAATGTTAGTCTATGAGAGATCTCGGGATCTCTTCAGCGCTGCAGGCAGGCAAGGGGGGGATTCCTCGGGGAAACCTCCACTTGGGCAAGGGAGAGGGACTCCTGGGGGTCACTTCTCCAGTGAAAGTCCGGTCCTTCAGGTCCTGGGGGCTGCGGGTGCAGGGTCTCTCCCAGGCGTCGGGACTTTAGGTTCAAAGAGTCGCGGTCAGGGGAAGCCTCGGGATTCCCTCTGCAGGCGGCGCTGTGGGGGCTCAGGGGGGACAGGTTTTGGTACTCACAGTATCAGAGTAGTCCTGGGGTCCCTCCTGAGGTGTTGGATCGCCACCAGCCGAGTCGGGGTCGCCGGGTGCAGTGTTGCAAGTCTCACGCTTCTTGCGGGGAGCTTGCAGGGTTCTTTAAAGCTGCTGGAAACAAAGTTGCAGCTTTTCTTGGAGCAGGTCCGCTGTCCTCGGGAGTTTCTTGTCTTTTCGAAGCAGGGGCAGTCCTCAGAGGATGTCGAGGTCGCTGGTCCCTTTGGAAGGCGTCGCTGGAGCAGGATCTTTGGAAGGCAGGAGACAGGCCGGTGAGTTTCTGGAGCCAAGGCAGTTGTCGTCTTCTGGTCTTCCGCTGCAGGGGTTTTCAGCTAGGCAGTCCTTCTTCTTGTAGTTGCAGGAATCTAATTTTCTAGGGTTCAGGGTAGCCCTTAAATACTAAATTTAAGGGCGTGTTTAGGTCTGGGGGGGTTAGTAGCCAATGGCTACTAGCCCTGAGGGTGGGTACACCCTCTTTGTGCCTCCTCCCAAGGGGAGGGGGTCACAATCCTAACCCTATTGGGGGAATCCTCCATCTGCAAGATGGAGGATTTCTAAAAGTTAGAGTCACCTCAGCTCAGGACACCTTAGGGGCTGTCCTGACTGGCCAGTGACTCCTCCTTGTTATTCTCATTATTTTCTCCGGCCTTGCCGCCAAAAGTGGGGCCTGGCCGGAGGGGGCGGGCAACTCCACTAGCTGGAGTGTCCTGCTGGGTTGGCACAAAGGAGGTGAGCCTTTGAGGCTCACCGCCAGGTGTGACAATTCCTGCCTGGGAGAGGTGTTAGCATCTCCACCCAGTGCAGGCTTTGTTACTGGCCTCAGAGTGACAAAGGCACTCTCCCCATGGGGCCAGCAACATGTCTCGGTTTGTGGCAGGCTGCTAAAACTAGTCAGCCTACACAGATAGTCGGTTAAGTTTCAGGGGGCACCTCTAAGGTGCCCTCTGTGGTGTATTTTACAATAAAATGTACACTGGCATCAGTGTGCATTTATTGTGCTGAGAAGTTTGATACCAAACTTCCCAGTTTTCAGTGTAGCCATTATGGTGCTGTGGAGTTCGTGTTTGACAGACTCCCAGACCATATACTCTTATGGCTACCCTGCACTTACAATGTCTAAGGTTTTGTTTAGACACTGTAGGGGTACCATGCTCATGCACTGGTACCCTCACCTATGGTATAGTGCACCCTGCCTTAGGGCTGTAAGGCCTGCTAGAGGGGTGTCTTACCTATGCTGCATAGGCAGTGAGAGGCTGGCATGGCACCCTGAGGGGAGTGCCATGTCGACTTACTCGTTTTGTCCTCACTAGCACACACAAGCTGGTAAGCAGTGTGTCTGTGCTGAGTGAGAGGTCTCCAGGGTGGCATAAGACATGCTGCAGCCCTTAGAGACCTTCCTTGGCATCAGGGCCCTTGGTACTAGAAGTACCAGTTACAAGGGACTTATCTGGATGCCAGGGTCTGCCAATTGTGGATACAAAAGTACAGGTTAGGGAAAGAACACTGGTGCTGGGGCCTGGTTAGCAGGCCTCAGCACACTTTCAATTGTAAACATAGCATCAGCAAAGGCAAAAAGTCAGGGGGCAACCATGCCAAGGAGGCATTTCCTTACAGTAGTGTCTGATGACTCTTACTAGTGCACCCGGTTCAGGGATATAGATTTGAGCCTATGGTCAAAGGTTCAAATCCCAGTAAATGCACTCAGCCTTTTGTAACACGTCGGAGGGCCACACCTAAGGCCCGACGATAATTAATAGACGTGCAATCGGTTCTGAGTTCAGGAAAAAACTGCGTCAGCGCAGCCCTGTGCTTTATTACATAATCTCGGTTCCGCGTTCCATCCGGACACGCGGAACTGAATACAAAAGGAAGGAGAGTCCGGGTGGCTCTCTACATCCCTCCCATGTTTTACTTCACACAGAAGAGAAGAGAAAACAGACTAAAAACAAAATGCAACGATGATATATACGCACACAAAATACCAAACAGAATAAAAGGATACAACGTCCCAGGGATGGGACCCAGTCGGTGGGCAAGCAACGATGACCCCGTGTTGGCCCCTAGGAACCCAGCATACAGACAAAGGGGGTCATTCTGACCCTGGCGGTCATGGACCGCCAGGGCCAACGACCGCTGAAGCACCGCCAACAGGCTGGCGGTGCTTCCGGGGGCATTCTGACCGCGGCGGTAAAGCCGCGGTCAGAAAAGGGAAGCCGGCGGTTTCCCGCCGGCTTCCCGCTGCCCCAGGGAATCCTCCACGGCGGCGCTGCAAGCAGCGCCGCCATGGGGATTCCGACCCCCTTCCCGCCAGCCTGGTTCTGGCGGTTTTCACCGCCAGAACCTGGCTGGCAGGAACGGGTGTCGTGGGGCCCCTGGGGGCCCCTGCAGTGCCCATGCCCTAACAGGGCCCCACATAGATTTTCAGTGTCTGCGTGGCAGACACTGAAAATCGTGACGGGTGCAACTGCACCTGTCGCACCCCTTCCACTCCGCCGGCTCCATTCGGAGCCGGCATCCTCGTGGAAGGGGGTTTCCCGCTGGGCGGGCGTGCGGCCTTCTGGCGGTCGCCCGCCAGCCCAGCGGGAAACTCAGAATGACCGCCGCGGTCTTTTGACCGCGGTACGGTCTTCTGGCGGTTCCCGCCAGGCCGGCGGCATCTGCCGCCGGCGGGGGTCAGAATGACCCCCAAAGTCTTTTAGCTGACGGTTCGGCACCGGGTTAGGGCGTAGATGATAACGTCCACTCCTAAGAAAGGATCCGTCTTGGCCAGCGTTTTCAGCCGGAGGGTGGCGGGCACTAGGTGCCGTCACCGGAGCATTCCCCCTCTGCACCTCTTCAGCAATGGGTTCAAACATTGAGTCGTCGACCTTGCCATCCTCCTCAGACATGACCGGAACCCCTGCTCTCTTGAAGTGTGATGCGTTTCTGGTGACTCTCTGACTGCCTCGTGCAGCTGTCACCATGGCACCTCTCACACTGACGACCTGCCAAGGTTCGGGCTCAAATGGAGTCTGGAATTTCGCTCCTGGCCTGCGATTCTTCACTACTACCTTGTCCCCTTCCTGAAAGTCCCTGTATCGACCTTGCCGTTGCTCAGTGGATTTTTGATTGGTACGTTCTCTGCGCTGCTGAGTGGCTTCAACATCCAGCTCGGGTGATGTCCATTGAGGACCAGCCGGGATGCAATCCCGAGGGGGAACTTTAAACATCAGGGCGGCCCGGGACACCCTGTAGTACTATGAGTGGTCGGACGATAAGCACTCAGAAATTCTTGAAGAAATTTCTCACTGTCTCCTCTTTGTTCAACACCTATTCTGAGGGCTCGGTTTAGAGTTCGCATAAACCTTTCAACATCCCCATTAGCCTGCGGCCAATAGGGCATGACCTTGCGATGATGTATAGCTAACCCTTCTAGGTAAGACCTAAACTCCTGTCCATGGAACGGTGGGCCCTTGTCTGTTCTGACTTCGTCAGGGAGGCCAAACATGGCAAACGCCTTCTGAAGTACTGGCCTCACATTTTCAAATGCCGTGGATGACACGACATCAACAACGGGGAACTTTGTGCAAGAGTCAATGAGGACGACGGTGAGCCGCCCGTCCGGAAAGCTCCCAAAGTCCATACTCACTTTTGTCCATGGCTTCAAACTAGCCGGCTCAGTGACTACTGGACAACAAGGTGGTTCCCCTGATGTGATTACACAGGAATGGCATTTTCCCACCAATTCATCCACCTGACTGTCCATGCCTGGGAACCACACCTTTGCCCTCAATCTTGCCTTGGTCTTTGCAGCGCCTTGATGGCCTTGATGTGCTAGCTCCACTACTGTGGTCCACAAACTCTGAGACAGCACAATTCTTCTTCCTCGCAGGACCAATCCTTGCCCATCCGGGGACAACTCATCTCGCACCCTCCACATACCTTGCATTGCTGCTTTATATTCATGATTGGCCACTTTAGTCTTTTCCAGGAAGAGCTTCCATTTTCTGTGATCAAGTGCTTCTTTGACCTGGTTGAGTGCCGTATCCGCCTTGGTGGCGTCCACAATGTCTCTTTCACTCAGGGCTTTGGGACATGCCGATTGCACCACCATATTGACAAATACCTCCGTACTCTCCTCGTCGTTCCCTTGAGAGTCATCGGTCGTGATTGGAGAGGGGTGGCGAGACAAGTAGTCTGCCGGTTGTTCACTCCCGGTTGATAGATGACAGTAAACCGGTAGGGTTGCAGTAAAACAGTCCATTGCTCTATTCGCGTGGGTGCCAAGCGAGGGCACCCGGCAAATAGTGTGACTAAAGGCTTGTGATCAGTCACCACTTGGAATTCTTGACCATACAGATACAAGTGAAAATGTTTACACGCCCACCGAATTGCCAAAGCCTTGCGTTCTATCTGAGCATATCGTGTTTCAACCGACGACAACGCTCTGCTAGCGTATGCAACCGAAACCACTCCTGCGGGTTTTGCTCCTGTAGAAGAACAGCGCCTAGCCCTACTGGACTTGCATCCACCACCACCTCAGTACGTCGATGAGGGTTAAAGTAAGCCATAGTTGATTTATCTGGCAGCGCTGTCTTGATGTCAGCAAACGCCTTGTTCGCCATGGGGCTCCATTCCCACCGATGCCCAGTCTTTGTCAGCTGTCGGAGGGGTTCCGCCATAGTCGCAAGTTGCGGAATAAACCTTCCACAATATGTTGCCATGCCCAGGAAGCTCCTAACTTCTGTGGTGTTCTTCAGAATCGGCGCTTGACGGATGGCATCCGCTTTACGAGGGTCCACTTGTAGACAATCTTTTGAAAAAACATATCCAAAGAACTCCACTGACGTCTGATAGAACGCTTTCTTCTCGGGTTTTGGAGTAGATCATCACTCAAATTGATCACCCCTTGCAGCCCTGAGAGCGTCTCCCTAATCACATTTTGGAACACCTCAGCGGCCGAAGATACCCCAAAGCTCAGTCTCTTATATCGCCGGAGCCCCACGTGCGTTGAAAAAGGAGTGATATTCCTACTGCCAGGTTCCAGCTCCAGCTGATGATACCCGGCATTGAGGTCCAATTTCGAGTACCACTGTGCACCATTCAGATCCGCTATGATATCATCCATCGTAGGCGTTATGTGCCGCTCTCTTTTGATGGCCTTATTGGGAGGCGCATATCCACACACAGACGGATGGCGCCAGGTTGCTTGGGTTTTGGCGCTATTACCAACGGCGACACCCAAGTTGTGGGTCCTTCTACCTTCTCGATCACTCCCTGGTCTTCAAGCAGCTGAAGTTCCTTTTCCACGGCTGGTCGCAAATGAAACGGAACACGTCGGTGTCTCAGGGCAACAGGCGTAACTCTGTGATCTATGTGTAACTTGACACTTTTGCCTTTGAGCCGCCCCAGTCCTTTAAAGACCTGTGGGAATTCGTTAACCAAGCATTCAGCGTGGGAGCCATATATTTGTCGCGCAAAAAATACCAATTCTAGCTCTTCTGCGGTGTGGCACCCCAACAGAGTGCCTCGGTCTCCAGCCACCACGTAGAACCTTGCCAGTGTTGACACCTGCCCACTGGACACTGCCACCTCCACCGTGCCCTGTGGAGGAAGCGGCTCTCTGCCCCCATAGTTGTAAATTCTGGTGGTAGTTGAGGCAAGCGATGGTGCAGGGGTTAACTGCCTGAACAGAGTCTCATCCATCACATCCACAGATGCTCCTGTATCTATGAGCACCGTCGCCGATTTGCCGTTGATCTGGACATTGCTCATGGGTGGTGGTCGCTTTTTCTGTTGCCTCCCCCCGGTGAACGAGATCACAAAAATGTCTTCGTCTTCATCCTCTTCGAAGACTGGAGTTCTTTGCGCCGTGGTCTCAACAGACTCATCAATCTCTTTGGTCACGCTTCTAACCTTGGTGTCCCTTCCTATCTGGATTCCTTGCCAGCCTCTTCCTGACCTACACACTCTCGCAAAGTGGTTATCTTTGCCACACTTGTCACATGTTTTCCCTTTCGCTGGGCACACCATTGGTGGTTTGTGATCATATCCGCAGCTTCTGCAGGTCCGTGCGTTCTGTCTGCCAAAATTCGCCTTTCGTCCTGAGGGTTGCCGAGTTTGGATGGCATCTACCTGCTCTTCTTTCACTTGGAATGGGTGTGCGGTTGCCGCAGCTGCCAGTGATTGTCCCCTTACCGCCGCCATGGCATCCACCCTCACCGCTGATAGCTCGTGTGAACGCGCTAACACCAAGATGTCGTCGAGGGGCATACCTTGTTGGCGTAGGATGAGCTTCCTTAGTGCATTTGATCGGCATCCTTGAATAATCTCTGCTCTGATCTCCTCTTGTTGGTTAAGGCCAACACACGAGCTTGCTATCTTCCTTAGTCGTGCGTAGAACATGTCCATTGACTCAGTATCAGTTTGCTGAGCCTGTCGGAGTTTGAAACGCTCAAAGTCTGAATTTAGTTGTGGGTCAAAGTGCTTGTTCAGAGCTTCCACTGCCGCATTGAAATCCAACTTATCGCCAGTGTTTGGGAGTGCATCAAATAACTCTTGCAGCTCCTCTCCTCCCATGAGCAGCATGAGACATCTGCGCACCGCTCCATCTGTCTCTCTGGTGGCGCAGAAATAATTTTCTAATCGGTTTAGCCATAGGCGCCACCTTGGCGAGGCAGTGGCCGGGTCAATCAGTTGGCTGAATGGAGGCAGCGCCGTTACTGAAGAGTGAGCACTGGCGCATGCTTGCGCGGGCAACTGGGGGTTTTCCTGCGGTGGGGCACTCATGATGTTCTTATTCTTATTGTGGTGGTATCTCTTTTTATTTATTTATTTATTATTATTTATTTTTTATTTTCCACACGTGTTCTTCTTTTGTCAATATATATATATATATATATATATATATACTCTTATTATTATTTATTTATTTTTTCTTGTGGGTGTACTTGATTCTTAATGTCCACTTTTCTTATCCCCCCTTTTTTTTTCTTTCTTTGCCCCCTATTATTTAGGAAACTTGATTCTTACTGTCCACTTTTCTTTTACCCTTTTTTTTCTTTTCTTTTCCCCTGTTATTTAGGGATGTGTTTCCTTTAATTATTTCTTCTCTTTTTTTTTTTTTTCTTTCAGGACCCTCTGCCCTTCTTACTTGACCGGGGCTCCTATGCTGTGTTCCCCTCCCTGGGGAGCACAGCCCGAGCAGCGCGCTGCCTGGAGGCTGGGGTGTGCACGTGTGTTGATCCGCGCACAGCCCCCACGTGGTGCTGCTGGGCCTCCGGTGCGAGCGCTGCCTTGGGTGTAGTGACGGGGTGAGTCCTCTTGCAGCCTTTCCTTTTTCCTTTGTGCGCGCCCGCCTTTCAAGCCGCAGCACAAACTTACAGGTCTCTGGGGCACGGTCGGAGATTTTATTCTTCGGCAGGGAGGCGGGGCACGCCTCACGGATCAGGACACGGCGCGCTTCTTGCCTTCTCAGCAGGGCGCACCTTCAGGGTTGTCAGTATCCCGCTCGTCACCACTGTAACACGTCGGAGGGCCTAAGGCCCGACGTGCACTCGGTTCTGAGTTGAGGGAAAAACTGCGTCAGCGCAGCCCTGTGCTTTATTACATAATCTCGGTTCCGCGTTCCATCCGGACACGCGGAACTGAATACAAAAGAAAGGAGAGTCCGGGTGGCTCTCTACACCTTTCACCCTTCTGAGGTCTATAAAATGAAAAGCCTTGAGGTGGGTGATAATAAACATCTGGTAAATAGCGCCATGAAAGCCCAATAAGTGAAGGTGGGCTTTACAAAAGACAAATGTTACATTAAAACAGCTACTGTCTCATTCTGCTCAATTTCCACCTGTGCGCTGCTCTTTGGGGCAGGAAAGACAACATCAAAATAAGTCATTCCAAAACCCTGCGAGCAGACGCAGCGCCCTCGCGCTGTATATTTAATTCTGAAGCTTGCTCGTGATTAAAGTAAATAAGCGCTTCAGCAGACCATGTGACCTTGAACCAAAGTTCTCTGAATAATAGTGTGAACATTCAAACTCATTTCTCTATGTTTCCTAAAATCGGGTTGAAAATTTAAAAAGGGTTCAATATTTTAGACGTGCACTTCTCACAATAACCGTACTATGGACTCTATTAAGACGATATATTCAGTATGGAAAAGCTCTTGTGGTTCCAAAACCCCGCTACAGCCATTTAATTCAAACCCTCCTTATGTATTTGTTATGCGGGAGCAGGGGCGGCGGCCATCTTGCCTAAACGCGCATTAATTTAAAAGCACTGCCATTTTTCACATTCATTGGAAGGGCCGCTCGTGGGCAGAGCCGAGTGTGAGGCGCCATACACTACCGGATCTGACAGGAAAGGTTCACAGTTGGAAAAGTAATTACCATAAAAGCTTCAATGGCATCAGTGGCTAAAGATATACAGCAAATCTGTAAAGCAGATATCATTAAAACTGTGCCAACAGACACCCTATAAATGCGCATCAACATGCAACATTCGTCCCAAGGTGACTCTTGTTTGGTGAAGGAGGAGGTGGCTGTGTTTACGAGGTGGGGGATCAGAGAGCAATCATTTCTAGCTAGCTAGCAAGCAGGTAAATTTCAATACTATTAAGGACAGACACACGGCAAAGATTATAAATGTTTTCTTCACATATTTTATATATCACTTGTTTCCATCCTGTCCAATATAGTATCCCTTGTCTGTTCTTCCTCTTTCTTTGCACAAGGTGAAGACTTTCCCTGGCCATTCTTCTGCTCTGTTCCAAGTAAATGGAATGCAAACCCATTATTCAGTTGTTTAATCTAATACCGGTATTATATATCACAATATCAGCTGTAGGCATGCACCTTAAAAGTTTACATCATGCGTAAAACAGTTCCATGTAGGACAATAATCATTATCCTGTGATAATACTTACACAAATTTTCTTTTCTAGGTAAATTACCATTCTGTGTCAAGACTGGAGGTGAAGATTATGCTCGTTTAAAGCCTACTTACCACCTTACATGCTGAATCTGAAATTGGCTTGAAACTGAATTTCTTAAAGGCCAATTCCGATGACCTGTCTGCAGTGTTCATAATGTCCTCTAGTCACACCCCTGCTGAAACTGCTTTGGATGCCCTTGTACCTTTGGCTGAATGTGCTCCAAAACATGAAACATATGTAAGTGATGTGTGCCTAATCCACTTTACCAACCTGGAGATGGATGGACAGGAGACTGCCTTGAAAGGTTTTTTTCAGGGCAATCAGTAATTACCTCTCTCCCACCGGCCTCATTTCTGCTGTCATGTTCTCACAGGCCTTCATACATTTAACCACACATCATTTTTGTTTGTCTTCAAATGCCAGATAGGAAATAGATCTGTGTCTGTCCTCGCTCTCCTGGCAATGGTGAATCTGGCACCATCTGGGTGTTACCTTTATCATAAAGTAATTTTTTTTCCAAACATATTTTAATAGGTTTCATATCAACAGCAACTTACAATCCAATTCTGTGAATTATCATAGTATCACAGATTTCAGGATCAAGGATATCAGATTAGTATGCTCAACACCCATCCCCAACTTCAACAGCTCCCTCCCCTCCCAATCAACCCAATCCGTACTGAGTCATACTCCATATTGTGATTCTAGGATGCCAGTGTATATATCTGCTCTATGCTCCAATTGGAGAGCACGTTTTGATTGCAAGGTCAAAAGCAAGGGGGAAGTAACCTAGACTTCCGCGGTAAATAGATAACTTGAGAAATCTCCGTGCACAGTTAATGTAACATCGAAATACATTTATTACATCATATATTTCTTTGAACTTGTTATTCCAGACATTTGCATGTAAATTTATTTTAAACATATCATTCTATATATTAAAATTGCATACGTCTAGATAGGTGCTCCTACTACAAACAGTGAAGGTGCTGAGGTGCAGGTGAGTGAAGGTGATATATACAATGAGTGCGAGAAGTGGTCAGAAAAAATTGTGGAATTCACAGTGGCTCCCGCGGTCCAGGAAGCCCTGGAGTCTCACAAATAATTTTTTATTCGTATAATCCACTCTTAGAGATATGTCGACATTTCGACCCCATATTGGAGGTGAGTCAAAGAGGGGTCATCAGGACAACGAAATTCCTACTGGTAGCACCTAAATTCAAGTGTGTGAAAAACCATCTAGGTGGTCAGGTGCATCTACACAAATTGTAAAAGTCCCAGGGTCTGGGGGTCTAAACTTATCCTGTGGAAAGTGTGTGGTCGTAGAACCATGGAGCGCCAATGTTTTATAGGGCTCAAATTGTAAGTGTAGCGCTAGTCCCAGGATCACTTGTTGGTCACCTAACCAGGAGCGCCGAATCAATCATGGGCTCGGGGTATTGATTACTGGTTGAACATCCAGCTGGCAGGCGTCAGTGGAGTAAGTGGAACTGTGTTCCGAGGTTATTCGAAGAATGCTGGGGGTGTACACAATGTATTGTGTATCACAAAGCAGCCGCACGTCGAGTGTGCGAATCGTATGAATATTGCGGCTGCTTTGTAATACACGATACACAGGTACAGGGTCTAGGGTCAGTGGGAGTGCACCTAGGGGTCCCTGGGCCGGGCAACCCAGGGAACCACCTACCCATGAGGCTATAGCACAAGAACTGGGAGCATACAACCGATCCCAGGACAAGATGGGCCAGTCTTTACCACCAGGAGGCTATGTAGGAGTGGTATGCCCTCAATGCCACCACAGCCTCCATGAAAGGATTGATGCAGGAGCTGGTCACAGTCCTGTGTGAGTCCTCTACCCACCATCAGGCCTGAGGACTCACAAGCCACCACTGAGCTACTCCCTCTTGGTGAGGAACCCTAACGCAAACGTGGACGCAGACCCAGACATCCTGCAGGGACAGAAGCCAAGACCAAAGCCTCTGCCAGGAAAGGAGCCCCTCAAGAACTGTCTCCTTTGTGTGCCACTGAGACACCTTGTTGACTTCCTATTGCCATAGCCCAATTTCCAAATGCCACATGGATACTGGACCTGTGCTACCAACTGCTGGGCCCTGCAGACTGATGGAATTGATCACCATGGCCCCACTGCTTTGCACCCTATCCACCCTTTGGTATACACAATAAGTGCACTTACACACAAGGTTCGCTGTTTTGTGTTTACTCATTGTAATAGTGCAACAAATGTGTGGCATTTCACAGAAATTGAGTCCTAAAACACATTGAAGATGTGTATGTATCATGCTGTCATCCAGCTTCCTGCAGCATAGTCAGTGTCCACACAACCCTGGGTCCTCGGGTAGCAGCCTGGGAAGAGTGGTAAAACATCATCCATAGTATAGCTACAAGTGATAGCACAGACTGTTCATCATACATTATTTTCACTGTTGCCAACAGTATGTACCTACATATAATGCTGGTTAAACAATTCACACTGTAGGTCCACACACTGATAGACAATCCAGTGCTATTGCACACATGAACACAAACCTGTTCAGGTACAATGAGACAAGTTAATCGTTGCATCTAACAGCAATGACCTGCGTAATAGACACTCATTGTAGTTGTACCACGCAGCTCACACCCTTGGATGCCAAGTATTGACAACACTTGAAGTCACAAGAAGCTGCAGACTATGCCAATGAAAATGTAATTCCAGAATGGAGAAGTCAGAAATGTGTGAAGAAGTAGATAGGATGTCAGAACTATATGTAACCCAGACAGATGAACTAGCTAACATCACTGTGGCACTGTAGACCTACTTGTCAGACCACTCCTGTTACATTCATCTGGAATCCAAATGGGGTCAACACCTACTGATATCAGGGATGGATAACGAAGCACACCCAATCTGTATACTAACATGACAAAAGTAGAGAAGTACCTTCGAGAAGCCTAACTGAAGTACTGCTGGATGAGATCTGTCCTTGTGCCTACATCTTCCTCATCTTCGTCACTCATGATTCCTCCCTTCTCTAGCACCAGATTGTCCCCTACTCCTACCTCCCCCAGCAATGGGATGTTCCTCCTTAGTGCCAGATTGTGGAGCATGCAGCAGGCCACCACAACCTGGCACACCTTCTGTGGTGAGTACTGCAGGTAACCACCAGAAATGTGCAGACATCTGGACCTTGCCTTCAAGAGACCAGATGTCCTTTCGACCACCCTTTTTGTCCTCCCATGAGCCTCATTGTACTGTTCCTCAGCCCTGGTCCTTGGGTTCCTCACCGGTGTCAGTAACCAGGAGAGAATGGGATAACCTAAATCACCTGTGGATAGGGTAAACCAACATTTACATTCCACAATTTCACATATAGACTGAGTAGTAAGGCTGGGGTAACAGTAATGACATATACACTCATCATACTCACTGATGAAGTAGGTCCTCACTCTTAGTAGAGGCTCCATCAACCGCGGGGCACTACTGTTCCTGAGGATGTATGTATCATGGACAGAGCCTGGAAACCTTGCAGTCACCTGGGAGATGTAGTGGTCAGCTAAGCAGACCATCTGCACATTAATGGAGTGAAAGCCTTTACGGTTCCTGTACACTTGCTCATCAGCCCAGGGTGGTATTAATGCAATGTGTGTGCCATCCATGGCCCCATTTACATGAGAGATAAGTCCCAATGCATAGAAATCAGCCTTCACACTGGGCAAATCTACAGGATTGTGAAATTGAATGTAGCGTATGTTTGACTAAGGCGGACAAGACATTCCTCAACACATTGCTGACCATAGGTTAAGACATGCTTGTTGCCATTCCCTCTATCCCCTGGAATGACCCAGTGCCCAAGAAATGGAAGACAGATACCACCTGCACAGTTGGAGGTATGACTGTAGGTTGTCGAATGGCTGGCAGCAGATCAGACTCCAACTGGGTACACAGCTCCCTTATTGTAGCACGGTTCAGTTGATAGTGGGAGATGGCGTGGCGTTCTTCTATCGTTGCCAAGTCAACCAGGGACCGGTACACAGGTGCATGCCTCACCCTCCACAGTGGTTGGCATTTTCACATGGCATCAACACAAGTATGTCAACGATTACCATTCATGCATCCTATTGCAGGGTGACAAATGATGATTCAACATCACATATGCTGCCACTTGTTGCATGCAAAGCAGACTTCAATGTGCCAAGGCACTGTAATACCCATGTCAGTTGCACACACATTTAGTGGTTGACAATAGTGAGATGCTTGTCTGTCACTGCTAGTCTACAGTCACCCTCAATATGTAAGATCATTCCCACAATGTCATGTTGTCATTACCAGAATATGTGTACACTCCAAGTTCATGCTGCCTAATTGTACTTAACACTGGCCCAGGATGTAACCCATCACATGTCCATGTTGGAAATGACTAGTGACTTTATTAATTAATGTATTCGTTAGAGTTGTATAGCAAAATGGCTGCCGCCTGTCCTGCGTGCAGGGGACAGATGTCAGTGAGCTCATTCCGCCGGCATATGCCGTCATGGTGGTAGGCAGGCAGAACCGCCGTGCAACTCCTCATTGGTTAACATTGATGTCTAGGGCATACAGGGACCAATGACGACTACCGCTGGTGGTTACGGTGCAAGACCTCCACTGACTGTGCTACTGTGTCATTTTCCTGGGAGCCATTATGGCGCGTTTTACAGGGGGCTTTCACCTTGGAAGAACTGGACAAACTTGTGGATGGGGTCCTACCACGGTACACAAAGCTGTATGGGGCTCCAGAACAGTAGGTAGGTCGCATTAATGGTTATGTATGTTGCTACATGGGCATGTAAGTGTGTAATAGTACGTGTATGCAGGATGTTACATTGGAGGGTGTACCTACGGATATGACTGCTAGGAATGTTGTGGAAGTGTAAAGTTGTGTACAATGCTGATTTGTGTATTGTTGGTTGACCTATGAATGTTGTAGGTTGTTGTGTCCACATTAATGTGCCTTTCCTTCTGTGTCTCCCATGCAGATCAGCGCCCATCAGCAGAAGGGACTGTGGAAAGCCATCACCAAGGAAGTGCGGACCCTGGGGTTCCATATCCGGTGGAGCACCCAGAACAGGAAGCGGTAGGAGGACCTTAGATTCTGGGCCCAGAAGACTGCAGAGGCCCAGCTGGGGACAGACGCCCAACGAGGAAGGGGTGCCCGTTGGACCCTGACCCCCTGATGGCCCACATACTGGGGGTGGCCTACCAGGAGTTGGATGAGCACTTGAGGACAACACAGCAGCTACAAGGGGGTGAGTGATATAGTACATGTCGTGTACAGTTTTCAATGTACTGGATGGCTGTGTTAGCCATGGGATCAAGGATGTAAACTGTAGGTATGATAGTTAATGTAGGTAAGATACAGTTGTGCTGTGAACAGAAGTAGCTGGGATAGGTAAGCATCTTAGCAACAGGTTTTCATGGCATTTTTACAGTGCCAAATTGTTGGACTTCACATGGACATACAGGATCTTCAGTTGATATACATACCTATCTATACAAGTTCATAATGGGTGACACTTGTAGGTATAACAATGTACAAATGTCACTCATTCACAGGTTTCTCACAGTAATGGTCCTGTATACAAGAGCCCTAACAGTGTAGAGTAGTACCTCAGTGTAATTGTATTGATATCATGACTGTGCATGCACATTAGAGTGTATGCACAGTGGGTGCAAGGAAATCTCCACTGATGTTGTAGAGAGTGTATTCAGGAATGTACATAGAGACATGTTGTTGTAATGTACATACATGCAATGGGGATTGGTATTGACCCTATGCTCCCATCTGTTTCATCCCCCTCCCCTCCTTTTTGTACAATCCTATTCATGTGTGCATTAGCATCAGCAGGCAAAGGAGTAGGGGCACCGGCGAGTGGGGAGGCTGCAGCCCACAGGACCTAGGAGGCAGAGATCACCGAAGCAGAGGGGACCAGTGGGGCAGAAGGCGAGGGGAGCACCACGTGGGAGACTGGAGCTGGTACCACTGATACAGATTCCTCTCCCGATGGAAACATTCTCGTGGTGGCCATCCCACCACCACCCTCATCCGCCTTCCCCCTTACCAGCACCGCCCTCCCAATAGCTCCCCACCCAGTTGCCTGTGCCTGCTCACCCAGGAAAGTGAGCCTCTCCTTCCCCTCAGGCACCTCTGCCCCTGCGCCAGTCAGCCCTGCTGCCATCAATGCTGAGGCTATTGACCTCCTGAGGTCCATCTCTGTAGGGCAGTCAACCATCATGAATGCCATTCAGGGCCTGGCATCCCAAATGCAACAGACTAATACCTACCTGGAGGGCATTCACGGTGCCTTGACTGGCCTACAGAGATCATTTCAGGCTCTGGCCTCTTCATTGACGACAGCCAGTGTCCCTAGTACTTTCGTCCTCCCTCCGGCTACCTGTGCCCCATCCCAAAGCCCTCTCCCTTCTCCCACCCAAGTCACACATACAGACAAGCACTCACCCAATCAGAAGACAAGGTACGCAAGGACAAACACAGGCATAACAAATCACATCACAAGCATGCACACACTCAACACACAAAAGCAGACACAACATCAGCCACTACCTCCCCTGTCTCCCCCAGCACCCCTTCCTTTCTGTCACAACACCACTCACACCTGCCAGCACTGCATCCTTACTCCCAGTCCCTGTCACTACTTTGCCCTCAGTCACCACAACAGCAGACACTACTACATGCACCCCATGCACCCCATCCGCATTCACCACAACCACCATCACTCACACATGCAGCACACCCACCTTACATGCAGACACCACCCCAACATTCATCCACACAACCTGTCTGTCCACTCCCGCCCTCTCTCTCCCACTCCTCCAAGGACACGTAAACACCCACACTCAGACATTCAACATTCCTCCACCTCACACATTCATACTCTGCATACATCAGCACCCATATCCAGCACACCTACACATCCTACAATCTCTCCCTCTACCTCCACTTCCATACCTGTTTCCCAATTCATCCCCCTTGTTCCTAAGAAGCTTTCCCTTGCCGGCTTTGATCTGTTCCCTGACCCGGTCCCACCTTGTGTTGCTCCTCGCCCTCATTGTTCCCTCCCTAAGCCAAGTCCCTCCACCTCCAAGTCCTCCTGAGACCCTTTCTACCTCTGCTGTCCCTCCACCAGCGAAGAAGCCATCCCCAAGAAAAAAGCGGCCCCAAAACATTGTTCCAAGGCCCTGACTCTCTGTTAAGAGCAAGGGTGAAAACCCCACCCCCTCCCAAACCAGAGCTCCAAAAACCCCACCCAAACCCAGACCCCCACCCCCAGACCTACCTGCCCCATTGATGCCCCTACCTTGTGGAGGCCACTAGGCTGTCAGGAGTCAAGTTGGGGCCTTTGACAGGCCCAGTTGTGCCCACTGGACTTTGGACCGGCCTGTGGGCCTTGATGCTTTATGACCTTGTTCACCTGCATTTACCATTTATTTCTATATATTTTCAATACAGGAGTCCTGTTGTTTTACTTCACATACAGTTGTCGAGTATTTTTGTTCTCTGATGAGTTTCCATCTATCTGTTGTGCTGTTAAATGTGCATTTCTAGTAATTATTTTTCATTAAAATGTACTGTTCCTTCTTGTATATGGGCATTGTATGAAGTGTTGTGCCTTTGTATTGGTTTGTGTGTCTCTGTAGTTGGTGCGGTTGTGTAGTTGTGATCTGGGGTGTGTGTATGTTATGTGTGTGTTCTGTGTGTGTGTGTGTCGGTAGAAGTGTTGTGTGAGTGTGTGCACGTGTGTGCGCACTGGAGTTCCTGCTTGGTGTGCATGTTGTGTGTGGGTGTGTCACTCTCCACTTCCCCCCCTTGTGTGCTCTGCAGGTGTAATCACCGATGGCATCGGCAGTCATATAGGAGAAAGGCAAGGAAGAGCGCGGGAAGATTCCAAGGTGGCGTTCCATGGCTTCCATGGAGTAGCTGCATCCCTGGAGGTGAGTGTGTCCTTTTGTACTTGCTGTTTCCACCACGCTTTGGGTGGTGGGCAACCCGTCCCGGAAATCATGGTGGTCTGCAGTGTCGTATTGGGGGGGGGGGGGGGGGGGCGGTGCAGTGACTACCGGCATCCTGGGGATTGCAACCGCTGTCGGTCTGGCTGCACTGGCAGTACTGTTGGCAAACTGGCTTAGTTTCAGTGGGTTGACCGCCGTGGTCGGAATATGGCAGTCTGCACCGCCGGCTTGGAGGCGGTCTGTACACCATCGCCGGCGTGGCGGATCCGTTACTGCCAATGTCATAATGAGGGCCATAGTATTGTTGTGGGTTTCTTTTAGTGCCCAGATTGGGCACCCATATTTTAGCTCTTAGGCCCATAGTCTGTGCCTTTAAGAAGCATACACCTCTTATTCGCTTTTGTTCATTTTATTACATTTTAGCACAGCTTGCTTTTAGCTTGTAGTTTTATATTTTATCAGCTGCTTTTCTTAGAAAACATGCTTGTTTGTGTTCCTCATTTATCTTTCCCTTGCACACATTTCACTCTCTGACCTGCTCAAGGCTGTCATATTTATACACAATAGTTTACTGTATATTGCCAATCCAAGAGTTACAGAGTCAAACCTCTAACCATAGACATCACATCAGACCTGTTCTCACAACACAACACGTTTTGTTGAATAAACACCACACAGGCTGTAGAAGGGTAGAGGAGACATTCCAGACAGCCATCTTATGCTGTGTGCCACTTTGTTGACAGCTTTGCTGATCTTGCCCCTGTCTTTCCAGCCAACCAGAAGGACTGCCAGCACAACAATGGGCAGACCCTTGCCTTTTTTCAGGTATGGGGTCACAGCTTCTTTCATAAGACTGGGATGGGCAGAAGGGCTAACACTGCAATGCTCCCATCTTCGATGCTAGGGTGTTGGTAGGAATTCTTAGACTCATGATCAAGTCAGGTTGTTGGGACTGTTTATCTGTTTCACTCTAATGGCCCCAATCATCACTGCATTATGTTTCATCCTCCTAATAATCTCAGCTCTTGCTTTTATCATAGATTGCAGTTTCTTCAATAAATGAAACTTATCCTGTATTTCTCTGTCTGCCTTCACATGTATGAGACTCTGTTCAGCTGAGAGAAAGGGGTATAATCTGTTCCACCACTACTTCCCTGAGGAGTCAGTGTGTCATGTTTTTAGGCTACCACAAATCGTTTTTACTTTCAAGTTTGGGTGAGATGCTGCTCACTAGCCGATGAGGTCAAGCTGACAGCTTCCAGTCAGTGTGGGACTGACTCAGTCATCCACATTTGGTGTTGCTGCCACCCTAAACCCAACAGTCGTACCCCCCGTAAGAGTCTTACAACAGTATGTAGTAACACAAGTAATTACATGCGCTATTTTACAATGCAAGTCAGTAGCACACACACCAATATATACTCTTCAAAAGAAAACGTTTGGGTAATAACACTTAATGGCTAAACTGGGGTTTTGGTGTGGTTTACCCCCCCCCCCCCCCACCCCACCCCAAATAATCAAAAATTCAGTTAGTACTATTTAATGGGTAAAAGGAGGGTTGGGAAGTATACCCCCACCCAAAAGCAGTTGTAATATCTACTGGTTAAAAAAGGGGGGGTAGTGGATTTAAATCCGCATTACAAATTATCAATTTTAATGTAGTACCAATACCAAACAGGTACACAAAGGAGTATATATTTGGATACTATTTTTTTGGGCTATAAAATGTTTATATCTAGAATGGTAATCTACGCGGCATATTTTTGTAGTATTGTTTAATAAAAATACTTGTTGTGTATTTATTATTGTAATATTTTCAATGGTTAATTATAATTTTTAAAAACTATGATTTGGATTGTTTAGAATCAGAATGCTATGAGTTTATGGTCCCAGGGTGGACAGTATTTTAATTTTGGGTGAAACAAAATTATGTCTATCATGATTTAAAAAACAAACAAAAAATGCATAATAGGTAATCTAAAAAGTATATTTTTTGTATTGAAAAATATTTTATTGTATTTATTACCGTTACTATTTACAATTTTGATTACAAAAAGATGGATTTGATTATTGATTTCTTTTTTTTACATAAACTAATAGTAACTCTAAGAGGTATATTTATGTAGTTTTTTTGTTACCATGTTTTAAAAGACATTAATTTATTGCATTTCTAATATTAAAAAGACCTTCATGAAATCATATTTTATGGCAAGACCGGAGGCTCCTATTATGCGTTTCTTTTCTTGCTTTATTTAATGAGCAGCAGACAAGAAAACTACTAATCCCATAAGGTTTAACATCTACAGCCAATGGGATTGAAAAAGTAGTTCAGAACACCCATGAACCAATAACCATAACGACATGCTATTGTGACGTCACTTGACTGCAAGCAGCCCTCTTTTCTTGCTGCTGCAGTCGAGATAAGTCGCACTTTCTTTTATTCATGCTCCTTTGATTATATTTTTAGTGAATATTGGTATTTTACAAGATATTGTATTGTGGATATTTACTATGTTCGTCTGCAGGTTGCCGCATGTCTTTTCTGTTTCCCTTTCACTCGTACACAGCGCTCGCGCTGGTACGAGCTGAGCGCTTCAGTCTTCAGCGCTGGGATTGTTTACTTTTAGCGCGCGTCACGCGCGCTTCGAATTCCTTGCATTCCTTTGCCTCAGGCAGCAACCGTCATTCGGATTGCTCCTGAGGCAAGGACGTCGTGTGAGAGCGCTCCGCGTTTTATTAATCCAATTCAACGTTTACCTGTTATTGATCCCTCTACTCCCATAACATTAGTTTTTCCCCCTTGTACAAAAAAGACCCGTTTTTCTCGGCAAAGCTTCGTTATTCTTTAAAAGAATATACAAATTGACTTCAATTTTAAATACAATTCAGCAGTTCCTTGAGTTATATAAAATCATTTTACAAATGTTTGACACCATGGAACCTGGTGCTTCTTCCATGGAGCAGGGTGTTTCCACTGAACTGGAAGATATGAGACATGAACTCTGTAATTTTATTAGAAGTTCTGTCAACCAGGCAGTATCTTCCTCATTACAAAAATTGTCAAAGAATCTGGAGAACACTTTTTCTAATTTAATCTCCAAATTGGCCCAGACTGCGGGGGAATGCAGTAAACGTCCACCAACAAAACCAGGTACGGGGACGCAAATGGAAAGTGAGTCCACCTCACACACGCCAGAGGAAGCGGTTCCTCACAAGGCTCCTGCCAAGAAGTATAACAATATGGCATCAAAATCTTCTTTAAAACGAAAATTTAAGGAACGTAATGTTCTCCCTGTTACTTCTCCAGTTATTCAGGATACTGATGAGGATATGCCTGATGTAGATTCAGATTCATATATATCTGACAAAGATGATGATGATTCCTTTTCCATTCCTCCTCCTAAAAAATCAAAACTAGCCTCTACTACCCCTTCTCTTTTTGACTCAGAAGGGTTTCCTATGTTTGATCCTGCTCAAATTCATCACCCTAATTCTACTGAGTGGTTTCCGGCTGACCATGTGGGCCGCTATGTGGCACAAAAATTATTTTCTCCTTTAGACAAACAAACTAGATCTAAATTAAAGTCAGAATGCCCTCGTCCTGTGCTTTCTAACAAGGCCACTATTACCCCTACCATTGACCAACAAATGTTGACTTTCTTCACTAAACAGGGTAAAGACCCTCGCAAGGGCGTGGACAAAGCATGGTCCTCTTGTCAGGACAAACTCTTAGATATCACGGGACCACTTACTAGGATTTTTGACCTTGTCGAATCAGCTAGACTAGAGGGTTCCTTCCTGGACCCAGAAGAATTATCATTATGGGTTCAACGTTGTTTTTGCCTTTTAGGAAATGCAAATTCTTCCTTTATACACGAGAGGCGCAAAGGCCTACTTATCAAACTAGACCCCAAACTTATCAATTTGGCAACCGTTCAACCCCAGCTTCAATCAGACGGACAACTTTTTGGAGATTCCTTCATAAAAGACCTTAGCAAATACGTTGCTACTTTTACCTCACTGGACAAAGCCCAACAGTCGATGAGAAAAATGTTTCACCAACGTGTTTTTGCCAGGGCCGGTAGAGGCAGGAGTCGCTTTACCGGCCGCGGATTCACCAACCAATGCTCCAGAGGTTATTACAATTCCTACCAGCAGGACTTCAGACCTCAATTCTATCCCCAACGTGGCAGAGGTTACCGTTCCAGGTCCGCCAGACATTGCAGAGCCTCCAACCCAACAGGTAAGCCTCCTGGTCGATTCTTTCCCGACAGGGGATCGAATTCTTCATTTTCTGTCAAATTGGCAAGCGATAACCGCAGATGCTTGGGTGTTAAACACGGTTCTAGGTTACAAGATAGAACTTTATTCTACTCCGGTGCAAACTTTTTTCCAAGCTCCTCCCCATTTTTCCACAGAAATGGCTCAGCTAATATCTCTCGAAGTAGACTCTCTGTTACAGAAACAAGCGATTGCACCCACTCTCCCTCTTCCATCGGAATTTATCAGCCCAATTTTTCTTGTTCAAAAGAAGGACAAAAAGATGCGGCCAGTCATCAATTTAAAACATTTCAGCCGGTTTGTAGTATACCGGCATTTCAAAATGGAAACAATTCTCCATTTCAGAGACATTCTTCTTCAGAACGACTGGATGGTCAGACTGGATCTACAGGACGCTTACTTAGTGGTTCCTGTTCATCCGGAATGCAGAAAATTTCTTCAATTTCAATGGTTGCACCAAACGTATCACTTTACCTCTCTGCCCTTCGGTCTATCGTCAGCCCCATGGTGTTTTACCAAACTCATGAAGCCCGTAGTAGCCTTCCTAAGAGCTCAGGGGATAAGACTATTAATTTACCTAGACGATATCCTCATCCTAAGTCAGTCATCACAAACTCTCCTACTCCACTTACAAACGACCTGCACTCTGTTGGAAAGCTTGGGTTTTATAATAAACAGAGAAAAATCCCTCCTAATACCCTCCCAAATTATAGATTTCCTGGGATTTCAGATCAATTCTCTCTCAGCTACCCTTCTTCTACCCTCGTCAAAAATAAAATCAATAAAATCAGAAATTTTGCAAATTCTCCGCAACTCTCTCATTTCTCTCCGAACTCTAGCCCGAATTGTAGGTCTTCTCTCCTCCTCTATCCAAGCAATTTTTCCAGGTCCCCTTCACTACCACTCATTTCAAAGACAGAAGATTCAACACTTGAGAAAGGGGCTTTCGTATTCCGATCTCGTTCCTTTAGACATAGAGTCTCGCACAGAGCTTCAATGGTGGATAGACCATTTAGACGCTTGGAACGGGAAAAGTATCTTTCCATCAGCCCCAGATCTTGTGTTAGAATCCGATGCAAGTCATCTAGGCTGGGGGGCCCGTTGGGGTCCCATCTCGACTGGAGGTACATGGTCAACCGAGGAGTCCAAATTGCACATCAATTGTTTAGAGATGCTTGCAGGCTCCTTTGCAATCAGAAGTCTGGCAAAGCACAAAGTACATTGTGCAATTCTTCTCAGGATGGACAATATATCCGCGGTCAGATATATAAACCATCTAGGGGGTACAAGGTCCAAACCCTTGGCAGACCTAGCCAAGAGCTTTTGGGAATTTTGCCTCTCAAACCATCTTTCGGTACATGCAGAGTATCTTCCTGGAGTTCTCAACACGGTGGCAGATTGGCATTCTCGTCACCTTCGGGACTCCAGCGATTGGAGACTCCATCCTTCAGTGTTTCACAACATTCAATCCTTATGGGGCCCGTTCTCCATAGACCTTTTTGCATCCCGTCTCAACACTCAACTTCCTCACTTTTACAGCTGGCACCCAGATCCCTCAGCCTTAGCATCAGATGCTTTCTCACAAGACTGGTCTCATTGCCTCAACTACGCCTTTCCCCCTTTTATAATGATCAACAGGGTCCTAGCTCATGCCAGACGTCAACACGCCTCTCTCTCTCTTGTAGTCCCGTTTTGGAAATCTCAAGTTTGGTTCCCCACTCTTTTGGAACTGGCAATAGATTTTCCCTTGTTAATTCCATCCTTCCCAGACCTACTACTAGACCCTCTTCAACGTTCTCATCCTCTTATTGTGAACAATATCCTAACCCTATCCGCTTGGAAAATTTCAGGAGTCCCCAATCTTCCCCAGTCATTTCGGCAGAAGCTTCCCAATATATCTCAAACTCCTAGGCCCCAGGCACCAAAAAAGCCTACAAGGCAGCCTGGTCTCTATGGGACTGCTGGTGTGTGGGAAGGCAAATTAATCCCTTTTCAGCAGATGTAATTTTTGTCATAAACTTTTTAGCTTCAGAAGCCAGCAAAGGTAAAGCATTTCGCACGATCAATCTTTACAGATCTGCTATTTCATCCAACCATATTCATGTCCATGGGAAACCGGTAGGTGAACACCCGATGGTATGTCGATTATTAAAGGGAGTAAAATTTTCCAAACCTCCGTTACCAATGTACAATCAATTGTGGGATGTTAATATTGTTTTGAACTATTTGACTGCATTACCAGATAACTCAAGTTTATCATTAAAACTTTTATCTGCCAAGTTGACAATGTTATTATGTTTAGTTTCTATTAAACGTTTATCAGATGTTAAGGCTTTGGACGTTTCCAACCGTCAATTCACTCCGTCGGGAGTGTTGTTTTCGGTTGTACGACGTACCAAGACCAATTTGTCGTCAGTCTTTTATCCTTATTTTCCGCTCCATCCGAAATTATGTGTGGGGCAGTGTCTCAAGGTTTACGAACAGAGGACCGCAGATTTGAGAACATCCTCCTCCCAACTGCTCATATCTTTCAGGAAACACCATAACCCGGTTTCTTCTGCTACATTAGCCCGTTGGGTTAGACTAATTATGTCCCTGGCTGGTATCGATGTTTCTAAATTCGGGGCCCACTCCTCTAGGGGGGCCATGGCTTCCAAAGCTTTCTGGGCAGGATCTCGTTTGGAGGATATTCAGAAATCTGCGGATTGGTCTAATGATAATACTTTTAGAGTATTTTATTGCAAACCGATTGATAATGCTTCATTGAACGTAATTAATATGCTTTAAACTCGCATAATAGGAGCCTCCGGTCTTGCCATAAAATGTAGATTTTCCTAGTCTATGACGGAAAGTCTTAATTTTATTAAAGACACGGAGGCGAGTATTATCCCACCTCTTGTATAACTTTATTTCTCCCTCCCTTTTCTCTAGTCCAGGCCTCGACCACTCAGACAACGTCTTAATCGGACCTCGCCAGACCATCCGACGATTTCGCTTCCTTCAAGCTTTGGATCGCCTCTTTCTATTTGGCCAGACCATTCTCGCCTCTGCAAGATTATAGACTTTGTCTCCGATGTGTTCACTTTCCTCATGGCACTGTTTATTCTTTGTTTGTTACTCCCGTTGTTCACTGTTAATTGACTTCATTCGCAAGAAAAGAGGGCTGCTTGCAGTCAAGTGACGTCACAATAGCATGTTGTTATGGTTATTGGTTCTGGGGTGTTCTGAACTACTTTTTCAATCCCATTGGCTGTAGATGTTAAGCCTTATCGGATTAGTAGTTTTCTTGACTGCTGCTCATTAAATAAAGCAAGAAAAGAAACGCATAATACTCGCCTCCGTGTCTTTAATAAAATTAAGACTTTCCGTCATAGACTAGGAAAATCTACATTATATATTGTATATATTTATTATATTATGGATTTTTAAATTATTTTTTATAACACATTTTATTCGTTTTACATATAAATTGAAACCACGCCAGAACAACCTTATATTCACATGCTAGGTAGCCAGTACAAGCAGTGCAATATCATTAATGTCTTTATAACCTGTCCAGTCCAGTATCACAGGTATATCAAAATGCGTCCCCCATCTTGCAATAGAGTCGCTGTTAGTATGGGTTCTTAGCATATTGAGTCCAGGGGGCCCGTATCCTTTCAGATTTTTTTGGGCACACCTCGGGCCTTGGACACAATTTTTTCCATTGCTGCACACTGATTCACACCCCTAATCTATTTACGCAGTGGATGACCCACTCCCTTCTCCAGTGCCTGGCCAAGTCTCTCTTGGCCACCAGGTAGGCCATAGTGATGAGCGAGCGTGAAGCACAGGATTCCCCCAGTGTGTCCATGATACCCAGCAGTGCCATTTTTATGTCTACAGCTAGTGGTCTCCCTATCATCCCACTCCTAGCGATTCTGTTGACCCTTTTCCAGTAGGTTTGCTACTAGACATTTCCAGATCACATGTTAGAATGAGCTTAGGGAGAAGTGGCACTGGAAGCACTCAGGTCCCCAGCACACACCATACACCATAGGTGGGCCAGGGAGTAGTATATATGATGCAAGTATTTCAATTGTATGAGGTGGAAGCACTTGGCAATTGCTAGTTCAGGTGCCATTTTGTCTCAATCCACTCCTCATCATCAAGAGCACCCACGTCCAACTTCCACCATACTCTCAGGCTCATCAGGGGTTCTGGTGTTTTGTTGACTAAAGATTTGTGGAATCACGAGATGCAACTCTTTCTGAAATCATCATTTAATAATTTCCATTTCAAGGGGCTATATTCAAGAAGCGCTCTCAGTTTCTCCTTATAACCTGCAAGGATGTGCCATAGTTGAAGATATCGATAAAACTGTGAGAAGTGGAGGTGGAATTTAGTCGCTAGTTTCTGAAACAATTTCATGTGGTCCACTGTCGCCTGCCACCCCCAGCTTGGAATCAACCACCTCTCGGCTATACATCCCTTTAGTGGTAGAATTGCTGACTTCTCCAATTAACCTGGAGTCCCGTGCATCTCCATAAATCATCAGGATTTCACTGAGCCTTGGGATAGTGTCCTGTGGTCTCTGGCTTAAGAGAAGCATATCTTCCACGTACAAAGAGACACAGTCTTCAGCTCCCCCCACCTGAAACCGCTGAGTCTAGCATCCACTTGAATTTGCTCCAAGAGGGGCTCTATCACAAGTGCAAATAATAAGGGAGAAAGCAGGCAACCCTGCTGGTGCGCCTTTCTATGGGAATGTGGGCAACAGGGCTCCATTAAAACAAACCTTAACCCATGAATAAGATGGACAACAGGTAGGGCCAATGCACTGGGAAATGCCCTTTCTATGTCCAAAGCACAGGTCAATGCCCTTTCTATGTCCATTAAGAGAAGCACAGCATCCTCTGATAGTTTGTCCGCATCGGCCAAAGCTAGATGCAGGCAGCGGAGAGACAGTGTCTTGTGGTCCTGTTGGGAATAAAACCATTTTGATTGGCATGGACCACTGAGCACACCACCGTGCCAAGGCAGGTGGTCAACAGCGTAGCGAAGATTTTACTTCCAGATTAACAAGGGAAATGGGGTGACCATATTGCTCTGAGGGTTTGTCTGGCTTAAGGATTACTGTAACTGTTGCCCTCCAAAGGTCTCAGGCTGTCTTGTCAGTTCAGATGCATCCTCATACACCAGAAGGTGTGGGGGCATTTGGCGAGGAGTATATTTTGAAGAGATTGAGGGGGAATCCATTTCGACCTAGGGTCTTCCCAGAGGGCACAGACAAGATCGATTGCTGGATCTCAGCTGTAATTAGAAGGTCTAGGTTTTTGCTTTCCACGGCCAAGAGAGATCTCAGGGGCAGATCCTGTACGGTAGGGTTGTCTTGCTCAGTCAGAGGTTCCCAGAGAGCGTACAGAATTTTGAAGTACGAAGCAAACTCCTTCGCCAGGTGGCCTGCCCCTCTGTCATCCCATTCAAGGTCCTCAGCTCAGCCTCTAATCCGCATGGGTTGTCAGTAGTTGCAGGCCAATAGAGCAGTTCACCTGCTATGTCTCCCATCTCAAACCCCCTGCCCTGGAAGTGGAGCCAGCCAAGAGGTGCTGTATCTAGGAGCCTTTGCCGAAAAGTGAAGCAGGCCTGATCAAGTCTAAGAAATGTTTTATTTGTACTGCAGCCATTTTTTTACACATTCATTGCAATTACGTTTGTTTCTTTAGTGGGTAGTTTGTCGCAGTCAAGATCGAATGGATGCTGCTGCAGGGGTTTTGTATGAACTTTTAAATTTTTACTAAAAATTATTATTAAGGGTACCTTTACTGTAGAAATAGTGTTGGGGAGGTTAGTTAATTTAAATCATGTTATTTTTCTAAAAGTTTTATTTGTATTTTTAAACTTGTTTTACCTACCTAGGCTTTCAGACATTGAGTTTACCAGATTCCGAATTTATTTTTCTTTGTGTTTGGGGCCTTTTTCATTTTTACAATTTTGTTTTTAATCTACAATTTAGTAGGGTGTGATTTTAATTTTAGACTACTACATTTTTTATTGTTTGACTGAAAGAGTTGTTTTTAGTTTTTTGGGCGATGGCAAAGTTTGCTCGGAGTTTTGAGAGGTGTTTGGCTGCCAATGGAAACTTAAAAACACATCCTATGTTTCTTTCCCTTTTTTAATGGGATTGATTTAAAACATTTTAAGCTTTTTTGAGTTCTTGAGGTTATTTAATTGAATTTTGCATCATGTTCCTTGGAGCCTTTTTTAACCATTTTAAAAATGCTCAGGTTTTTAATATGGTTTGTTGTATGTATTGTGATTACAGTGGAGTAACAGTTGTATAATTTTAAAATACTAAATTGCTTGAAAAAAATCTGAGTTCTCGGGATAGGAAATATTTAAAATTCTTTAAAGTATTCAGTTGTAATCATGTGTATTTCAAGACAGCAAATTAAAGTTATCTTTTGTATTTACTGTTAGTTTATTGTTAACAGTTAGTCGTGTTGAATGACGGATTGTTGTCTAAGTAATCTGTACCACCAAACATCCCTAATTGTTGAGCCTTTGAAAGGAGTTTTTCATTAATTTCCTTTTTTTGTTGACTCTTGGTTGCAGACTACTTGCAAATGATTTCCCCTCTCTCACTCCCTGAAAACCTTACTCTTTTTCAAAACTTTAAGCAAACTGTAGAAACGGAGTGTGTATTGCCAATAGAGCTAGAAAATAAGTTTTGCCAACCCTCTACAGCATTTTTAACTTTCAAATCTCTCTCTCTCTGTAAGCATGTCATACTGTAAGCAAACATACAATTGGGAATTCTGGAATGCCTCTGCGACCCTATCTGTTGACCTGTCAAGATGGCCAATCCACGTTTCTTCAAAGTAATTTAGTAACAGTGCCAATCTCTCTCCATATTGTACAAAATATTCTGATTGAATTATAGCTGTGTAGAAATAATCTTTGTGTGTAACAGGGACAACGCTAACACACTTGGTCTTTTTTATTTCAAACTGTAGTTTATCATCAGATACGTAGTTGATTTCTGAGGATATTTTTCAAATTTTTCTCCATATTTGATGAGAAACGTGAAAAAATCCTTGCATTTTTTGGTATATTATTTTGAATAACTCATATCATTGCTATGTCAAAGTCAATTATTATTTTCTCAGGACTTTTTTTTTTCTTTTTTTCTTTAACAATTGTTTCAAATTCCCTATTGATGGCTGGCTGTTTATCCGGTAGTAAAGCATACACTGGTGGTATGCAAAAATGTTTCGATAGAGTTTTGAGCCTAAGGCTGAAAAAATACTACAAACTTCCCCAGCTCCTTAACAAAAGGATCCCCAAACAAGTTCATCTGAGTGCTAGACCCTGCCTCTAATGTGGCCAAATCGCCACGTTTTGGATTGATAATAATTAGTAAGGATCTACGTGGTTCAGCTGAGAGTGGGCAGATGGCACTTCCTATTGTACACACTGTTCACTCAGTCCAACCAGACACTATCTCAGCAGGAATAGGTGTTTCCGAAGCCTTAGCTTCCTCTGCCAGCTTTACAATAATGCTTTAAAGTCATTATAGTTTTATTTCACACAATAAAAGTTAATTGGTTTGAAAAGTTAATTGGTTTGGTTCAATTATTCTGCAATGTAGACAAAAACAGCAACTTAAGTCAATGGATTGTAGATGATATCTTCAATTGGGACATCATCAAATGAGATGCCTATCCTCCTGGCTTTCTTCAACTGATATCCTAACTCAACCAAATTAGCACTGTCAAATACTGATCACTTATTTTATTTATTGAGGAGTTTTGTAAAATGCAGAACATCACATTGCTGACTCTACAAAGCACTTAAAGAAAGAGGAAAGAGTCAAAGTAGCATAGGGAAAGGATGGACAGTCCAACGCAATTTGAAGTGGTGCTTTCATTTAGTATTACACTATTAGTGCTCGGTAGCACGTGTTCAGATGAATGTAAGTCTACAGATTTCAGTATTCATACATCTTATGTACTGGATTTGATAGAGTTTTGCTCTTAGTCTGGAATTCATAACAATCCTTGTTTCAGGGTGCTACCCTTCCAGTTTTTGTCATTTGAAGGTTTGTTGCTGGATAAGATGTAGATTATTTGATCAAAGGTAGTTAACTGGAATGGAATGTGGGGCCAGGTTCTGAATTTAGCTGGGGTCTTTGCTACAGTAAATTTTGTAAATGGTAAAAAAGATTATGAAATTGACTCTAGATTTCACTGGTAACCATGGAGTATTTTCAAAGTTGATTCTGCACAGTTGTGTTTTTGAAGGTTAAAGCAAAGATTGAATTAGGACATTTGAACTGCTTGAAATCTGTCTAAGAGCTTTTTAGGTGCCTTGTATAGACCCCATTATAGAAGTTCAGTGATCCCAATACTAGGAATCCTGCCTATTCCACTCGATGATCACCAGAATTAACAGAAGCATCTTTCTGAGCATGGACTAGAGGTAGGTTAATGCCACTAATTACAATGCTAACTTTTGGAGCGAATGAATATCTGCATGAAAAATGATACTCATAGTTCTTACTTTGTCAGATGTGGTTAATGGAGATCAAAGTCTTTGGACATTCAAATGGAAGTTTGTCATAGCTCAATCTTTCTACTAGCATTTTCCCTGTTTCAGTTCTGTTCAGACCAACAAGGTTCTTTTTTAGGTTTCGCTTGCACAGCGCTTGCGCTGTGCTTCTGAAATCGTTTCTATTTGAAAATGAAATTCTTAAAAGGGGCTTAGATCCTTCTCCTTACTTACCTATACATACCATTGGCTGGCTCCTACGTCACTATGCTTACCATTGACTGTGTCCCACGTGGCTCCCTCCTGACTTTACGTACCATTGACTGTCTCCCACTAAGGCTTCCACATCACTGTCATTTACTTTGCTGGTCAGTGCCTCCGTCATCCAGCCGTGGAGTCTGGACCAAGTACTGTTTCAGGTGGCCAGTGTCCACGCACCTGCAAGGGTACTTTTTTTTCTTTTGAAGTATAACACTCCATCAGAGTGCATCGTTTGCAGACTGTTTCTACGCCCACATTTGTGCATGCGTATGACACCCAGCTACATGCATTTGTGTTGAGGTGTACAGCAAGAGAGAATGAATGTGTCTTGACTTCAATCACCACTTGGCTCACAGGTTGCTTCCTTTAGGGAATGTAGGAGCATCTGACTGCAGGCCATTTTGTCACGGGCTGGAAGCTCTGCGTGCAGGGCTTCCACCTGCCCATCAAAGCTCCACTGAGCAGACACACTGCAGCTTGTCAGGACAGTCTTTTTATTTCCCCAGAGATGCTAAGTTTTGTGGAGCCAGATTGCAATTCTGTTTGACAGATTGGCAAAGGGTCTTCAATCTCAATCTACCCTCCGTGTATTCCCACAGATTATAAGTGAGCAGATTCTTTAAGCGGATGTGCGTTTGTTTTCAGAGCTGTAAAGGTTACGCTCTTAAACATTTTTAATTCATGAATAGGCTAACTTCAACCGCTTTTAAATTGAAACAGGTTTTTGTGCACCAAAGCAGATCATGTTTCACAAACCTGGAATATCCAAAATACATATGACTAATATCAGTGGCGGCTGGTGACATTTGAAAGTGGTGGCACGTAAAAGTCTTGGTACGACTTTTATGTAGCGAGTGAAGCGAGCAAGCTCAAAGGACAAACATGAGGTCCAGGGTGGGTCCGCCTCCCAAGAAAAAATTGAAAAAAGATTGACAAATGGTGCATTTGAAAGGAAATACATTTAGTGAGAAAGCAAGGTTTAGAAAGCAGTGGGAATGTATAGACTTGAAATATTAAACACTTTAAAAACTGCCCCATATCTTGCTGCCTTAATATGGTCATCCTTTACTTTAATGTGCGAATTGTACACTGCAACAGCTTCAGGCCCTAAAGTGTGTGCTTACCCAGTGTCTTGCACTGCATGCAACATCAACTTTGGAAGAAAATGCTCTAACCAGGCATCGGGAAGCACCCACAGTTGCTGGCTGCAATCAGTCATACAGAAATATGTGCAGACAGGACTTTTAGTTGGGGCTCTGTAAAAGGGAACTCTAAAATGGAACATGCAATTTAAATTTCTGCGATTCCCGTACTGTGCCACCTGGCCTGTATTTTGGTTTCTCTCTTGTTGCATCCAGAAATATAACAACTGACATACACCTAAAACCTTTCAGTACCATTGGCTTTGTCAATGGTTGTTAGCTGTTTAAGATAAATGAGTAACAACAATGATTAGTTATAAATAATTAACATTGGAAATGTTTAAATTCTGAAATTGTGAGACTGAATTACATATTATTGAGGCTTGTGGAAAGAGTAGTGCCTTCAGTTATGTGTGCTTTGTGTTAGGTATGTTTGTCCTTTTTCTCTTAACATCTCGTCCATCTGCACATTTTCAGCCTCCTCTCTCCTCTTCAGCACCCTCTTTTCACTCTCCCCTGAATGCACTTCCTAGGATCTCCCTCATTTTACCACCCCAAACATGCAATGCACTCATTCACATTTAGGCACTTTATTTCCTTTTGTTTTTGCCTTCTAAATATTTTTACCCTCTGTGCACCCCTTCACATATACAGTATTTACACTGAATTTCAATTGTAACTGGAATACCTGACCATTGTTCTGTGCTCTGTAGAGATGCCAACGCACTGACAGGCATTTTGCTTTGCCTTCAGCCTCATCACCAGGGCTCTCAATCAAAGCCCCTCATAAACATCTGGCATGAGTCAACGTATGCACTATGCAAGAGTATTACAATGCATACTGTAGAAACACAGCATGATGAAACAGCTAACTCCTTTGGGGAATGCAACATTTCAATCCATGTTATTGGCATTAATGCTAAGGGCATGACAATAGGGCCAGTTTTAAAGCCATATAGCAGATAAGTGCCTTTACTATAAGCACATATTTCTTCCTTTGTGCTTGACTCAGATATTTGGATCAGTTTCGCAAAGGAGCAAGAACTGTGCTTGTCTTTTGGATCGATTTTGTGAGGGAACAAATGCAGCTGCTCCACTTCTAAAGGAGCCAACAATTTGGAGGCAGGGCCTGGGATGTCACAGTGGGGGAGGTTAGTGTGACAATAGACCTCAGTACAGTACAAATAACACAAGATTAGCATTATAATACCATTACTGAAGCCAAGGCATCATGTTACACATGCTTGCACCCACTCCTACTGCATGAGGGGTGGGGAAAGGGTGGGATCTATGCCTCTGAATGATGGATGGCTGTCCTCACACAGGGATGAAGACTCTGACACCCGAAACCATGACGCTAAAAGCGTCACTGGCTTAGAGTGGATACTGTCATAGATCACAAGTGTAGAAAGTTGATTTACTGCCTGGCTTCCATCTCCTGCTTCAAAGCGAGGCGGGGCAGGCAGCCTAGGGCAAACAGACTGCCCATACTTAAATGCATTGATTTGTTTAGAGTTACGATCATTCTGATCGCATCTCTGAACAAATTGATGTATTTATTTATTTTTTTGCTGTAAATGTGCAGGAATTTCAAAGGGGCGCAGCCCCTCATCCCTAAAGAAGAAACCGCCCATGACTAATATGCGATGTGACTCTCCTTTGGTGATGTAAAAAAATAAAAATAAATCCACTCCACTTGTTTTCGATCTTGTGGAAGCTTCATACACTTATTTGTATTAGTACAGAAAAAAGTTGCACATTTTCCTGAGACTCTATTGTTTTGCAAGGTTCCACCCTCTGTCTTGTCCCCTTCTTTGCCCTATCCTGGACTTAGGCTAACGAACCAGAGGTTGTTAAGATATCACATCTATCATTCACAGATGTGAATGGCGGCTGGTGGTTTCATTTGACTTTTCCCTAAAGAAATATGTAAAACATGTTCAAAGAAAAAATCTAAATTTTTATTGAGATTGTTTAGGGAGTGGGGTATTTTTTCCTTGTTATGTTTTTTAGGGGGCTGTGGACCCCTGCTGTAATTTTCCTGCTCAGTTTGCCCTCCTGCTACACCACCCATGTCGTTTTACTTTGAAGTGTAGCACACCATTTGAGTGCATCATTTGCAGACTGTCTGTATACATACACATTGGTTAATGCCTGCCCTTGACCTCCCTCCCATTGCTGCTGGCCAACTCTCACCTCACATTGCCTGCCTCATCCACATATTCTCCCCTTCCACACACCGTCACTGCCTTTCCCTTTGTCGTTTATCTGCCATGGCAATAAATCATTTGTTTACTTCGGCTGTATGTACCACTAGGTCGAGTGTCAGACCAAATATTTCCTAATAACTATTTTACCTATTTATTTAGTAGTAAATTAAAAAAGTGAGATGATTTGGTCAATACTGGCGTCATGGTGCTTTAAAAAAAAAAAAAAATGTAACCCGTGTCATACAACAGCTTTACAACGTGTACAAAACATTGACAAAGGCAACAGGTTTCTCAAAGGTGAAATCTATTGGCTTTGCCAATGTTTGATTATCCACTGCAGTGTTTGGCCTAGGCACTGCATGATGTTAGTCAAGCTGTCATTTATACTATAATCAGCTTCAGACGCCAGCACTTTCGATATTATTTCCCTTTTCCTATTCTATCCCATACCACTGCCAACATTTGATTGTCCCATCCACAGCAATGTCCTTCAGTAATAGCAACATCAATCCTGTTACTCATAGTACACTTTCTGTTTTATCCTTTACTCACATTCCAGCCACTCAGTGAGCCTCGCACCAAAAACGTTTTAGGGTTGAGTTCTGCCACTCATTCCACTGCTATTATGATCTCTCCCTTCACTGAAAGGCTAAACATGGATCTGTCCAGTCAAACTACTGTACTCTCTAGTCATTGAATCACAGCACTGCCAACCATTGACCCGCTATCCAAACTGTAATGAAAGCCCTGCGGGATTCTTGTTAACCATAAAGACCTAACTCTAGGTATAACCCATTCATTTTAAAGATCGCATACGCCATGCTTGTCAGTGTCTGAGTCCCTCACGTTTGTTCACAGTTGACTTGTGCTGTGTAGCCAGTGTCATCATCGGGGTTGTGTGTTGTACCCCTGATCCAAAGTAATTTCAGACTGTGACCTCTTCACTTGTAGTACCGGCATATTCAGGCATAGCTATTCAGTAGACCTACTACTCTCTAATTCATTAGCAAATAGCCTCATGTGCATCTAGAGCATCACCACAATGCACACTGCCATCTTCGTATCTCCGTGGCCCAAAAACTGTCGATTTATCTTTATTTTAATATATTGCATTGTGATAGATCCAATCATACCACTTCTAACATGTGGTCGCTCCACTCAGAACCCTGAAATTGTCTCCGTTAAGTCTAATCCTCATTTTCACCACAATATTTACCTTACAAGATTGCAATTTTGCCTGCTCTGTTTTTTTTCCGTCTTTCCATAGCACTGATAATATTTGAATATCTTGTTCCCTATTCTCATTGGACTTGTGTAAAAGGGAGTATCAGTACTGCTGGCAGTTTTTGGTAATAATCACTAAAGGACATCCAGTAATAACTTCTGATTTTGGGCTGCTGACACAAGCAACAGTGTGTGTGTAGGGGGAATGTCTGTGTGTCTGGTTGGGAATTTGGGTGAATTTGTTTGCATCTGTGGAGAGACTAAACTGGAAGGATTATATCCGTAGCATTTGTAGGCATAATGATGGTTATCTGTAAGAAATTTGGACTCTGGCATAATCTGGACATCTCTGAGACAATTGTGGCTATGGCATGTTGTGGACATTTTAGAAGTACTGTGACCCTCACAGTCACAAGTCAACAGCACTTCAGTCGAGTATTTTGTACCTGATCTACAAAGTAGACAAGACTGCACAATCCTATTTGAAAAGTGTGTGCCTGCCTTTCTGTTGACACAGATGTCACAAAAATAATCTGTATCTGATAGTGGCATAGCACGAATACCTTGGCCCAGAGCCCCTTGCTTGTTTTTAAAAGCCAGCCGTAATTTGGGACCCTCACACCTCTAGGCCATAGTACCATTGCATCTACTGCACTAATAATAGCAACACACTTGATCATGTTCTTCTAATGCAGGCTTCTCCAAGGCGTAGATGTCCACATACTTTGAGGTAGCTCTCCTATGTGCAGCCCAGCCTACTAAATTAGACGCATTTGTTTGGTTGAATTAATTTAAATATACCGAAATTGAAAAATATGTATTTGAGGCAAATAATTGTGTACTTTCAGAACTCATAACCTAATGTTTGGAGAACAATGGCTGAATTATGTTTAAGGCTGATATTTGAGTGATTAATCATGTGATGGGAAGAATTATTACTGATAATATTAATTTGGTATCCAGGCGTTGCAGCTGTGGCTGTTAGGTTTTATCCCTTTTGAGGTGTTCCACATTTTTAAAGCATAATTCACATTACTGTTGGCAACCAAGCCTAATGCTTTGAGGAGATCACTGCTGGTAATCATGCATATGATGATCACTAACGTAATCTTGTCTGATGAGGTCACTGACATGTCGTGGGCATCTTTACATGTAATGCCATCCTTTTGTTATGGTTAATAGTACTGGAATAATGATGGTCTTACCAAATTGTGATCATCCAGTAGCATCATGAGCTGAAGGAAGACAATATAATTTGTTACTGTTACCCTGAAGAGCACATTTTTCTGCAGTATAGTGACCTGTATTCCATCTCCACTACCACTGATGGCATGCTCGCCACAATTTCTGCGGGTGACGTTCGAGAAAAACCCTAGATACCACATGAGAGTACCTTGCCTTTAACTTCGTTCCTTTGCCATTTTGAAAATAACTTTTAAGGGATCCTCAATTTCATGTTTGTTTTATCCAAACCAGTTTTTTCGCCACCTACAGTTATCATGTTTATGATGTAACCCTCCTAAAGAGTCAGGCGATCCCACTCATTTTAATTCAATGTTCACATTTTCATTTTGAAGATATAAACACTTTGAAAGAGTATTGAGAGTGGAGTTGGAACAACTTTCAGAGTGGGGGTGCTGCCATCAATGTTACATCATTGAAGTAATAGGGACTGTGAAAGATTCAAATGTCACAAAAAGAAGAAATATAGCAAATGAGTCACTCCCGTTTAGCAGGAGATTGGTGAGGATGTGGAATATAGCATGTGGTCCATTTTAGAGTACACTGTCACAAATATATCACTAAAGCATTGTGTGGTAGTACACTGTGATTTACAGACAGCGCATTTTCTGTTGAAATGATCACAAGATTTGCAGTGAGATGTAGGTTTACCAATAAATCTATGCAGCTCAGAAACTATGATGTGTGGAGTCGAATTTCAGCAAAAAAATTGACATAATTTGCACATCACCAAGTAAAGTGCTGTAAAATCTCTGTTTTAATCACACTTCAGAATTGCAAAGAAAAGGTGTGTTTCATTTGTGCTTTCCTAAAACCGCTGAAATATTGTGAACTATTTGTACAGTCCACTTAACATGTATTTAAATGTTGCAATGTGTTAGAAAAAAACTAACATCCTACAACATTTCCTTTAAAACTCCCTGTACCACAGCAACATTGCCAGATAGCCCACTTTACAAAATCCTCTAATTTTGCAGTGAGTGAAAGAATAGTAAATGCCAATCGCCATATTAAAGAAATAAGCTGAAACTTGTCAGAAGACATAGGCCCTCATTATGAATTTGGCGGGCGGCGGAGTTTACCGCCATGGAGAGGCTGGCAGATGGGGACTCGTGATCCCCAGGGCAACGCTGCCTGCAGCGCTTCCCTGGCGGATTACAACTGCCGGGACAGCCAGGCTGCAGACTGGCGGCAGCAGAATAGTGTCGGCGGTTTGACTGTGGCGGCTCCGCCACGGTCATAATGTCGCAGCCGGACCGCCACTTTGGCGGCAGTCCGACCACGACCGTGACCCGTCACAATGACCCCCATAGTCTGACTTTGACCTCTGCCTTTAAATGGCACAGCAAAGGTGACATGATAAAAAATAAAAAAAAATGCAGATTTCATTTCTCAATCACCTTCTGCACTCCAAGACAGTTAGTTTGAAGGGGCATCCCCCGTCCCCCGCCCTTCACGCACCTCTACTTAAATGCCTTTATGTATTGGCAGCAAACACCACAAACATTCATACTCTGACTCTGAAAACTTTGGTAGAATAAAAGAGGTTTCATTATGTGTTGGAAACAAATAGCCATCACATTATCCCGTTGGCTCCCTGCCTGTGTTTTCTATTCTACTTCACAGAATCAATGTTCTCTGTAAAGCCCAAATAAGCTCTCCAAATGGTGGATAGCTACCATTAGCTAGTGTTCTTGTACAGGCAGGTACTTGTCCTCTAATAGAGCACAAGTCAACAGCTCTTTATACCTAAGCCGAGTGTATTGTACATGATTTACAAAGTAGGCAAGACTGCGAAACCCTACTTAAAAAGTATGTGCCTGCCTTGCTGTTGACACAGATGCCCCAAAAATAATATATATTAGACAGTGGCATAGCAAGGATACCTTCTCACTAATGCAAGTAAAGAAAAGGGGCCTCTTGCTGGTTTTATAAAAGATAGTCATAATTGGGGCACACTGTGCCCCTCACCCCACCAGCCCCCAGTGCCACTCCATCTGCTGCATTAATTGTAGCAACACCCTTGTTATCATGTTCTTCTAATACAGGCTTCTCCAAGGAGTAGCTCATGCGCTACTGGTAGATATTAACATACTTGGAAGTAGCTCTCCTGTGTGCAGCCCAGCCTCTTAAATTAGAAGCTGTTGCTTGGTTGAATTAATGTAAGTATAGTGAAATTAAAAAGTATTTATTTGAGATGAAATATTGTGTACTTTCAGAACCGATAACCCGATGTTTGGAAAAAATGGTTGAATTTCCAAAATATGTCCAAAGCTGATATTCGAGTGATAAATCATGTGGTGGGATGAATTATTACTATTATTATTAACCTGGTACTTGGTCACTGCAGCTACGGCTGTTATGTATTACCTTCGTAGGGATATTCCACATTTTTAAAGCACTTTTCACATTACTACTGGCAACCATGCCAATTGCACTGAGGTGATCACTGCTGGTTATCTTGCATATGATGACCAATAATGTAATCTTGCCTGATATGGTCACTATTACAACACTACTAATATTAGTAGCTCATGATAGCCCTTATTGACATAAGTAGCTCTTATTACAGAAAGGATTGGGGACCACTGTTCTAATATATGTTCAGTATTTTATATGGGTAAGAATAACTCAGAGGAAATGCTAATACAGTCCTCATAAAAGAAATAGCTTGTTTGCAACAGTGTTTTTGCATTCCTCCTGTAGACAGCTTTAGCTACCCGTCACAGACCTCATTGTAAATAGTACTTCAAGTATACTATAGCCCTGCCAACTTCAGCACAAAATCAGCTGTGGCCTTGGGGAAGCAGGGTTTATGCCCAGAATGTCCTGAGAGGGCCTTCTTACCCTCTCCCTTGCCCCCAGCGACCTCCTCCTTCCACTAGAATAATGAGAACAAAAAATTGTTGAGGCCACTGGTGATGTCCTGGGTATTTCGACACCCCCTTAATGGATATCGCTTGATGGCAGCCTCAAGAGTCGAGCTGGAAATCCACTCTCGGCAGTGGTTTCTAGCTCGCCTTGCCTACCACTGTTGATTTCGGCTCCTCACCAGGTGACCGTATGAAGGGAGCCGAAATCGTGTGACACTGTATGATTTGGCAGGTCTTATACTACTTAGAGTAGGCTTTAGGCCTGCCCCTTACTCGGATGGTTTTCTTGTCACTTTTATTTCCTTTGCTCCTGATTCAGTAGCTTTCCTCCTCATTCATATGTTTCTGTTCCTCCAGGAGCATTGAGGTTGATCCTACATTTATGATTGACTCAGTTTATCCTTTGACTCCTGATTATGTTTTCTTTAAAAAAATCTTTTCTGACTTAGTACTTCTTTGGAGGACATGTAGGGTCAGACTGGAACAAAACATAGGCCCGGGCACCAAAATAAAAGTGCCCGCCATTAGTGAAGGAGAAAGCTAAAAAAGTGGTAACATTAGGGAAATCAACAGTAAAATCCAGCCCACCTGCCCCAAAAAATGGCCTACACTTGCTAAAAAACCATACTGCACCCTGATCTGCCAGGACAGGACACTGCCTGATTCCCCTATAGGTCAGTCCAATCCCGAGGACATGCCCTGGTCCTTTGTCTTTCTCTCTATTTGTTTCGTAAATGTATGAAGTCCTTGTGTGGGGGCTCTTTTTCCCTCAGCATCCCCGTTTCTCTCTCAAGAGCCTCCCCTGTTATCCTCAGTTCACTTCTCTTCTATGCCTCAGTGTCTCGGTATTCACGCTGTGAGCACCCCACTCTCTCTAGCTCTACTCTCTATTTTCGCCAGAACCCACTGGCCTCTGCCACTATTGGCTTTGCTAATGCGGTGGCTGGATGCTTATAATTTTATTTAATATACTTCCAAGATGGCTGTCACATTGCATGTAGATACAACATTGTGCCCATCTTGGAAGTATAGAAAATAATATTCAGCTATGGAACTTTATTTTCGATACTTCCAAGATGGTAACTATATTACGTGTCAACACAACGTGACAACTGTGTCAGAATTATGGAAAATAACGTTCAAAATCAGCCCAGTGTTACATTCTGAACTTCTAAGATAGTTATCATATTGCGTCTACATGTAACATGCTCACCATCTTGTAACTATTGAAATACCATTCCAAGATAGCTGCTCACCACTATTGATTTTGCCAATGCCTGTGCAATTAAAAAAGCATCAGCAAGCCAATAGTGGAAAAAACGAGCATTAGCAAAAGCGAACAAAATTAGCTTTGCCAATGATTGTTAGGCTTGTTTCTAGTTTATAGATTGTTGCCATATTGTCAGACACCATGTGCATATTTCATGATGCTACTTGTGATTGTCAAGTCACTGGTAACCGAGATGCAACCAATTAACATTTGATTCTAACAAGGAGAAAACAATTACAAAGTACTGAGGCAATCTTTGAGCCTCTTTACAATAGAGACGGTTCCTGGAAAGTGCTTTGCAGCTTGGAATCTATTTATATGTACAGATATTCAATTGGAACTTTACAAACGAATTCAGTACTCTGTAGTTATGCTTAAAGAAATATAACATACTAACAGGACCTATTCTCGTGATTGCTCCTATCACTTTCATTTTCAAATTCGAGACTCCTGTCCATCATTTACACTACATGCTAAATTATGACTGATGTATTGTTATTATTATTGTTATTGTTGTTATTATTATTATTGTTAGACCTGTCAGCTCTTGGCGTGGTTTCCCTCTGTCTTTTTGGCTTCTGATCTCCTGTTTTTTGATCCTGTGCTGAATTTAGTTTTTTGTTGGCTTTAGGACTCTGGGCACTTTACCACTGCTGACCTGTGCTAAAGTGCAAGGGCTCTTTGTCTAAATGGTATTGGTGATTGGTTTATCTATGATTAGCATATTTGATTTAATAGTAGGTCCCTAGTAATGTGCACTGTTTGTGCCCAGGGATTATAAATCAAATGCTACTTGTGGGAATGCAGCACTGATTGTGCCACCCACATTAGTAGCCCTGTAATCATGTCTCAGACTTGCCACTGCAGTGTCTGTGTTTGTAGTGTTTACTGCCAGGTCAACCTGCAAGTGCATCCACTTGCCAGTACCAAACCTTCCCTTTTACTACATGTATGTCACCTGTAAGGTAGGCCCAAGGCAGCCCCATGGGCAGGGTGCAATGTATTTAAAAGGTAGGACATTTACTGGTGAGTTTTAGATGTCCTGATAGTGAAATACTTCTAAATTCATTGTTCACTATTGCAAGGCCTATCTCTCTGATAGCATAACATGGGAATTGCCTTAAAATATCTTTTAAGTGTAATTTCCCATTGGGAGCAGATAGCAATGTGGAGTTTGGGGTATCTGAACTCACAATTTAAGAATATGTTTTTTGGTGAAGTTGGTTTTTAAATTGTAAGTTTGAATATGCCACTTTTAGAAAGTGGACATTTTCTTGCTTAACCATGCTGTGCCCTTTCCTGTCTGTGGAATAAATGTCTGGGTCAGGATGACAGTTCAGTTGTTTGTGAATTCACTCTAAACAGTCACAAGAAGGGAGCTGAGGTGTGCCCTGCATATCCTGATGGTCTTCCTGGGCTAGGGTGGTGGGAGGAGCTGACACTTGCACTTGCCTATCCGTACAGAAAGCAGTCTCCACCCCCTGGAGTGTGTCTGGGACCAGAGCAGGAAAGGCAGGGTATTGTGCACCACAAAGACTTTCCTTTGAAATTTGCCTACTTCAAAGACAGAAATGAGTATAAGTATTGGACCTCTAAGTCTTTCGAACACTTCTGGACTGAGGACTAGATGCTGTAGGAGGGACTGCCACTTGGCCTGTTGCTTTGCTGTGGTGGTGTGCTGCTTCTGTCCTGGGAATGAAATGACTGGACTTTGCTTTCTACATCCTGCTTCCAAAGGTTTTCCAAGGGCTTGGACTGAGTTTGCCTCCTGTTAGAAGTCTCAGGGGCATCAAAATCAAGGACGTCATCTGTCAGCACCTAGGCTCTCTTGTTGAAAGTCCTGACTCGCCAAGTGTTGCCAAATCCAGGTCCTGGATCCTTGGGAGTGAGTTCTGGTGTAACCAAGAAGAAACCAAGCACATTGACTCCAGAGCGATTTCACAACCTGCGCCACTGCCTGACTCCACGCCGCTGCCTGCACTGGAGCCGTTGCCCTGCTTAGTGTGGGTTCAGAGTGCCATGTCCCCAATGTCTGTGACACCTGACTCCGCGGCAGCACCTTGGCCCATGGTGTGATTGCGACACTGTGAATTCGACGCTTCGCATCTTGACCTGCTGGATTCATCGACCCTGCCAGATCGTAAGGAACCGATGTCTTGCCACCAATGCTGCATCACCTTCCCTGCAACCATAAGGAACTGATGCCTCACCTCCCTGCCTAGCAGTAAGGATCCAACGCCTCATTTCCCTAGCAGAAGTAAGGAACTGACGCCGCACCGGTTTTAGAGACACCTCACCTCCCCGACTCTGTGCAGCGTCTCTGTTTCCTTGTTTTCCAAATGTGCTGTACCTGGGGCCGAGCGACTCTGTGGCCGGCACACACTCCTTCATAAGTGCCGTCAGACTACTAGGCACGATTCCCTCAAGACATTGTGATAGCCCTACTTGGAGCTATTGTGTTTCTAAGCGCTTTACTGAGATTTAATATTTAAAAATTCATATCTTTACTTGTATATGTTGGATTTTTGTTGTTTTGGTCATGTTTTACTCAGATAAATACTGACTATGTTTCTACACTTGTGTGGAGTACTTTTGTTGTGTTATCACTGTGTTGCTGTGTGTGTGTGTGTACAAATACTTTACACACTGCCTGTGAGATAAGCCTGACTGCTCGTGCCAAGCTACCAAGCAGGGGTTATCTTAGCTGTGCGGCTCCCTTACTCTGACTAGAGTGAGGGTCCCTACGTGGACAGGGTGCAAATCACTGCCAACTAGAGACCACATTTCTAACAAATATATTTTTTATTATTATTATTATTAACCCTTTGAGTGCTTTGGGTGAGCTGGGCTTGCCCTCGGCCACGGCTCCCCCAGAGGGCCTCCCACCTCCTGTCAGGGATGGAAGGGGAACGGCTTCCCCTTCCACCCTCACCCCGGATCCCCTGCCAGTGACATCTGATGACGTCAGCACACAATTGCATTCTGACCTCATCAGAGGTCACCTCTATTCACGCTGGAAGCATGCTTCCAGCGCGATGCGGAAGAGAAATGCTAAGCCTTTCTCTTCCGCTCGGGGTGAGGGGGCAGGCAGAGGCATGAAAGGAAGCATTTCTGCTGCCTGATCGCAAATGCCCACTAGGCACCAGGGATATATATTTTTAGATTTATGTATAAGGGAGTGGCCCCTTGGGCAAGGGCGGCTCACCAGGGGGACAAAATATTTTTAGGCCTCTTCTGCCCCCCGCCCCCGGGGGGTAGATCGGCCTATTATAATTAGGGCCGATCTGCCACCGGGATGGGGCAGAAACCCCTAGACACCAAGGATATTTTTTTTTTTGTTTGCTTTATTGCTTTATATATAGGGAGCGACCCCTTAGGCAAGGGTCGCTCCCCTGGGGGGCAAATTGTATTTGTATTTAGGCCATTTCTGCCCCCCTTGGGGGCAGATCGGCCTATTTTTATTAGGCTTACCTTTCCCCTAGGGGGGCAGAAACCACTAGACACCAGGGAGTTTTATTTTTTTGCGTCAATTTCCCGCAAGGGGATCGACCCCTTATGCAAGGGTCGTTCCCCGGGGGGGGGGGGGAATGTGTTGTAGGCCATTTCTGCCACCCTTGGGGTCCGATCTGCCCCCAAGGGGAGCAGAAAACCCTAGACACCAGGGATTTTTTAATTATTTTGTTTATTTTATTTTTTTCATATGTGGGGAGCGACCCCTTAGGCAAGGGTCGCTCCCCGTGGGACAAATTGCCTTTAGGCCATTCCTGCCCCCCTTGGGGGCACTATGCACCCTGCCATATTCACAATCTGGCGTTAAGCCACTTCAGTGGCTTAACACCACCTTGTAAATATTGCCCTTTCACACGCAGCACTTTACCTGAAAGGTGCGTGTAATCAGTGTTGCTGTGGCCCTGCCACAATAACACCCATCTCATATTGTTGTTGCCCCAGATTTAAAACTTTATGTGAACTTGATGCTGCGACTAAATCCAACACCACCCCAGGAGTGGTGTTAGAATGGTGCAACAAGGAGAAATGCTTTCCTTCCTCCTCGTGTTATTGCTCTTCCTATGTGTGCTGCAGCACACATAGAAACTCCAAAGCCCAGAGAAGAATGTATTTTATGCAGGAAGGTGTCCCTTCCTTCCCAAAAACAATTTACCCCACAGCGCAGCCATCCTTCCTCTATGGCGCATGGTTGTGTGCGTGGGTGCTCTGCAGCAAATAATGCACTGATGCTCGGACCAACACAGGGCTGTGCCATACACACTTTGAAATGGTGATCAAAACGTTTGAAAATTACGGAGTGTGGCACTGCCAAATTTGGTGCAACGTTGCGCTCCGTCATTTCCCCTGAGACCAGGGCACTGATGGTCCAACATTTCAGATGCGCCCACACATTCCCCCCTAAATGCACCAAACGTTTCTCAACCATCCCAGCAATTGCTTCACTGTTGCCACTGATCCACCTGCCGATGTATAACACTCAGTGTGCAACATGTCCTTCGCTAGTTGCACAGGGTGGCCCAACAACTCTCACACACCTCCATGCACCATTTGGGAATGGGCACAAAAGTGAACATATGCAACATGTGGTAAATCTGTGATCATCATTTGTGCTGCTGTACAAATAGCCCCCATTTCAACATGTAACAAGGTTGCCTGTGTTGTGGGAATGGTTGGTGTTGTGCACAAAGGGACACCTTCATCGGTAAGAACAGCCACAAGTGGCATCAATGTCTCACTATGGGCCCTGTGTGACAAGCCCGCAGTGCAACATTATCATCATACAAATTTGTGCCACTGTGGATCCAATATGCCCATTCCCCTTGTGCCACTTTAACAGAGTCTGACAATGCATGCATTGATCCACTTTGTACATCCTTACACCACTATATGCCTGTGGCAAATATGCTGTATGCAAGGAAATATCCCCTACACAGGGAGGGAAGAACTAATAGGGCTGACAATCCATAACGTTTGTAATGTGCCATCTAATTACTTCACGTGTGATGCCTGCTAAAGGCAGATGACAAAGTGACACAAGCATTGTAAGAAATGGACCTCCCTGTGCTTTGCTGCACTAGTGCTATCATTCATGGTGCTAATGCAGTAAAGCACCAAAATAGTGACACCACTCATTAGACTACTGTGGGAATGTCCACCACACTTAACCATAGTGAACAGGAATGTAAATGACGTGCTTGCTTGTTGTCAGTAGCTGGAGCAAGGGGCCCGCAAGGAAAATGGCAGTGTGGGATCAATGTACCAAATGCCTTGAAATGTAGCCCTATGTGTGATGCACAATGGAACACATAATAAACAGCTACAACCTGTAGAATTACAAACTTGGCACACACCCACTTGTCACCCCCACACCACCCGAGGTCTTGGACTACACTGAAC